>NC_090941.1:260950598-261575598 GCF_040938575.1 Ambystoma mexicanum
TTCTTGTTTAACATTCAGAAAACTCCTCAAAACCTGTCTGTTCAACAAATGTGACTGATTCATACCGCTATCTCCATTGCTCCATTGCCCTCATGAACGGTTACTGTCTCGAGAGGAAAGCTCAAGGGCAACGGGCTCGCCTTGATATGATAGGATATGACATGATATGATATGGCATTCATAACGTGCCTTAACACAAGTGTTTTAAAGCACAATAAGGCAAGGGAGGGGGAACAGAGGGAGCACAGACAACGATTTTACTAGTCCCATTGACATTGATATCGCACAGTAAGAGGTGGAAGGGGAAAATTGCTGAAGGGCAATGGGGGCAGTGCAGTACATGTGTTGACAGTAGAAAATAAATAGAATAAATAAAAAGCAATAAGTAAAAAGTGCAGCCAGCTGGTGGCAAGTGCATGGGTAAGTGCAGACATCAGGTGTCAAGTGCTGGAAGTGCGGGGGTTGCCAGGGCGGCAGTGCAGGTGTGCAACTGGCGGGGGAGGGTACCTGAGCCCGAGATCAGAGGGTGACCAGGTGACCAGTGCAGTATCAGTTTCAGCCAGGAGGAGTTCATCAGGGGAGAGGGGGAGATAAAGCAGCAGCAAAGAGGAAGGTTTTGAGGTGCTTCCGGAACCAGAGATGATTCTCCTCAAGTTTCAGGGAGACAGGGAGGATTTTCCAGATGGAGGCCCCAGCCGAAGAAAGAGATCTACAAACAACGAGTTGCTTGGAGAAGCGACGGACCCTGAGGAAGTTAGAGTCGGAAGAGCAAAGAGCTTGAGAAGGAAGATGATTAGCTGAAGAGAGTTGAAGGTATTGAGGCCACAGGCCCAGAAGGCCTTGTGGACAATGCAGAGGGTTTTATACCCAGGTTATCACAGATACAGTTGAGCAGGATGGCATGGTTGACCATGTCAAAGACAGAAGAGTGATCAAGTAAGATGAAGACACAGGGGGTGTTGGAAACCTGGTTGGAGAGCAGGTCTTCACGGATGTTCAGGAGAGCAGTTTCTGTGCTTCTGGCAGCTCTGAAGCCAGACTGATTGTCATGGAGACAACCAACAGATTCAGTGCGGAGAATAAGCTGGGAGATGGCCAGCTTTTCTAGGAGTTTGCCCAGGAAAGGACTAATGGAGATTGAGCAATAGTTAGCCGGACAGGACGGGTAGGCAGAGGGTTTCTTATGGAGAGGGTTCACAAGGGAGTGCTTTAGGGGGAAGGGAAGACCCCAGTGGCAAAGGAGTGGTTGCTGAAGTCGGCCAGAGCAGCGGCCAAGGTGTCAATGTGTTCCTTGATGGTTTTGGAGGAACAGGGGTGAACCTGTTTTGACAAGACTTTCATAGATTGGACTTGTCTAGAAACCTCATCAGGGGAGAACAGGGGAAAGGCAGAGAAGGTGGGAGGAGAGGTGGCCGAAGAAGGGCGAGCGGAAGAGCAGGGAGTAGAGGGGGCAGGGCGAGAGGAAGAGAGAGAGGTCATGATGTCCTGAGTTTTAAATATGAAATGAGAAGCCAGGGCCGTTCATGGGGCCTGGGAGGGGACAGGAGAGGTAGAGACTGCAGCAGGATTGGCCAGCTCCTTACAGATTTTTAAGGGTTTGGCCGAGTTGTTTGATGCCACAGAGATGCAGACTTGGATGTGGGCTCTCTTCTTGGTGCAGACAGAGAGCTGGTATTGCCTTTGGAGCAGGTGGAAGGCCATTTGTCAGAGGATGTGCCAGAAGCACGCCATTTCATCTCATCCACCCTGCACTTGCGTTTAAGGGTGGCGAGGTCAGAGTTGTTCCAGTAATTGCACTTGGCTTTGGGCTTCAAGCGGATCCTCATGACAGGAGCAGGAACATCAACCGTGTTCTGTGTCCGTGTGCCTCAAAGCTTCTCCAAAGGCAGCACCAACACGCATTTATTTATCCAGCTGTGACGTCGAAACCTGCCAGGCACTGGTTCTACATAGGACTCATTGACTTCTCTGTCCTCGGCCGCTGGAATGCTTGAGGCATTTGCGCTCCAGCATACCCCTTGTCAGTGTGTGACAGGGTGCTTCTTCTGTGGCCTCCCAGCAGTGGGAGCCAACAGTGGTCAGCCTGCTATTGTGCCTTTCAGCTTTATTCAGGGGCTCGAGGTCCCTGGGGCTCTGCCTTAGGGTCACTGCCCAACCCGGGTTCACCTCATGCATGCTGGCAAAACCTGCCCCCCCCCGGTGTTTGGTGCCTCAGGGGGAGAGAACTATGTGCTGCTGAGCCTAGCTGGCTCCTCTGTGGACCACAGGGACAGGGGGATGCAGCCTCCGATTGTCACCACCCACCCGGGTTTGCCAGAGCTTGCCCCCACTTCCCCAGCTCTGTTCCTATATTTCGATCAGCTTGCGGGAGAGGAGGGGGTGAGCGCGTCACTTGCCTTCATGTTGTTGCTTGGTCTGGGCACCTCCAGCAGTAGCCACTTCACTCTTCATGGCTTCTCCCAGCCGGTCCCACTGGCACCAGCATGCTCCTCCTCCTCTGCATGCGTTAATTTGTTGTGCAGGCTGCAGCTCCATCCCTCACCCCTATGCTGCATCCCTGCTGGGCTACTCCAGGCCACTTCCGATATTTGAGCCTCGCCCGCCCTGTAGCTACTGTCTTACACTGCGGCTGCCATCACAATTTCGGACACCACCAGCATCCCATTCTTTCAAGCCTTATTCCTAGGCAACAAAGGCAGCTCTGCTCTCCCTCATGTAGCCAGGCACCCGGGATGCATTCATCTACAGGTTTGCTTCCTTTCCAGAGATTATCACCATGTTTAAAATTGCTTTTCTAACAAATTATGAAGGATCAGGCAGGAGCAAACCACAGAGTCGACCTACACCATGGCTGCAAGCCATGCCCCCCCTAGGGCACCGACACTTAAGAATAAACCTTTTTCCTCATCTTCAAACCTGAAAATGATGCAATGACTGCAAGTGATTGGCTCAAGTTTAAACGTGTTGGTTTCCACAAATGTGGATCATGCAGTGTATGTGAATTTGTTCACCTACCGACCACCACTTTCCCATGTCCTGGAGGGATGCAAACTGAAATTAAAGACTTTGGGCCTCAATACGAGTTAGGAGGTAAGGGATAAACGATGCCGGTAAAGGATTACCGGCATCGCTTACCGCTCCGGTCCATTACGACCCACCAACCCCCTATTAGCGGTACCGTAAATAACGGTGCCTCTATTAGCGCCATGAGCGCGGGCACGCGACCTCACATGCCGGCAATAGCGGCATGGCATAAACAGTAGCTGAACACAAGTAATGCGGACATGCTAATAATGGCCTACAGAAGACAGAAAAGCACCTTACCGGCATGGAGCAAATACCGGCATCGCGGAACACCCGTAAACGGCCATGTGCAGTGTTCCCAACTGCCACAGGTGCACACAATCATCACAGGTGGAGGCAATATAGACTGGGCCAGCACAAAAGAAGCACACCCCACCACTTCCCACACCCAGTCACACACAAAAATGATTCCAATACTAGTAGCAATGCTGGGGCTGGGGGACATGATTGCAGTGGAACTCCAGCAACAACAACAACAGGCAGCACAGAGGAGACACAGGAGGAGAAGGAGGGTGAGGCAGGCACAGCCTGCACCACCATTGCAGGCAGTTGTACCACACAGGCAGCCCCCAATCCCTCGAATTAGAGCCAATCCATTCAGCCTAACCCCTGAGCAGATCCACACCCTGTACCGTCTGGACCGGGACACCATCACCACCATTGTGGACACGATACATAACGACATTACCAGCCTCATAGACATCCGTACCGCCATCCCCCCTCTACTGAAGGTGGTGTCTGTGCTCCACTTCTTGGCCAAAGGCACCTACCAGCACACAGTAGGGTAGATGCATGGCATATCACAACCATTATTCTCACGTACGCTGAACCAAGTGCTCAATGCCCTCCTGAAGCACACAGGCGATCACATTTTCCTACCATGGACAGCCCAGGAGATCTCCAACACCAATGTTGGCTTCCATTCACTGGCCGGCATCCCTGGTTGCATTGGTGCCATCAACTGCACCCATGTTTAATTGGTGGTCCCACATGCCATGGAGGTAGTGTACCGCAACCGTAAATTATACCACTCCATCAATGTGCAAATGGTATGTGACTCAAATAAGATCATCACACATTGCTGTGCCCGATTTCCCGGATCAACCCATGATTCAATGGTCATGCGGAACTCACGCTACATGGATCCTGGCTACTCGGTGAGTTGCATGTCAGGCTCATGGCAGCGCAATGTGGGTAGGTGATTGGGGGGTGAGATGTATACTTCACCTGGCTGAGATGGGGGGTGTCAGATGTATTCTTCACCTGGCTGAGATGGGGGGATGCATACTTCACCTGGCTGAGATGGGGGGAGGGTGAGATGCATACTTCACCTGGCTGAGATGGGGGAGAGATGCATACTACACCTGGCTGAGATGGGGGCGGGTGAGATGCATACTTCTCCTGGCTGAGATGGGGAGGAGAGAAGCATACTTCACCTGGCTGAGATGGGGGGTGGTGAGATGCATACTTCACCTAGCTGAGAGTACCTGAGAGGATAGACCATGCTCATACCCCAAAGCAGGCCAGACCGGACCTGACACCTGACCCCAAAATGCAAGACATAAGATGCCCTACCATGAAAATGATGCAGTGCTACAACCATTCCATAGCCATCAACATGTACACTGAACATAATTAGATCGTAGCCCCCGCAACACAATGCAGCGACAAGCAATTAGTATGGCCAATGTACGGCACCAAATACCATCATCAAAAAGGACAGTTGTCCATTACTGCGTACAAAGGAGTCACATGAGGGCAAAATACATGAACCCACCCCCACACCAACACAGAGGTCCACCAAAACAGCATGTCATCATCTGTCGTGCATTGTGAGATCATCATGAGTCTGCCATCAACGGTGACAGGATGAAAGCATACAATTGACTACACATCACCCAGATCATGGGAACAACCAGCGTGAACTACCACAGTGCATGAGCACTCACAAGGAATAGGACACCCCTGCGCCCACTAGATGATGCCATGCACACCTGTCGATCAGATGAATTCACACATTGCAGTCACAACATGTGGCTCTATTCATGCATCGATATGTGGGTGCAAACAGGAAATAAATGCATGCTATGGTGTCATTGATAAAGGTCCCATATGATGTGATCACTTACACATAACCATTGTTGCACACATGCAGGTGATGCAGGCTATCCCTTGAAGAATTGGCTCCTTACCCCAGTCCGGAACCCACAGAAAAGGCACGAGGAGGACTACAATCGTGCGCATACACATACCCGTGTGGTGATTGAGCAGACATTTGGCCTTTTGAAAGCACAGTTTCGCTGCCTCAGCTTGTCTTGTGGGGCACTCCTGTACGGGCATGAGGAGGTGGGCAAGATCATCATGGCATGTGTCATGCTACACAATATGTGCATCAGACGGAATGTGCCTCTGTCCCCTGATGCTGAACAGCAACCACCTGCCGATGAGGATGAGGAGGGTGGAGATGGGGCTGCACTTCAGGGAGGCGGCAATGCACAGGAGGTACGTGCCATGCGTCAGACTTTGATTAACCAATGTTTCTAGCACACATGGATGCGGAGTGTGACATGGTGGTGGGACTCAGGGCACTGGGTGTGTCAGGGACATGGACACCCATAAAGCACACATACCCAATAAGCAAGTCCGCTCATGTGAATTCTGATTTCACAACAGGTGTATTGAAGAAATATAACATATTAAGTGCACAAGCCCACCACCTCACATACCCTCTCCCCCCTCCCCCACACACACTCTTCCCCCTCTCCCTCCCCTCTCAACTCCCCCACACACTCTCTCCCCCTCCCCCCTCAACTCCCACACACACCCTCTCCCCCTACCCTCTCAACTTCCCCACACATGGTGTGCACTCGCATGCACCATAAGTCTACATGATTTCTGAATGGCTGGCTGCACCTACACCTCTTGTCCTCTTCCAGCATCAGGTGGACCCCTGTCCACACCTGCGCAGGTTCCGCCTAGACCTACGCAGGGGGCTGGTCTGAGTGGAGCTGGCATTTGAGGATGTGCCAGGTTGTTCTAGCACCTGTGCGGGACGCAGGGCCTCCAATGCTGCCACCATTTGGGTGAGGATCTGCCTCACAGCTGCCAATTTGCTACATATGTCTTTGGAAGTGGACTCAATGGCAGATTTGAGGGATGCTGTGCATTCCCTGATTTCCTCACTTGCCTGGCCACATTCGGTGATGTGCTAGGTCACCAGCCCTGTCAGCTCCCGCTGGCACTGTTGGATTGCCCTGATCCCCTCTTGGCTGTTCCGGACACTGGTGGATGTAGAAGGTGCAAGCGACATAGCTGGTGCTTCATGCATGCTCGGCGTGGGGCTGTAACTTCCTGGCCATGACTCCACAGCAGACAGCTCATGGCTGTTGTTATTGTGTATGCTGGGTGGGGAGAGGTGGGGTGACTGCAGGGGGCCTCTAGTGGTAGGTGTGCCAGGTGTCAGACTAGGTGCCTCATCATCTGACACGGGGGCTGTGGAAGCTGCCTCTCCGACAAAACTGCTGGCAGTGGATACAGTGCCTCCAGCCACTGGCTCCTGTGTGGTGGTGGCTGGTGTGGGTGCGGTGGTGGTGGCCCAAATGCACATTGGTGCTGTAGGTTCTTGGGTTGTGTTGGGCTTGCGCGGTAGTCCAGGTTGCCCCCTTCCCCTTGATGTTGAGGGCCGGTTTTCTCCCTCCATGCCCCTGGACTTCTTAAGTGGTGTTGCAGCCTCCTCCCTGGGGTCTTGGTCATCACTGTCTGATTGCATGCCTGTGGGGGACCAAGAGATGGAGGGCATTAGTGATGGGTCTACGTGCATCGGGAATGCATTGGGGTAGCTGCATATCTATGGAATGGCAGGTATTTGGCGTTGGAGTAGTGACATACGGGTTGCTTGCCTTTTGGGTGGGTTATGCAGGGATGCGTCTGGGCAGAAACATATTTGGGGTGCATCATGCATGTGGACGAGATGGTGCTGTGCACTGCCTGTAGGCAGTGTGGGGTACATGTGTCTGGTGGAACCTGCTTTGCATCATTACACTGTCAGTTCAGGGGGACATCATCATGTTTTTCATTACAGTGGTTTATTTGGGACACCTACCTGCATCAGCCGATGACGGGGCTCCACACTCCATATCCCCCACTCCCTCGATAGGCTCCATTCCAATGGTGCTCGCACACCTCTCCTCCCAGCGGGTCATCTTTATGGGTGACCCAGCTCCACCACCTGTTGCCATCCCCTGGTTACGGTTTGCAGAGATGATGTTGCGGACGTGTAACCGCAGGTCATCCCAGTGCTTCCGGACATCTTTAACTGTGCGCGGGGTGGTGCCAACGGCACTCACTTTACGCGCCACCTCCGCCCAGATCTCTTTTTTTTGCATCAGTGCATGTCGCCGCATATCATTGGAGAAGACAACATCCCCATTTTCTGCCAAGGTGTCTGCAAGCATGTTGAGCTCTTCTTCTGAGAAGCGCTCCTTGCGCAGGTGCGCAGCACCTTTTTTAAGTGACTTGGGCATTCTGATATGCTTCAGGTATATATTGAGACAGGTGTGGTGGTGATGTGGGTCCTGGGTACAGAGGATGGCAATGGATTGTGTTTTTAAGGATGCTCTTTCCCGTTCCTGTGCGGTGACGCTACTTCCGGTTCCGCCTATTAGCGGTTACCGCTAATAGTGGTGGCCGTTAATAGCGGTCACCGCTGATAGCGGTAACCGCTAATGCCAGAGCCATGGACGGCGGTGGAGCTATCTGCGCTTCGCGCCATGCTTGTAATGCCGATTTTTGGGTCTTTAGCGGCATGGCGGTAAGGTCATTACCGGCATGGCGCAAAGCTTGTGCCCGTGTAGTCGTAATAGCCCTCTAATAGCGGCCTCGAAGCTACACAAACACAGTATTTGCTCCATGCCGGTAAGGTCTGGTACTTACCTTCAACCTCGTAATGAAGCCCTTTATTAATTGCAGATTCAAATACATAGGGCCTCATTACACAGTAGGTGCTAAACCATGGTGCTATTAGCACCATGGTTCATGCCGGTAATGTACCGATTCCGCCATGGCGGAATGGGGAATTACCACCCCATTCCGAGGTTGGCGGGCGGTAATTCCCCATGCCGCCATGGCCCTTCCCCATACCCATTTTTGCCCCATGGGGCATAATGGGAATGGGGAAGACGCTAATTACAATACCGCAAATTGCGGTACCGTAATTAGCACCAAGGTCCCTTTGCAGGTCCCTACTTTAACGGCTGATCTACACCAGCCGTTAAGGTCGGGTCCCGCAAAGGGACCTCGTAGTAAGGCGGTAAGGGTTAACAGTCACCGGTAGCATTACCGGTGACCATTAACCCTTACCGCCTTCCGTGTGATGAGGCCCATAGTATACAGTATTATTTGCATCTGTGACAAGGTTTACATTGTGAGCACCATTTGGAATTACGGATTCATTTCAGAGAACACCTGTCAAGCCTAGTCAGCCAAGACCCTAAACTGCTGCTAGCATTACACTGGCAGGAACACCACCAGATGGAGCATAAGGTGGACATTAGATTCATTACCATTCAGAAAGCATATCGGCACATAAGAGGGGGTGATCAACGACACCTCCTTAGACAACTGTTATCTCGCACAATTTGCAGACTTTGATGCACCACTCAAGGGCTAAACAAGGAACACAAAATTAATGTTTTTCTGGGATAAACTTATTAATCTTCCAGAAATCATAATGCTGGTGAATGCTCAGATTTCTAGGTCTCCAGAAGAACTGAAAACTGCATGATAATGCACACAAACATTTACTTTTGGTCTATGAAATAATAATGTGATCCATGATGCTTTGTCAGGCTGACTCAAGCCTTAGCCCAAGGACTATTTGGCAATGTCTCTCATGTAGATAGGAACCGGTTTATGTGTGAACATATTGTTATTCAAATTGAGATATATTGTACACATAATGACAATTGGGATGGACCAGCCTGACCTAGTCGGTACCAGTAGCCAGGATTAACGGGTTCAACACAAAACTATTGAAATACATATACCTCCTACACATGGAGATTGTCTACACTGGAAGCTAAGAGTATTTTGTTTAACACTGATTGGTTGAGGGACACACATTTGTAACACATGGAGTGAGGTTATATTCAGCCTGGAACACCATATTTACCCAAATCTCCTCCGGACAGTTTAGCCACGGCTTATGATAGTCAGCAAAATAAATATTTTTTAAAAAAGTATTGGTCTAACCGCATATTGCAGCCGACCGGGATCAATGGAGAGTACTCATATTAGCTGGACATGAGCGATAAGAATTCGCAACAAACAATGTTACATTAGGGCATACGACAAGCAGTACGAGGATCTATACTGCTAATTGATTAACAACTCAGGTCCTTAGTTCCACCTCAGCCTGCTAACACTTATCTTTTATCATCACACATTCACTCTAAGATACATTCCATAAACGTAAGAGCGATACGAATTCGCAACATACCAAGTTACATCAGGGCACGCAACAAGTCGTATTTGATAATCACCAATTCCAGTCCTTCAATTCCTGACGTCATGCCGCACGGCCCATACGCAATGCGTCACTATCTAAATGTAAACAAAGATGGTGGCCGGAGAGGCGGTCGGGAGAGTGCCTTGGCCAATTGATGTTGTGAGAGGCAGAGCTGCTAGCCATGTCACTTGTGTGCGCTGGCTCTGTTGCAGGGGAGAGGAGGCAAGCAGAGGAGGCGGACCCAGGCAGGGCGGAGCATTGACTGGGTGGAGGGTGCTGGACTCGAAGAGGAGGAACGGATTCTCGAGGCGGATGCAAGGAGTGAGTGTGCTTAGAGGAGGTGGTAAGAATGGGAAAGGGGAAAGGGAAGGTTGGAAAGAAGGGGGGGTGGTGGAGGAGGCAAACAGGGGGAGGATGCCGACTGTGAAGCCTAATCCTGTGGAGGAGGGGAAGGAGGGAAGTAAGGGGCGGCATTGCAGCAGGTCTCTGAGGAATGATGGAGGGGGGATGGATCGGAGCAACTCTGGGTAGGGGACCCAGGGAAAGTGCGCTTTGGAGAGGCTGGAAGCCTCAGGGAGCAGTGTGCCTGAGGAAGAGAAGATGCAGTGTGAAAGTGTGTGGAAGGTGGTGATGAAGCCTGAGAGTCGAGAGAAGACGTTTTTGGGGGTGAATCCGTTGGAAATTGCTAGATGGGTGGAGGCGGCTGTGGGGGATGTTACTCGGGTGCTAGTGGTGGCTGGGGGCCGGTTGTTGGTGGAGGGGACGGATGCTGGTAGCAAGGCTAAGATTCTGGAGGTGCGTTGTCTGGGTAGGCATGCGGTGCGAGTGATAGATCAAAGTGGTGTGTCGTGTAAGGGGGTGCTGTATGGAGTGCCAGTGTCTGGGAATATGTCTGAGGTGGAAAAGGAATTGGCGGATGTGGGGGTGGTTGAAGCATGGAGGTTGGGGAGGAAAGATGCACATGGGGATGTGGTTTCTACGACTGTGGCCGTGAGGTTTGCGAGGACGGAGTGTCCGGAAGCGGTGGAGTTGGGATATCAGTGGTTTCGTGTGAAAGTTTATATAGCGTTGCCTTTGAGATGTTATAAATGTCAACAGTTTGGACATGTGGCAAGAGTATGCAGGAATGAGAGACACTGTGGGAGGTGTGGTGGAGGTCATGATATTAAGGAATGCAAGATGGAGACTTCAGGGAAGTGTTTGAATTGTGCGGGGGACATTCTACCGCGTATAGGGGGTGTGAGAGTCACAGGGTGGCGAGAGAGGTAGTGCAGGTGAGGGCGTCGGAAGGTTTGTCTTATTCAGAGGCTGTAGCAAAGGTGAAATCGGCACGGGTAGTGAGTGAGGTGAGTGCGAAAGAGCCGGTGGTGCATGAGGTTGTGGGAAGGAAGAAAGTGGTGGGTGAGGTGAAAGGCGTAGAAATGGTGATTGTCCCGAAAACTGAGTTTATGTGCTTCATAGTGAGTGTGCTGGAGCTGGTCCAGGGGAATGTATCTATCAGTGTGTCAGATCTTACGAAAGGAGTGGTGGAAGCGGGGAGGACGTTTTTGAGTGTTGTGGATGTGGTGGAAGAGGATGTGTTTAGGATGGTTGCTAAAGTGCGGAAGCAGAGTGGGGTGCCGGCATGAAGATTTTGCAGTGGAACGCGAGGAGTTTGTTGAGGAATGGACAGGAGTTGAAAGCGGTGTTGTGTGGGGAATTGAATGTTGATGTGGTTTGTATTCAGGAGACGTGTTTGAGGGGTGATCTGAGGTTTGTGATTCCAGGTTTTGAGTTGTTTCGTAAGGGTAGGTTGGATGGGGAAAGGGGTGGTGTGGCTCTAGCAGTTCGAAAGGGGTCGATTGCAAGGGAGATTGTGATGGATGGCACAGTAGAGGCGATTGGGGTGGGGATTCGGGTAGGAGGATCGAAAGTATTGGTGCTGAATTATTATAATCTGTGTGAGGTGGTGGAAGTGGGTGTGCTGTCTGGAGTGATAAGGGGACATGTGGGACCTTGTGTTTTGTGTGGCGATTTTTACAGTGCCAACACGTTGTGGGGTAGTGATCGGACAGATACGAATGGGTAACTGTTGGAGGACATGGCGGATGAATTGAGTCTGGTATTGCTGAATGATGGTTCAGGTACGCGGTTGTATGTGAGGACTGGGAAGTTGTTGTGCTTGGATTTGACCTGGGTGACTGCTGCAAATGCGGGTGAATGTGATTGGGAGGTGCGTGAGGATGGGGACATGGGGAGCGATCATTCTGCTATTTTGGTGATTGTGAGGGGTGAGGTAGGGATCAGGCCACGTATGTTTGGGAGTCGGTTGAATTTTAGGAAGGCTGATTGGTAGGTGTATAAGGGAGTGTGTCAGGATTTGATTGTTCCATGGGGAAGAGATGGGGGGGTGGATGAATGGAATGAGCATCTGGTGCAGGGAATGAGGTCAGCGTCTGTGGCAGCAGTTCCGGAGATTGAGAAGGGAAAGGGTGGGAAGATCAAGGTTCCTTGGTGGTCAGTGGAATTTTCAAGAGCAGTGGCGTCACGGAAGAAGGCTAGGGCCAGGGCGGTGAGAACGGGAATGTTGGTGGATCTGGTGGTATATAAGAAGGCTAAGGCGGTGGTGCAGAGGGTGATTAGGGAAAGAAAGCGAGGATGTTGGAGGGGCTATTGTGGGTCCCTGGGGAGTGACTCTGGTGTGGGTGAGGTTTGGAAACAGTTCAAGTGGATGTCCGGATTGATGAGACCGCAGGGTGGTATGTCTGTGTTGTTGAAAGGAGAAGAGGTGATTAGTGAGGATGGGGATAAGGCAAATTTGTTGGGGGAGTATTTTGCGGGGGTGCACAGTTCGGGGAACTTCCCAGAAAGGTGAGGCTACGAATGGGTATGGTAGAGGAGGAGATGCGGGAAGTGTTGGCGAATGTTGGGTCTTGGGAGGAGCAATATGAGGTTCCGTTTTCGATGGTGGACTTGGATGGAGCGATTCGGAAGGGGAATTGGTCTAGCCCAAGTGTGGATGGAGTTATGCATGTATTTTTGGAGAAGTTGCCTGTGAATGTAAGTTAGAGGTATTAGCACTGTTCAATGAGATCTGGAAGAGTGGAGTTTTGCCGAAGTTGTGGAAAAGAGTGATTGTGGTGGCGATTTTGAAGGGTGGCAAGGTTCCTACGGAGTATAAGTCGTATACTGTTGTGCTGTGTAAGGTTATGGAACGGATGGTGGTTGAGAGATTGGGGTTTTATTTGGAGTCGAATGGGTGTTTGAGTGACTTTCAGAGTGGGTTCAGGAGGATTAGTGACTGGGGTGGAGGAGGCATTAAGTGATGGAGAGTTGCTGGGAGCGTTCTTTTTGGATTTGGAGAAGGCGTATGTTATGGTGTGGAAGAGTGGGTTGTTGGTGAGACTTTTGGAGATGGGTGTGAAGGGGAGGATATTTCGGTGGATTAGGGCATTTTTGGCGGATAGGACCTTTCAGGTGAGAGTGAAGGGGGTGCTGTCTGAAGTTTGGAAGATGGAGACTGGGACGCCGCAGGGAAGTGTGATTAGTGCAATGCTGTTTAATGTGATGGTGGATGGGTTGATTCGGGCTTTGGCAGGAATCGGGTGTCAGGTGGATTTCTTCGCGGATGATGGTGTGGTATGGGTAAGAGGGCGGAGTTTGTTGTTAGTGCAGAGTCGGTTGCAAGCTGCAATAGTACGCATGGAGGAATGGTGTGGGAAATGTGGCTTTTTGGTGTCTGTGGATAAAAGTGTGAGTATGGTTTTCTCAAGGAGAAGAGTGCAGCAGGAGTTGAACTTGGTTTTGAAAGGTGTGAGGGTGAAGAGCGTGGAGGAGTTTCAGTACTTGGGGGTGATTCTGGATAGAAAGTTGAATTGGAATGTGCAAGTGGATGGTGTGGTGGATAAGTGTAAACGCAGGCTAAATTTGTTGCGGGCGGTGACTGGGAAAGAGTGGGGTGCGCAACAGAAGTGTTTACGAATGTTGTATAAGGGGTTGATTTTGAGTGTGTTAGATTTTGGATGTCAAGTGGCAGTGGGTTTCACAGTGAGTCAGAAGTTGCGGTTGGATAGGGTGTAGGCGAGGGCATTGAGGGTGTGTTTGGGTGTGATGAGGTCCTCTCCAGTGAATGCGGTTCAGGTACTTGTGGGGGAGATGCCGTTGGGGTTGAGGAGGGATGTGTTGAGTATGAGGTGGTGGGTGAAGTGCAGTGCGAAGAGTGTGGCTCATCCGGTGCGTGAATGTTTGCTGTACAATTGGAGGTTTGACTATTATGGGGACTGGTGGAGGAGGAAAGGGGGCAATTTGGGGTTTCACATGTGGGAGAAGGGGGTAAAGTGGGGAGTGGGCAAGTTGATGGCTGTGATCGATATGGATTTGGTGAGGTGTCCGATGTGGATGATGGTGTCTCCAAAGGTGTGTTTAGAGTTGGCGAGTGTGGTGTCAAAGAAGCGGGGATTGCGGGGTGAGATCAAAGCTTTGGGCCAGGCGTATGTGGCAGGGAAGGAAGGGTGCGGGGTGTTCACGGATGGTTCAAAGGACCCGGTGTCTGGGAGAGTGGGTATGGCGTATTATTTGTTAAGCACTGGGGAGTATAAAGTGGGGCGTCTGACGAATGATGTATCGATTTGTACAGCTGAGTTGGTGGCTATTGCATTGGCGATTAATAGGGTGTATGAGTTGAGGTTTGAGAAGGTAGTGGTGTTTTCAGATTTATTGAGTGGGTTGCAGGCGATTGTGGCAGGGGATGGTGATAGGAAGGATGTGATTTTGGATATCAGGAGAAAGATTGATCGGTGTGTGCGTGGGGGGATGAATCTGGAGTTGGCGTGGGTCCCCAGTCACAGTGGCATTATGGGTAATGAGTTGGTGGATCAGGCGGCGGGTGAGGGTATGAGAAGGGAAGCGGTTGATGTGAGGTTGCCTTTGAGTGTGGACGAGGTGAAGGCTGTGATGGTGAGACGGGTCATGGATGAGTGGCAGGAGAGGTGGGTGAGTGGGGTGAAGGGCAGGTGGATGTTTGGTGTTCGTGGGAAAGTGTCGAAAAAGGTAGATGGCGGAAGTCTGGAATGGAGGAGGGGGGAGGAGGTGATGCTGAACCGATTGAGGATAGGGCATGTGGGGCTGAATGACTGTCTGTTCCGAGTGGGGAAGCGAGAGTCGAGGGACTGTGCGGTGTGTGGGGTGCCTGAGACTGTGGGACATTTTCTACTTAGATGTGAGAGACATGTTGCAGAGAGAGAATTGATGAGGGTTTGGTTGTCTGCGCTGGGTGTGGCTGAGTTGAGTGGGAAGGCTTTGTTGGGAGGTGACAGGGTGAGTGGCAGGAAGAAGAGCAGTGTGTTGTTGGATTTTGTGAGACAGACGGGGAGGTGGGAGGAATTGTGAGTTTATGTGAGCTAAATAATGATTGGGGGTTAGGTGCGCATCATCCTTTAGGATGGGGAAGCGCCTGCGTGGGTCTGCCCACGCTCTCGGTAATTTAAAGAAAGAAAGAAAGATGGTGGCCGTGGTCTAACACCCGGATGCCAGATGGAGTCAGGCTTCCTGTATCAGCAGGAACCCGAAATGACTGGTAAGAAGTTACTTAACAAATAAGTCTTATGGACAGCAGTTGCCTTATTTATATATAATTTTCAGAGCCATGTTAACATTTTGCACTAAATGGAATCCTCATTGTCACCCGAGGAATCGCTAACACATAATATTACCAGGACATTGGAGGAGCATGACCAAACCATAGAGCATGTCAAATGAAGTTGAAAC
This sequence comes from Ambystoma mexicanum, assembly GCF_040938575.1. Taxonomy (NCBI): domain Eukaryota; kingdom Metazoa; phylum Chordata; class Amphibia; order Caudata; family Ambystomatidae; genus Ambystoma; species Ambystoma mexicanum. The sequence continues at coordinate 260,965,933 of NC_090941.1, forward strand.
AGAAGTTTTTTAATGGCAAGCTATGACTGAGCTATGCATGTTCATCCTATTATAACCACTGGATCAGTAATATATTATTATAAATAATTTTGTCTCTCCCCCTTTATGTCCTCCAATCCTCTGTTTGCTCTACACTTCAAAAATCTACCATTGGTGGATTATTTTGTTTGGGGCAATAATATTTCTAACACCAACATGTTTTAACAGGACTGAATGAATTTGTTTTTATTTACTGTTTTGGTATTATTTCTCACATGATGTTTACTTTGTGACATAGCCTTGAAAAAGACCACAATGGTCGAAACCCGTGTTGGCAAGGCCAAGAGGACTGTACTGTTTCACCAAAACGATTGACATTTGGAATAAATGCAGCATTTGGCACTCATATTGTAACAGTATTTTGTTGGGAAAAATTATCATTGTGACAAGTGCATTGATCCTGTCACACCCACGGTACTCTATGCTATATGTTGCCAATAGTAACAAAATGTGCACTAGAATTATCCATCGTGGAATTATGACCTCCTTTTAGACTTCATATATACAGTTGTTCTATTGTTTTTCAGTAAGACAATAAAACATTGTTTCAAGATATGCATATATTTCATGCTTGCACTTTTGCCATTCATGGCTGGGTTGGATCTAGTTGGAACACAACTCTTACTCAAATGGAGACAGAGACAGAAACTGAGATAGCAAGAGCGAGATAGAGACAGACAGGGAGAGATAGAAAGCAAATTCTAGATTGGCATATAATATGCCAAGTACAGTTCATAATTATTAATAAATAAAAGGGGGTGAGAATATGCATTGCTATAACTATATAAATAAAAATGTAAATGTTTGTTTGTTCAAAATCTTAAATCTCTGAAGATTCTTCACCTTTTGCTTTGAAATTTTGACACAACGTTGCATTCGAATAGGCGCATGTTTTATATACCTACTGTACATATATGTCACACCTGTGACAGGTAAAAAAAGGCTTTTTCTGAAAAACAGCGCCATCTATTGGACGTAAAAGCAACACACACAATTTAGAATGGCTCAAATACGTACCGAGGAAGCAGCAGAGCGACGTGCAGCCAAAATAAACTCCAATAATTGTGTATGTTTGTAGTTAGGGGCATTAATGTTAAGACAGGAAATGTGAAATACAATCATATTCTCATTCGATGTGCACAAATCAACGTACCTATTTTTGATAGTTTAATGGCTGGACATGTACTGTCCATCTCAGGAAGAGATGAACAAGGAAGATTCCAAAATGTATAAATAAACACTTGCAATAGCTTTTTGTTTATTAATGTTGGAGGACAAGTGGATGATTTACATTTCTATATGGATCGTCAGGGTTAAAGAAAAGATGAACATGTAAGCATGGACATAGATAACGCTAGTAGAGGTAGATTATTGTATAAAATGGGTTACAAGAGGTATTTTTTATAATATATGTGATGGCTTGTTTTTAGTTCTAGCACTCTGGATCAATGACTAGTAAGTCCCGTATTAAGGGCTTCGCTTTGTCAATGCAAATTGTAAGGATCTAAGTATTCAATGTAATTATTTACTTTTCCTTTCATTACATTTTTGGCATATTAAAATCACTTTTCCCATGCATGCTTCTGTGTGTGTGGAGGGGTGGGGGGATAGGTGGTAGTGTATTTTGAAACAAAAATATGAAACTAGCTTTGCTTCTATGTCAGAACTCAGGTATAGGTCAATAGCAACAGTTAGAAATCAAAATTTAGCTGTATTTAGAAATATATGTTAGGGTGGCTTAATATTTGCCAAATGAATGGGGTAATAGCAAAACTGCTTTAAACAATGCTTTTCAAATAGAAGATCATTTATTAGCAAGCTCCAGGTGACATTTTTCCTGTAGGTAAATCATAAGCAGGCAATTATAAGCAATGGATCAACCAACCACCATAATAATGATAAAAAATTATGGTCAGCCGCATTTTGAGAACATGTTTTCGTTGTTTGTACAATTAACGCGGCATCCTGAAAGGAGAGCTCCAAAAAATTTCAAGCAAAAGAAATAGGCACAGGGGCCACTTTGATAGACATTTTAGACAATGTACAGAATGTGATCAGTAGACACTAATAAATACTTGCTTGCAAACAAATAACAATATTGTACATTAAAGAACTACAGAAAAACTTGAGTTAAACATTATACAGTGCATTAGTCTTAGCTGTGCATGCCACTCATGCGAGTTATGGTTGCATAGCTTACCATAACTGGTGAATTGCTTTGGTTTTTAGATTTTAACTTGCAACTATAATGCCACTTTAGATTTTTCACTGAATTTCATATGTTTTTTATTAGTGCAACTTAATTTACCAGCAACTTACTGAGGTCTCTTTTACAAACGATGCCGTTAAAAATCATTCTCCCCCCATACATTAGCTTTTATGTTGCTAGTCTGCAGATTTACCTGAAGACAGGTGACATCAATATTACCCAAAATCACTGGGGGACACAATATATTTTATTTGTTGTAGTATCAATTGTCTAAAACACAGAGTACAACAAACATCAGCATTCGCTCGATCCTCTTAATCGACTTATTTTGATAGAAACGGAGGTTATATCATATAAAATCGTCATCAGTGACGTGTCGAACTGCATCACTACCTACGTGACAAACTATAAAAACCTATTGGAGGGAGTAATAGGCTCTAAGTGAATATCTAAGTATAAGTTCCATATCAGTATAGAACGGTGAAGGAAATTGATAGGGTAATTAAAATCAGGTGGGGTAACTAAGCCCTCCCCTCAAAATGGCCACTATGAATGTCACTAAATACACAACATCCCATTGGCTGCACAAACTATAGGACCCTTACTTACACGGTGCTCTATAATAGGTTTGCTTCTATCCCCTGTCGGTACTTATCCACCTACGTCTAGCAGCATGCAGACTGAACATCCAGGTGCTATTGGGTTCATTTTAACACTAGCTTCCCACCAATTCATATAGCAATCCATCATCATCTCAATGGTCCAGTGTCAATTAGTGCGTTGAAGTTTGGCCTTGAGTTTGTACTGTGCTCTGAAAATGTTTAAGGAGTGTAGGCACAGCCTGCCCACGTGCGTTGGTGTGATCTCCTCAATCGTCCAATTTCTTCCTTCCACGTGACTGGACACCATGAAATCGAGCCTTTTCATGTATTTAATATTATTTTCTAATAGTCCTCTGACGTCTTTTGTTTTGCTCAAGCCTTCTGAACAGGGGTCTCTCTTTCACATAATTTGTTTCCAATGTCAACCAATTCCTGTTTGATAAGACCTTGCCTTCTTGGCTCATTCAACTCCTTCTGCTGAGATTTCATTTGTAATTTAATTTGCTTTTAACTGTGACACACTGAAGTGAGGCCTTCTTGTAAATGTTCAGCACTGCTTTATAATGTGTAGTGGAAACATCCATCTCTTACTTGTCCATATGCATCTATATATCAATGAAAAAACGTTGTTAAAGGGACCTTATGGTTAAGTTGCACTAATAAAAACCTATGAAATTCAAAGAAAAAACGTTGTTAAAAGGACGTTATGGTTACAAGTAAAACCGAAAAACCCCTGAAATTAGCCAGTTATGGTAAGCTAAGCAATCATAACTCGCGCCACCACCATGCACTCTTAAGACTAACACCCAGGACATCAAAGATGACATCACAAATTATTTTGAAAACATAACAGAAAATAAGTATCAATACCTGACCTTCATCACAATGGCCCTCATTACAACCCCGGCGCTAAACCATGGTGCTATTAGCACCATGGTTGGTGTCAGTGTTGTAACGAGTCCGCCATGGTGGAATGGGGAAATACAGCCCCATTCCAAGGTTGGCGGGTCGGTAATTCCCCATGCCGCCATGGCCCTTCCCCATTCCTATTTTTGCCCCATAGGGTTCAATGGGACTGGGGAAGACGCTAATTACGGCACCGTAAATTACGGTGCCGTAATTAGCTCCTAGGTCCCTTTGCGGGTTGGTTTTTTAACGCCTGCTAAAAGCAGGCGTTAAAGTGGCACCCGGAAAGGGACCTCGTAATCAGGCGTTAAGGGTTTAACGGCGCTGACACCTTTTACGGCGCCGTTAACCCCTTAACGCCTGGGTTGTAATGAGGGCCAATATATCTATTGATTTCTTAATTCGGCATATAGTTTAAACTAACGATTAGCATACACATCAAACAATCTCAAAAGAGATAAAAAGAACCTGGAAACTGACACACAATTGGATATGGTCATAGATGACATTTTAAAGAAATATTAGTGTTCAACCTCGGTGAATCTAGTGATAGTCTACATACACCTACATTCTGCACTCCCCATAGCTACATAAAAAAGACAAACACACATAAAGATAGTACTTGAGTTACATTGCCAAAATAAATGTTCAGCTAATAATAAGTTAATGATCGTTCCGGTGTACAGTCGTCAAAAGCAAACTTACATGATATTCACCGTCTCCATTCTTTTCGCCTAACTCAGACTGTGATGCTCAATGTGCTTGGACCAAAGATTCTTTCTGATCTGATTTTACATGTTCCTTACACACTTTTGGAATGCATAACCGTATCAAATGTTCATTAGTACAAACCTCCTCTCGCTGCATTTCTCACAAAATATTCCCTTTCTCTCTAGGTCAAAAAACAATTGACCCTTATAGTTTCTGGCCCATGCGTGGGCTTCCTTAGCTCGCAACCAGAAAATCAAAGTTGGTAACCTCTAAATACATTTTCACTTTGCAACAACATGGTTCAACGCATTCATGAGAACTTGTAGTCGCATACACGTGCAGTGCCGCTGTTTCCATCAAATACTGCAGGTGGCTGCCTCAGATGCCAGATTCTAGGGGGTGCCAGTCTGACTTGAATATTATTTTAAATACATTGTAAAACAGACACATTAGTCCTTCGCCTGTACTTTACGCACATTATAATAAGGAACACCTCCAAATGTACCGTATGACTTTCGTGACAAAATAAACTCAATTTTTTAACTTCTTGCTGCCACATTCCATCACATCCTCATCAACCCTCACCTTTCGAAACAGTATTTGATAAGGTTAACAAGTGCAATGTGGTGTGTTGTAGTATGTTTTTTTTTTAACTGTATTTGATAAGGTTAACAAGTGCAATGTGGTGTCTTGTAGGTTTTTTCGGCAATATTAGCGGACACCAAAACACGGTTGAAAGATGGCGGGTGCATCGGAACAATCTGACGCACTTCACGCTCTTCACCATCCAATGAGGGAATGCGTCACATGTCTGCGGACTTGACGCAAGCCAATTACCCAATCGATGTCCTGTCCGCGGAGAGAACAGGGAAGTGTGTCCGCGGAGCGCACATAGATATCACGCATTTTTTTAGACCTACTTTTTGGTCGTTTTAAAGAAAACTACTGGACGGATTTTCATCAAATTTACAAACGCACACTTTCGGGACCAATCCACTGCTCCTGCCACAAATGTGGTGAAAATCCATCCAGCGGTTTGGGCTGTAGGCGTGCACAAAGTTTTTCCCCCATTCAGTCTATGGGAAAAAAAAGATGTTTTGGGACCCCACCTATAACTCCCCCCCCCCCCCGGACCAAACCTCACCAAACTTTACAAGAGTGGGCCATATACTTTTTTTGCAAAGTTTGCTGAGGATTGGTCTAGGGGGAGCGGAGCTATAAGCTGCCCAAAAAGTGCCCTTCCTATGGAAACAGCAACTTAACCATAACTACACAGCCACTACCTTGGCTGTGTAATATATATATATTTATAGGCGCGTGCCGCAATCTATTTACTGTAAAGCTTGAGGCTAGCTTTCAAGATTACTTTGCTGCTTGTGTTTCTGTTGCATCTGAACATGTTTAAACTAGCTTATTATCTTCAGCTGTTTCTGTGGCATAAGCTGCTTCACCTTGATCCCAAGATGTCACTTATCCTTGGTACCTTCTTGGTGCCTTATAGAATATCTGCATTCTCTGGTATCTGCATCTCTTTTATAGACGTCGTCTCTCTGTGTGTGACATCACCATTCAGCCTTGCCATTCATCTGCTCTGTTTCTTCAGGAATCTCATTCAAATGCCCATCATATTGTCCAGTATGCAGGTACGGTTTTCTCAATGGGTACCTTGCCTCCCAGATTCTCTTAGGTACAGGTATTCTTATGGGTACTGCACAGAGTCCACGCTCTACTCTTTGTTGGTTCAATTGTTCCATATACGTCACATACTTTGGTTACCACTCTAGAGGTAATAGAGGCGGGGCAGTTGGAGTAGGGGTAACTGGCTCCTCCTCTACACATGTGTTGCAGTGAGGAAAGAAAATGCAAAACAGTACCTTTTCATTTAATGTATACACATGCAGCATTTAATTGTAATAACTCTGGGAAAACGTTATATAACTAAATATAAACATTGTATATTGTAATGGAAGTGGTAAGACTCTGGACTGGCTAGATTTATAGTTCACTAAGAAGAAGATATAACTGAAGAATATCCTACTAATGTTAATGTGTTTATCTGTTTTACAAAATAATACAACTCTGTTATGTATGTATGAACTATTATACTTAATGTATTACATACCTTACACACTTCACAAACTAGAACAACAATAAGAAAAAGCCAATCATGAAGGAAAAAAGAAATTTGTTATAGTAGATTGCACAATAATGAGAATCAGATTAACCAATTATGCGTAGAGTCAAATCAAACCAAATTGCAGAACTTTGTCAAAAATCAATTGATAAGAAATATTGATTTAAGTGCCGTACCTGTGACCCTTCCCCCATCAATCACCCCAGTCTTTTCAAGAGCAAATCCCAGATCAATGTTTTGATGAGATTTCTATCGCTAGATCTCCCAATAATGCACGTATACCACCCTCAAATTCCCCTCTTTCTGTTTGACACAGTGATTCTCCATCGCTATCATAATGTTTTGTAATCTAATACGTGTAATTCTTTAAACCCCAGTTTGAAGTATGGAGATATATACATGTCCGAATATGCAACAGTGCAATCGGGTGACATCATACAGATGTGCTAATGTTCACGAACAAACCACCATTAGCGCAGCAACATGACACAGCCATGGTCTTCAAAATGCACACAAGTGACATCAAGCAGATGTGCTAACCTTTGCAAACTGATCAACATTTCTGCAATGCCATAATGAACTTTCAATCGGAAAAACTGGACAAAGCTTTACAGAGATTGGATTTGCAAGCAGGAGTATGAATTTTTGTTCGTTTCGAAACCTACGATACCCACATTTTATGCTATTCCAAAAATTCATAAATCACTAGTCAATCCACCAGGCCGTCCTATAGCATCAGGGACACATTCTTTGCTTGAACCTTTGTCCAAACATGCTCATAAATATCTGAAACCGTTTGTGACAACAATGTTTTCCTACATCCAAGACACTTCTGAGGTGATTAACCTTTTTGAAGGGATGAACTTTGATAAAGAGAATCAGCTATTGGTAAGTTTAGATATCTCCTTATACACATCCATCCCTCAGAGGGACACGTTAGTTGTACTAGAGGAGGTACTACTGAATAAAAGGACTACCAGAGTTACACCATATTGTTTCCTTCTTTGGTGTGCTGAAATGGCTCTGACCGAGAATTACTTCATGTTTAATCAAGAACTGTATCATCAAATTCATGGCACAGCAATGGGGTCCGCTGTGGCCCCGACAGCAGCCAATCTCTATGTATAATTTATTGAAACACAAGTTATTTACCAGGAGACAAATTCATTCTTTAACCACATTTCCTTTTGGAGGTGATTTAAAAATGACATCTTAATAATTTGGGATGGTTCAAAGACATTTTTTGCATCATTTATGGAGTGAGTGAATCAACAGAATACATTTTTGAAGTTTACATTTACCTATAGTGATACGGAGGTCAACTTCTTAGATATCACCATTAGTGTTGACATTCAAGAGAAAGTACTGCAAGTACGTCCTTTTCACAAACCTACAGACCGCAATGCCCTCTTATGCTTTGACAGCAGTCATCCTCATCATACGCGTGAGAATTTACCTTTTGGCCAATTTTTGCGTTTAAAATGCAACAGCACGCATAATAACACATTTCGAGCAGAAGCTGAGTTATTAAGTTCCAAATTGAAAGCTAGGAAATATCCCCGCAGGATAATTAAGAGGGCACTGAAAAGGTTGATTAATAACAATCACGAGGCCCTCTTAGAATACAAAATCAGAGATACGTGTAATTCAAGGATTGTATTTGTGAATACTTTTTCTCCTAAATCTAATGATGTAACTGGAATCATTAAGAGGAATTGGCATATCATCCAAAGGGGCGAATGGCACCTAGAAACACCTCTCTGTGCTTTTAAGCACACATCAAATCTTAAGGAACTTCTAACTAAAAATGATATCGCATTGCGACCCCCAGAGACAGCAAAGGATCACAGAGTGCTGGGGCTTTCCATCAGTGAAAGGGTACTCGCCTTTTGGTATGTTTGTTAATTGCAAGTACACTTCGACGTCAACCGAAGTAGACATTGGGTTGGCCAAACCATGGGCACAGGTACAATTCACAAACTGTAATTCAACCCATGTAGTGCACGCTGTGTGGTGCCCCTGTTCAATGATCTATATAGGTATGAAGGAACATAGAGTCAGATTGAGGATCAGCGAACATAGGAGTATTATTAAGAACAAAGTGATAAGAGCACCCCTAGTAGGGCATTTTTTGTCCATGGCACATGGTAGCGACACACTGAGATGGACAGTGGTTGATATTTCTGACTAACGCATCAAAGACCGGTCTGAATGGACAGGTAGAGTGGTTAAATTGCTGAACCCCTTTTTCCTTTGCCCCCCCAACCCCTCTTTTTTTCAATGTTTTCAGAATACTGGTTAGACATCCTGTTTTCTTATAATGACATGACTACAGTTAGCCTATTTCTTTTTTCTCTCCCCAACATTATCACTCAGTCTGTTGGTTCAATAGTATGTGTCACTCTCTGGCACAGTAATTGGATACAGTTTCCAAAAGCTAATGATGGGTCTATAAAGATGTATGCTTGAGTCTCTTGAGTGACCAGATTTGGCATTGCTAATATTAAGAAATGCTGAGCATTTAATACAGAGAAACAGTAACACGCCCGCATTTTAGCATGGAAATATTTTTTTAAATGATGGCTGAGTGGACTCTCCGGCGAGGATTCCAGTTTCGTATGGCGGACTACATGGGGGGGTGTCCCGGTACATCCGCCAAAGAATTTCAGACGCGGTTGTTTTTTTAAATTGTAAAACCAATGGTATCTTCGTAATGAAAAGACATGTGATATTTAGACTAAAAGAGACAGAGCGGGAGGAGATACGTACCAAGGGTCATGTGACCACTGCACGTACGGATGTCGACATCCAAGGAAGGTACTACGAGATTTGATTACGGTGAGCGTTGCTGCAGCGTACACTAAAACCGGCTTTTAGATGTTTGGTAGGGACGCTACTAATGTTGACGATTTTTATACATTCGTGTGAATGTTTAAACCCTTCCTTTCCTTTTTTTGATGTGTGTATCGTTCCGGTTGTTGCACAAAGTGCACGCCCACGGTGGAGAGAGGCGTCAAACTGACAATAAAGAAAATAAAGGAAAGAAGACCACCGCGAGTGGTTGCTAAGACCAACGGAGCCAGCTGCGTAATACGGTCAATGTAAATTTGAAGTGCCATTCCTCATCACGTTAAGCGATACCGTTAAGGTATTAATTTCATTTCAGATGGTATTCTCTTGATTTCATACAGAAGGCGATTTGTATATCTGCATGTACGCCCAATTGCACTGATTTAGACAATGTATATGCCCGAACTGAGTACAAAGCCAGAAGAACACTACTTTTTTCAACCTAGTTTAGAAACATTATGATCTTGTAGAGGACCGATATCATGAGTAACTTGATAAAGGATGTTGAGAACTTTATTCTTTAGACGGTTGCCTAGAGGCAGCACACCATTGTTGTGGTAGTTAACAAGTGATCTCTCTACCAGTTGGTAGGAATAATTGATGTGAACAAATTGAGTTGCCATTGTTATCATTGGATTTGTAACTGACACAGTGGCACTATAGCTTAATTTTGGTGTATACTTATACTGCATTTTGTTTTTTGTTGTTTCCCTGAGACAAGTCCAGTTAGAGGATGTCCAAACAGTCCCATGCCCAGGATACTTTGACATTTGATGCACAGTAACCAAGTAGATATTATTGCCTTTGACGCTTTAGCAGCCTGAAACTCAGTTCAGATTTTTAAATTGCTGCTTTTCTTCACCCCCAGACCAGGGACAGTGTTGTATCACGAGTACCCTCGATGAATGTTAAGAAGTCATGTCTGATTGTGTATTGTTTTGTTGAAACGTAGGCCCCCTGAAGAAGTTCTCAGACTTTATGCCACTAACCTTCGAAGAACGAAAAATGTTGGGTCGTTGAGCATTATTATTGATGATAGTGCTTCAAACCATATACTATTAATGTTTTTTCCTTTCGTGGAGAAAGGATTTATTTACTGTGCACTATTAGTTAGAACAAAGGGTTACCAAAATTTAAGTAGGTCCTTTTTCATCATGTGTTCCAGTGCTGTTTTGTACTATATTTTTGATGCACAACTTTTTTTATATATTAACTTTGCACTTTAGGCGGGATTTCACCTACAGGAGGTGATCGTCTACTGTGAGGTGTTAACTGAAATTGGATAATTTTACACTTTGTGTTATTGTGGTTTTATGATGTATGGATTGTTTTATGACTGCTTATATTGACGAAAGACACTAGGTATGTTTTATGATTATGTGATTGTACACTGTTTTTTATAATAACTCATGGAATCAATGCTGATCAATTTAATGAAAATTGTATCCATTAACATCTTTCATTTAAAGGTATTTTTGTGTACTCAGTACCTATTTGGTACATGGGCTGAGTAGTCCTTGGGATAGGTAGAGGATTTGAAGAGACACACTGGTTCCTTGGTTTTTGATTTTCCATTGTGTGTGCAGGGCAGAACCTTTGTGTCTTTAAATTCGCCCCCGGTCTCTCTTTGTATAGTAAGCCCTTTCAATTAGGTCACAAATATCTTGGCATGGCCAGGTCCTCGCATCAGACACAGGTGACATTGCATGGGTGCCCTAATGTTTGCATACTGATCGACGTGTCTGCAACACATGACACACTTTTCATTTGTTCACAAACATCATGGTGCAGTCTAGGTCATAACAGTGCACAGAGGTAACATTGGGAGGTTTTGGTTACATTCACAAACATTGTAACATGGTTATTGGTGGTTATGTCATGATGCGCGCATGCAGCATGAGGACTTGTCCATGGTCGATGCCCATGCTTCTTGGACATTTTGAAATCCATTTTACACCCACCCTACATACTAAAGGTGTTCCTTTACCCAACAGCTAATGATATTCTTTGTTCTTCTTTGAACTTTGCATAACTTTTAGCTACCTTTTTTGGCCCCAAAATATTTGTACAGGAGGGAAGACCATAGACAGTTCCTCCAAGGAAACCCACCCATTTATCATAGTCAATCTCAATCTGGCACAGCAAGGAGAGGAGCAACAATTGGCATCTGCACAATACTTCAAAATTATATCAATCGTGGCGATCCCTCCCCCTCAAGGGCCACCACCACAACCACCTGGAAGGGCCTGAAGAAGAGAACAGGGGCACTGCAGCAGATGCGCTGCAGGAGGAAGAGGAGGAGGATGATCCAGTAGAAGAGGTACCTTCTGCATCTGGTGAACGGAGAGAATCATGGGTGTGGCTCTGGCAAGAGATAAGGTGTGGTGGTTGTGATGAATTGGATTCCGCTTCGCAAGAGTACATGGATGAGTTGGGACAAAATGGCCCACTCCGCACTCACACTTCTACAAAACCAAAATACCACACTATCATAAAGGTAAAAGAGGCACAATCAAGAGATATACCTCTTTCCCCTTTTATGGTAATGCAGGCCGAGGTAATGCTATACTCTCAAGAGGAGCATGAAAGTGAACTAGTAGTGACCCAAACAACACATACAATAAAAGGAATGTCCAATCAAGGTTCCATAAAAATATAAACACACCATCTCCACGTAGAATGAAAGAGATTACTATACAAAAAATCCATCCTAAAGGAAGGAACAGAGGAGATACAATGACTGGACTAAGTATCACTCTGAGAGGTTTTAGGGAACTTACTACCATAAAAAGAATTTTGGATTGAAAACCCCAGCAATCATGAACTAACCAGTCTCTCGGGTCTAAGTGGACCGTGGGGGCAGTTCAGTGTCGACAATACCTGGATTCACTTCTTGGTGGACTGACGCATCAGTCCTGGTGTAGAACGAGGATGCGAGCTGATCAGACTCAGTTGTCACAGGTTTCCCCCCTTCTCACCTGTCTATGTTGCCTGATGTCCTCTTTAGGCAGACTCTTCTTTCGTATGGTTCGGGACTTAAATAAGCCCGCTCGGCCATCCTCGGCTTCCAGATTACGTTCAGCTTCGATGTCCAGGATCACGGGAAACTCCAGGAGTATTCAAGAAGGTGCTGGGGGCACGCGGAAGCAGCACAGGGATTCCGGGAAGTAGGAAAGAGGGAAGAAGTCGGGAGAAGGCAATCCAGGGGCCTGGGGATAGCAAGTAGCACTAGAGAAGGTTCGGAGCGCATGTCTGATCACAGCTAGTAGCAGCGTTGAGACGCGTGGGGCCGCGGGGGTGTGGCTTCTTTATAGAGGATGCTGCGTAGAACGTGAAGACTGGCGAGCAGCGTTCTGAGCTTGCCCCCATGTTGCTAGTATTATGGAGTGTAAGGCCCGACATGTCAGGGACCAGGAGGCCCAGAAGGGGCAAGTTCGATGGTTCATGACATCAGTTCGGGCAGGTAGGCTTGCGGAGGCCCTGGCAGAAAGCAGCCATCGAGTAGCGGGTGAATGTGGGGGCTGTGTGCAGTGGACCAGCTTCTCTTAAAAGATGCAGGTCAGGCAGTCCCAAGAACACTTCTCAATGGGCCAGGCCAAGTCAGGCTTTAGCCGCTGGCATGAGTTGGTGTGTGATGCAGTTTGAGTCAGCAGGTGATGGTCGTCAAAGTTGTGATTGAGAGTGCTTTGATTTTTGATTGATGAGGTGACATTTCACAGGTTAGCTGGGCCAAGCCATGGTTGTAGTCCCCGATTAGATGCACGAGTGACCCTCCAGTGATTCAGTTGGGCATCTCGCGTGGAGCAGTCGGTTTGGCATAGCAAGTGACATACTTTGCTTGGACACAATACAGTGCGGAGCTGGTTTGGATGCAGTGCAACAGTTTGGCTTGTTGGAGGAATGCAGACACCAGTGCCAGCACTTTTCTTATTGTTCAGAATATGGGGACCATTGAGCTACCAGTTTGGTGCGATAGAACAGGGTGCTTCAGCTGGTTTGGCCCTATGGTTGCTGTGCGGCCTTCATAAAGGACTCATGGACAGGATGCTCCAGGTCAGGGCCTGCTCTTCTACCATAGAAAATCTGTTACAGAGTGGTTGGTGCTGGTCCACAGCACTGGTCACCCCCGATGTGCCCTGGGAGTGGTTAGGCGACAGATCTTCCTTATATCTTGGATAGCTCCTTCACTTCAGGCCGAGGGCTTTGGACAGTGTAACTGTCCCAAAGGAAGTCCACATGACAATCCTCAAAACATCTCTTCATCCTTGAAGGATCCTTGAGCAACTAAGGGAATTCTGCAGAAGGGGTGAGAGACCTTTCTTTCGAGGGCACACACTTCCTGGTGATTGGTCTAAAGCTACCCTGCTTTAATGGACCAATCCATGCTCCTGGTCAGAGTGGACTTTGTCCTTTTGATGTCACACCAAATGTGCTTTGCTCCATAGGAAGTGGAGGGGTCAGGAAAGGGAAAGCGAGACAGTGAAAAACAAGATGGTGGAAGGCTTGTTCTAGTTCTCAGAGCACCCCTGCCTATCCTACTCCCACCCTCTTCCCTCCTTATTGACAACAAAGACCCTTCGACATGCAGCACCCTGGCTTGAGGCTACTCCTCCTGAATGGTGTGCTCCTTATATACCTGTGCCCAGGAAAGCCCAGGCCAGCTGCTTGCTGTGCGACTGTCTCTGGAGCAGGGTGTGAGGAGCAGGGTGTGACATGTCTGATATCAATTTGAATGTGCCAGCCATGATCATAAATAGTCTCATGCAATATGCCTACACTCAAGCACAGCTTCTGTTGAGAGATTACCCAGCCACCAGCATGGGGTGCTCATGATCATCATAGGTTAGGTAAATGTAATATCTTAAATTCTGTCCCAGTGTGGCAGAGTCGTTACTGTCACTGTCACTGTGACATGGGCACCAGTGACCTTTGGACCTGGTCAGTGCCATGGGTAGAGCAGGTGTTGCAACTCAGGATACTAATGCAGAAGGTCACAGTTACATACTATGCTGTTTGTATTGGAGCTTACAAAAGGGGAATATGAGCTGCAGAGATGTAATGATCCAAATCATTAATTAAATGTCAATCTGTCACTGTGTATATTACCAACGTTTGTGCAGAGTGCTGAAGGCCCCGGTTGCCTGTGTACACTGCACTGAGTGTGGTGTCACTCTCAGTTGACCAGGAGGGTCGGTACTCCTTCGCCACTGCCCTGAAAAAGGTAGTGCCTTTCTCAGGACATAAATCTACCTCTTGTACTGCACCATCACCTTCTACTCCTGCCCATACTTCTTACACCTAGTGGACAGAGGATTCCTCCTGATGCATCACAGGCTATAAAAGAGGGAGTTTATTCCTACCGTCAGATGGTATGTCCTCTGTATATACTGCAATGTATTAATCTGCTGGGAGAGAACCATGAAGGTGGGTGAATAGGATTGCTCCCTCCTCTAGTAACATCACCAGTGCCCGACATCTTCCCTTCCTGTCCTGCACTTCCATTATAGTGGTTGGTTGGTGCCCCTCATCCTACCTTCAACACTCCATGCATCCTACTCCCCCCACAAAATTACTTAAACTAAAAACAACAACAGGTTCAATGGGAAACCACCTTTAAAAGTCTAAGGGGCCGATTCATGGAACAAACGTGCGCCGAAAATCTTCGCGCAAGCAGGCGCAAGCAGGCGCAAGCGGAAAAAAACAGGCGCACGCGTGCGATTCATGGAAGTCCCTGCGCGTGTTTACCTCGGGATGTGCGCCAAACCGTGCATGGCGCACACGTCACTGAAACATCCCAAAAGACATGCGCGATGCGCACAGTGATAGCGCACAACCTCGGCGCATACACCAGAAAGTGGGCGGAACACGGGGCGTAACGCGCGGAATGGGGAACAACTCGCGAAAACAAGGGCGTAACTGGGGATGTACTGCAGGGAAGCAGACGGAACGCCCACACGCACCCGAACCACACGTATTCATGGAATGGAATAGGGCAAAGCCAGGCACAGCGAAAGACACGCACAAGCCGATACACGTCCGCCACACGAAGGCAGGCGGTAGCGTCCCTGCGCATTACAAAAGTGGCAACATACAGCAATTGTGCGAGCGGGGCACGTGTATTTCGGGGTTGCGCGGGAAGTTACACACGCGATTGAGCGGGGTACGTGTATTCCGGGGGTTCGCGGGAAGTCACACACGCGATCTGGCCTGGGGGAGCGGGCTACGTGTATTTCAGGGGTTCGCGTGACGTTTTTCACGCGATCGGGCCTGGGGGAGCGGGCTACGTGTATTTCAGGGGTTCGCGTATACTTTCTCACGCGATCGGGCCTGGGGGAGCGGGCTACGTGTATTTCAGGGGTTCGCGTGAACTTTTTCACGCGATCGGGCCTGGGGGAGCGGGCTACGTGTATTTCAGGGGTTCGCGTGTACTTTCTCACGCGATCGGGCCTGGGGGAGCGGGCTACGTGTATTACAGGGGTTTGCGTGAAGTTTTTCACGCTATCGGGCCTGGGGGAGCGGGCTACGTGTATTACAGGGGTTCGCGTGAAGTTTTTCACGCGATCGGGCCTGGGGGAGCGGGCTACGTGTATTACAGGGGTTCGCGTGAAGTTTTTCACGCGATCGGGCCTGGGGGAGCGGGCTACGTGTATTACAGGGGTTCGCGTGAAGTTCCTCACGCGATCGGGCCTGGGGGAGCGGGGTACCACTCACCGTCTGCCTTGCGTGTAGAAGAACGCGTAGCCAACACCCGCTGTGAAGTAATAGCGTGTGAACCCCAACGGATGGAAAACACACGCACCGCACGAAAAGCACGTACAGAACATAAAGGCACGCGGGATCACCAAGCCCTGCCAGGGCAACGCCCGTGCGCAAAACGTCACAGACGCGCTTACGCTGTAAGGGCCTTTGGTCCAATGAAATCGCGTACGCGTGCTGACGCGCTTACGTGCTAAGGGCCTTTCCTCGATTTTCACGCTGACGTGCAGGATTTTCACGTGCCAAATCACTCCGTATCAAGCTGGCCACGTGAAAACACACGGAAGACCACGCTCCTGCCCAGAAGGCCGAATTACTGCCCCCCAGTGCCCCGAGCAGCCTCCCACGTGCCATCTGCTGCTGCCTGCCTGCCTGCCTGCTGCCACCGTGCCCTGCCATTTGGTGCCTGCACATCAGCCATCTGCAGGTGTCCAGTTGCTGTGTCCACCCCTGCTGGAACAGAAGACTCCCGACTTGGATAACATCGCTCCACAGCCCAGCCCCAGGACCCAGTTGCTCACCCACTCCTGCCCCTGGGGTTGCCATGTCGGGCACATCCACATCTGACCCCAGTGGCAACCCCCGGCCAGAGGGGCAGAGGGGCACCAGCTTCACTGCCACCGAAGTTGGTGTCCTGGTGGAGCAAGTCCTGGGGCAGTATGATGCCCTCTTCGGATCGTCCCGCGCCAACAGGGAAGGACGGGAGAGGATCTGGGCAGACTGTGTGGTTGCCATCAACGCAGAGGGGGTGGCAACCCGCACCATCCAGAAGGTCAAGAAGCGCTGGGAGGACTTGAGGTCCAGGACCCTCATGAAGGCCCGGCGCCTCGTGGAGGGGGGCCGGGGCCGCATGAGTTCCATCCAGTTGAGGGTCCTGGAACGCGCACACCCAGCGCTCCACGCCCAGGTCCTTGAGAGGGAGACCCGTCTGGAGTTGAGCGGTAAGTGGCCAAGCATTGCTGTGTGAGACAGGGCATGTTGCAGTGTGCTGGTTGTCTGATACTTGCCTGCATGTGTGACATAGGCCATGTACGCATGTATGTGTGCAGGGACATCATGGGAATGCATGTGCGACCTGTAATGTGTGAACCGCACGGTTGTTGCATGTGTTTGAATGCGACATGAGGAGCCCTGTGCAGATTGCACACATGAGAGCATGGCAGTCTCTGTTCCTGGACATGGGTGGGGGCAAGGGATGGGTGCTGATGCCAGATACATATGTGGTATCCATGTCTGTGTGCCTGACCTGCGTGTCTGTGACTTGTGAGTGCCATGGAAGCATGACACATGTCTGTGACAATGTACAGATTCACTGATGCAGCCTAGTCATCCTTGTATGCACTGTGATTGGGGTGTACGGGGCCAGATGGATGTGACTGAGGTGAAGTGTGTGCATGTGATAGGCATGACCCATGATGCATGTGAGTCCCATTACATTGTATGATTCGAGAGTCCATTGGACATGCATTGAAATGTCCATGGCCCGCACCATGACTGTCACTGTGTGTGTTTTGCCTGGACTGACACATGTGTTGTGGTGTGACATGATGGAAGTGTACTTTGACAGAGGCACTCATCTGCTATTGCTTCCTGTCTAGGGGACCATTGTACAGTACCCTGATGCTTGTGTTCTATGTCTCCCTCTACGCAGCGGCTAGTGAAGGAGAGGGCGGAGACGGCGCTGTGGAGCAAGGCGGCGGGGATGCCCCCACGGCTGCAGCGGAAGGGGTGGGTGAGCCCCCACAGGGGCCTGCTATGGCGGTAGACGGCGAGGAGCCATCCAGGTTGGTGGTTTCCACAGAGGAGGAGGAGGCCGCCACTGAGGCGCACATGGGGCCTGGTGGGGGCATCCCTGCTGGTGCAAGTGGTGCAGTCCAGGGGCAGGGGCAGGAGGCAGCACAGGTCACCGTGGAGGGGCCTGTGCATGTCGCTGTCCCTGAACCTGTGGGTGCACCACCTTGCACCAGCAGGGATGCCCCGTCCCAGGCCCGTCCGCAGGTAGAGGGGATGTCCATGTCATCTGACTCCCCTCCACCTGCGGACGAGGGGACCCCTGGCCGTGTGGAGAAGGTCCTGATTGGGGTCGCGATGCGCACGGCTGTGATTCGTGATGCCGTGCGTGCTTCCCAGGAGGAGCACGCACGTCATCACGAAGAGCACCGTGCCGACGTGGCCCAATTGGGATCGGCCATGTTCGGGGGTTTCCTGCATGTGTCGGCCAATCTGGCGGCCCTCTCCTCCTCTGTGGAGACTATACGCCAGTCGTTCTCCTTGCCGTCTTCCGGCCCAGATGCCACCAGGGCCCCCTGTGGACCTGCCCTGACCAATGCAGCCAGCTCCGTGGGGATCCCATCCCTGCCACAGTCGGGAGTCAGAGGTCCAGCAGGGGTGGACAACACAGCAACTGGACCCCAGCAGATGGAGGATGTGACGGCATCATCGGGCAGGGCACGTGCATGACGGCGTCGGTGGTTTCCATCATCCTGGATGCCGTCGTGCTGGCAGAGGCAGTGGCGTCGGAGGCAGCAGCAGGCTCGACGTGGGAGGCATCATGGCTCGGGGCCATCAAGATCAGAGGGGCAGGCATCGGCCGGAGGGCAGGAAAACCCTGGGATGGTAGTGTCTTCCGTGTGGGAGCAGTTGGTCCAGCGGATAGGTGCGGAGCGGCAGCGGGCGGAAGAGGAGCGGCTCACCATGGTCAGGGCAGAGTTCTCCATGCGTCGGGCGTTGAGGCGGGCTGAGTGCCTCGAGGAAGCTCGCAGGGAGTTTGAGGTGAACATGGGGTTATCCCTGCGAGACCTCGGGGCCAGGACAGAGTCCCGCCTCCAGGACATCGACATGGAGTTCGATGATGCCCTGGCCGGCAACATCACAGAGTGAGCCGCAGGACTTGCCCGCTGCCATTGTATATAGTTCTTTAGTTAGTTAGTGTTAGGTTTCCTTTATTTTTTGAGATTTTTTTGGACCGCTCGGACAATGGCCACTTTTCTGTATATAGTTTTTTTATTAGGTAGTAGTAGGTTTCATTTATAGTGTTGGGCTCATGGACCCTGGAATATTCTTGTGTATAGTTGGATTTTTTAAAATACATTTTTTTGATTTATATTTGTGTTCACCATGAGGCAATGGTTTTTCCTTATTTTTCTTCACCATGATTTTGCTTTGGACAACATTAGTTTTTGGATTCCTTTGTTTTTTGGATTTTTACATTACTTATCGGACATGGACAATTTATTTTGTTATCCCCATTGTTGTATGTTTGATTAGTTTACTTCATTTTCTTCGAGAATACATGTTTTTATAACTTTCTTTTGTGGTATTTTCTCATTGGTTTCATGCATGTCATGATATGGGTTTTGACATTCACTTGCACCCATTGTGTATGTGTGTGTGACGGACATGTGTTCATTTACATACTTGCCATTGGGGTTGTATCATGTAATTGCATTTGCTATGTGGGTGGATGCAATCCTTGGCTGGGTGTTTGTGCTGGGTATTCTGCCCATTACTGCCATGATTGTGTATCGTCAGGACCTGGGGGCAGGGGGACTTGGTTGGGGGCCTGCTGGCAGGTGCCCCACAGTGCTGAGGGGTGGGGGTGCAAGGGGACATGAGTGGGACATGAGTGGGGGCCTGCTGGCAGGTGCCCCACAGTGCTGGGGGGTGGGGGTGCAAGGGGACATGGGTGGGACATGAGTGGGGGCCTGCTGGCAGGTGCCCCACAGTGCTGGGGGGTGGGGGTGGTGGGAGACATGAGTTGGACATGGGTGGGGGCCTGCTGGCAGGTGCCCCACAGTGCTGGGGGGTGGGGGTGGTGGGGAACATGAGTTGGACATGGGTGGGGGCCTGCTGGCAGGTGCCCCACAGTGCTGGGGGGTGGGGGTGGTGGGAGACATGGGTGGGGGCCTGGTGGTGGGTGCCCCTGCACTGCTGGGGGGTGGGGGTGGTGGGAGACATGGGTGGGGGCCTGGTGGAGGCTGCCCCTGGTGACTGGGGGGGTGGGGGTGCTGGGAGACATGGGTGGGGGCCTGGTGGAGGCTGCCCCTGGTGACTGGGGGGGGTGGGGGTGCTGGGAGACATGGGTGGGGGCCTGCTGGCAGGTGCCCCGCAATGCTGGGGGTGGGGGTGCAAGGGGACATGAGTTGGTGATCATTGGTGCAAGGAGACATGTGCCTTTGCTGGGGGGCATGCCCATGTTGGGTGGGCTGCCTGCGGGACATGACCAGGGATGCAGGGTAGTCCCCTGTGGTGTGGGCTGCCTGCAGGGGCCGTGGAGGATGTACAGGGAACACCTGGGAGGACCCACACTGGCAAATCACATGTAGGACTCCCCGGCACCCCTGAAATACACGTACCCTGCTGAAATTGCATGTAAAACTTTGTGCGCACCCCTGTAATACCCGCACGCAGCCCAATCGCGTGTAAAACTTCGCGCGCACCCCTTTAATACCCGCACGCAGCCCAATCGCATGTGAAAATGTGCGTGCACCCCTGTAATACCCGCACGCAGCCCAATCGCGTGTAAAACTTTGCGCGCACCCCTAATACCCGCACGCAGCCCAATCGCGTGTGAAACTTTGCGCGCACCCCTAATACCGAAACGCAGCCCAATCGCGTGTGGAACTTCCCGCGCACCCCTGGAATACACGCGCCCAGGCCAATCGCGTGTGGAACTTCCCGCACACCCCTGAAATACACGCGCCCAGGCCAATCGCGTGTGGAACTTCCCACGCACCCCTGAAATACACGCGCCCAGGCCAATCGCGTGTGGAACTTCCCGCGCACCCCTGAAATACACGCGCCCAGGCCAATCGCGTGTGGAACTTCTCACGCACCCCTGAAATACACGCACACGCTCCCCCAGGGCCGATCGCGTGTGAAACCACCCGCGAGCCCCTGAAATACACGCGCCCAGGCCAATCGCGTGTGGAACTTCCCGCGCACCCCTGAAATACACGCGCACAGGCCAATCGCGTGTGGAACTTCTCAAGCACCCCTGAAATACACGCACACGCTCCCCCAGGGCCGATCGCGTGTGAAACCACCCGCGAGCCCCTGAAATACACGCGCCCAGGCCAATCGCGTGTGGAACTTCCCGCGCACCCCTGAAATACACGCGCCCAGGCCAATCGCGTGTGGAACTTCCCGCGCACCCCTGAAATACACGCGCCCAGGCCAATCGCGTGTGGAACTTCTCACGCACCCCTGAAATACACGCACACGCTCCCCCAGGGCCGATCGCGTGTGAAACCACCCGTGAGCCCCTGAAATACACGCGCCCAGGCCAATCGCGTGTGGAACTTCCCGCGCACCCCTGAAATACACGCGCCCAGGCCAATCGCGTGTGGAACTTCCCGCGCACCCCTGAAATACACGCACCCAGGCCAATCGCGTGTGGAACTTCTCACGCACCCCTGAAATACACGCACACGCTCCCCCAGGGCCGATCGCGTGTGAAACCACCCGCGAGCCCCTGAAATACACGCGCCCAGGCCAATCGCGTGTGGAACTTCCCGCGCACCCCTGAAATACACGCGCCCAGGCCAATCGTGTGTGGAACTTCCCGCGCACCCCTGAAATACACGCGCCCAGGCCAATCGCGTGTGGAACTTCTCACGCACCCCTGAAATACACGCACACGCTCCCCCAGGGCCGATCGCATGTGAAACCACCCGCGCACCCCTGAAATACACGCGCACAGGCCAATCGCGTGTGGAACTTCCCGCGCACCCCTGTAATACGCGTACCCTGCTCGCACGGGGCCAATCGCGTGAGGTACTTCCCGCGCACCCCAGTGATACACGTAGCCCGCTTGCCGTGCTGGTACAGGGTTAGCGCAGCCCTTTGCGCTGGATTGGGGATTTTGATGGCTTTTCCCTGCGCGGAAGGCGTTCTTGGGGGCGTGACTGGCGCTGCTGCAAGGTCGCTGCGCCACTGTGCGCCACGGCTGGTTTTGGTGGCTGGAATCCATGAATACGCTGTGCGCGGAAATGGGTTTTGGCGCACGCGGCTGGCGCAGGGATTTGCACGCGCACACTGTGCGCCAGCCGCGTGCGCCACTTGTGCGCTGAATTCTATGAATTACCCCCATAATATAGAATTACAAAAAAAAGTGTACAGTAGATCAATATGGTGTCCGCCTGCGTTATGCTTATGCATAAAGCAAGAGGACTCCATAAGAATATCCAACATTTCCCCCGGGCATGGAAATCCATGCCGGTGTAAGTACTAGAGCATTTTTTGTATAACACAGAGGAAAAAAGATGGCATACATGAAGCTCTGTTTCATTCCTCTTTTATGCCAAACAAATATAGTCTGGTGTGAATGGAAGTCATTAAAGCTTTACTCAAGGATTTTACATCTTCCATTAACATTAAACTACCGAAGAATATGAGCTCCTTTTCTGTGTATGTCCATTCTTGATGTCTGTGATAATGCACGTGGACTATATTTTGTAAAATGTATTAACCTGAATCCTTTTATGTTGGCTCTTAAAATAGCTTGTTAGTCCTTGTACTTGTAAGAGTGTGACCTTAACATGCACACATGCAATTTCTACTCATGCACTTTGTCATTACATACTCCTTTTCTTCCAATTATATTTTTTTCGCAAAACATATTCCCTGCATTCCGAACATTGGAAAGAAAATGCTAATTTCCAAGATTTATAAGATGTTCTCCATCTTTTTGAAACATGTTTACTCCATCATGTCCATAACCCAGGTGACATCCACCCATGAACACCCTAAATTACCGGGGTAATCCAGACATGGACCCCTTTTTTACTGTTATTAGAGAGGCACAGCTCCACCTCATTGATGAGGCCTGACTAGGCCGAAAAACATGTCTGGGGTTACTGTTGGTACTCTTGTTCAGAGAAGAACTGCCAACCATTTCGTTCCTGGACTACCTACAGTTGGGACAAAGACTGATATGTGTATGGAAATGTCTCTTCTGTGAAAAGCATAGTCAGCTAAAGCATGGTTGAGACCCTCCCGGGCCATCCACCCAAGAACAGGTCAATGGGCTGTGTTGGCACCAGTAGAGGGTTTCCCAGATCTCTTTATGCACATTTTGGGTACTTTGGGTTCTCACCCTAAGTTACCCGGGTAATCCAGATGTGTACCCCTTTCTCACTGTGCTTAGAGAGGCACAGTTCCACCTCACTGATAAAACCCAACTAGGCCGAAACATGTGTATGGGGTTGCTGTTGGTACTCTTGTTCAGAGGAGAATTACCTAGCATTTCGGTGCTGGACTACCTACGGGTGGGACAAAGACTTGTATGTATGTGGAAATTTCTCCTGTGAAAAGCATAGTGAGCTAAAGCATGGTTGAGACACTCCCATGAGCCATCCACCCAAGAACAGGTCAATGGGGCACGTTTGTACTGGTAGAGGGTTTCCCAGACCTCTTTATGCAAATGTTGGGTTCTCACCCTAAGTTACCAGGGTAATCCAGAAGTGGACCCCTTGCTCACTGTGCTTAGTGAGGCACACCTCCACCTCACTGATGAGGCCCGACTAGGCCAAAACACGTGTCTGGGGTTGCTGTTGGTACTCTTGTTAAGAGGAGACTTGCCTACCATTTCGCTTCTGGACTACCTACGGGTGGGACAATGACGTATTTGTGTATGGAAATGGCTCCTCTGTGAAAAGCATAGTGAGCTTAAGCATAGTTGAGACCCTCCCAGGGGCCATCCACCCAAGAACAGGTCAATGGGGCGTGTTTGTACTGGTAGAGGGTTTCCCAGACCTCTTTATGCAAATTTTGGGTACTTTGGGTTCTCACCCTAAGTTACCGGGGTAATCCAGAAGTGGACCCCTTGCTCACTGTGCTTAGTGAGGCACAGCTCCACCTCACTGATGAGGCCCGACTAGACCAAAACACGTGTCTGGGGTTGCTGTTGGTACGCTTGTTCAGAGGAGAACTGCCTACCATTTCGCTACTGGACTACCTACGGGTGGGACAAAGACTGATTTGTGTATGGAAATGGCCCCTCTGTGAAAAGCATAGTGAGCTAAAGCGTGGCTGAGACCCTCCCAGGGGCCAACCACCCAAGAACAGGTAAATGGGCCATTTTTGTTCCGGTAGAGGGTTTCCCAGACACCTTTATACAAATTTTGGGTACTTTGGGTTCTCACTTTAAGTGAAAGATGGATCATATGATGAAATTGTTTAGGTGGAAGAAGACCATGTTGTGTCCGCGGCGTCCGCAGACACCACAGCAGTTTGGGGGTAGGCCCTTAGGCAAGCAGCTTATCTGGTGACTGCAGACATGCTTCAGTAGGATAGGGGAGTGCAATGTAGATGTGTAGGTGGTGTCTAAAGGCAGTCTTGTAAACCAATGGTTGAAGGTGATGTGTGTCAGTAGGTGGGAGCACACATGCTATGGTTGTGAGCATGTGTGTGTTCAAACGGCTAATACTGTAGCTTGTGCTTGGATGGGGTGTACATAGAGTACACAGTAGGTGCACACCCCTACCCCTCCTTCTATGCTCAAATGCAAAAAAAGATCTATATCAGATAATCAATGCAAATAAAATATTTCCTATTATAAATCAAAGCTCCTTGACCAACATCATCCACACGCAGGGTCGATCAGTGCAACATGGCATACATGCAGCACTTCGGTCGCCATGGAAACAAGACGTGGCCTGCTCCAAACACGCGCAAGTTTCAGTCTGGCCATACTACTTTTAGGCACATGTGCAAAGGAGCCTCTACATAGCTCAATTTGCCGATGTGGCGACTGGACTGAGGCGGTCTGCTCTCTACAGCACCCAACGGCATTGGAGACCGCTGAAGTTCTTGCTGTGATTTAATCAGCAATTTTTGCCAGGTAAGCACACACGCCACATGCTCCATTTGTGATGCCACAAGGGACGTGCTACTAGCCTTTCAAATTAGAGCATCTGGTGCTGTATTGTTCCATTAGTCCCCTGAACGCTTATTTTTAACCTTCCAGCTCTCCTGCAGCACCAAGCTGACTGCAGCACTGGAAATTGACCCAGCCCTGACCGCAGCTTGGAATTCCCTCCCCTAAATGTTTGTATTCACTATAGACATATCTACTGTCTTTCAACGGAAACATAGTTTTTAGTTCAGCCTAGCCCAACATATAGCCTCCATTAATACATTGTACTCATATGTCCCCACTCTAGAGACACAATCAGTGGCCCGGAAGAAGGCTCATCCATTGCAAAGTCAAAACATCAGAGGACAAAGGACACTTGTGCCCAACCGTCATCCAAACAAATACTGAGATAAACCTCCTGACATAGACCCAAGAGTTGGTCACTTGCTAACCCGGTTATTGACACTTATAAGGTCAAGACAAAGGACATACCATGAACAATTCTGGATAGGAACTCTAGAATTTGGTTTGGAGTCGACCTATTGATGATTTTTATGTGCTGTCTTCATGTGTTTATTTCATGTATTTTTTAAATTTGTGTACTTAGTATTTCACAACACTGTCTCCTAAATGCAAATGATGGCTATGACACTATGATATGTACACTTGGAGCTTTGAAAGACTTGTAAGCTTCATATCACACTTGTATATATATTTGAATTTTTTTTAACTCACCTGTCTTCTATATTTTACGGTTTGAATCTTTATGAAAATAACGTAAAAATTGATCCTAATGGCAAAATAATAAATGCTCAAGTAAGTTTTTTGCAGAACTATTGATGTTGGATAATGTTTGCAAGACTAAATTGGCAAATGCACCCACATTTCTGGTGTGGACTAGAGAGGGCAGACTAATATTTGCTCTGCAATCACAAAAAATATTGATGAAATTACTCAGAAGCCTACACATAGAAGTATAGGCTAAGATAATATGTTTTCTAGCTTTCTAGCCTTTAGTCCTCCCACTACCTGAGCTGTCCCTCTAGTTAAGTGACTACAGGCAGGCTTCATTAGGGTAGGGGAGTGGAATGTAGATGATATGAGGATGTTTGTATATGCTGTATTATGCTGTGGTGTTTGTGGGGGGCTCCTGGACTCTTGGGTGCCCACTGGTTTAAGTACTGTAATAGTATGTGTAGAGAATACCCCAAGGCGTGTGGCAGCTGGCTTATTGGACTGCCCCAAGATTCTTGTGTGTATGAGAGCCTGTGCAGTGGGTGTACGTAGTGGCAGATTCTTGGGGGCATGGCTGTATGATGCTGCAGTGGTTGTGGCCAGGCCCTAGACTCTTGGGTGCATGGCGGGAGGCAGTAGGCTATGGGACATACACCCAAGAGTCTAGGGCCTGGCCACAACCACTGCAGCATAATACGGCCATGCACTTAAGAATGTGACATATGGATTGCACAAACATGTGTATAGAAATGCAATTTGCTGATTACAAAGAAGCATGACACTAATAATCGTATACCCACTGCATACCTTTTTGGAACTCAGTGATAGAATACCATTGAAGTGGCAATATCAGATTTAAATATTGTGGCTCTGTGGGCACATATTGTCTTTGTTGCATGTGGAAATGCAGAAGAAATCGTTGTTTCATTGTCTGTGATGAAAAGAAAAACATAACATGTGAGGGAAGGTACTTCATAATGTGATATTGTGTTCAATTTCAGACATGTATGTACTTTGTGGCCCTCATAATAAGTACATTACACATACTATGCTTTAAACAAGTGTACTGTGCAATGTGCTCAGTGCCTGTGTTTATTTGCATAATCATTGGGTCAGTGGGGAAAAAAATCCATGCAGATAAAAAAAAAACTTCTACATTAATTTGATGTTATGTGGCACACTCTGTTTCATTGATGTGTGCAGTACTTACAGGAATGTTTAAGGTGCACATCTATCGTCTCTTGCTGTTATAAACACTGTTGCACTAGGAGGAATTGAAATGGTGTTTGTATTTTGCTTTTTGGAAGTGGTGGTACTATGGTTGCTGCTAGATACCAGTTGGTGTATTCTAACAGTTCATCTGTTCCCTCTTTTTAACAATATCTGTTTATGCTGTTTTATTGCTGTTGGTGTTTTCTAAGTACTGTACTATTGCAAACTAATATTGCAGGATTGTGTGGGCAGTTAGATACCTGTTGGTGTATTCTAACTCTTGGTAGTTTGAAAGTCGTTGAGGGTATGTTTTGTAGCACTTTGATTGCTGAAGGTTAAGACTATGCTATTTTTGTAGATCAGTGAGTACATTTTGGTTTCAAGAATATTAAGTAGGAATTAGCTAGATTTGCTGGTAAATTCTGATTCAGAGTAATGGAAGTATCATTGCAGTCAAACCACCCACATTTCTTTTAATTGTATTCAGTTTAGTGACCTGTAGTGGTTGTGGCACCTGTGTGGCAGATTATGGTAACTGTTGTGAAGGTTTTTTTTTTTTAAAGGTTTTTTTGAAGTTGTTTTTGGTACCATCTGCATTGCATCATAGAAGCATTACTATTACATATTGGCGATGTGACTGTATCTGCAAGGTGGAACGATTGTCTGAATTGCAAGTAGTACATAATATGCCATGAATTGCATTTTGTACCAGCTGCTGAAATGGAATGGATTCACAGTTAGGTATAGATACATACACAAAGCTCTTGTTAGGGACTTGTTCCTGCACCACATGGCTGCAGAGAGTGCATGTATGTTTCCACATGTATCAAATCTGGAAGATGTCATCTATAGGTATGTTTTTGCCTTCCAGTACTTAAAGTAAGTACATTAGAAATGCTTGTGGATCTTCTTGTGTGTTTATAGAGAATCTCACCATTCCCGCACAGTAGTGCAATACTTGCCTTATTCCTGCAACACTTTAAGTGTTGTCAGGATTGGTTGTTAAATTTCTATGAATGAGTAGCATTTGCAAACACAACTGGTCTGTGCTATTTAAGTAAATGTTTTCAACAATTGGTGGAAATTGGAATAGAACATTGATTGCTACATTTTCATAGCAATTTACACCAGTTGTGTCGGACAATCTGAATGGACCAGACAGCTCTGTGTCTGAGTCATTTGATGGAAGTCCACTTGCTTTTTTTGAAGAGGTACTTCAGTTTGTAGTTTGTGCAGTTGTGTATGCATTTGCCTTTTCGGGACATTCTTCTGTGGCTGTGGTAATTGATTAGCAGCTGCTTTCAATTTCTTTGGTGGTAGTGTTGGGAGATCACGTGTTTGCACTAGTTTTCTTTTACCAAGTTTGCCTTTTTGAGGAACAGGGTACATTTTGAGATAGGGTGTGTAGAGTGCACGCAGTCTATTGTACGCTATGATGCAAGGAATGCAAACTTTCACTTAGCTTGCATCAAAATTGACTAGAAACAGTCATTCAAGTGTACGTAGGCGTGACAGTGCTACGTAACTCATGCCTTCTTTAAAGACTGTGCTGCCAATGTCAATCAATGCTTGATCTAGGGTTAGACCTTTTGATTTATGAATTTTGACTGCATATGAAAGAGATAGAGAAAACTGTTCTCTGCATACATACATGTATTTGAAAGAAGGAATCAGGCTGTTGAGCTTCCTATCATTTTAACTTCTGAAAGTGGATGTTGACAAACTTAATGCTGTTGTCACGTGTGTATGTCTGGAAGCCAACAACTTTGCCAAGTGCTCCATTAACTAAACCTTGCTCCACATCAAGTTTACACTTTAGCATTACTCTACAGCTTAAACACAATGTTAACATGTTCTCCAAACCAGATGTTTTGGAGATAGCGTTGTCTCAGCTATTTAGTTGTGCTCTGGCTTGTTGACATATAGGCACTGTCATACCATGCACATTCAGTTTGACTGTGGAGTAAATGTGCACAATTGGTTGCTTTTCTTTTTCCAACATTGTTTCATTGAATTGTGCACAGCTTGCTAGGGTTGGCATTAAAGACATGCATGTTACATTTTTGTGTGCTAATTGTCCCATGACATCAGTAGCAGATGTAGTATGCCCGTATAGCTCATGGATACATCTGCTATTTAAGATAGACTGTGCTTCCTTAGAAAGCACACCAATACGAATGCTTTTCAAAATGTTAGCATAGGTAAGATCTGCAGACTGACACATGTTTTCAGTTAGTTCTCTGTATTGGGAATGTTGCCAGAGATTTGCATTCCCTATGCTACCAGGTGTGTTACAGCACAGTTTGTGTCCTAAGGTTTTAAAAATAGGTTCACTTTTCTCTGGTGTTAATTGAAGATCTCTGAAAACAATAACGTGTTTTCCTCCAAAGAATTCTGCGTAGTCCATTTTAAGGACGTCTTGCAATCTAAGGTGTATCAAAGCCAAAATTAGGTTGGAGACCATGCTCACATCATCTATTAGGAGCATTTTTATTTGTTTCAAAATGCTGCTGAAAATGTGTGGTAGTCTAATTTGTTTTGGTCTTCTACTGGAAGGAGTAGCAATGGGTGTAAAGTAACACCACCTATGCTGTAGGCAGCTAAACCTGCGGGTGCAGTTACAACAGCTGAAAGCTTCTTGTTTGTCAATTGTTGGAGGAACTTGCTGATGATTTTTATTAAGAATGTTTTGCCTGAACCAGCCGCACCACTTACATACAGGAGTACAGCTTTATAGTTTTGACAGGTGCAACTATTAGTCAATTTCTTTAGTTACTTTTAGGAAAATGCTACGCTGTTCATCATTCAGTTGTGATTTCACTAGAGCAAAGTTTTCTTCAGATTCCTCATACTGACACATGGTGTTTTCTACTTCAGTCATGGCTAATTCTGCCTTACATACTTTGAGTGGCTCTCCAAGTGGTTCTTGGCTTCTTGTAAGAAAAGTTTGACTGCTCTCAGGAGTGTCTACATTTAGGTGTGCTTGAAGTTCTTCCTCTTGTTGACATTCATTGTCCAACATGTTTTTGTACTGTTTGAAGTTTATGTGTGTTGTAGTGCTTTCACTCGCATTGAAAGCATCTTCATAGGAGGCATGGGTGTCCAATAAATCTTCTTCTTTTCTCCATGGTTTGAAAAGTTGCAGTAGGGACATGTAGTAAAGTTTGCTATGCTGAGGCGTTTTAAATGATAGCTCCATATGATTAATCAGGCTACGTTTGGTAAATGAAATGACATTAAATGAAATTATATTTTATTTATATAGCGCTCATACACAAGTGTTTCAGAGTGCGACCAGACAAAGGGAGGGTAAACAGGGGAGAACTAAAAAAACAACAACAATCTTACTAGGCCCATTGACATTAAGAGCATGTCAGTGCATGGGAAAGGGACAAGGGGGAAGTGCAGGTAAGGGGTGAGATGTGGAAAGTGCGGAACAGAGGAGAGAACAGAATTATTAGTAGGTAAAATAAATAAATAAATACATAAATAAATAAATAAATACAAGCGATAAACAGTGGTAGTGCAGCCAGCAAGTGGCAAGTGCTAGGTTAGTCAGATAGGATATATCTGATAAGTGCAGAAGAAAAGTGGGTGAGAGACGGTATGGGTACAGATAAAGACGCCAGTGCAAGTAAGTGGTCGTCTGTAGGCAGTGCAGGAATGTGGCATGGTGAGTAGGTACCTGGGCCCGAAGGACATAGGGACGACAGGTGCACAGTGCTGAGAGAGAGAACAGATCAGCAAGGGGAAAAGACAGAGCCGAAGAGGAAAGTCTTGAGGAGCTTTTGGAACCAGAGGTGTTCTCCTCATGTTTCAAGTTGCTAGGGAGGCTGTTCCAAAGGGAGACCCCAGATGAGGACAGAGATCTCCCCCTGGCACATTCCTTTGAAAAACGACTGACCCTGAGGGAGTTAGAAGTAGAGGAACGAAGGGCTCAAGAGGGGAGGTTTTTACGGAAGGTTGTTTGAAGGTATTTAAGTTTAACCAGGCTGCCCCCACAACTTTTGACTATGTATTTACCTTTTTTCTCATCTGGGTTCATATTATTTTTGTATGAGAAGTTTTGGGCTTTGTGGTATAGACACTTGGTTTCCAAAACAATACTCCTGTTTGGGTAGTATTTGTCCAATACATTGTTTTTCAAAAAGTCTTGGCTGTTGGGATCGTTTTTAGCTATTGTTTCTATGTATTGGTACAATTTGAGAACTCTTTTTCTGGATGCAGCAGGACCAAGGCTTAGCCAGACTATATTTTGCAAGTGACATATTTGTGAATGAACTGCAAAACAGTGGAAGCAATGTCCTGGCCAAATTTAGGAGCATCTTTAATCCACAAAAGCATGTGGATGTGTGGTGCTCCGCTGGATTGATATTCTTTTCTCCAAAAGAGGTATTGCACTTCTCCAAGTCTCGGGGGGATATCTCAGCGGCAATATGCTTGCCTTGGAAGCAAAGCGACATGGAGCAACGCAGGTTCGATTCCCGGGTCTGCGCTTAGAAACCTCTGGGTATTATGCGCGTTATAAATAACCTATCATATCCAAGAGGAGGAATTGTTTTAGTACAGATGAAGTCCAGCATGGCAATAAAGCGGTGATGGACGTACCTTGAGACATTTACAGGGTCAAGAGAGCAAAGTTCTCCTGGTGTTTTCATGTCTATCACTGCTTTGTTTTCGTTTGCTATGCGTAGGAAAGTGTACAAGTCTTCCCATGCATACTCTGCACAACTTAAAGTGACAAACCATGTGGGTGGGCCAAGGTTGCGTAGAATAAGCCGTACATCTCTGTGATGTCAGAATCAGTATTCTTTCATACCACATATGTTTGCCAAGAGATTTGTAATACTTGACTGTAAACCGTCATCTTTCTCTTGCACCTTTTGAAGTAGCTGCATAGCAGACATGTTTTAAAAATTGGAACCCGTTTTCAATGAATGTGCAATGCTGTAACATAGAGTTGGTAGTTCACTTTCAAACAGGAGGTGAAATATGTATTCAGCGTTTTGTCTGAATCTGGGGTCTTCAGAAAGCACTATTCTGATGTTGTTATTTGTGTGCATCTTTCATCATACCTTCCACCGTTTCCAGTAGGAAACAGTAGAGGAAAGGCTTGTGCTTCTACACTTTTTTCTGACATGCTGATTGGAGATACTTTGGCATGCCACATTTGATAGGTTTCTAGTGCATTGTCTATGGTGTCTTTGGAGTGCATTGGGTGAATTGTATACTGGTCAAAAATATTGGCCGCTGTAGTAGGATCTAGAAGTTCAAATTGTCCAGTTGATGAGGAATCCTGACTTATTTTGGTGGTTTCTCTCAGGTTTTCTTCAATGTTTATTTCTTTTTAGTATTCTTTGTTCTCTTTAAGATATTGCAGGGCTTCTCTAACTTTGTTTATGTCTACTAGTTGCTGTAAATTTCTTGTCTTTTGTAGGTACACCATTCACTAGGATAATCAAAGATTGATCTATTGACCGTTGCACTCTCAGTGTGTCTACATTTTCTTTAAGATCTAACGGCAAACAAACAACTTTGCCACAAATACCTTTCAGTAATTCAGAAGGAGGAAACTTGGCTGTTTTCAGTTGAAGGCATCCCATGAAGGCATTTGGTTATTATCAAGTTTTCCAGTGCAGAATGTGCAAAGAATTGAGGGGTTAGTAATTTCGTATTTGTGTTCTGCTATATGATAGAGAGCTCATTGTCTTCTATTTT
This sequence comes from Ambystoma mexicanum, assembly GCF_040938575.1. Lineage (NCBI taxonomy): Eukaryota > Metazoa > Chordata > Amphibia > Caudata > Ambystomatidae > Ambystoma > Ambystoma mexicanum. The sequence goes on from NC_090941.1 coordinate 260,998,662, forward strand.
GTACGTTATGTCTACAGTTCTGGTGCTCATTGTATAGAAAGTTCTGCAACAACACACACATACTTGGTTTGGTACTTCAGCAGATGTGCTTTTAAACTTTGCTATTACTTTTTTGTATGTGTGTAATAGAAGGTTGGCATCTGCAAGGTTGTCACTACTCTCTTCTAAGTTTACTGGATTTTGTAAGTACTCTTCAATATTTGCTTTGGATGTGGTCCGTTTCTTCCAGGAGTTATTTGGCTGTTCCATGTAGGAGAATGTGATTAACATGTTCCAGTACGAAAGCAGGACTGTTTTCATAGTTAGTCTCTGAATGAGATTTCGTATAGTAGAATGGTGTGTTGCTAACATTTTGATGTGGTGGAAGGTGCTTTTTCAAACAGGCCCGGAAATACAGGCTAATGAATGTCCTTGCAGTCCTGTAGATTTGCACACTGAACAGGAGTCCCTGATTTGTCATATTTACATGTTTTATTTGCCTTTGTCTTTCACCTACTGATTGAGGAACTGCCGCCAAGATTTGAAGGATTGTTTTCGGACGTTACACATTGAGGTGCACACTATTTGTAGACAAGACGGAATGGTTCGGTGGAATGGAGAGTTGATTGTAAGTGTGTTGGGGGTATTTTTGCAATCAGTGTTTCTTCTGCCATAATGGTGCTGTCTACCTTTTCATACCGTTGGTCACTGCTATGTATGGCAATTGGGTTATTTGCTTTGTTTGTATGCCTCTTCATTTAAATATGGCTCTGTGCTGGTTGCCGGAATTCACTGGCCCAAACAGAAGTTTGCAAAGGTATCTCTGTTGATATTGCGTATGTTGCCAAGTACTTTTTATAGTTTACTAATTAATGTTGTTAGTGGTTTCATTTTGTTTAAAATGAACATAAACCATTTCCTTTTGAGGAGCATTTCATTGTATGTATTTGTGTGTACTGTGCATCAGTGTCTGAATATGAAGGTAGGCATACATAGAGGAGTGTGATTGTGCAAAGGGCTGTTAATTTTGGTTGAAAAGGTTGTACTGGTATGTACTGGTAGTCTTGGGAGGATAACTAAGGAGCAACATGCTCACCTTGGAAGCAAGATGACACGGAGCAACACAGGTTCGATCCCCGGGTCCGTGCTTAGAAACCTCGGGTATTATAAATAACCTATCATATCTCATATCATATCTCATATCATTTCATGTGTGTGTGTGTGTGTGTTCCCGTGGGAAAGGTTTGCTTCAGTGTATATGACAGTGTAGTGTGCTTGAAGAAGTAAGAACATTATGATGTTTTTATAAAACTAGTGGGTATTACTATAATGGTGTTCTGATGACAATACAAAGAGTGGACCTGAAGCAAGTGCTGTGGGGTTGGATAGAATTTTCTAGGCTACAATACAACAACAATGCACTGTCTGAGTAACAGGCAGAACACTACTACAGTACTGCACTTACATTGTTGGATGTGAAGAATAGGTTTGTTCTGGGTTTTATCTTCCAGCAGGGATGTCACTTGCTTTTAGAAGGCAGTTATTCGCTGCAATTGCTAAAGAAGGAAGTTAGTGGGTATGTGTGTTAATGTTACAGTAATAGCACTAGGAGAACACCTTATTTTAGATTTTAGTAGGATTTGTCAGCAGGAAGAGTTAGTGTGTGTGTGTGTCCTAATGCACAGCACTGCATATGAGTCAGGACTTGGGAGTATCAGCATCGTTGGTATGGGGGCAGTGCTGCAGTGATAACTGTGCCTTATGGGGCTACACTTTTGAAGTGTGTGAGATTTTGTTGCACTAATTGCTTTGGAAATGGATTAGTGCAAGTCCTACTAGGGTGAGAAAAAGGGCAGAAAGATGTACAGATTGGAAAAGAGAATTTTATTTATTGTGTGTGACATTTTGTTACCTTTCTCACACATAGATGCTTGCTACATGAGTGCAGAAATCCTTTCCTGTTTCATTTATTTATCCAAATTTACAGATGGCAATGTTTCCAATGTACACATGCATTTCCTCGCTTTCCTTCCAATGGTGCATTTTGTCAATTGTGCAATGTTTGTGCTTGTCATGCTTTCCAAACATATGTGCAGTTTCCCTTTTCTGTGTGCATTCTGGACAATTCTCATAGGATCTGGCGCTGAATTTGCTGTGCAAATGTTCCAAATGTGTTTTTTTTAATAAAGAAATCACTGACAGTGGTGCTGAAATTGTAATATGTGATTTGCAGCTGTTATGCATGTGGGAATTACAAGAAAACTTTGAAAGCAAACAACATTGTAAGTAACTGTCAGAGTGAGAGTATGATTATTGAGTAGGTTATGCAGGGCAAGTGGCAGGCACCCTGTTCAAAAGTATGCAATCTATGTACTTGCTATGCTTTGGTAACATGCATGCAGTTTTCATTTTCTGTGTGCATTACAAAACATATGCATACCTGTAGTTTGTGTTAATGGACGTAGATGTGGATGAATCTGGAAGTAGAAATCTTGGAGAGTTTTAAAGCACTTTTGGATTCAGGTGCTTGGGAATCACAGGAGACCTGTGCTCTGAGTGTTGAACAGTATATCTGCAGTGTTGTACTGAGTTGACAGAGTTAGATGTAGAGATATTGGATGTGATTGGTGGATGGGTGTGGGACTGCTTACCAGTAGCCAATGAGAGAGTGCTGCAAAGAGTGAAGTGGAAAGGAAAGAACGGCTGCCCCTGTGTTACAGGATCTGCGAACACCGCAGTAGTTTGTGGATAACACGTGCCACATCCGGGGCTTCTCAGCATTCCTGGCATGGAAATGGGACTGGGGGGATTAGCCAATCAGGTGTTCAGGGTGTGCTTTACAGGAAGGGAGGGTATTACTTTTTTGATTGCTATGTGGGTTGTGTAGTGAAGATGGCTGGAGTTGCTGTATGGATAGTTGGAGATTCCTTTGTATGTGATCTGGAGAGGTATGCAAAGGCAAGAGGTGTTTCTGCTGATCTTGGTTTTCCAGTCCTGCAGGCTTTGTGGTACAGTGTGCTTGGCCACAATTTGCAGGCACTACTTGCTCTTAGCAGAAACATGGGTACTGTTTGTAGTCCTGATATTTTGGTGGTGCACTGTGGAGGAGAGCATTTGGGCTACATCAGTGCTCCAAGCTTGGTTCCTGTATTGAAGTTGTTGGTGGAAGAAATGATGCTGTTTTTCCCTACTGCAAAGGTGTTTTTTTCTGAAATACCACCTAGAGCACATGCAAACAACCCCAATGTCTCTAATCCCAGCAAAATGTTGGAAGGTGCCTTGTTAAGTATAGTTTTGCGACACGTTGAGATGTCTGTTTTCTCTAATGACAACATTGACTCCCTTTGTGTGCACTATTTTACCGCAGACAGCGTTTTGTTGTCCATTCTTGGAAATGCTCATTTGTTTCACAATCTAAGGGATGCTTTTCAGAGGTTGATGTAAGGCAGTAAGGAGGAAAGAAGAGAATACCCCCCAAAAAATAAATAAAACAAAAGGTGTTTGTTCAGTAGCACCTAAAAAGAATAATTAAAAAAAGCTTCTTTTCAGAGACACCACAATAGAGGCAATCTCCTACCCTGGGTTAAATGTCTCTCCCCACCCACTTTATTTGGCCGATGCATCTGCATACTCCACGGTAGTTCGCAGAACGCACATACCACATATTGGACTTTTAAGAATGATAGGCATGGAAATGGGACTGTGGAGGCCAGGGGATTGGCCAATAAGGTTCCCTGGGTATGGTGTGCAAGGAGAGAGATGGGGAGAGACTCTGTTTGTTGAGAGGAGTGCAGGTGGCTGTGGCTTTGTGTTTCAGGAGGGAGAGAGTCTGGATTTTGTGGGACTCTTGGAAACATTGGTTGCAGGTGTATGTAGAGCACTCTGGAGTTCCTGCACATATTGGATTCCCTCATGTGGATTTGCACTGGTATAGAGTGCATGGCATGAAGTGGCTGGATGTCCTTCCCCTTTGTGCCACTTTGGTGATGCAGCATCATCCAGCCATTATTATTATTCATTGTGGAGGGAACAGTTTAGGCCGCGTTACTGGAATCTCTCTTCAATTTGCGATGAAGGAGGCACTTGGGAAAGTCATGGACATGTTTCCAAACTCTTGAGTAGTTTTTTCGTGCATTGCCCAGAGACAGATGTGGCTGCGCCCTTCCTCATTTGGTCCGCAAATGGAGAAATCCAGGTTCAATGTCAACAAGGCTGTTTGCACATTTTTGCAAGATGTTGGTATGTCTTCCTTCCACAATGAAAAGATTACATTTCGTAGCACCAATATTTTCCGCAGAGATGGCGTCCATCTTACTGATGCTGGCAATCACCTTTTTTTGCGCAATATCCAAAATGTTTTGCAGCCATTCTTGCAAGTATAGCAAGCATTTGTGTAGTAGGTGTTGGCCACCAACAACAAACCCCCTCCCAAGAAGGCTCTTTTCAGAGCCACCACTTTCTCCTGAAAGGAATGCAATGGTTTACATGCTGCCACACCCTGCATGCTTTGGGAGTCAGCAGACTACCGGGCTGTCCGCAGACTGTGCAGGGGCCTGCACCAATTTTTGTGATGTCATCTTTGATGTCATGGGTGTTAGTCTTCGCAGTGCAGGTGGTGGCGCGAGTTATGGTTGCTAAGCTTACCATAACTCACACATTTCTGGGGTCGATTTTACTTTTAACCATAATATGGATAGGTTTTCATTAGTGCAAAGTAACTATGACGTCCCTTTAACAAAGTTTTTTCACTGACTATATAGATATGTAAACTTATTTCAACAACTTGAACCTGTTCTCCCATGTATTTCTGTATTCTCCTTTCACGCAAGGAAAGCGAATGCGGCCTCCTTCTGAACAGTGTTAGTTAATTGACAGCTCCCTCGGAAGAGCTAGCTTTGGGGTGCCAATTGTGTATCATAAGACAAGGCCTATGTGAACACTTGCCTCTTTTATATATTCTTTCAGCACTATCATTTCTTGCTTTGCTCTGTCACTCTACTGGGTCTCCCCGGTGCCATCCTTCTTCAAGCTGTACTCTTTTGAGGGTTCCAACCCCAAATAGAAGGTTTGTTTTAAATTTCTTTGACTGTGTCACCCACCCCTTCTGTGCCTCCCTGCTTGTTCTTTCCCGTGGCAACATGGGCTCTGGTTCCTGCAAGCATAGTCCTCTAATTGCAGACACAAACCCCTACCATATGTATCATAATTATGGTGCATACAAATGCAAGTATCTTTCAAAATGGCATTATTATTCTAGGTTTAGTACTGATACATTATTTCCTGAAAACACAGGTTTTGATATAGATATGTTTGTCATTTTCTGGGGGTCCCTTGAAAAATTGCAGACACCAATTTTTCAAAACCAGTGGGAGGTATATTTCTTTGTATGAAGAGGCAGAGAAGAACCTCAGAGAGTCAGAAATTAGATATTTCAAACACAAATGCCAAGTTCAAAAACAATTAGCTCATTACAAACATGCATCCCATGCATATGGCTGGTTTCGAGACATTCAAGCCACCAAAATATTCCCTATCATTAAGGTCACTCCAAGTGCCTCATGTGAAGATTATGTTCCTCCAGGCACCCGACCTGACGATTCTATAGAATCTATGCCTCCATTCTCGCCACTGGACCACCCACAACCTGGTACTCCACTGCTCTCAGCTCTAATTCCTCCTGAGCCGCTGCCTCTACTACCACACCTCTGCCTCAACAGTCACCACCCAGTTACCCTTTCACACAAGGGTCTCTGGAGAGACCCCCACCATTAGCAGCATCTACACCACTTCCAGCTGCTGCATCAGAGTCTACACTTATTTTTTAATTGCCCACAGTTCACATTCCATACCACAGCAGCTTAGACAATCTGTTGTGGGAAAGATATTTACAAAAGTGTCTAGAAGCCGAACAGCCAGGCTTTCCCCGTAATAATGAAACACAACCCAAGCTATTAATTCAGGACCTATAACTCTCACACACCTCGATTTCAGAACCTCCCACACTGAACATCTGTGGTCCCGGGCATTCAGAGCCCACCTCAGCACCAGATACTGTCATCATGCCTATGTACACACACCCTGCTCATAATGCTGCCGGCCACACATAAGCAATAAACACTCCATCGAATTCCAAAGACCTCTACCACATGGCACAGCAATTTCCCTCACTACCAGACAACTCTTTGTCATTTTTAGAACAACTAACAACTGTTAATACCTGCTATAACCCCTAGCCGATCTCAAGCAACTCAAAGAGAATCTCTACAAACAATTCATGGACAGATTGCAGTGGTCAGATACCTTAGGTGACAATGAAACAATGATGCATAAAATAACTGAACTCATTAAACAAAATTATCCTAAGAAATCTGATTGGAGGAACATATTAGCGTATACACAGCAACAATCATATTCCCCATCAGACTATCTCTCTAGGCTGAATGACTGTTTCACCAAGTACTCTGGCATTGTGAATGCAGCAGAACAGGCAAACAAACTACTCTTGTATGTCACTTTGTTAATGGCCTGCTCCCTGAAATATCAATGAACATTAAAAATGTCCAGTATGGCAATCTGAATCCATTGACAAATCGCTTCAGGGTGATCAGCATTTGTATGATAAAGGCAAAAACAAGAAGGTGTTGCTAAACTGATGGCATTACAGTCCAACATTATCAACCAAGGGCTGATGCTAGGGCCAGGGGATGCCCTGGACCTCCTTGAACACCTTGCCTCCAACATCCTTGCCCGCCGAATCACCAGCCTTGCCTCCAACAGCCAGTTCCCAGCCCTCCACAGATGCAACAACCTTTTCCACTACAATTTTTGACTCCCCAGCAAATGCAGCAAGGACAGTGTTTTTGTAGATATTGCAAACAGACTGGCCATCGTATTCAGCAATGCCAAATTGCACCTGCAGAACCCAATGTCAGAACTATGGTGCCCCTAAGCAACAACACTTGGCCCAACCTGCTAAATCTATTTGCCATCCCCCATCACCACCCCACCACCTCCACTGCTCCCTCCCACTGGTGCTTAGCCAGACATGTGTAATCCTTATGGCACACAATTGGAATGCCAGTGTCCCTCCTGTGATTATAAATGCTGTTGGTCCTATCACTTACCAGCATGTTTTCCTGTTGAGCCCCTGCTCTACTACAAACATGTTGGGTATTGATCTTTTATGCAAAATGAATTGTACAATGTACTGCTCTCCTGATGACATATATTTAGATGTGCCACACAGGCTCCATGCTGATTTTCAGTTTCTCTTGCAGCAAACTCGTCCTGAATTTGTGGCTTCTGACAATCTGCTCATGCCCACGCAGTCCTCACAGGTCACAGCTCTTTTCCAGTTGATTCCTGCTTCTCTCTGGGGACCACATGCTAATAATGTTGGCCACATCAATCTTGCGGAAACTTTACGCATAACCATTAACCCTGCTGTACCTTTGCCCAGCATTCCACAATATAAACTTTCACCACAGGCAGAGGAAGGTATAAAACCTGTCATTGACTCCCTCATGCAAGGCATTCTGTACTAGACCACAAGCCCATGTAACACCTCGATTTTGCCTATCTGTGAAAAGGGTACAAACAAATGTTGTTTGCCTCAGCTTTCTTCTCTGTACCCATTCATCCTGATTCTCAATACCAATTTGCATTTTTCTATAAAGGTTGGCAAATCACATACAAATCTTTTCCACAGGGGTTTATTGACTCCGTCTCCCTCTTCTCCCAAATCCTCAAAGAGGACCTGCTGGATGTTTCATTCTCTGGAGTTCCACTATGATCCAATATGTTGATGCCCTCCTACTAGCATCACCATCCTTTTAGGCTTCCCGCTCTGATTCTCACACACTCCTCTCAGCAGCGAAAATCCACAATGTAAACAGAAGCAAACTCCAACTATGCCTTCCCAAGGTCCACTACCTGGGGTATAACATTTCCCAAGGCACCAAGGTTTGAATGGGAAAAAAATGATCTGCTTGTGGGTACAGGTTGAAGTGCTGGATGGGATTGCAGCAAATATGCACAAGAGGTACAGTAAGAACTACAAAGCATGGTTTTGCAAATGTGTCCTGTATGTTATTTGTTTGAAAATGTACGTACAGAACACAGTGATATAACATTGGCGTCTGGGCAATGGGCCTGGCTGTCAGCAAGGAGAAATGTGTACTGTTATTTACTTATTGGGGCATGCAGGATGGCTGAAACAGTTCCTTTTATGAGAAAACATTCTGCTTGTGGTTACAGCCTGAAATGGTGGATGATATTACTACAAACTTTTGGACAAGCATTGGCAGGGACCTGAAAGCATGTTTTGGGAAATATGTCTGGTGTTTTATTTTTCCAAACTGTAAGAATGTAAGTAGAACAACTAGTGATAAACGTGTGGTGTCTGGGTAGTGGGCCTGGACCTCAGCAAATGCAAATGTGTACTATTATTTGCTTATTGGGGAATGCAGCATGGCCGAAGCCCATGCCCCATGGATTTGGAGACTGGCCATGGCTGCAAGCCATGAGCACCGGCCATTGGTTAAATTAGTAGGATATAGTGGACACTGAGCTAGGATGCAGGGTAGGTGCAGTGAATAATGGGTGTGGTTTGGTTGGGCCGGGGTCATGGTTGAGCCTTATGCCGTAGGCAATTGAACAATGATTTGTATCCACAGCATGTGCTGCTGATAACAAAGTATATGTTGAAAAAATGATGTTTCTTAAAGGAGTTATAACCCCAGGAAACATTTTCACGTATAAAGACATATTAAATTGTCTGAAAAAACTTTCTTAAAGGGATGTTACGGTTAAGATGCATCCTACTCTTGGCGCTCCTCTGCTTCAGTAGTTAGCCAGTGGTGTCCCACCTTGGCATCCCTTGGCATTTCCCTCCTGCTGGGTTCTCATGAACACTTGCCCATCCGTACTGCCCCTTCTATTTATGCACTTCTCTCACTGCACAATGCACATGTGCATTTATAGGAGCACTGTGTACAATTGATGTGTATAACTTTGGCAAATGCAGATGCAAAAGATTTGTAGAAGATTGTTAAGTGGCAGTTGGTGTTTGGAAGCTTAATATGGTCATAGGGTTATATGTACAGTTTTTGGAAGTGATTGGTCGATGGATGTGTGACTGTTTGAAAGCAGGCATTGAGGCAGTGTTACAAATATAACATTTAAAAAGGGTAGAAGGGCTGCCCTGTGCGATGGTGTGCATGTGCCATCTGGGTTGTATGTATTTGGGACAGAAAATTGTTTCTGTCCTTTTATATTTTTCTATAGTATACAATTGTCCATTATTCCCATTAGCATAAAACAAAATGCTAATGGAAATGGAGAAACTTATTGAGTCTACCTACTTTAATAAGAAATGTAAAGTAAATGGAGTCTATAAGATTATTTTTTGTTCTATTTTTTAACTGTGAAAAGTGGTTCATAAAGGAACCTTTTTTCTGGTGATTTGTGATATTTATCTTGCAGGATAGTTCAGAAAGTAAGGTGGGGAGGCAAATGGGGGAAGAGGCGCCAACCATTAATATGGAGGTGCCGGTGGACAGGGGAAGATGTTGTGCATGTGTTACATCTAAGGTAGGGGGCAGTGTTTCTCATGCTCCTTGCTTACAGCTTCAGAAGCACTTCAAAATTGCTCCCCCAGCATAGTGGTGTGTTTCAGTATATACAGAGTACTGTTGTCTTAGAAAGATATGGATCAACAGCCTCTTTTATTGCTTGCAAGGTAGCTGGTGGAATTTTGTGTCCCACAGAAGTAGGCTGTGTGGTTACAGTATTGGTTGAGGAACATGAGGTGGAGGAAGAGAGCCTACTACTTGCTAAGAAAGGAAGAACCTTTCTGAGAGCATTGCAGTGATTGGATTTGGAGTGGTGGGGCATTGAGGTGGTCCCATAGGAGTACTGTCCAGGTAGTCCGTGGCTGAGTACAACGTTGCACTCAGTGCGTTACATTGTGTTAGCTTTAGCCTTTGGTACATTCCCAACAGTGGTAAAGAACATCAAACCTATGAAATTCACTAACAAAAAGTTGTTGAATGGACATTGTGGTTAAGTTGCACTAATAAAAACCTATGAAATTCAATGAAGAATCTTTGTTAAAGGTACTTTATGGTTACAATTAAAACTGAAAAACCTCAGAAATGTGACAGTTATGGTAAGCTAAGCACCAATAACATGCACCACCATGGTGCACTGCTAGGACTAGCACCCAGGACATGAAAGATGACATCACAAATGCAAAGTTTTGTGAGGATTCATCCAGGGTGGGTAAAGTTATAAGCTGCTCAAAAAGTGCTATTCCTCTGTGTTTAGCAACTTAACCATAACATCTCCATAAGGATATACAGTTGTTTAACCATTGCTATCAGATGCCATGTATTGGCAGCATTGTACACCTGCTCACATCAAGTGGCAGTTAATTGTACCATAAAAGTGTTACAAAATGCATTCATAACTTCACAGAATAAAACAAGTGTTAGTCATTCTCAAACACCTACGCATTGTGAGTGTGTTAATTTGATTCTATCAAAACTAGCCATCGCTAAAATGCAGCAGGATTCCCTACATATAAGTTTACATTATTTTACAGGCACTACTACCAGATTACGTGTAGTGCCAACATATTGCACCTGCTCACACCAAGTCATAGTTACAAGTATTGTAGAAATCATTTGCAAGTGCATTTTCCTTCATTGTAAAACAAGGTACAAATCATTAAGCTCCTAATGCATCTATGCATTTTTTTACTGTAATTACAATGCTGCTAAAAAGATACATTTGTAACCCTTTAAGTGCCATGGGTATTTCTCCCCAGTGCCAGGGCCTTTTTTGGTGATTTTGGTATGTGGCCATTCAATGGCTTGTAACTTTTTTGTTACATGAGATATCTCGGCCAAATGTGGCTCCTTTTTTTCCCACATGTAGGCGGTAGTAACGCCACCCAGGAATCCCAGGTTGATGTAGGGGGGTGAGAGAAAATAAGGAAAAAGTGCGAAAATTTTGGGTTTTTTCAAAAAATGTCAATAAAATGATGTACAAAGAAGCCTGTGGTTTTTTCCTTGTAAGAGCTAGGAACAAATGGTTTGCTGTGCTGAGTTTCCCAATGTCGTGGCTTTCAGGAACAGGTTGAGTGGAAATGGAAAAAAATTATTTTGATGTGGTTATCAACCGTTTTGTGAGTGGTAGGCGATTTTTGCCATTTTTGCCAATTGGACATGCATGGACGGAATGGAAGAAAAGGGCAGGAAAGCCAAATTGGAGGACAGAAAGGCCTATATTTCTGAAAAGTAGACAAAATTCCAAGTTTAGGAAGGGGTGATTTGCATAGGTCAGGCAACAACTAGGTAGGGGAAACTGCCATCGAATGGGGGAAAAGCGGGAAAATGACTGAAAAAAAAGGTATGTGTTGGACATGGTTGGCTTGGTACGGCAATGGCTTCTATGAATTTTGAGAAAAGCAATGCTCCGCTACATTCCCCCGACTCTTGCAGTTAGGAGAGCATACCATTTTTGTAGTGTTTTTACAAAACAAGCAATACCACAAGCCAAACACTGAGCCATGGTACACAGGAGTTTTACGCTCACGGCCTGACCAGACACACTTAGCATGTGTAAATTTGGAAAACCAATGTGGTGAGGAATGGCAGCCATACATTTTTTGAAAGAGCACAGGCAGACCTTTTCAAGGGTAGGTGACTTGTGCAGGTTACAAAAGTGTATGGTGGATAAAGCAGCGACTAAATGTAGGTCACATTTGGGAAAAGAAAGGGTTGTGAGACAAAGGGCACCAGCAAATGGGTCAAAACCAGGGGCGTTGCTAGGGGGGGGCTAAGGGGGCTATAGCCCCTGATCTTTTGGTTGTAGCCCCGGATAGAATCTCAGGAGCTACATCCAAAAGACTAGCTAGCCCCCAGTCCCAACAGTTCCGACATCAGCTTAGCCCCGGGTCTTTTCCAGACCTAGCAACTCCCCTGGTCAAAACGTTATGAAAACCACACAAACACAACACATGGCCTACCGTCCCGTGTTCCCACAGGTGTCCCGATGAAAATGGTATCCCACATGTGTGGGTGCACCTACCTGGCCGCCAAGGGGAAAGCCTAAAACACAAGTAACCCCAAGTCTGTTTTCAGAGCGAAATCTCAGACATTCTGCCGACCGGCACAACGTACAGATATGGGCCTCGGGTGTCCAAGCCACCGAGGAAAACAGGGAACCCCCTGCATTTCCGAAAAGAGGACACCCGTGGGAATCCGCAGAGGTATGATTTACGCACATCGTCCCAGATTTTATTACCCAGACAGCCCCGCAAAGTCCGAAATGTGGGGAAAAAAACGCTTTTTCCGCACGTTTCGCTCGACGCACCCATCGAAACACGCCCCCAACAACACATGGCCTACCGTCACACGTTCCCACAGGTGTCCCGATGAAAACGGTACCTCACATGTGTGGGTGCACCATCCTGGCCGCCAAGGGGAAAGCCTAAAACACAAGTAACCCCAAGTCTGTTTTCAGAGCGAAATCTCAGACATTCTGCCGACCGGCACAACGTACAGATATGGGCCTCGGGTGTCCAAGCCACTGAGGAAAACGGGGAACCCCATGCATTTCCGAAAAGAGGACACCCGTGGGAATCCGCAGAGGTATGATTTGCGCACATCGCGCCAGATTTCATTACCCAGGCAGCCGCGCAAAGTCCGAAATGTCGGGAAAAAAACGCTTTTTCCGCACATTTCGCTCGACGCACCCATCGAAACACGCCCCCAACAACACATGGCCTACCGTCACGCGTTCCCACAGGTGTCCCGATGAAAACGGTACCTCACATGTGTGGGTGCACCTACCTGTCCGCCAAGGGGAAAGCCTAAAACACAAGTAACCCCAAGTCTGTTTTCAGAGCGAAATCTCAGACATTCTGCCGACCGGCACAACGTACAGATATGGCCCTCGGGTGTCCAAGCCACCAAGGAAAACGGGGAACCCCATGCATTTCCGAAAAGAGGACACCCGTGGGAATCCGCAGAGGTATGATTTGCGCACATCGCCCCAGAATTTATTACCCAGACAGCCCTGCAAAGTCCGAAATGTGGTGAAAAAAATGCTTTTTCCGCACATTTCGCTCGACGCACCCATCGAAACACGCCCCCAACAACACATGGCCTACCGTCACGCGTTCCCATAGGTGTCCCGATGAAAACGGTACCCCACATGTGTGGGTGCACCTACCTGGCCGCCAAGGGGAAAGCCTAAAACACAAGTAACCCCAAGTCTGTTTTCAGAGTGAAATCTCAGACATTCTGCCGACCGGCACAATGTACAGATATGGCCCTCGGGTGTCCAAGCCACCGAGGAAAACAGGGAACCCCATGCATTTCCAAAAAGAGGACACCCGTGGGAACCTGCAGAGGTATGATTTGCGCACATCGCCCCAGAATTTTTTACCCAGACAGTCCAGCAAAGTCCGAAATGTCGGGAAAAAACACTTTTTCTGCACATTTCGCTCGACGCACCCATCAAAACACGCCCCCAACAACACATGGCCTACTGTCCACGTTCCCACAGGTGTCCCGATGAAAACGGTACCTCACATGTGTGGGTGCACCTACCTGGACGCCAAGGGGAAAGCCTAAAACACAAGTAACCCCAAGTCTGTTTTCATGGCGAAATCTCAGACATTCTGCCGACCGGCACAACGTACAGACATGGGCCTCGGGTGTCCAAGCCACCAAGGAAAACAGGGAACCCCATGCATTTCCGAAAAGAGGACACCCGTGGGAATCCGCAGAGGTATGATTTGCACACATCGCCCCAGAATTTATTACCCAGACAGCTCCGCAAAGTCCGAAATGTTGGGAAAAAAATGCTTTTTCCGCACATTTTGCTCGACGCACCCATCGAAACACGCCCCCAACAACACATGGCCTACTGTCACGCGTTCCCACAGGTGTCCCGATGAAAACGATACCTCACATGTGTGGGTGCACCTACCTGGCCGCCAAGGGGAAAGCCTAAAACACAAGTAACCCCAAGTCTGATTTCAGAGCGAAATCTCAGACATTCTGCCGACCGGCACAACGTACAGATATGGGCCTCGGGTGTCCAAGCCACCGAGGAAAACAGGGAACCCCATGCATTTCCGAAAAGAGGACGCCCGTGGGAATCCGCAGAGGTATGATTTGCGCACATCGCCCCAGATTTTATTACCCAGACAGCCCCGCAAAGTCCGAAATGTGGGGAAAAAAACGCTTTTTCCGCACATTTCGCTCGACGCACCCATCGAAACACGCCCCCAACAACACATGGCCTACCGTCACACGTTCCCACAGGTGTCCCGATGAAAACAGTACCTCACATGTGTGGGTGCACCTACCTGGCCGCCAAGAGGAAAGCCTGAAACACAAGTAACCCCAAGTCTGTTTTCAGAGGGAAATCTCAGACATTCTGCCGACCGGCACAACGTACAGATATGGGCCTCGGGTGTCCTGGGCCCGGCCTCTCCCTCCCACCCACCCCGCGTGGCGTGGCGGAGCGGGCCGGGCCGCCGGCACCCGCGTGACCGACCGGTCCGCCCCAGGGCCCGACGCTCGGGTCCTCCACCGACCCCCCAGCAGGGCGCGAAGGTCGGCTTCGAGGCGGGCGCGCGGCTCCCCTGTTGCCACCCTCCAGCAGGTGCGGCTACCTGGTTGATCCTGCCAGTAGCATATGCTTGTCTCAAAGATTAAGCCATGCACGTGTAAGTACACACGGCCGGTACAGTGAAACTGCGAATGGCTCATTAAATCAGTTATGGTTCCTTTGATCGCTCCATCTGTTACTTGGATAACTGTGGTAATTCTAGAGCTAATACATGCCGACGAGGCTCTTCTGGTTTGTTTTGCTGCCTGCAGGCTTTTTGCTTGGCTTCTGTGTTGGCTTGCTTTGAGTTCTCTTTGATTTGGTGTTTTGCAAGTCAAGGTGGCCTCTGAGGGTGCTGGACACTTTTTACACACAAGGTGGAAGATGGTGACAAAGGGGAAGGGTGATCCTGTGCCCAGGTGAACTTCAAGGATGAAGGCTACATAACCAAGGCGCAGTTGTTCAGTGGGTATTTTGTTGTTGACAGTTGCCTTGCCCTACAGTGTGATGGGCACCCTGACATTGTAATTGTGGTATCCTATGTACATGATGTATTCTGCTGATCAATGCCTGTTCATGTGTTGTGTTTACCTTTCAGGTGTGAGGGTATAGTTGTGGTTTGACATGCTGGGGTGTACACATGGTCAATGTTCACATGTGATGTGTAGAGGACACTGATGGTCACTTGATTGCACATGCATGTATTGAGTGCATGTCCCTACTGACACACACACTCGCACTATGATCCACAACATGTACAACCACCCTTCCATGTCCACATGTACACTCAGTTTGCCTTCTGGGGCCCACTGTGTCCCTGCAGCAAATGATCTATGACCATTTGTGGATCCTGTACATGCGTAATTTGATTTTTGATGTAGTTTGTCGTTTTGATGTGATGCTCAGGGTGTGCGACACACACAATGGCTGGTCACTATGCTATGTGCTGAGCAGTGTGTTGCAGAAGATGGACACAGCACACGGAATCTGCAGTGTTGATTTTGCAATGCACAATGTGCATGTAAACAGGCATTCACTGTTATGTTACAACTACAACTGTTGGAATGCATTTGGGTATGACTTATTTTGGGTGGGAAGTTGTTGGTCAGTCATTTCATCTGATTCCATGTCAGGCATCATTGTCTGATGCCACTTTACATTTTTCACATGTCAATGTGTACCTTATTGGTACTGTGTTGGTGTTTTGCTATTGCTTGCCATGTCATGTTGTGGTTTTGGAGGGTTTGGGTGACATACCAGTGATGGTCATGGCCTGTTTTGCAGGTCTGTGTGATTCACACCTTGCATGTGTGCCTTTTGGTCACACAGGATTGGTTATGTTTAAGTAGCTAGGGATGCACACAATGTGGCACTTCCATGGCAACATTCTCAGGGTGGTAAGGTTGTGACAGTTGACTGTGTCTTTGTCATCATCGATTGTCACCTGGTATGTGCCAGGCCTGTTTGCACTCCGCAGGGGTGGGAGTTAGGTGAAAAATGTGGCCACAAGCTGGGTCTGGGCTGCCTCGCCACGTGCCCTATCCCCTCCCATGGGCAGTGCCTGTGCCTGTGGTTGGGTGTGTGGGGGCGCCACCATGTTCACTGGTACGCCCTGCCGTGTTGCAACATTGTGCAGGACACATGCTGCCACAATGATCCTGCACACTACTGGGGGTGCATAGAGTAGCTGCCCGCCAGTGCGGTCAAGGGAGCGGAAGCGTGACTTGAGCACTCCGAATGTGCGCTCCACTATGGCCCTGGTTGCAATATGGGGATCATTGTATCTTACCTGGGGTGGTGTGGTGGGGTTCCGGATTGGCGTCATCATGTGGTTGCTCAGAGTGTAGGCACTGTCCCCTGGAGAGGTGATAATGGTTGTGATTATTGGGGTTTGTGTATTTGTGTGTGTGTGACATGCATGCATGTGCACAGGCATTTGTACTCACCTAGGAGCCATGTTTCACCATGCTGCCCAGCTTCCAGGGCCCGGCTCAGGGTGGACATTCTGTATATGAAACTGTCATGGGTGGAGCCAGGGTAGTTTGCGTAGACAGAGGTGATGATTCCCTTTGCATAGCATACCACCTGCACGTTGATGGAATGCCAGTGCTTGCGGTTTCGGTAGATGTGCTCAGTGGCCCTAGGTGGAAGTAGGGCCACATGGGTGCAATCTATGGCAACAAGCACTTTGGGGAAGTGTGCCACCCTGTAAAAGTCCTGGACAACGGCCTGCCTTTCTGCTGATGTTCTGGCCATGTATATGTGCCTGCGGACTGAGGGGCGTGCTTTCATGATTGCCAAGACCTGGTGTAGGCAGCGTGACTGCGTGGCCTGTGAGACCCCCCACCCACTATGGCAGTAGTCCGCTGAAATGACCCAGTGGCCAAAGAATGCAGGACATTGAGCACATTCTCCAAGGGGCTCAATGCTTTGGAGCAGAGGGTGGGGGATGTAAGGTCATCTTCCCACTCCCTGACCAGGTCTAGGATGATACGAGGTGGAAACCTATACCTGCCGTAGACCTGGTCGTCAGGCATCCCAAAAAGGCTTGTCCGGGGTGAAAAAATGCAGGCCCTGGATATTCTCCTCCTCCTGCGGTGTCCCACGATCAGTGCTGCGACAAATGGGGCATTCATCGTAGCTGTAATACGTGTTTGTTGTTTGCGTGCACTTTTATACTGTGCGTGGGGACGCTTCCGCCTGCCTTCGTGTGGCAGACTCATTGACGCCTATGCGCGTCTTTTGCCATGCGCGGGTTTCCCGTATTCGAATCCATGAATACGGGTTGTTCGCGTGCGTGTGGGCGTTCCGTGTAGTTCCCTGCAGTACTTCCCCAGTTACCCCTTCTTTTTCACGCATTGTTCCCCATTCTGCATGTTACGCCCTGTGTCACGCCCCCTTTTTAGTGTGTGCGCGGACGTTGTGCATGTCGTGCACAGAGTTCGGGATGTTGCAATGACGTGTGCGCCCGTGTGCACCACGCACGGGTTTGGCGCACATTTCGGGTAAAACACGCGCTTCATTTTTCACGCTAGCGCCTGCTTGCGCCAGCTTGCGCCACTTTTTTCGGCGCACATTTGTTCCATGAATCGGCCTCTCAGTCTCAACTTGTAAAGAGAGCCTATTAAAACTTACCAATCACATCCTAATGAATCATGTATAGTTATCCTTCAAATCTCCACATTATAGAGAACATTATTAAGTGGCCCAACTGTGACTATTCAAACCTTGGAGAAAAGAGGAAGAATATTTAGGTGACATGTCACATTTCAAGCTGCAGTCAAGGCAATTGAAAGCAGTATATCAAATTTCAGTTTTAAAGAATACAAACAATTGTTGGATAATGAACGCCAACAAGAAGAAGAATTTGAAACTCTGGACACTGAAAATGAGGTAAGAATCTGGAAACTGACCATGGACACAACTAGTCTCTTTAGCCATGGTATAGCAAAACACATATATATTACTCACACTCACTACTTTCATAACATCTGTATAAATATACCCACACTCAGAACACCTCCAGTCTAAAAGATGTCCGTGGACAGATGTTTGTGTTCGCCGCTTGGGATACGCCCGCTTACCACTGTCCGTGTCCGCGGACGTTGAGGACAGTTAAAATGCACACAGACTCGGCAACAACCGCCCTGCCATTTTTCATCCATAACAACTGGTCAATCTTATCCTTTTTCCACTCCCCCACCCTCCCCAAAAACTCTTTAATCCACAAAATAACCCTGCATGTTTTTTCACTGCGCTAACTGCAGATATAGGCCATGGTTCACAGATCCAATATGGTGGCTGATTCAAAATGTTTGCCACACCTCACAATTTTCAATAACCAATCAGAGTGTGCATTTAACAACCATGAACACCACATTGCCCCGATCTGATCAGAGGTGTCCTCGGACACCAAATCTGCAGACTGGACTCAAGAATCACACATTTTTTTGGCACCCACTCTTTGTCAATTTTAAAGAAATCTACTGGACACATTTACACAAATTTGCGAAAGCAAGCTTTTGGGACCGGGTCGCCGCCCCTTGTCAAAAATTGGTACAAATCCATCCAGCTGTTTGGGCTGTCGGCATGAGCAAAATGTATCTGGATTTTAAATGCTTTGGGACCACCATGTAACTCGCCCCCCGCCACCCTCGACAATACAACACACAACTTTGAAAAATTATTCAGAGGTGGCCATATACTTTTTTGCAAGATTTTGTGCAAGTCATAAGCCTCCCAAAAACTGCTCTTCCTATAGGTTGAGCAACATAACCATACCTACTGGACTACTGCCGCAGTCTCTGTAATATATATATATATATATTGGTATTATTTGCTTGTTCAATTTGGGAATTGGCTATAAGGTAAAAAAACAACTATAAGATAACAACTGTTCTAATAATTCGGAAAATGTATGTAAGCTTTATGATATTTAGAAAAATTTCAGCAATTGGTTAGAGTGGTTTTGAAAAGAAGGAGTTGCTTAAATATTTATGTTCTCCAAGAAATAGAAGACAAATTAGTTATTCTTTAAATAATACCAAAAAAGTGATGCTTGAAATGTTTCAAATTCATATGGCCTTATTACATAAAAAAAGAGAAACCTGGTCAATTGTGATTAGACTACAAATCATTTTGCAAAAGCATCACTAATTGAACGATGCCAAATTGCACCTGCAGAACCCAATGTCAGAACTATGGTGCCCCTAAGCAACAACACTTGGCCCAACCTGCTAAATCTATTTGCCATCCCCCATCACCACCCCACCACCTCCACTGCTCCCTCCCACTGGTGCTTAGCCAGACATGTGTAATCCTTATGGCACACAATTGGAATGCCAGTGTCCCTCCTGTGATTATAAATGCTGTTGGTCCTATCACTTACCAGCATGTTTTCCTGTTGAGCCCCTGCTCTACTACAAACATGTTGGGTATTGATCTTTTATGCAAAATGAATTGTACAATGTACTGCTCTCCTGATGACATATATTTAGATGTGCCACACAGGCTCCATGCTGATTTTCAGTTTCTCTTGCAGCAAACTCGACCTGATTTTGTGGCTTCTGACAATCTGCTAATGCCCACGCAGGCCTCACAGGTCACAGCTCTTTTCCAGTTGATTCCTGCTTCTCTCTGGGGACCACATGCTAATGTTGGCCACATCAATCTTGCTGAAACTTTACGCATAACCATTAACCCTGCTGTACCTTTGCCCAGCATTCCACAATATAAACTTTCACCACAGGCAGAGGAAGGTATAAAAACTGTCATTGACTCCCTCATGCAAGGCATTCTGTACTAGACCACAAGCCCATGTAACACCTCGATTTTGCCTATCTGTGAAAAGGGTACTAACAAATGTTGTTTGCCTCAGCTTTCTTCTCTGTACCCATTCATCCTGATTCTCAATACCAATTTGCATTTTTCTATAAAGGTTGGCAAATCACATACAAATCTTTTCCACAGGGGTTTATTGACTCCGTCTCCCTCTTCTCCCAAATCCTCAAAGAGGACCTGCTGGATGTTTCATTCTCTGGAGTTCCACTATGATCCAATATGTTGATGCCCTCCTACTAGCATCACCATCCTTTTAGGCTTCCCGCTCTGATTCTCACACTCTCCTCTCAGCAGCGAAAATCCACAATGTAAACAGAAGCAAACTCCAACTATGCCTTCCCAAGGTCCACTACCTGGGGTATAACATTTCCCAAGGCACCAAGGTTTGAATGGGAAAAAAAAAGATCTGCTTGTGGGTACAGGTTGAAGTGCTGGATGGGATTGCAGCAAATATGCACAAGAGGTACAGTAAGAACTACAAAGCATGGTTTTGCAAATGTGTCCTGTATGTTATTTGTTTGAAAATGTACGTACAAAACACAGTGATATAACATTGGCGTCTGGGCAATGGGCCTGGCTGTCAGCAAGGAGAAATGTGTACTGTTATTTACTTATTGGGGCATGCAGCATGGCTGAAACAGTTCCTTTTAATGAGAAAACATTCTGCTTGTGGTTACAGCCTGAAATGGTGGAAGATATTACTACAAACCTTTGGACAAGCATTGGCAGGGACCTGAAAGCATATTTTGGGAAATATGTTTGGTGTTTTATTTTTCCAAACTGTAAGAATGTAAGTAGAACAACTAGTGATAAACATGTGGTGTCTGGGTAGTGGGCCTGGACCTCAGCAAATGCAAATGTGTACTATTATTTGCTTATTGGGGAATGCAGCATGGCCGAAGCCCATGCCCCATGGATTTGGAGACTGGCCATGGCTGCAAGCCATGAGCACCGGCCATTGGTTAAATTAGTAGGATATAGTGGACACTGAGCTAGGATGCAGGGTAGGTGCAGTGAATAATGGGTGTGGTTTGGTTGGGCCGGGGTCATGGTTGAGCCTTATGCCGTAGGCAATTGAACAATGATTTGTATCCACAGCATGTGCTGCTGATAACAAAGTATATGTTGAAAAAATGATGTTTCTTAAAGGAGTTATAACCCCAGGAAACATTTTCACGTATAAAGACATATTAAATTGTCTGAAAAAACTTTCTTAAAGGGATGTTACGGTTAAGATGCATCCTACTCTTGGCACTCCTCTGCTTCAGTAGTTAGCCAGTGGTGTCCCACCTTGGCATCCCTTGGCATTTCCTTCCTGCTGGGTTCTCATGAACACTTGCCCTTCCTACTGCCCCTTCTATTTATGCACTTCTCTCACTGCACAATGCACATGTGCATTTATAGGAGCACTGTGTAAAATTGATGTGTATAACTTTGGCAAATGCAGATGCAAAAGATTTGTAGAAGATTGTTAAGTGGCAGTTGGTGTTTGGAAGCTTAATATGGTCATAGGGTTATATGTACAGTTTTTGGAAGTGATTGGTCGATGGATGTCTGACTGTTTGAAAGCAGGCATTGAGGCAGTGTTACACATATAACATTTAAAAAGGGTAGAAGGGCTGCCCTGTGCGATGGTGTGCATGTGCCATCTGGGTTGTATGTATTTGGGATAGAAAATTGTTTCTGTCCTTTTATATTTTTCTATAGTATACAATTGTCCATTATTCCCATTAGCATAAAACAAAATGCTAATGGAAATGGAGAAACTTATTGAGTCTACCTACTTTAATAAGAAATGTAAAGTAAATGGAGTCTATAAGATTATTATTTGTTCTATTTTTTAACTATGAAAAGTGGTTCATAAAGGAACCTTTTTTCTGGTGTTTTGTGATATTTATTTTGCAGGATAGTTCAGAAAGTAAGGTGGGGAGGCAAATGGGGGAAGAGGCGCCAACCATTAATATGGAGGTGCAGGTGGACAGGGGAAGATGTTGTGCATGTGTTACATCTAAGGTAAGGGGCAGTGTTTCTCATGCTCCTTGCTTACAGCTTCAGAAGCACTTCAAAATTGCTCCCTCCTGCATAGTGGTGTGTTTCAGTATATACAGAGTACTGTTGTCTTAGAAAGATATGGATCAACAGCCTCTTTTATTGCTTGCAAGGTAGCTGGTGGAATTTTGTGTCCCACAGAAGTAGGCTGTGTGGTTACAGTATTGGTTGAGGAACATGAGGTAGAGGAAGAGAGCCTACTACTTGCTAAGAAAGGAAGAACCTTTCTGAGAGCATTGCAGTGATTGGATTTGGAGTGGTGGGGCATTGAGGTGGTCCCATAGGAGTACTGTCCAGGTAGTCCGTGGCTGAGTACAACGTTGCACTCAGTGCGTTACATTGTGTTAGCTTTAGCCTTTGGTACATTCCCAACAGTGGTAAAGAACATCAAACCTATGAAATTCACTAACAAAAAGTTGTTAAATGGACGTTGTGGTTAAGTTGCACTAATAAAAACCTATGAAATTCAATGAAGAATCTTTGTTAAAGGGACTTTATGGTTACAAATAAAACTGAAAAACCTCAGAAATGTGACAGTTATGGTAAGCTAAGCACCAATAACATGCACCACCATGGTGCACTGCTAGGACTAGCACCCAGGACATGAAAGATGACATCACAAATGCAAAGTTTTGTGAGGATTCATCCAGGGTGGGTAAAGTTATAAGCTGCTCAAAAAGTGCTATTCCTCTGTGTTTAGCAACTTAACCATAACATCTCCATAAGGATATACAGTTGTTTAACCATTGCTATCAGATGCCATGTATTGGCAGCATTGTACACCTGCTCACATCAAGTGGCAGTTAATTGTACCATAAAAGTGTTACAAAATGCATTCATAACTTCACAGAATAAAACAAGTGTTAGTCATTCTCAAACACCTACGCATTGTGAGTGTGTTAATTTGATTCTATCAAAACTAGCCATCGCTAAAATGCAGCAGGATTCCTAACATATAAGTTTACATTATTTTACAGGCACTACTACCAGATTACGTGTAGTGCCAACATATTGCACCTGCTCACACCAAGTCATAGTTACAAGTATTGTAGAAATCATTTGCAAGTGCATTTTCTTTAATTGTAAAACAAGGTACAAATCATTAAGCTCCTAATGCATCTATGCATTTTTTTACTGTAATTACAATGCTGCTAAAAAGATACATTTTTAACCCTTTAAGTGCCATGGGTATTTCTCCCCAGTGCCAGGGCCTTTTTTGGTGATTTTGGTATGTGGCCATTCAATGGCTTGTAACTTTTTTGTTACATGAGATATCTCGGCCAAATTTGGCTCCTTTTTTTCCCACATGTAGGCGGTAGTAACGCCACCCAGGAATCCCAGGTTGATGTAGGGGGGTGAGAGAAAATAAGGAAAAAGTGCGAACATTTTGGGTTTTTTCAAGAAATGTCAATAAAATGATGTACAAAGAAGCCTGTGGTTTTTTCCTTGTAAGAGCTAGGAACAAATGGTTTGCTGTGCTGAGTTCCCCAATGTCGTGGCTTTCAGGAACAGGTTGAGTGGAAATGGAAAAAAATTATTTTGATGTGGTTATCAACCGTTTTGTGAGTGGTAGGCGATTTTTGCCATTTTTGCCAATTGGACATGCATGGACGGAATGGAAGAAAAGGGCAGGAAAGCCAAATTGGAGGACAGAAAGGCATATATTTCTGAAAAGTAGACAAAATTCCAAGTTTAGGAAGGGGTGATTTGCATAGGTCAGGCAACAACTAGGTAGGGGAAACTGCCATCGAATAGGGGAAAAGCGGGAAAATGACTGAAAAAAAGGTATGTGTTGGACATGGTTGGCTTGGTACGGCAATGGCTTCTATGAATTTTGAGAAAAGCAATGCTCCGCTACATTCCCCCGACTCTTGCAGTTAGGAGAGCATACCATTTGTGTAGTGTTTTTACAAAACAAGCAATACCACAAGCCAAACACTGAGCCATGGTACACAGGAGTTTTACGCTCACGGCCTGACCAGACGCACTTAGCATGTGTAAATTTGGAAAACCAATGTGGTGAGGAATGGCAGCCATACATTTTTTGAAAGAGCACAGGCAGACCTATTCAAGGGTAGGTGACTTGTGCAGGTTACAAAAGTGTATGGTGGATAAAGCAGCGACTAAATGTAGGTCACATTTGGGAAAATAAAGGGTTGTGAGACAAAGGGCACCAGCAAATGGGTCAAAACGTTATGATAACCACACGAACACAACACATGGCCTACCGTCCCGCGTTCCCACAGGTGTCCCGATGAAAACGGTATCCCACATGTGTGGGTGCACCTACCTGGCCGCCAAGGGGAAAGCCTAAAACACAAGTAACCCCAAGTCTGTTTTCAGAGCGAAATCTCAGACATTCTGCCGACCGGCACAACGTACAGATATGGGCCTCGGGTGTCCAAGCCACCGAGGAAAACAGGGAACCCCATGCATTTTCGAAAGGAGGACACCCGTGGGAATCCGCAGAGGTATGATTTACGCACATCGCCCCAGATTTTATTACCCAGACAGCCCCGCAAAGTCCGATATGTGGGGAAAAAAACGCTTTTTCCGCACATTTCGCTCGACGCACCCTTCGAAACACGCCCCCAACAACACATGGCCTACCGTCACACGTTCCCACAGGTGTCCCGATGAAAACGGTACCTCACATGTGTGGGTGCACCTACCTGGCCGCCAAGGGGAAAGCCTAAAACACAAGTAACCCCAAGTCTGTTTTCAGAGCGAAATCTCAGACATTCTGCCGACCGGCACAACGTACAGATATGGGCCTCGGGTGTCCAAGCCACCAAGGAAAATGGGGAACCCCATGCATTTCTGAAAAGAGGACACCTGTGGGAATCCGCAGAGGTATGATTTGCGCACATCGCCCCAGAATGTATTACCCAGACAACCCTGCAAAGTCCGAAATGTGGGAAAAAAACGCTTTTTCCGCACATTTCGCTCGACGCACCCATCAAAACACGCCCCCAACAACACATGGCCTACCTTCACGCGTTCCCACAGGTGTCCCGATGAAAACGGTACCTCACATGTGTGGGTGCACCTACCTGGCCGCCAAGGGGAAAGCCTAAAACACAAGTAACCCCAAGTCTGTTTTCAGAGCGAAATCTCAGACATTCTGCCGACCGGCACAATGTACAGATATGGCCCTCGGGTGTCCAAGACACCGAGGAAAACAGGGAACCCCATGCATTTCCAAAAAGAGGACACCCGTGCGAATCCGCAGAGGTATGATTTGTGCACATCGCCCCAGAATTTTTTACCCAGACAGCCCAGCAAAGTCCGAAATGTCGGGAAAAAACACTTTTTCTGCACATTTCGCTCGACGCACCCATCAAAACACGCCCCCAACAACACATGGCCTACCTTCACGCGTTCCCACAGGTGTCCCGATGAAAACGGTACCTCACATGTGTGGGTGCACCTACCTGGCCGCCAAGGGGAAAGCCTAAATCACAAGTAACCCCAAGTCTGTTTTCATGGCGAAATCTCAGACATTCTGCCGACCGGCACAACGTACAGACATAGGCCTCGGGTGTCCAAGCCACCGAGGAAAACGGGGAACCCCATGCATTTCCGAAAAGAGGACACCCGTGGGAATCCGCAGAGGTATGATTTGCGCACATCGCCCCAGAATTTATTACCCAGACAGCCCCGCAAAATCCGAAATGTGGGGAAAAAAACGCTTTTTCCGCACATTTCGCTCGACGCACCCATCGAAACACGTCCCCAACAACACATGGCCTACTGTCACGCGTTCCCACAGGTGTCCCGATGAAAACGATACCTCACATGTGTGGGTGCACCTACCTGGCCGCCAAGGGGAAAGCCTAAATCACAAGTAACCCCAAGTCTGTTTTCATGGCGAAATCTCAGACATTCTGCCGACCGGCACAACGTACAGACATAGGCCTCGGGTGTCCAAGCCACCGAGGAAAACGGGGAACCCCATGCATTTCCGAAAAGAGGACACCCGTGGGAATCCGCAGAGGTATGATTTGCGCACATCGCCCCAGAATTTATTACCCAGACAGCCCCGCAAAATCCGAAATGTGGGGAAAAAAACGCTTTTTCCGCACATTTCGCTCGACGCACCCATCGAAACACGTCCCCAACAACACATGGCCTACTGTCACGCGTTCCCACAGGTGTCCCGATGAAAACGATACCTCACATGTGTGGGTGCACCTACCTGGCCGCCAAGGGGAAAGCCTAAAACACAAGTAACCCCAAGTCTGTTTTCAGATCGAAATCTCAGACATTCTGCCGACCGGCACAACGTACAGATATGGGACTCGGGTGTCCAAGCCACCGAGGAAAACAGGGAACCCCATGCATTTCCGAAAAGAGGACACCCGTGGGAATCCGCAGAGGTATGATTTGCGCACATCGCCCCAGATTTTATTACCCAGACAGCCCCGCAAAGTCCGAAATGTGGGGAAAAAAACGCTTTTTCCGCACATTTCGCTCGACGCACCCATCGAAACACGCCCCCAACAACACATGGCCTACCGTCACACGTTCCCACAGGTGTCCCGATGAAAACGGTACCTCACATGTGTGGGTGCACCTACCTGGCCGCCAAGGGGAAAGCCTAAAACACAAGTAACCCCAAGTCTGTTTTCAGAGGGAAATCTCAGACATTCTGCCGACCGGCACAACGTACAGATATGGGCCTCGGGTGTCCTGGGCCCGGCCTCTCCCTCCCACCCACCCCGCGTGGTGTGGCGGAGCGGGCCGGGCCGCCGGCGCCCGCGTGACCGACCGGTCCGCCCCAGGGCCCGACGCTCGGGTCCTCCACCGACCCCCCAGCAGGGCGCGAAGGTCGGCTTCGAGGCGGGCACGCGGCTCCCCCGTTGCCACCCTCCAGCAGGTGCAGCTACCTGGTTGATCCTGCCAGTAGCATATGCTTGTCTCAAAGATTAAGCCATGCACGTGTAAGTACACACGGCCGGTACAGTGAAACTGCGAATGGCTCATTAAATCAGTTATGGTTCCTTTGATCGCTCCATCTGTTACTTGGATAACTGTGGTAATTCTAGAGCTAATACATGCCGACGAGGCTCTTCTGGTTTGTTTTGCTGCCTGCAGGCTTTTTGCTTGGCTTCTGTGTTGGCTTGCTTTGAGTTCTCTTTGATTTGGTGTTTTGCAAGTCAAGGTGGCCTCTGAGGGTGCTGGACACTTTTTACACACAAGGTGGAAGATGGTGACAAAGGGGAAGGGTGATCCTGTGCCCAGGTGAACTTCAAGGATGAAGGCTACATAACCCAGGCGCAGTTGTTCAGTGGGTATTTTGTTGTTGACAGTTGCCTTGCCCTACAGTGTGATGGGCACCCTGACATTGTAATTGTGGTATCCTATGTACATGATGTATTCTGCTGATCAATGCCTGTTCATGTGTTGTGTTTACCTTTCAGGTGTGAGGGTATAGTTGTGGTTTGACATGCTGGGGTGTACACATGGTCAATGTTCACATGTGATGTGTAGAGGACACTGATGGTCACTTGATTGCACATGCATGTATTGAGTGCATGTCCCTACTGACACACACACTCGCACTATGATCCACAACATGTATAACCACCCTTCCATGTCCACATGTACACTCAGCACATGATCTATGACCATTTGTGGATCCTGTACATGCGTAATTTGATTTTTGATGTAGTTTGTCGTTTTGATGTGATGCTCAGGGTGTGCGACACACACAATGGCTGGTCACTATGCTATGTGCTGAGCAGTGTGTTGCAGAAGATGGACACAGCACACGGAATCTGCAGTGTTGATTTTGCAATGCACAATGTGCATGTAAACAGGCATTCACTGTTATGTTACAACTACAACTGTTGGAATGCATTTGGGTATGACTTATTTTGGGTGGGAAGTTGTTGGTCAGTCATTTCATCTGATTCCATGTCAGGCATCATTGTCTGATGCCACTTTACATTTTTCACATGTCAATGTGTACCTTATTGGTACTGTGTTGGTGTTTTGCTATTGCTTGCCATGTCATGTTGTGGTTTTGGAGGGTTTGGGTGACATACCAGTGATGGTCATGGCCTGTTTTGCAGGTCTGTGTGATTCACACCTTGCATGTGTGCCTTTTGGTCACACAGGATTGGTTATGTTTAAGTAGCTAGGGATGCACACAATGTGGCACTTCCATGGCAACATTCTCAGGGTGGTAAGGTTGTGACAGTTGACTGTGTCTTTGTCATCATCGATTGTCACCTGGTATGTGCCAGGCCTGTTTGCACTCCGCAGGGGTGGGAGTTAGGTGAAAAATGTGGCCACAAGCTGGGTCTGGGCTGCCTCGCCACGTGCCCTATCCCCTCCCATGGGCAGTGCCTGTGCCTGTGGTTGGGTGTGTGGGGGCGCCACCATGTTCACTGGTACGCCCTGCCGTGTTGCAACATTGTGCAGGACACATGCTGCCACAATGATCCTGCACACTACTGGGGGTGCATAGAGTAGCTGCCCGCCAGTGCGGTCAAGGGAGCGGAAGCGTGACTTGAGCACTCCGAATGTGCGCTCCACTATGGCCCTGGTTGCAATATGGGGATCATTGTATCTTACCTGGGGTGGTGTGGTGGGGTTCCGGATTGGCGTCATCATGTGGTTGCTCAGAGTGTAGGCACTGTCCCCTGGAGAGGTGATAATGGTTGTGATTATTGGGGTTTGTGTATTTGTGTGTGTGTGACATGCATGCATGTGCACAGGCATTTGTACTCACCTAGGAGCCATGTTTCACCATGCTGCCCAGCTTCCAGGGCCCGGCTCAGGGTGGACATTCTGTATATGAAACTGTCATGGGTGGAGCCAGGGTAGTTTGCGTAGACAGAGGTGATGATTCCCTTTGCATAGCATACCACCTGCACGTTGATGGAATGCCAGTGCTTGCGGTTTCGGTAGATGTGCTCAGTGGCCCTAGGTGGAAGTAGGGCCACATGGGTGCAATCTATGGCAACAAGCACTTTGGGGAAGTGTGCCACCCTGTAAAAGTCCTGGACAACGGCCTGCCTTTCTGCTGATGTTCTGGCCATGTATATGTGCCTGCGGACTGAGGGGCGTGCTTTCATGATTGCCAAGACCTGGTGTAGGCAGCGTGACTGCGTGGCCTGTGAGACCCCCCACCCACTATGGCAGTAGTCCGCTGAAATGACCCAGTGGCCAAAGAATGCAGGACATTGAGCACATTCTCCAAGGGGCTCAATGCTTTGGAGCAGAGGGTGGGGGATGTAAGGTCATCTTCCCACTCCCTGACCAGGTCTAGGATGATACGAGGTGGAAACCTATACCTGCCGTAGACCTGGTCGTCAGGCATCCCAAAAAGGCTTGTCCGGGGTGAAAAAATGCAGGCCCTGGATATTCTCCTCCTCCTGCGGTGTCCCACGATCAGTGCTGCGACAAATGGGGCATTCATCGTAGCTGTAATACGTGTTTGTTGTTTGCGTGCACTTTTATACTGTGCGTGGGGACGCTTCCGCCTGCCTTCGTGTGGCAGACTCATTGACGCCTATGCGCGTCTTTTGCCATGCGCGGGTTTCCCGTATTCGAATCCATGAATACGGGTTGTTCGCGTGCGTGTGGGCGTTCCGTGTAGTTCCCTGCAGTACTTCCCCAGTTACCCCTTCTTTTTCACGCATTGTTCCCCATTCTGCATGTTACGCCCTGTGTCACGCCCCCTTTTTAGTGTGTGCGCGGACGTTGTGCATGTCGTGCACAGAGTTCGGGATGTTGCAATGACGTGTGCGCCCGTGTGCACCACGCACGGGTTTGGCGCACATTTCGGGTAAAACACGCGCTTCATTTTTCACGCTAGCGCCTGCTTGCGCCAGCTTGCGCCACTTTTTTCGGCGCACGTTTGTTCCATGAATCGGCCTCTCAGTCTCAACTTGTAAAGAGAGCCTATTAAAACTTACCAATCACATCCTAATGAATCATGTATAGTTATCCTTCAAATCTCCACATTATAGAGAACATTATTAAGTGGCCCAACTGTGACTATTCAAACCTTGGAGAAAAGAGGAAGAATATTTAGGTGACATGTCACATTTCAAGCTGCAGTCAAGGCAATTGAAAGCAGTATATGAAATTTCAGTTTTAAAGAATACAAACAATTGTTGGATAATGAACGCCAACAAGAAGAAGAATTTGAAACTCTGGACACTGAAATTGAGGTAAGAATCTGGAAACTGACCATGGACACAACTAGTCTCTTTGGCCATGGTATAGCAAAACACATATATATTACTCACACTCACTACTTTCATAACATCTGTATAAATATACCCACACTCAGAACACCTCCAGTCTAAAAGATGTCCGTGGACAGATGTTTGTGTTCGCCGCTTGGGATACGCCCGCTTACCACTGTCCGTGTCCGCGGACGTTGAGGACAGTTAAAATGCACACAGACTCGGCAACAACCGCCCTGCCATTTTTCATCCATAACAACTGGTCAATCTTATCCTTTTTCCACTCCCCCACCCTCCCCAAAAACTCTTTAATCCCCAAAATAACCCTGCATGTTTTTTCACTGCGCTAACTGCAGATATAGGCCATGGTTCACAGATCCAATATGGTGGCTGATTCAAAATGTTTGCCACACCTCACAATTTTCAATAACCAATCAGAGTGTGCATTTAACAACCATGAACACCACATTGCCCCGATCTGATCAGAGGTGTCCTCGGACACCAAATCTGCAGACTGGACTCAAGAATCACACATTTTTTTGGCACCCACTCTTTGTCAATTTTAAAGAAATCTACTGGACACATTTACACAAATTTGCGAAAGCAAGCTTTTGGGACCGGGTTGCCGCCCCTTGTCAAAAATTGGTACAAATCCATCCAGCTGTTTGGGCTGTCGGCATGAGCAAAATGTATCTGGATTTTAAATGCTTTGGGACCACCATATAACTTGCCCCCCGCCACCCTCGACAATACAACACACAACTTTGAAAAATTATTCAGAGGTGGCCATATACTTTTTTGCAAAATTTTGTGCAAGTCATAAGCCTCCCAAAAACTGCTCTTCCTATAGGTTGAGCAACATAACCATACCTACTGGACTACTGCCGCAGTCTCTGTAATATATATATATATATATATTGGTATTATTTGCTTGTTCAATTTGGGAATTGGCTATAAGGTAAAAAAACAACTATAAGATAACAACTGTTCTAATAATTCGGAAAATGTATGTAAGCTTTATGATATTTAGAAAAATTTCAGCAATTGGTTAGAGTGGTTTTGAAGAGAAGGAGTTGCTTAAATTTTTATGTTCTCCAAGAAATAGAAGACAAATTAGTTATTCTTTAAATAATACCAAAAAAGTGATGCTTGAAATGTTTCAAATTCAGATGGCCTTATTACATAAAAAAAGAGAAACCTGGTCAATTGTGATTAGACTACAAATCATTTTGCAAAAGCATCCCTAATTGAACGAGGGCATACATTGTATTATAATTAAATGCCACAATTTCGTGCTTGACCCATAAATGAAAATCTCCTGAGTTTCAAACAGAAACGATACAATCATCCAAATGTAAAATAAAATATCAAAAATAGGAAAACGAAAAAAAAACAACATAGGTACGAGGCGCAAGATGTTAATAAGTTTCAGCCTAGCCGCACAAAAACATAACATGATGTCAAATGGCGTTTGCTTAACTTATGCTATCCATCACAGCTGTGAGATGTAGAGTACATAGCCAGTGATTTCAAAGAAGCGAGCAAACCTATAAACATCTGAGTGACTTGCCTGACTGAGATGCTCTGTCAAAATTGATAGCATGTTTGAAGGAGGGAAAACATTAACGTATCAACTTTCAGAGGCAAGTGATGTTTGATGAGCCTCACTTTGCCAAACACTGCATTTCTTGTGGAGGGATTCTCAATCTCTGTAACCCCTCATGGCAAGCACACATCAATCATGTAGCTGAAAGTTTATATGAATCCATGAAACTTATTTATTTTGTATCCCTTGTTTTTGTTTCGCCTCAAGGACATTTGATGCTTTTCCAGGCGTGCACATACATTTTCGTTTTACAGGAAACAACCCATGCATTCTCTAATCATGCACATTTACTTCAGCAACATTACAAAAAAACTATAATTACTTACATATATGCGCAATCAGTTTATTACTGCAATTTTCCAATACGATCCTAAAAGGGGTCTTTCTTTTCCATCGTTAACTTACCAACCTTTTACAATGGGATCAAACAACTGCTGCTAAACCTCTAATCACTAAATTACATTAAATATTTGGGGTTGATTTACTAAGCTTAAAAAGTAACTTACGTAAGCCAACACTTACTAAGCTAAAGAAAATACTGTTTTTAAGCCATGTTTCGGTGTAACTTTCTTTAGCTTAGTAAAACAGGCACGTGTAGTAAATGTGTGTATTGGGCTGATTTTCTAAGCTAACAAAATAGTGTAAGTAAACCTTTATTTTTCTAAGCTCCAAAGCAATATGGTAAGTAAAACACTTTTTTATCAAGTCCCGGCATATGATTATCTAGGCATTAGGTTTAATGAGAACTGGCAGCACAACTAGTCAAATCAAATAGCAATCTAGAAAGAAATAGTGGAGCCATATTAAGATTTGCGCACAGCCATGGACATGGAGCTGTGAAACCCACAATTGAGATTTATATAGCACAGGCTGGAGCGGCAGCCACACATGGGGCAAAGATTTGGGGGTATGTCAAGACACCTTTGGCCTCATTACGACTTTGGCGGCCGCATTGCTGCCACCAAAATCGGGTCCGGGTACCCTGAATGGGGAATTACCGGGCATTCTGAGTTCGGAGGGCCCGGTAATTCCTAGCTCCAGAAACCCGGGCCCGGACCTTCCCCATTCCCATTTGAGCCCCCATAGGGCTCAATGGGAATGGGAGAGGGAGCAAACAATGGGCCGATTACGAGCGGCCCGTTGTTTGCTCCCTCTTCCCCTCGCGGGACCCGGTAAGGATGCCTGGTTTGACCTTGAGTTACTTACCGGGTACCGCGAGGGGAGCTTGTTATGAGGTGGAACGGGTTTAACGGGTCCGCCTCCTTTAGCAGAGTCTGTTAACCCATTCTGCCTCAGTCGTAATGAGGCCCCTTGTCTAGCTATAAGACATTAGTACACGGCGCAGTGAATCCACGGGATACACTTCATGTGGATTGGCTCATTTCTGAGCCATACCACAGTGTAATCCCGTGGACGCACTTCCGTACATCGCACGCAGGGTCTTTTTTTTTCAGGCGAGCATGGAAAGGGAGAAGGACCACACGTAGTCCCTTCTCCCTTTTCCAAGGTGGCAATTTTTTGTGTTTACTTTTTTTTCAATGTAAGTGAATGGGGGCCATGGAAAGGGAGAAGGGACTACATTTTTTGTCCGTGGTGGCCATTTTTTGTAACCATTTTTATAAAAACAAATTTGGGCTGCGAAACGCAATGTGTCTCACACCAATGAACAAAATATTAGTACTCCGGTCTAACAGTACGGGGTACTAATGGCAATAAGCCCCCCGACGGTGGGCCATTACCGCCCACGGTAATGCTCCCGGGGCCTTCGTTAAGGCCCTTGCGATGTGATAAAACTGAGGACTCCAGGTAGATATGGGTAAGTCTTTATGCGTGAGACAAACCCTGTGGCCACACAGCCTCCCCAACTGTCACTTCTCTGCGCACCTGGAATGCCGACTAAGCGCTAGCGCAAGTCGGCATTCCAGTGCACATGCACATTATGACACTACGCTCGGGCCTGTAACTATGGGCCGTGGGGGCATTACTTTGGGCGCTAATGGCCTGCCGTCTTTGGGCTTATTGACTCAATAAATTCCTAAAAAAGTTGCTCGTACTCCCCACAATTAGCCCATCAGATCCACCAATGATGCAGTAGCTATAAAACCTCTGATGTATTGGATCCGTTTATGGGTCTCCCCTAATCTCCAAAAATATAAAGAACACAGCATGGCACAAGAGGGTGGATGGACTCTACCTTGGTTGCAACACATACAATCTTTGCTAACGTCACTTGAGCTGGCCCGTTATTGGGACAACCCTTGTGACATGAACATTGAAACCGAGGCCTTGGTCAAAATCTCTTTAGCCATCATGTCCAGATCAAAATCCGGGGCAATGTGTACCCAACTCTCGGTAGGACATTCATATTGACTATGCAAAGTCAATTTTGTCTACGAGGAATACTTGGGGCCTCATCATGAGTTGGGCGGTATCCAGGCAGTAAATGCGTTGGGATACCACCCAACGCTATTAGCATTACGGCAACTGCGCCAGATCCCGAGTTGCGGTTGTGCTGTTAGTCTCCATCCCCATTGGGTCAATAAGACCCAATGGAACTTTCTCTGCACTATTAGCGCCGTCGCAATTAGCACTGTGCTAATAGCACCAAAAATGGGCAGAAAAGGGAGGTGTTTACCTCCAGCAAAAAGCTGGATATAAACCTCCCACTTTCCACCCAAACTCAGGATTGGGCGGAGCGGCTATGCAGCAGCAATAAAGATTGCCCACACTTACAGCTCAGGAAGTCTTCATTCTATTAATGACAAGGAGGCAAACATTATGCTTTACTTTCTTTAATACTGTCATAACAGCTTTTCAAATTACAACTTTTAAACATTAACATTTGTGCTTCTTTTTTTTTTTTCTGTAGACCTGAAAAATAGCCAATCCGAGGTTTAAAAGTTCCAAATCCAGTGTTTACCCTTTTGGGTCCAAATTAAACTAAACCTCCCATAAACCTCCAGGAGTGTAGTAGTTCTGACCCTATCTCTTGCTCCAATCCAGTGTTAGGTCAGCCTATAAGAACCCTCAGTCCCAGGTCCTTTCCTCTTTCTTTTTGCCTTTCAGGTCTTCTGTAACAAACTCCAACAGTGTTATGAATGGCCACCAACAAACTTCCAACACAACCGCGAACAGTGTCCTTGAACCATAACTGCCCGGAATTCTTGGGCGAAGTGAACAAGCCTCTGCCTTGATGTTTCACTGTCTGCGATCAGGCTGCTTTCTGGTTTTATCCTAAGAGAAACTGAGAAATATTCAGAAGGGCGGGTGTTGTTAGGGAGAATTCTCATTCTATGGCTAATTTCCCTTACCTATAGAGTCCCCCAGCAGCTTTGCTGGATTTGAAGGGTTTTGTTTCTTTCTCCTGCTAAGAGTGAGACTCTTTTTCCCACTCTTAGGCATGTGTGCTATGTGTGTTTTAGGCTATTTTTTTTGTGTTGAATGCCTATGGGGTTTATCTCACCCTCATAGGAACCATCTTTATCCACATGTGTTACACAGCACCCTCCGTGCAGTGACACAGGGCTGTCGTAGTGACCCCCAAACATAGACTCCATACCCTGGGACTGACTACTGTCTCCCAGGGCATGTAAAGTCCCCAGTGACTTTACTAGTCACTCGTTATGAACTAAACCAGTACAACCCATCTTACTATGGGTTAATAGTTTTTCCCTCATGTTCATTTTCGAGAGGGTACCGTACAGTCCCTCTCTCAAAAGTTTCTGGCTGGTGGCAGTGGTTACTGCCAAAAATATTCGACCGCAAATATTTCCCTATGGGATTTTCCCATTGTTCGAGGCTACCACATTTTCTGACAGCCTCTAACATACTGCTGGTTTATTCTTATGTTAACTTTACTCCGGTAGGTTTTATTTGCCAGACCTTTTATGTAACTTCTTTCTCGTGTCTTTCTCTAAACTCCTAACCCAGGTAGGGGATCCTTTGTTCGTCCTTTTGGCGGGCTTCTGCCAAGAAGCCCTCCTTTCTTCGCCACTGAGTCTGGTGTGGGTCCACTGTGTGGGAGGGGGAGTAGGACCCCTGGACAGGGTTGCCGCAGCAACCCATGTCACACTCTGCCCTGATAGGCTGGAGGGACTCCTGCCAAGATGACCACTCCACTGTGTGAGTGACAGCTAGGATGAATGAATGGGGATCTTTTTGCGTAAAAGCAGGGTCCTGAGGACTGGAAGAGCAAGACGTTGCCACGAGAACTGAGGAACCGAAGAGGAGAGAAGCCAAAGACATCTGCAATGATTAAACCACCGGTGAAGCCCTGCTGCAGCATCTCACCACTTTTCTCCATACGACGAGAGAAGATCTTCATCTGCAAGAGCCTTCTTTCCTTGAGCTGAAGGGGCCATCCAGTTTGCCAATCGCCTTCCTGGACCTACCTTGGTCGAATCGCCAGTGCCCTGCACTCAGAGGCCGGATAGCCAGGCACCCATCCACCCGGACCGCGATTTAAAGGAGCGTACCTTTTATTTTGTTTGGCAGCACCGCAGCTGGTTTCCTCCCTGGGTAGCGCAGTAACTCGAACCTTCCTCCACGACGAGAACCTCTCTTCCTCTGCTGGATCTCCCGAACTGCAGGAAGTACCAGGAACAACCGCCACCGCAGGAGCCTCTTCTACATTTTAAGGTACTTTGTTCCGCCAGGCCGCCCTTTTCGTTTGGTAGCGCTAAAGGTGTTTTAAATCCTTTACCTACCTGCTGGGTTGGCTGCCCCTATCATCTAACATTGTCTTTCTCCCTCTGCATCCACCTTTTCAAATCGTTTAACCAAGACTTGACTGCAGCTACAAGAACATTTTGCTCCTGGGTATTTAGCCCTGTACCACTGACTCGGGCACAGGCCTATTGACTCTGGCTAAAATCTGTTACAACTGTCTTCTCTAGATTGCTTCTCAACTAGAACTGTGTTGGTGCACCTAATTCTTATAACCACCTTTTCCTTCCCACTTTTAAAACGTGTGAAGTGCCATTTTGCTCGGTTTTCATTTAAGTATTCTATATGCTAAAGTACTGCCTTGCCTAAACTTGTTCACAAAGTTATGGGGAAGTGTTGCTAGGGTGCCTAAGAATTTATTCCTGTATAACTTGTACTTTCCCTCCCTTGTGAGAAATTGCTAGAGTGCCATTTGTGTTTGGTTTTCACTGTGCCGTTTTGCTCAGTTTTCACTCTTGCTCAAACATGTCTACAATTTAACTAGGGAGTTGTATATACTTTTCTTGACTGATTTTAACTTGCTTTATTAACTGTGATTAATGTGTTGAACTAGAAGTGTGTAAAATAAATATATATATATATATATATATATATATATATATATATATATATATATATATATATATATATATATATATATTTTCTTTTTAATACAAAGCTTTGGTTAGTGTTTCCTTGTGCCATAGTGCTGTAGCCCTATTGTGTAAACCCTGAATACTGCTCATCTCCCTCTTGAGATAAGTCTGACTGCTTAGCCACAGCTACTAACTAAATCTTTGTGGTACAGACTGATACCAAAGGGGATTTATTGCTCATACCTGTAGTCTTAATCTTCTGTAGTGCTCCCTAAGGGAACCGCACAGGATTCTGCCTAACAGGTGTCAAGACAAAGTTGAACATTTGATATATGATACATAATATTAACTTTCGTCCTTTCTGGGCGGGATATAATGCTCGCCTCCTTGTCTTTAATGGAATGAAGACTTCCTGAGCTGTAAGCGTGGGCAATCTTTATTTTATGACAAGACAGCAGGCTCGCATTATGCTTATTCAAAGCTAGCGACCACAATATTCATTATGTCAGACACTGGTTTGAAATAAAATGCCTTAAATGTCAATTCCGAGGACCAATCGGCAGCTTTCATTATATCTTCAAGTGGCACTCCCGCTGAGAAGGTTCTAGAAGCCATTGCGCCCCTAGTAGAATGCGCGCCAAACTGAGACAAGTCTATCCCTGCCCACTGCATCACTTTGCGCACCCATCTCGCAATTGTCCCTGTTGCTACTGCATTATAAGGCTTTCTACGCACTATTAGCAACTGCGTCACGCCTTGCGGTCTCAACTGTGCTGCGACGGTCTCGTAGTCTTTGATACACTGTGCTACACATAATTTCTTATTCTCGGTAAAATAGGGGTATGACATCACTTGAGAATCTGATTTTGTCCGCTTAGCTATGGTAAAGGCTACTCCTTCTGGATAGAATATTTTTCTATGTATCTCTAGTGCCTTAACATCGGATACCCTTTGGCATGCTGTGAGACACAATAACATTGGTAGCTTGCCTGAGAGCTGTGATCGTGATAGATCCCTATTATCTGGCCAACTGAGAAATAGCTGAAAAACTTCTTTGACATCCCATAATTTCGTATACCTAGGCTCTGGGGGCTTCCTCATCTTCATACCTCTCAAGTCGCAGAACTGTAGGGTGTTTGCCAATGGCATTACCCTCTACTTGGTTATGTCCTGCTGAGATCGCAGACCGCAGTACCCCTATGGTTCTAAAGGCGCTACCTCCTGGAAATGTCTCTGCTAAGAAATTCAATAATTGTACTCCAGGGGTAGAAACGGGATCCAAACTATGCTCTGAGCACCAGTGGGCCCAAGTCTTCCATGCTGCGTTATAGCTCCTGACGGTGGAAGGCGCCCATGAATCTCTGATGTAGTTTGCAGTGAGTTGCAAAATGCCTGGCAACTCCCACTTTCTCCTGAAACCTTGCAGACCATCAGTCGCAATGTGCCCGTTGTTATGAGCGGGTGAGTCCTCCCGGTTGGGTCGAGCAGAAGGTCCGGCTGATGAGGAACTGTCCTCGGAAAATCAGTAGAAAGTTCCATTGCTACTGGAAACCAGGGCTGAGATTTCCAGATGGGGAGCACCATTATTAGATCTGCTTGCTCCCTGCAGACTTTCGCCAGCGCTCTCGAGATCATGAGAAATGGAGGGAAGGCATAATTTAGCGCTCCGTTCAGTCTGGACGCAAATAGATCTATGTGAACGGGGCCCCAGAGGTCTTGTAGCTTTCTGAACACACTTGGGTGTAGCTTCCAATCGCTGGAGTCTACAAGATATTGTGAATTCCAGTCCTCTACCTCGTTGAGTGACCCCGGCAGATATTCTGCTGTGACTGCGATCTGATTCTGCAGGCAGTAATGCCAGAAGTATTTCACCAATTCTGCTAGCATTTTCGATTTTGTTCCCCCTAGCTTGTTGATATATCGCACTGCCGAGATGTTGTCCATCTTGAGCAGCACACAGCATCGTACTCTCTTTCGTAAAGGCGAGTACTGCGAAAGAACCTGCTAACAGTTCGAGACAGTTTATGTGCATTTGCAGTTCCTGCTCTGACCACTTTCCTCCTGTCTCTATGTTCTCGCATCTGGCTCCCAACCCGGACATGCTTGCGTCCAACTCTATAATGACGTCTGGGGTGTTTCCGAAGATCGCTCGGCCATTCTAGGCTTCCATGTTGTGGAGTCACCAGTGGAGTTCCGAGATTGCTTCTTGGTCCAGGGTTACTAGCTGGTGATAACCTAGCCCTTCTTGTAGGTGTCTTATTTTGAGCCTCTGTAACGCTCGAAAAAAGAGCTTGAATCGAGGCCAATAGAAGGTCCACTACTCTCACAAGAGCTCAAAGAGATATACTCTTCTTCGCTATGACTATTCTGAGCTCTTTCTTTATCGCTGTCACTTTGTGATGTGGAAGCTCAAGGGTTGCTTTGACCGTGTCTATATTGAAAGCTAGGAACTCTATAGTCTGTACTGGCACCAGTTGGGATTTGTCTAAGTTTACTAAGAACCCTAGTGACAAGAGCGTGAAGATCCACTGCACTGCACATTCTTGGAGAAGGTAATTTTGTCTGAACCCAGGATGAGAATGTCATCCAGGTAAATGATTATGCGAATACCTCTCCCTCTTATAGCCGCTGCTACGGGCTTCATCAGTTTGGTGAAAGCCCAAGGTGCTGATGCCAGGCTGAATGGAAAACACGTGAAGCAACATGTCTCTCCTTCCTGCGGAAATCGGAGATATCTCCACAACTCCTGAGCTATCAGGATCGTTAGGTAAGCATCTTTGAGGTCTAATCGTGCCAACCAGTCCCCCGTACGAAGGAGAGCTCAAAGAAGATGGATACCCTCCATCTTGAAGTGTTTGTACACAAGCCATTCATTCAGGCTTTTCAGATTTATGACCGGTCGTATTTGGTCTCCCCTGTGTACTAGGAACATGTTGCTGAGGAACCCTCGTCCTCCTTGTGTATCTTTCTTTATAGCGTTTTTGTCTTTCAAATTGAGAATGTTGTTGTGTAGCAATGCTAACTCTTCCTGTGACACCTGAATGGGATGGGGTTCTGTGCTCTGAACAGGGTCCCCTATGAACTCTAGTCTTAGCCCCGCTATTGCTTGCAGCACCCATGCATCGCGCGATAATGCCTGCCATGTGCTCAAATATTGGAGGGTTCTCCCTCCTACTCGTAATGTAACTGCACTCACCTCCTGCCGCATTGGGCTGGCAATATGAACCTCCTCCCCTTTGGCCCCTAGGGAATCTGGCCCTAGTCGGGAAGAATGTGTCCTGCTGCTTCCCACTACTGGGCACGTGGCCCTTGGGGTCTGCATTGGTAGTTAAACCGACCGGACGTACGACCCCTGTAATGTCCGGTCCCGGAAAAAACTTGTGTGGGAAAGATTTTCTTGATTGAACTTTGGGCTCTTTCTAGAGCTGAATAAGTACCTACAAACTGTGCCATTTCTATGGCGAATGCCTCGCCAAATACGGAGCCTTTGGCTCCTGCTCCTGGTTCACCTCCTTCTCCGGGAAGTCTGGCTGACAGCTCTTTTTCTGGACTTTCTGTCCTCCTTTTCTTGGCAAGCTGCGCTTGCTGTTCCTTAATTACAGCCTCTAAAATGTCCAGCCTTCGGGCAATAGGCTGCACTCCCTGTGACACTGCCTTCGCCAATGAATCTCCTTGTACCCTTTTAAAATTTTGTGAAAGGGCTGTGTCCTTCTGGTAAGGACCTTCTTCTTCCCACTCCACCTCTGACCACTCTGGTGAGGTGGAAAGAGCGGCACCAGGGCTTCCACATTGTGTTAGCAGGCCTTGATGTTTGCCAGGAATCACCTTGTATTATCCCCTTTGTGAACACTCTGGTGGAATTATGAGTGTGTATATATATTATATATATATATATATATATATATATATATATATATATATATATATATATATATTCAGTGAAAAAACTTTGGTAAAGGGACGTTATAGTTCCAAGTAAAACCGAAAAACCCTTGAAATTCGCAACCATAACTCGCGCCACCACCGTGCACTGCTAAGCCTAACACCCAGGACATCAAAGATGACATCACAAATGTCATTGATGACATCACTGATGACATCACATGTCTGACGCCCCCTGTTTTCCTTTCCTGACAAATCTAGGCCACATGAGTTTCTTCAGTAACAGTCAGGAACTAAAAATTGTAAATGTACTATATTTGTAGACTTATCCTTCAAGAATGTTCTTACAATAATTCCCTTATGGTCCAGTCATATCATATGAAACATGTACATAGGGGAAGACACAACCTTGAAAGACAGCAATCCTTTGTGTGCATTAAAATTATCAGTAGAGTTATCAGCACTTTCTGATAGCTTTTATGTTTTTTTATTACTGTACTTTCCCTGTATATGCTCATATTTTTATATGTTGTACTCACACTATTTTCCTTACGGTCCAGACACATCATGTGATATATATATAGATAGGGTAAGTAACAGCTTTGAAACAGAGCAATCATTTCTCTGCATAAAGGTAATCAGTTAGGTTATGAACACTTTCTGCTACTATTGCTGTTTTTTTTCTTACTTCAATTCCCTTGTATATATTCATATTTGTATGTGGTGTTGTCTCTTTGTGATTTGTCTATAATAATGCAATTATGTAGTAAGTGGGTATTATTACCTACTTATCACAAGTTTCACTGTACGCAAAACTCTAATATGAAAACAGTTATCATTTCACTATTCAACATGGCAAGCTTATGAATATTGCACCTCCATCATGTATGCTGCACACAATGCCTATGTTTCTACATGAGTACCTTAGTATACTGGATTGAAGTTAATAATAGAATGCTATTTATATCAATGCATAGCTTAAAGCACTGATTAGCACTTGATATTTATTCCAATAATCTTTGACACTTTTTTTATTAACATTACACTAATCACTTCTACAGACTTTTCATGAAAGGTAAATGCACATGTGATGTCATCAGTGACATTTGTGATGTCATCTTTGATGTCCTGGGTGTTAGGCTTAGCAGTGCACGGTGGTGGCGCGAGTTATGGTTGCTTAATTTACCATAACTGGGGAATTTCAAGGGTTTTTCGGTTTTACTTGGAACCATAACGTCCCTTTAACACATTTTTATAATTGAATTTCATAGTTTTGTATTAGTGCAACGTAACCATAATGTCCTTTTCAATGGATGAAGACCACTAGCATCCTAGGTTCTCAAAGTGGGAACCAGGGTGGTAAAAAAAAGATTTTTCTTCCCAAACCGGAACGCCTACGGCATTCCGGTGTAGGAAGGAAAATCTTTTACCAAGATGGACACCAGGGAAAGGGAAGGCGGGGTGTATAAAGAGAACACAACAGGGTATGGGTAGGAGGGACCAGGAGGGAGACACGGGGCATCAGAGGGAGGTGGGGGATGACAGCAGGGAGACATGTTGCATGACCGGGGTGTGGGGGGGGCAACAGAAGGGAAACACGGGGCATGACCGGGGGTGGGGGGCAACAGGAGAGAGACACGGGCATGAGAGGGGGTGGGGGGGCAACAGGAGAGAGACATGGGGCATGAGAGGGGGGTGGGGGTAACAGGAGAGAGACACAGGGCATGAGAGGGGGGTGGGGGGTAACAGGAGAGAGACACGGGGCATGAGAGGGGGGTGGGGGGTAACAGGAGAGAGACACGGGGCATGAGAGGGGGGTGGGGGGTAACAGGAGAGAGACACAGGGCATGAGCAGGGGGTGGGGGGCAACAACAGGGTGACACGGGGCAAGAGCGGGGGGAGGGGGCAACAGCAGGGAGACATGGGGCATGAGCGGGGGCTGGGGGGAACACGAGGGAGACACGGGGCATGAGCGGGGGTGGGGGGCAACAGCAGGGAGACACGGGGCATGAGCGGGGGGTGGGGTGAACACGAGGGAGACATGGGGCATGAGAGGGGTGTGACAGGAGAGAGACACGGGGCATGAGCGGGGGGTGGGGGGCAACAGCAGGGAGACACTGGGCATGACCGGGGGTGAGGGGCAACAGCAAGGAGATGCAGGGCATGAGCGGGGGGCAACAGGAGAAAGACACGGGGCATGAGCAGGGGGTGGGGGGTAACAGGAGAGACACGAGGCATAAGCGGGGAGTGGGGGAACAGGAGAGAGACATGGGGCATGAGTGGGGGGTGGGGGGCAACAGCAGGGAGACATGGGGCATGACCGGGGGGTGGGGGCAACAGGAGAGAGACACGGAGCAT
Source organism: Ambystoma mexicanum (assembly GCF_040938575.1). Lineage (NCBI taxonomy): Eukaryota > Metazoa > Chordata > Amphibia > Caudata > Ambystomatidae > Ambystoma > Ambystoma mexicanum. The sequence goes on from NC_090941.1 coordinate 261,042,008, forward strand.
GACTAGGGGGTGGGGGGCAACAGCAGGGAGACATGGGGCATGAGCGGGGGGTGGGGGGCAACAGCAGGGAGACACGGGGCATGACCGGGGGTGGGGGTAACAGGAGAGAGACAAGGGGCATGAGGGGGGTGGGTGGCAACAGGACAGAGACACGGGGCATGAGGGGGGGTGGGGGGCAACAGGAGGGAGACACGGGGCATGAGAGGGGGGTGGGGGGTAACAGGAGGGAGACACGAGGCATGAGCGGGAGGTGGGGGAACAGGAGAGAGACACGGGGCATGAGCGGGGGTTGGGGGGTAACAGGAGAGAGACATGGGGCATGAGCGGGGGGTGGGGGGCAACAGCAGGGAGACACGGGGCATGACCGGAGGTGGGGGGCAACAGGAGAGAGACACGGGGCATGAGAGGGGATGGGGGTAACAGGAGAGAGACACAGGGCATGAGCGGGGGGTGGGGGGCAACAGGAGGGGGACACGGGGCATGAGAGGTGGGTGGGGGGATACAGGAGGGAGACACGAGGCATGAGCGGGGGGTGGGGGAACAGGAGGGAGACACGGGGCATGAGCGGGGGTTGGGGGGTAACAGGAGAGAGACATGGGGCATGAGCGGGGTGTGGGGGGCAACAGCAGGGAGACACGGGGCTTGACCGGTTGTGGGGAGGAACAGGAGAGAGACACAGGGCATGAGAGGGGGGTGGGGGTAACAGGAGAGAGACACAGGACATGAGCGGGGGGTGGGGGGCAACAGCAGGGAGACACGGGGCATGATCGGGGGTGGGGGGTAACAGGAGAGAGACACGGGGCATGAGAGGGGGGTGGGGGGTAACAGGAGAGAGACACGACATGAGAGGGGGTTGGGGGGCAACAGCAGGGAGACACGGGGCATGAGCGGGGGGTGGGGGGAACACGAGGGAGACATGGGGCATGAGAGGGGGGTGGGGGTAACAGGAGAGAGACACGGGGCATGAGCAGGGGGTGGGGGTAACAGCAGGGAGACACAGGGCATGAGCGGGTGGTGGGGGGCAACAGCAGGGAGACACGGGGCATGACCGGGGGGTGCGGGGCAACAGCAGGGAGACATGGGGCATGAGCTGGGGGGTAACAGGGGGCAACAGCAGGGAGACACTGGGCATGAGCGGGGGGTGGGGGGTAACAGCATGGAGACACAGGGCATGAGAGGGGGTGGGGGTAACAGAAGAGAGACACGGGGAATGAGCGGGGGGTGGGAGTAACAGGAGAGAGACAGGGGGCATGAGAGGGGGGTGGGGGCAACAGCAGGGAGACACGGGGCATGAGAGGAGGGTGGGGAGCACAGCAGGGAGACACGGGGCATGAGAGGGGGTGGGGGTAACAGGAGGGAGACACGGGGAATGAGCGGGGGGTGGGGGCAACAGGAGAGAGACACAGGGCATGAGCGGGAGGTTGGGGGTAACAGGAGAGAGACATGGGGCATGAGCGAGGTGTGGGGGCAACAGGAGAGAGACACTGGGCATGAGCAGGGGGTGGGGGGTAACAGGAGAGACACGGGGCATGAGCAGGTGGAGGGGGCAACAGCAGGGAGACACAGGGCATGAGCGGGGGGTGAGGGGCAATAGCAGGGAGACACCGGCATGGCCAGGGGGTGGGGGGAACAGGAGAGAGACACAGGGCATGAACAGGGGGCAACAGCAAGGAGACACGGGGCATGACCAGGGGGTGGGGGGCAACAGGAGAGAGACACAGGGCAGGGGGTGGGGCGCATCAGCATGGAGACACGGGGCATGACCAGGGGGTGGGGGGCAACAGGAGAGAGACACGGGGCATGAGAGGGGGGTGGGGGGTAACAGGAGAGAGACACTGGGAATGAGCGGGGCATTGGGGGAACAGGAGAGAGACATGGGTCATGAGTGGGGGTGGGGGGCAACAGCAGGGAGACATGGGGCATGACCAGGGGGTGTTGGCAACAGGAGAGAGACACGTAGCATGAGCAGGGGGTGGGGGGCAACAGCAGGGAGACATGGGGCATGAGCAGGGGGTGGGGGGCAACAGCAGGGAGACACGGGGCATGACCAGGAGTGGGGGGTAACAGGAGAGAGACAAGGGCCATGAGGGGGGTGGGGGGCAACAGGACAGATACACGGGGCATGAGCGGGGGTGGGGGGCAACAGGAGGGGGACACGGGGCATGAGAGGGGGTGGGGGGTAACAGGAGGGAGACACGAGGCATGAGCGGGGGGTGGGGGAACAGGAGAGAGACACAGGGCATGAGCGGTTGGTGGGGGGCAACAGCAGGGAGACACGGGGCATGAGCGGGGGGTGGGGGGCAAAAGCAGGGAGACACGGACATGACCAGGGGTGCTGGGCAACAGCAGGGAGACATGGGGCATGAGCTGGGGGGTAACAGGGGGCAACAGCAGGGAGACACGGGGCATGAGCGGGGGGTGGGGGGTAACAGCAGAGAGACACGGGGCATGACCGTGGGTGCGGGGCAACAGCAGGGAGACACAGGGCATGAGAGGGGTTGGGGGTAACAGGAGAGAGACACGGGGAACAAGCGGGGGGTGGGAGTAACAGGAGAGAGACAGGGGGCATGATCTAGGGGGTAGGGGGGCAACAGCAGGAAGACACGGGGCATGAGAGGAGGGTGGGGGGCAACAGCAGGGAGACACGGGGCATGAGAGGGGGTGGGGGTAACAGGAGAGAGACACGGGGAATGAGCAGGGGTGGGGGCAACAGGAGAGAGACACGGGGCATGAGCTGGGGGTTGGGGGTAACAGGAGAGAGACACGGGGCATGAGCAGGGTGTGGGGGGCAACAAGAGAGAGACACAGGGCATGAGAGGGTGTGGGGGGGTCCAGGAGGGAGACACGGGTAATGAGCGGGGGGTGGGGAGATACATGAGGGCGACACGGGGCATGAGAGGGGGGTGTGGGGGAACAGGGGAGACACGGGGCATGAGCAGGGGATGGGGGATAACGAGGGAGACACGGGGCAAGAGCGGGTGGTGGGGGCAATAGGAGAACAGGAGAGAGATGCGGGGCATGAGCAGGGGGCAACAGCAGGGAGACATGGGGCATGAGCGGGAGGTGGGGGCAACAGGAGAGAGACACGGGGCATGAGCGGGGTTTGGGGGCAACAGCAGGGAGACACGGGGCATGACCAGGGGGTGGAGGGCAACAGCAGGGAGATACAGGGCATGATCGGGGGGGTGGGGGCAACAGGCGTTAGACATGGAGCATGAGCGGGGGTCGGGGGCAACAACAGGGAGACACGGCATGAGCGGCAGGTGGGGGGAACACGAGGGAGACACAGGGCATGAGCGGGGGGTGGGGGCAACAATAGCGAGACACGGGGCATGAGAGGGGGGTGGGGGGTAACAGGAGAGAGACACGGGGCATGAGCGGGGCATTGGGGGGAACAGGAGAGAGACATGGGGCATGAGTGGGGGGTGGGGGGCAACAGCAGGGAGACACGGGGCATGACCGGGGGTGGGGGTAACAGGAGAGAGACAAGGGGCATGAGGGGGCTGGGTGGCAACAGGACAGAGACACGGGGCATGAGCATGTGGGGGGCAACAGGAGGGAGACACGGGGCATGAGAGGGGGGTGGGGGGTAACAGGAGGGAGACACGAGGCATGAGCGGGAGGTGGGGGAACAGGAGAGAGACACGGGGCATGAGCGGGGGTTGGGGGGTAACAGGAGAGAGACATGGGGCATGAGTGGGGGGTGGGGGGCAACAGCAGGGAGACACGGGGCATGCCCGGGGGTGGGGGGCAACAGGAGAGAGACACGGGGCATGAGAGGGGGTGGGGGTAACAGGAGAGAGACACAGGGCATGAGCGGGGGGTGGGGGGCAACAGGAGGGGGACACGGGGCATGAGAGGGGGGTGGGGGGTAACAGGAGGGAGACACGAAGCATGAGCGGGGGGTGGGGGAACAGGAGGGAGACACGGGGCATGAGCGGGGGTTGGGGGGTAACAGGAGAGAGACATGGGGCATGAGCGGGGTGTGGGGGGCAACAGCAGGGAGACACGGGGCTTGACCGGTTGTGGGGAGGAACAGGAGAGAGACACGGGGCATGAGAGGGGGGTGGGGGGTAACAGGAGAGAGACACAGGGCATGAGCGGGGGGTGGGGGGCAACAGCAGGGAGACACGGGGCATGAGCGGGGGGTGGGGGGAACACGAGGGAGACACGGGGCATGAGAGGGGGGGTGGGGGGTAACAGGAGAGAGACAAGGGGCATGAGCAGGGGGTGGGGGGTAACAGCAGGGAGACACAGGGCATGAGCGGGTGGTGGGGGGCAACAGCAGGGAGACATGGGGCATGAGCTGGGGGGTAATAGGGGGCAACAGCAGGGAGACACTGGGCATGAGCGGGGGGTGGGGGGTAACAGCATGGAGACACGGGGCATGAGAGGGGGTGGGGGTAACAGGAGAGAGACACGGGGAATGAGCGGGGGGTGGGAGTAACAGGAGAGAGACAGGGGGCATGAGAGGGGGGGTGGGGGCAACAGCAGGGAGACAGGGGGCATGAGAGGAGGGTGGGGAGCACAGCAGGGAGACACGGGGCATGAGAGGGGGTGGGGGTAACAGGAGGGAGACACGGGTAGTGAGCGGGGGGTGGGGGTAATAGGAGAGAGACATGGGGTATGAGCGAGGTGTGGGGGGCAACAGGAGAGAGACACGGGGCATGAGCAGGGGGTGGGGGGTAACAGGAGAGACACGGGGCATGAGCAGGGGGCAACAGCAGGGAGACACGGGGCATGAGCGGGGGGTGAGGGGCAATAGCAGGGAGACACGGGCATGGCCAGGGGGTGGGGGGAACAGGAGAGAGACACAGGGCATGAACAGGGGGCAACAGCAAGGAGACATGGGGCATGACCAGGGGGTGGGGGGCAACAGGAGAGAGACACGGGGCATGAGCAGGGGGTGGGGCGCATCAGCATGGAGACACGGGGCATGACTAGGGGGTGGGGGGCAACAGGAGAGAGACACGGGGCATGAGAGGGGGTGGGGGGTAACAGGAGAGAGACACTGGGAATGAGCGGGGCATTGGGGGGAACAGGAGAGAGACATGGGGCATGAGTGGGGGGTGGGGGCAACAGCAGGGAGACATGGGGCATGACCGGGGTGTGTTGGCAACAGGAGAGAGACACGTAGCATGAGCAGGGGGTGGGGGGCAACAGCAGGGAGACATGGGGCATGAGCAGGGGGTGGGGGGCAACAGGACAGATACACGGGGCATGAGCGGGGGGTGGGGGGCAACAGGAGGGGGACACGGGGCATGAGAGGGGGTGGGGGGTAACAGGAGGGAGACACGAGGCATGAGCGGGGGGTGGGGGAACAGGAGAGAGACACAGGGCATGAGCGGTTGGTGGGGGGCAACAGCAGGGAGACACGGGGCATGAGCGGGGGGTGGGGGGCAACAGGAGAGAGACACGGGGCATGAGCAGGGGGTGGGGCGCATCAGCATGGAGACACGGGGCATGACTAGGGGGTGGGGGGCAACAGGAGAGAGACACGGGGCATGAGAGGGGGGTAGGGGGTAACAGGAGAGAGACACTGGGAATGAGCGGGGCATTGGGGGGAACAGGAGAGAGACATGGGGCATGAGTGGGGGGTGGGGGGCAACAGCAGGGAGACATGGGGCATGACCGGGGGGTGTTGGCAACAGGAGAGAGACACGTAGCATGAGCAGGGGGTGGGGGGCAACACCAGGGAGACATGGGGCATGAGCAGGGGGTGGGGGGCAACAGGACAGATACACGGGGCATGAGCGGGGGGTGGGGGGCAACAGGAGGGGGACACGGGGCATGAGAGGGGGTGGGGGTAACAGGAGGGAGACACGAGGCATGAGCGGGGGGTGGGGGAACAGGAGAGAGACACAGGGCATGAGCGGGGGTGGGGGGCAACAGCAGGGAGACACAGGGCATGACCAGGGTTGGGGGGTAACAGGAGAGAGGCATGGGGCATGAGCAGGGGGTGGGGGGCAACAGCAGGGAGACAGGGGGCTTGACCAGTTGTGGGGGGCAACAGGAGAGAGACACGGGGCATGAGAGGGGGGTGGGGGTAACAGGAGAGAGACACAGGGCATGAGCGGGGGGTGGGGGTCAACAGCAGGGAGACACGGGGCATGACCAGGGGGTGGGGGGTAACAGGAGAGAGACATGGGGCATGAGAGGGGGTTGGGGGGTAACAGGAGAGAGACACGACATGAGAGGGGGTGGGGGCAACAGCAGGGAGACACGGGGCATGAGCGGGGGTTGGGGGGAACACGAGGGAGACACGGGGCATGAGAGGGGGGTGGGGGGTAACAGGAGAGAGACACGGGGCATGTGCGGGGGGTGGGGGGTAACAGCAGGGAGAAACGGGGCATGAGCGGGTGGTGGGGGGCAACAGCAGGGAGACACGGAGCATGACCGGGGGTGCGGGGCAACAGCAGGGAGACATGGGGCATGAGCTGGGGGGTAACAGGGGGCAACAGCAGGGAGACACTGGGCATGAGCGGGGGGTGGGGGGTAACAGCAGAGAGACACGGGGCATGAGCGTGGGTGCGGGGCAACAGCATGGAGACACGGGGCATGAGAGGGGGTGGGGGTAACAGGAGATAGACACGGGGAATGAGCGGGGGTGGGAGTAACAGGAGAGAGACATGGGGCATGAGCGGGGGGTGTGGGGCAACAGCAGGGAGACACACGGCATGAGAGTAGGGTGGGGGGCACAGCAGGGAGACACGGGGCATGAGAGGGGGTGGGGGTAACAGGAGAGAGACACGGGGAATGAGCGAAGGGTGGGGGCAACAGGAGAGAGACACGGGGCATGAGAGGGGGGTGGGGGGGTAACAGGAGAGAGACACTGGGAATGAGCGGGGGGCAACAGGAGAGAGACACGGGGCATGAGTGGGGCATTGGGGGGAACAGGAGAGAGACACGGGGCATGAGTGGGGGGTGGGGGGCAACAGCAGGGAGACATGGGGCATGACCGGGGGGTGGGGGCAACACGAGAGAGACACGTAGCATGAGCAGGGGGTGGGGGGCAAAAGCAGGGAGACATGGGGCATGAGCAGGGGGTGGGGGGCAACAGCAGGGAGACACGGGGCATGACCGGGGGTGGGGGGTAACAGGAGAGAGACAAGGGCCATGAGGGGGGTGGGGGGCAACAGGACAGATACACGGGGCATGAGCGGGGGGTGGGGGGCAACAGGAGGGGGACACGGGGCATGAGAGGGGGTGGGGGGTAACAGGAGGGAGACACGAGGAATGAGCGGGGGCTGGGGGAACAGGAGAGAGACACAGGGCATGAGCGGGGGGTGGGGGGCAACAGCAGGGAGACACGGGGCATGAGCGGGGGGTGGGGGGCAACAGCAGGGAGTCACGGACATGACCAGGGGTGCGGGGCAACAGCAGGGAGACATGGGGCATGAGCTGGGGGGTAACAGGGGGCAACAGCAGGGAGACACGGGGCATGAGAGGGGGGTGGGGGGTAACAGCAGAGAGACACGGGGCATGACCGTGGGTGCGGGGCAACAGCAGTGAGACACAGGGCATGAGAGGGGTTGGGGGTAACAGGAGAGAGACACGGGGAATGAGCGGGGGTGGGGGCAACAGGAGAGAGACACGGGGCATGAGAGGGGGTGGGGTAACAGGAGAGAGACACTGGGAATGAGCGGGGGTGGGGGCAACAGGAGAGAGACACGGGGCATGAGCGGGGGGTTGGGGGTTGGGGGTAACAGGAGAGAGACACGGGGCATGAGCAGGGTGTGGGGGGCAACAAGAGAGAGACATAGGGCATGAGAGGGGGTGGGGGGGTACAGAAGGGAGACACGGGTTATGAGTGGGGGGTGGGGAGATACATGAGGGAGACACGGGGCATGAGAGGGGGGTGTGGGGGAACAGGGGAGACACAGGGCATGAGCAGGGGATGGGGGAACACGAGGGAGACACGGGGCAAGAGCGGGTGGTGGGGGGCAACAGGAGAGAGACGCGGGGCATGAGCAGGGGGCAACAGCAGGGAGACATGGGGCATGAGCGGGAGGTGGGGGCAACAGGAGAGAGTCACGGGGCATGACCGGGGGGTGGAGGGCAACAGCAGGGAGACACAGGGCATGATCGGGGGGGTGGGGGCAACAGGAGTTAGACATGGAGCATGAGCGGGGGTGGGGGCAACAGCAGAGAGACACGGCATGAGCGGCAGGTGGGGGGAACAAGAGGGAGACACAGGGCATGAGCGGGGGGTGGGGGCAACAAGAGCGAGATACGGGGCATGAGCGAGGGGTGGGGGGAACACAAGGGAGACACGAGCCATGGGGTGTGGGGGGCAACAAGAGGGAGACACGGGGCATGTGCGGGGGGTAGGGCGGAACAGGAGGGAGACACGGGGCATGAGCGGGGGGTGGGGGGTAACAGGAGAGAGACACGGGGAATGAGCAGGGGGGCAACAGGAGAGAGACACGGGGCATGAGCGGGACATTGGGGGAACAGGAGAGAGACATGGGGCATGAGTGGGGGGTGGGGGGCAACAGCAGGGAGACATGGGGCATGACCTGGGGGTGGGGGGCAACAGCAGGGAGGCACGGGGCATGACCGGGGGGTGGGGGGTAACAGGAGAGAGACAAGGGGCATGAGGGGGGTGGGGGGCAACAGGACAGAGAAACGGGGCATGAGCAGGGAGTGGGGGGCAACAGGAGGGGACACGGGGCATGAGAGGAGGGTGGGGGTTAAAAGGAGGGAGACACGAGGCATGAGCGGGGGGTGGGGGAACAGGAGAGAGACACAGGGCATGAGCGGGGGTGGGGGGCAACAGCAGGGAGACACAGGGCATGACCAGGGTTGGGGGGTAACAGGAGAGAGACATGGGGCATGAGCAGGGGGTGGGGGGCAACAGCAGGGAGACACGGGGCTTGAACGGTTGTGGGGGGCAACAGGAGAGAGACACGGGGCATGAGAGGGGTGGGGGTAACATGAGAGAGACACAGGGCATGAGCGGGGGGTGGGGGGCAACAGCAGGGAGACACGGGCATGACCGGGGGGTGGGGGGTAACAGGAGAGAGACACGGGGCATGAGAGGGGGTTTGGGGGTAACAGGAGAGAGACACGACATGAGAGGGGGTGGGGGGCAACAGCAGGGAGACACGGGGCATGAGCGGGGGGTGGGGGGAACACGAGGGAGACACGGGGCATGAGAGGGGGGTGGGGGGTAACAGGAGAGAGACACGGGGCATGAGCGGGGGGTGGGGGGTAACAGCAGGGAGACACGGGGCATGAGCGGGTGGTGGGGGGCAACAGCAGGGAGACACGGGGCATGACCGGGGGTGCGGGGCAACAGCAGGGAGACATGGGGCATGAGCTGGGGGGTAACAGGGGGCAACAGCAGGGAGACACTGGGCATGAGAGGGGGTGTGGGGGGTAACAGCAGAGAGACACGGGGCATGACCGTGGGTGCGGGGCAACAGCATGGAGACACGGGGCATGAGAGGGGGTGGGGGTAACAGGAGAGAGACACGGGGAATGAGCGGGGGGTGGGAGTAACAGGAGAGAGACATGGGGCATGAGCGGGGGGGTGGGGGGCAACAGCAGGGAGACACAGGGCATGAGAGGAGGGTGGGGGGCACAGCAGGGAGACAAGGGGCATGAGAGGGGGTGGGGGTAACAGGAGAGAGACACGGGGAATGAGCGGGGGGTGGGGGCAACAGGAGAGAGACACGGGGCATGAGCGGGGGGTTGGGGGTAACAGGAGAGAGACACAGGGCATGAGCGGGGGGTGGGGTGTAACAGGAGAGACACGGGGCATGAGCAGGGTGAGGGGGCAACATCAGGGAGACACGGGGCATGAGCGGGGGGTGAGGGGCAATAGCAGGGAGACACGGGGCATGGCCAGGGGGTGGGTGGGGAACATGAGAGAAACACGGGGCATGAACAGGGGGCAACAGCAAGGAGACACGGGGCATGACCAGGGGGTGGGGGGCAACAGGAGAGAGACATGGGGCATGAGCAGGGGGTGGGGCGCATCAGCATGGAGACACGGGGCATGACCAGGGGGTGGGGGGCAACAGGAGAGAGACACGGGGCATGAGAGGGGGGTGGGGGGTAACAGGAGAGAGACACGGGGAATGAGCTGGGGGCAACAGGAGAGAGACACGGGGCATGAGCGGGACATTGGGGGGAACAGGAGAGAGACACGGGGCATGAGTGGGGGGTGGGGGGCAACAGCAGGGAGACATGGGGCATGACCGGGGGGTGGGGGCAACAGGAGAGAGACACGTAGCATGAGCAGGGGGTGGGGGGCAACAGCAGGGAGACACGGGGCATGACCGGGGGTGGGGGGTAACAGGAGATAGACAAGGGCCATGAGGGGGGTGGGGGGCAACAGGACAGATACACGGGGCATGAGCGGGGGGTGGGGGGCAACAGGAGGGGGACACGGGGCATGAGCGGGGGTCGGGGGAACAGGAGAGAGACACAGGGCATGAGCGGGGGGTGAGGGGCAACAGCAGGGAGACACGGGGCATGAGCAGGGGGTGGGGGGCAACAGCAGGGAGACACGCCCATGACCGGGGGTGCGGGGCAACAGCAGGGAGACATGGGGCATGAGCTGGGGGGTAACAGGGGGCAACAGCAGGGAGACACGGGGCATGAGCAGGGGGTGGGGGGCAACAGCAGGGAGACACGCCCATGACCGGGGGTGCGGGGCAACAGCAGGGAGACATGGGGCATGAGCTGGGGGGTAACAGGGGGCAACAGCAGGGAGACACGGGGCATGAGCGGGGGGTTGGGGGGTAACAGCAGAGAGACACGGGGCATGACCGTGAGTGCGGGGCAACAGCAGAGAGGCACAGGGCATGAGAGGGGATGGGGGTAACAGGAGAGAGACACGGGGAATGAGCGGGGGGTGGGAGTAACAGGAGAGAGACAGGGGGCATGAGCAGGGGGGTGGGGGGCAACAGCAGGGAGACACGGGGCATGAGAGGAGGGTGGGGGGCAACAGCAGGGAGACACGGGGCATGAGAGGGGGTGGGGGTAACAGGAGAGAGACACAGGGAATGAGCGGTGGTGGGGGCAACAGGAGAGAGACACGGGGCATGAGCGGGGGTTGGGGGTAACAGGAGAGAGAAACGGGGCATGAGCAGGGTGTGAGGGGCAACAGGAGAGAGACATGGGGTATGAGCGGGGGGTGGGGGGAACAGGAGAGAGACACGGGGCATGAACAGGGGGCAACAGCAGGGAGACACAGGGCATGACCAGGGGGTGGGGGGCAACAGGAGAGGGACACAGGGCATGAGCAGGCGGTGGGGCGCATCAGCATGGAGACATGGGGCATGACCAGGGTGTGGGGGGCAACAGGAGAGAGACACGGGGCATGAGAGGGGGGTGGGGGGTAACAGGAGAGAGACACAGGGAATGAGCGGGGGGGCAACAGGAGAGAGACACGGGGCATGAGCGGGGCATTGGGGGTAACAGGAGAGAGACACGGGGCATGAGCGGTGGGTGGGGGGCAAAGGGAGAGAGACGCGCGGCATGAGCGGGAGGTGGGGGCAACAGGAGAGAGACACGGGGCATGAGTGGGGGGCAACAGCAGGGAGACACGGGGCATGACCGGGGGGTGGGGGGCAACAGGAGAGAGACACGGGGCATGAGAGGGCGGTGGGGGGTAACAGGAGAGAGACACAGGGCATGAACGGGGGTGGGGGGCAACAGCAGGGAGACACGGGGCATGACCGGGGGGTGTGGGGTTAACAGGAGAGAGACACGGGGCATGAGCGGGGGTTGGGGGGCAACAGCAGGGAGACACGGGGCATGAGAGGGGGGTGGGGGCAACAGCAGGGAGACACGGGGCATGAGCAGGGGGCAACAGGAGAGACATGGGGCATGAGCGGGGGGTGGGGGGCAACAGCAAGGAGACACAGGGCATGACCGGGGGGTGGGGGGCAACAGCAGGGAGACACGGGGCATGACCGGGGTGGGGGGCAACAGGAGAGAGACACGGGGCATGAGCAGGGGGTGGGGGGAACACGAGGGAGACACGGGGCATGAGCGAGTGGTGGGGGTAACAGGAGGGAGACACGGGGCATGAGCGGGGGTGGGGGGCAACAGCAGGGAGACACAGGGCATGAGCGGGGGGTGGGGTGAACATGAGGGAGACATGGGGCATGAGAGGGGGGTAGGGGGTAACAGGAGAGAGACACGGGGCATGTGCAGGGGGTGGGAGAAACAGCAGGGGGACGCGGGGCATGAGCGGGGGGTGGGGGGAACACAAGGGAGATGCGGGGCATGAGAGGGGGGTGGGGGGCAACAGCAGGGAGATACGGGGCATGACTGGGTGGTGGGGGCAACAGGAGAGAGATACGGGGCATGACTGGGGAGTGGGGGGCAACAGGAGAGAGATACGGGGCATGACCGTGGGGTGGGGGGAACAGCAGGGAGACACGGGGCATGATCGGGGGGTTGAGGGCAACAGCAGGGAGACACGGGGCATGATCGGGGTGTGGGGGCAAGAGGAGAGAGACACAGAGCATGAGCGGGGGGTGGGGGGCAACAGCAGGGAGACACAGGGCATGAGCGGTGGGTGGGGGGAACACGAGGGAGACACGGGGCATGAGCAGGGGGTGGGGGCAACAAGAGCGAGACACGGGGCATGAGCGAGGGGTGGGGGGAACACGAGGGAGACATGGGCCATGGGGGGTGGGGGGCAACAAGAGGGAGACATGGGGCATGTGCGGCGGGTGGGGTAGAACAGGAGGGAGACAAGGGGCATGAGCGGGGGGTGGGGGTGAACAGGAGGGAGACACGGGGCATGAGCGGGGTGTGGAGGGGAACATGAGGGAGACACGGGGCATGAGCGGGGTGTGGAAGGGAACACGAGGGGGACACAGGGCATGAGTGGGGGGTGGGGGGAAACAAGAGAGAGACACAGGGCATGAGAGGGGGTGGGGGGTATGGGAGGGAGACACGGGTAATGAGCGGGGGTGGGGGGATACAGGAGGGAGACACGGGTAATGAGCGGGGGGTGGGGAGATACATGAGGGAGACACGGGGCATGAGAGGGGGGTGTGGGGGAACAGGGGAGACACGGGGCATGAGCAGGGGATGGGGGAACACGAGGGAGACATGGGGCAAGAGCGGGTGGTCGGGGGCAACAGGAGAGAGACACGGGGCATGAGCGGGGGGCAACAGCAGGGAGACATGGGGCATGAGTGGGAGGTGGGGGCAACAGGAGAGAGACACGGGGCATGAGCGGGGGGTGGGGGCAACAGCAGGGAGACACGGGGCATGACCGGGGGGTGGAGGGCAACAGCAGGGAGACACGGGCATGATCGGGGGTGGGGGCAACAGCAGGGAGACACAGGGCATGAGCGGCGGGTGGTGGGAACACGAGGGAGACACAGGGCATGAGCGGGGGGTGGGGGCAACAAGAGTGAGACACGGGGCATGAGCGAGGGGTGGGGGGAACACGAGGGAGACACGGGCCATGTGGGGTGGGGGGGCAACAAGAGGGAGACACGCGGCATGTGCGGGGGGTAGGGCGGAACAGGAGGGAGACACGGGGCATGAGCGGGGGGTGGGGGGAACAGAAGGGAGACACGGGGCATGAGCGGGGTGTGGAGGGGAACACGAGGAGACACGGGGCATGAGCGGGGTGTGGAGGGGAACACAAGGGAGACACGGGGCATGAGCGTGGTGGTGGGGGGAACAGGGGAGACACAGGGCATGAGCAGGGGGGTCGGGGGAAACAAGAGAGAGACACAGGGCATGAGCGGTGGTGGGGGGGTAGAGGAGGGAGACACGGGTAATGAGCGGGGGGTCGGGGGACACAGGAGGGAGACACGGGGCATGAGCGGGGGGTGGGGGGGAACAGGGGAGACACGGGGCATGAGCAGGGGATGGGTGGAACATGAGGGAGACACGGGGGAAGAGCAGGGGGTGGGGGGCAACAGGTGAGAGACGCAGGGCATGAGCGGGGGGCAACAGCAGGGAGACATGGGGCATGAGCAGTAGGTGGGGGCAACAGGAGAGAGACACAGGGCATGAGGGGGAGGTGGGGGGCAACAGCAGGGAGACACGGGGCATGACCGGGGGGGCAACAGGAGAGAGACACGGGGCATGAGCAGGGCGTTGGGGGTAACAGGAGAGAGACACAGGGCATGAGCGGGGGGTGGGGGGCAACAGGAGGGAGACGCGGGGTATGAGCGGGGGGCAACAGCAGGGAGACGCGGGCATGAGCGGGAGGTGGGGGCAACAGGAGAGAGACACTGGCCATGAGCGGGGGGTGGGGGGCAACAGCAGGGAGACACGGGGCATGACCGGGGGTGGGGGGGCAACAGGAGAGAGACACGGGGCACGAGAGGGGGGTGGGGGGTAACAGGAGAGAGACACAGGGCATGAATGGGGGTGGCGGGCAACAGCAGGGAGACACGGGGCATGACCGGGGGGTGGGGGGGTAACAGGAGAGAGACACGGGGCATGAGCAGGGGTTGGGGGGCAACAGCAGGGAGACACAGGGCATGACCGGGGGGTTGGGGGGCAACAGGAGAGCGACACGGGGAATGAGAGGGGGGTGGGGGTAACAGGAGAGAGACACGGTGCATGAGAGGGGTGTGGGGGGCAACAGCAGGGAGACACGGGGCATGACCGGGGGGTGGGGGGCAACAGCAGGGAGACACGGGGAATGACCGGGGGTGGGGGGGTAACAGGAGAGAGACACGGGGCATGAGCGGGGGTTGGGGGGCAACAGCAGGGAGACACGGGGCATGGAGGGGGGTGGGGGAACAGCAGGGAGACACGGGGCATGAGCGGGGGGTGGGGTAACAGGAGAGAGACACGGGGCATGAGCAGGGGGTGGGGGGCAACAGCAGGGAGACACAGGGCATGAGCGGGGGATGAGGGGCAACATCAGGGAGACACAGGGCATGACCGGGGGTGGGGGGCAACAGCAGGGAGACACTGGGCATGACCGGGGGTGGGGGGTAACAGGAGAGAGACACGGGCATGAGCGGGGGGTGGGGGGCAACAGCAAGGAGACACGGGGCATGAGACGGGGGTGGGGGGTAACAGGAGAGAGACACGGGCATGAGAGGGGGTGGGGGGGTAACAGGAGAGAGACACGGGGCATGAGCGGGGGTGGGGGCAACAGCAGGGAGACACGGGGCATGAGCGGGGGGTGGGGGGCAACAGCAGGGAGACACGGGGCATGACTGGGGGGTGGGGGGGCAACATCAGGGAAACACAGGGCATGACCAGGGGTGGGGGCATCAGGAGAGAGACACGGGGCATGAGAGGGGAGTTGGGGCAACAGGAGAGAGACACTGGGCATGAAAGGGGTGTGGGGGGGTAACAGGAGAGAGACACTGGGCATGAGCGGGGGTGGGGGGCAACAGCAGGGAGACACGGGGCATCAGCAGAGGGTGGGGGGGCAACAGCACGGATAAACGGGTCATGAGCGGGGGGTGGGGGGAACACGAGGGAGACACGGGGTATGAGCAGGGGGTGGGGGGTAACAGGAGAGAGACACGGGCATGAGCAGGGGGTGGGGGCAACAGCAGGGAGATACGGGGCATGAGCGGGGGTGGGGAGCAACAGGAGAGAGACACGGGGCATGGGTGGGGGGTGGGGGGCAACAGCAGGGCGACACAGGGCATAACTGAGGGGTGGGGGGCAACAGCAGTGAGACACGGGGCATGACTGGGGGGTGGGGGGTAACAGGAGAGAGACACGGGGCATGAGTGGGGGATGGGGGGGTAACAGGAGAGAGACACGGGCATGTGCAGGGGGTGGGGGGCAACAGGAGAGAGACACGGGGCATGAGCGGGGGTGGGGGGCAACAGCAGGGAGACACAGGGCATGAGCGGGGGGTGGGGGGCAACAGCAGGGAGACACGGGGCATGACTGGGGGGTGGGGGGGCAACATCAGGGAAACACAGGGCATGACCAGGGGTGGGGGCATCAGGAGAGAGACACGGGGCATGAGAGGGGGGTTGGGGCAACAGGAGAGAGACACTGGGCATGAAAGGGGTGTGGGGGGGTAACAGGAGAGAGACACTGGGCATGAGCGGGGGTGGGGGGCAACAGCAGGGAGACACGGGGCATCAGCAGAGGGTGGGGGGGCAACAGCAGGGAGACACGGGTCATGAGCGGGGGGTGGGGGGAACACGAGGGAGACACAGGGTATGAGCAGGGGGTGGGGGGTAACAGGAGAGAGACACGGGCATGAGCAGGGGGTGGGGGCAACAGCAGGGAGATATGGGGCATGAGCGGGGGGTGGGGGGCATCAGGAGAGAGACACGGGGCATGGGTGGGGGGTGGAGGGCAACAGCAGGGCGACACAGGGCATGACTGAGGGGTGGGGGGCAACAGCAGGGAGACACGGGGCATGACTGGGGGGTGGGGGGTAACAGGAGAGAGACACGGGGCATGAGCGGGGGGTGGGGGCAACATCAGGGAGACATGGGGCATGAGCGGGGTGCGGGGGGAACACCAGGGAGACACGGGGTATGAGCGGGGGGTGGGATGTAACAGGAGAGAGACACAGGGCATGAGCGGGTAGTTGGAGGGCAACAGGAGGGAGACACGGGGCATGAGTGGGGGGTGGGGGCAACAGCAGGGAGACACGGGGCATGAGCGGGGGTGGGGGGAACACGAGGGAAACACGGGCATGATTGGGGGTGGGGGCAACAGCAAGGAGACACGGGGCATGAGTGGGGAGTGGGGGGAACATGAGGGAGACACGGGGCATGAGAGGGGGGTGGAGGGTAACAGGAGAGAGACACGGGGCATGAGCATGGGGTGGGGGCAACAGCAGGGAGACACGGGGCATGATCGGGGGTTGGGTGCAACAGGAGAGAGACATGGAGCATGAGCGGGGGTGGGGGGCAACAGCAGGGAGACACAGAGCATGAGCGTCAGGTGGGGGGAACATGAGGGAGACACGGAGCATGAGCGGGTGGTGGGGGCAACACGAGCGAGACACGGGGCATGAGCGAGGGGTGGGGGGAACACGAGGGAGACACGGGCCATGGGGGGTGGGGGGCAACAAGAGGGAGACACGGGGCATGTGCGGGGGGTGGGACGGAACAGGAGGGAGACACGGGGCATGAGCGGGGGGTGGGGGGAACAGGAGGGAGACACGGGGCGTGAGCGGGATGTGGAGGGGAACACGAGGGAGACACGGGGCATGAGCGGGGTGTGGAGGGGAACACGAGGGAGACACGAGGCATGAGCGGGGTGGTGGGGGGAACAGGGGAGACACAGGGCATGAGTGGGGGGTGGGGGGAAACAAAAGAGAGACACAGGGCATGAGCGGGGGTGGGGGGGTACAGGAGGGAGACACGGGTAATGAGCAGGGGGTGGTGGGATACAGGAGGGAGACACAGGGCATGAGCGGGGGTGGGGGGGAACAGGGGAGACACGGGCATGAGCAGGGGATGGGGGAACACGAGGGAGACACAGGGCAAGAGCAGGGGGTTGGGGGGAACAGGGGAGACACGGGGCAAGAGCAGGGGGGTGGGGGGAACAGGGGAGACACAGGGCATGAGCGGTGGGTGGGGGGAAACAGAGAGACACGAGACACGAGGCATGAGCGAGGGTGGGGAGGTACAGGAGGGAGTCACGGGTGATGAGCAGGGGGTGGGGGGATACAAGAGGGAGACATGATAATGAGTGGGGGTGGGGGGAACGGGATATCCGCTCCTCGGTCCTCTGCAGGCCACCGTGTACCGATGGCGTGTCTCCTGCAAGTCTGCAGCAGCCTGGCATGTTCAGGAAGTGTAATCCACATGAGTCTCACACAGCCCCATTGGAGGCCCCGCTGTCCTCTGGTTTTATCGCATCGGAATTTTCGTTTGTTACGTTGTGATAATCACTTGTGAAGTCTGAAGTCACCGCAGAGCTTGCCACAGATGCCAATATTCGAACAATAAACTAAGATGGCGGGCGTCTCTGAAAATAAGATGCACTGCATGCTTTACTGCAGCCAATGGGAGAGCACGTCAGATGGCCGCGGACATCACTCAAGTCACTTGCCCAATCCCCGTCCTGTCCGCAGAGCGAACAGGGAAGTGTGTCTGCGAAGCGGACACAGATATCACTATTTTTTTTTCCTTACATTTTTGTCTTTTTTAAAAAAACTACTGGACGGATTTACACCAAATAAAAAAAGCATGCTTTCGGGACCAAGCCACCGCTCCTACTGCAAGTTTGGTGTAAATCTGTCCAGCGGTTTGGGCTGTAGGCGTGAGCAAAGTTTTTTCCCATTATGTCTATGGGAAAAAAAAGTTTTGGGACCCCCCCTATAACTTTGACCCCCCCTGGACCAAACCTCACCAATTTTTGCAAAAAAAATTCAGAGTGGGCCACATACTTCTTTTACAAGGATTTGAGGATTCGTCCAGGGGGAGCGAAGTTATAAGCCACCCAAAAAGTGCTCTTCCTATGGAAACAGCAACTTAACCATAACTACATGGCCACTACCGTAAAAAGTATTTGGGTCACTCTGAATTTTTAGCAAAGTTTGGTGAGGATTCGTCCAGGGGGGGCAAAGTTATAGGGGGGGGTCCCAAAACTTTTTTTTTTCCCATAGACTGAATGGGAAAAAAAATTTGCTCGCGCCTAAAGCCCAAACCGCTGGACGGATTTCCACCAAATTTGGACCAGGAGCAGCAGCTTGGTCCCGAAAGCGTGCTTTTGCAAATTTGGTGAAAATCCGTCCAGTAGTTTTTTTTTTAAATGACCAAAAAGTAGGTAAAAAAAAATTAGTGATATCTGTGTTCGGTTCGCGGACACAGTTCCCTGTTCGCTCGGCGGACAGTGTCCTGATTGGCCAATCGTCTTGCGTGATGTTCGTGGACATGCAACGTGTTCACTGATTGGACGGCGTGGAGCGTGGAGCGCGTCAGATTTTTCGGTAGCGCCCGCCATCTTGGATTCGCGGACGTCCGCGGACAGCGCGGTGAAACTTTGTTCAAAATGTTTATTTTGTAGAGTGTGTTGGTGTGTAGGAGTGTTTGGGGAGGGTGGGAGTGTATGAGATAGGATGAAAGTTGTGTTTTTTATGTGTTAGACGTTCTTTTTGTGTTCGATTTGTTTGCGGACATCACGGGTGTTCTGAAATGTTCTAAATAAACTGACTGGGGGGCGTTCTAAGGACTCAATATGTGTCCGTTTTGTTCGCAAGCAAAGTGAAACTGTTCTAAGTACACTCGCGGTGTCCGGGGAGTGTTTGTAGGGGGTGTCCTGAGGACGCTGTCCGTATTGTTCTCTGTCAAGTTGAATGTGTTCTAAGAACACCCGCGGTGTCCTGAAATGTTCGCAAATAAACAAAATGGGGGTGTTCTGAAGACGTTTTTGAGAACACTCCCAGTGTCCTGAAATGTTAGTAGGGGGTGTCCTGAGGATGCTGTCCGTATTGTTCTCTGTCAAGTTGAATGTGTTCTAAGAACACCTGTGGTGTCCTGAAATGTTCACAAATAAACAAAATGGGGATGTTCTGAAGACGCTTCTAAGAACACTCGCGGTGTCCGGGGAGTGTTCGTAGGGGGTGTCCTGAGGACTGAATTGCAGGTAGAGCATAATCTACTATGGTTTGCATTTTGTACAAGTTGCTGAAATGGAATGGATTCACAATTTGGTATTGATATATATATGAAGCGTTCATTGGGAATTTCTTCTTGTGTCACATTGTTGCACAGAGTGCATGTATGTTTCCACATGTATGAAATCTGGAAGATTTCATTTATAGGTATGTTTTTGTTTTCCAGTACTAATAGTAAGTACATTAGAAATTCTTGTGGATCTTCCTGTGAGTTTAGAGTGAATTTCACCATTCCAGCACAGTAGTCCAATTGTCGTCTTATTCCAAAAACAATATATGTGTTGTCAGGATTGTTTGCTGCATTTCTGTGAAGTACTAACATTTGCAAACACAAAGGGTCTGTACTGTGTAAGTAAATGTTGTCAACAATTGGTGGTAATTGAAATAGAATATTCATTGCTACATTTGCATAGCAACTTACACCAACTATATTTGAGAATTTAAATGGTCCAGGTAGTTCTGTATCTAACTGCTTTTTTTGGATTTTGTCTTCCTTCTTTAAAGAAGTACCTGATTTACTTTCTCTAATTGATTCTTTTTTGTTTGTGGTACTTGATGAAGTATTAGTTTCTTTTACTCTCTTTGGAGGATTTGCAGTGACGTCCTGTTCCATTTCTGTTTGATTTAGTTTTCTTTTACAACGTTTTAGTTTTTGTGGAACAGAATATGTGTTTAGATGGGGAGTGTATAGTGAGCGAAGTCTATTATATTCTAAAATGCAAGGAATATCAGCGTTTACTTTACTTGCATCAAAGTTGATTAGAAATAGACCGTCAAGTGTACGTAAGCGTGATAGTGCTACATAGCTCATGCCTTCTTTAAAGACTGTGTTACCAATATCTATCATTGCTTTGTCTAGGGTAAGACCTTGTGATTTATGAATCGTGACTGCGTATGCAAGAGTTAGAGAAAATTGTTCTCTGCGTACATACATATCTTTGAGGAGAAGGAATCTAGCTGTTGAGTGTCCTATCTGTTTTACTTCTGAAAGTTTGTCAAAGAGTATATTGACAAACTGAATTTTGTTGTCACGTGGGTATGTTTGAAAGCCAACAACTGTACCCAGTGCTCCATTAACTAGTCCTTGGTCCACGTCAAGGTTACGTTTAAGCATTACTCTGCAATTTAAGGATAATTTTAACATCTTTTCTAAGCCTGCTGTGTTTGAGATTGATTTTTCTAAATTATTTAGTCTTGTTGTGGCTTGGTCACACATGGGTAGTGTCATACCATGTACATCTAGTTTGTCTGTGGCGCTAATTTCCATTATTGGTTGCATTTCTTTACTTAACATTATTTCATTGAATTTGAGACAGCTTGCAAGAGTTGGCATTAAGGCCATACAATTGACATTTTTGTGGGCTAATTGTTCCATAACATCAGTAGCACATGCATTATCGCCATAAAGTGCATTAATGTGCCGGGTTTTCAATGTTGCTTCTGCTTCTTTAGAAAGTATACCAACTCTCAAACTTTTTAAAATGTTGGCATAAGTTAGATCTGCAGATTGGCGCATGTTTTCTGTTAATTCTCTGTATTGGAAATGTTGCCAAAGGTTGACATTTCCAATGCTGCCAACAGTTTTACGGCAGAGTTTGTGCCCTAATGTTTTAAAAATAGGTTCACCTTTTACTGGTGTTAATTGAAGCAGATCTCCAAAATCAATAATGTGTTTTCCTGCAAAGAGCTCTTCATAGTCTGTTTTGAGTACTTCTTGTAATCTGAGGTGAATCAAAGCTAACATCAGGTTGGAGACCATGCTCACTTCATCTATTAGTAGCATTTTCATTTGTTTCAATACTCTGCGTACTTCCATTACAGCTTCTGCAGAAAGTTTGTAATAGTCTAATTTGTTCTGGTGTTCTACTGGTAATAGTAGTAATCGGTGTAATGTAACACCACCTATGTTGTAGGCAACTAAACCTGTGGGGGCAGTGACAACAGCTGACAGTTTGTTGTTTGTCAATTGTTGAAGGAACTTACTAATGATTTTGATTAGGAATGTTTTGCCAGAACCAGCTTCAACACTGACGTACAGTAGTATAGGTTTATAATTATGGCAGGAACATTCTTTATTTTCATGTTTTACACCATGTGCAATTTGTTTTGTTACTTCTTGAAAAATGCTACTTTGCTCATTGTTTAGTTTTGATTGTAGTATAGTTAAGTCTTCCTTATCTTCATACTGACACATGGTGTTTTCTACTTCTTTCATAGCTAATTCTGCCTCATTTGTTATTAGTGGTTCGCCCAGTGGTTCTTGACTTCCTGTTACAGAAGGTTGACTACTGTCAGGAGTATCCTTATCTAGTTGGGCTTGGAGTTCTTCTTCATGTTGCTGTTCATTGTGCAACATTGTTTTGTACTGTGTAAAGTTTACATCAGTTATAGTGCTTTCATTTGCTTTGAAAGCATCCTCATATGAGTCATAGTTATCTAGTAATTGTTCTTCTTTTCTCCATGGTTTGAAGAGTTGTAGCAGGGACATGTAATATACTTCTTTATGTTGAGGAGTCTTCAATGACAATTTGATATGATTAATTAAATTTGGTTTAGTGAGTTTAACTAAGCTGCCTTCACAGTCTGTCACTCTATATTTACCTTTTTTTTCATCAGGTTTCATATTATTTTTGTATGTGTAGTTTTGGGCTATTTGGTATAGACACATGTTTTCCAAAGTATTACTTCTGTTTGGGTAGTATGTGTCCAATAAATTGTTTTTTAAAATGTCTTGGCTGTTGGGATCATGTTTGGCTATTGTTTCTATATCTTCATATGATTTTAGAACTCTTTTTTCTAGATTTAGCTGGACCAAGACTTAGCCATACTATATTTTCAGATTTACCATACAATGAAGTACCAGTTAAACGATCAGCTGCTTCATAAGATCCACATTCTCTATGGGTGAGCATTTTTATGCCCAAGCTGTATAATTTCTGAGATACTGTTTTATCTGATGACAGGTCATTCCAGAGGTCTTGGAGCTCTGTCTTTTCTGCTTTAGTTAAGTATGCTGTGACATATCGTGCAACTGCAGTAGAATTGTCTGCAATGTACTGCACATCTATGTTTGCATTCCATAAGTGGGCAATGATTGCATTATAATCATTGATATATTTTTCTTCTTCTTTTCTTTTTATGTAATATGTATTTTTAGGTGACTTATCTGTAACACTATGTCTAACTGAAGACATGAGGTTGTTTACTTGGCCTGTATTTGTAACTGGTCTAGGGAAACCAAATCGGCATTTGGTGTAGTATTTGCCTTTGTTTTTGTATTTGCGACGACAATATTTTCCACATTTGTGTCTTTGAAATTGTAAAATGTGTGCATGAAGATCACTATTTGTGGCTTCTGATGGAATTTCACAAGTGACATATTTTTCAATAAACTGTAAAACAGTGGCATCACTGTCTTGACCAAATTTAGGGGCATCTTTAATCCATAAAAGCATGTGGATATGTGGTGCTCCTCTGGCTTGGTATTCTTGTCTCCAAAAGAAGTGTTGCACTTCTCCAAGGGGAGGAACAGTTTTATTACAAATAAAATGTAGCATAGCAATGAAGCGATGGTGAAAATATCTTGAAACATTAACAGGATCCAAAGAACAAAGTTCTCCAGGTGTTAGAATATCTATGTTTGTTTTGTTTTTATTTGATATGCGTGGGAAATCATGTAAATCTTCCCATGCATATTCTGCACAACTTAATGTAACAAACCAAGTGGGTGGGCCAAGGTTTCTGATCATACAACGTACATCTCCATGACGTCGAAACCAGTACTCTTTAGTACCACGCATATTTGCTAATAGATTTGTAATATTTGATTGTAAAACCTCATCCTTTTGTTGCACTTTCTCTAATAATTGTGTAGCTGTCATATTTTGAAAGTGTGATCCTGATTTTAATATGTGTGCAACTCCGTAACATAAAGTTGCTAGTTCACTTTCAAAGAGTAGGTGGAATATGTATTCCACATTTTGTCTAAATCTGGGATCTTCAGAATACATCCGTAATGAGCGGTATTCTGAAGCTGATATTTGAATAGGTCTATCATCATACCTTCCTCCTTTGCCAGTATGAAAGAGTAGAGGAAAAGCACGTGCTTCTATACTTTTTTCCCATATACTGATTGGCGATCCTTTTGTTTGACGCATTTGGTAAGTTTCCAGTACATCTTGTACGGTGTCATTACAGTGCAAAGGATGAATTGTATAATGGTCTAAAGTATTTGATATTGTAGCAGGATCTAGTAGCTCAAATTGACCAGCTTCTTGTGTTTCTTGAATTATTTCAGTTGTATCTTTCAAGTTTTCTTCAATATTAATTTCTTTGTAATATGCATTATTCTCTTTAAGATATTGGAAGGCTTGTCTAACTTTATATAAATCTACCAGCTGTTGCCATATTTTTTTGTCTTTTGTAGGTACTCCATTTACTAATATAATTAAAGATTGCTGCATTGGACGTTGCACTCCTAGAGTATGCACATTTTCTTTTAGATTTAATGGTAAATAAACTACTTTTCCACGATGCCTTTTACCAATTCAGAGGGAGGTAATTTTGCTGTTTTTGGTTGAAGGCGTATTATTGATTGAAATGGGTGTACTGTTTGAATTATGATGCTCTCATATAAATTAAGTTGTTGTAGAGGTTTTGGTACTGGGTATAATTCCAAATTATTTGTGATAGAACGTGAAGGAGTTTGGTTGTTGTCAAGTTTTGTAGTGCAATAACTGCAAAGTATTAAGGGCTTAGTTATTTCATATTTGTTTTCTGCTACAAGGTAGAGAGCTAATTCAAACCATTTAGAATCTTCATTGTCTTCTATTTTGTATGATAGGTCCACAGTTTTTGTGTTACTTTTATAAAGAATTCTACGGCAACATACACATACATGGTTTGGTACTTCAGCTGATGTACTTTTAAATTTTAGTATTTCCTTTTTGTATGTGTTTAGCAAAAGGTTGCCATGTGTAGAATTGTTGCTTAATTGGTTTAAAGCTATTTCATTCTGTAAATGGGTTTCACTTCCAAAATATTTTTTCGGGATATAGTGAATTTCTTCAAGTAGGTCTTTTGCTGTACCATGTAGAAGGATGTTATTTAACTTTGCTAGTGCTAAAGCAGGACTTTTAGCATAGTACAATTTATAGACTAGATTTCTTATAGTTGAATGATGTGTTGATATCCTTTTGATATCATGGAAAGTGGTTTTACAAGTAGGTCCTGTAATGCAGGCCAATGAATGTCCTTGTAGTCCTGTGTACTTGCGCACTGGACAGCTATCTATATTTTGCAGTAATTTAATTTTGATTTTGTCTTTGCTTTTTACATATTTATTGAGGAATTGGCGTAAAGATTTGAAACATTGTTTGGGAATGTTACACATTGACGTGCATGGCCATTTGTACACTAGACGTTCTGATTCAGTTGAATGGAGAGGTAATTCTAAGTTTTCAGGGCATATTTTTGTAAGGAGTACTTCTTTTTCCATTATGGTATTATTCACTTTTTCATAACCTCGACCACTGCTATTTATGGTAATTGTATTTGTTTGCTTTTGTTTGTACGCTTCTTCATTAAAATATGGTTCTGTGCTTGTAGTGTGATTCCATTCACCTCCGCAGATACTTAAGAAGTTCTTTCTGTTGACATTTCGCTTATTGAGAAGTCTTTTCTGTAATTTAGTTATTAGTTTTGTTAGTGGTTTCATTTTGTTTAACAGTAAAATAAATAAATTTCTTTTGAGAAGAATTGCACTGTCCATCAATGCTTCTAAGATTAATTTCCTACGATAGGTTTTAAGCTTTGAACCTGATTTCTCTCCTGTTTTTATAAGATTTTGAAGGACTTTGTGACGGTATATTTTGGCTAAAATACTTTTCGTGGTATGCTTACTTTGCACTATATTAAAATTTGAAGAAGTAGTTTTATCTGTACTGATAGCTGATTTTCTGTTAATTGTTTTTTGGTTTGTTTTACATTTTGATAGAGGAAGCAAAGTTGTTGTACTTGAAACTTCTTGTGTTTCACTAAATGATTGTATTAGCTGTTTTGTTTCAACTTTTTTTACAAATTCTGCTAGAGATGGATGCTTATGTTGGACACCTTTATTTTCATTTGCTCTACTTTTGCGTTGCTTTCTACGGACTTGACTTTTGGTAGGCATTCTTTAGGGTCTGTTGAAACAAATAAAGAATATATGGGTTGGGGTGTTCCGGAATGTATGTGTGCTGTGTGCATGAGTGTTTGAGTAAGATGATAAAGATGTATGTAATGGTGTGTGATTGTGCATTGGGAACTAAAACTAGTAGGGTTAGGTATTCTTGAATTTATGTGTTACTAAACTGGGGTTCAGATGACAAAAAAAAGTAAGCTAGTGGTGTGGAAAAGTACAAATAGTAAATCTAATGTATATAATTAACAGTTGTTTGTTCTATAATATGAAATTTGTAGTGGTTCAGTTCGGTAATTTGTGTGTCCAAAAATAGACATTTGTGGACCATTCTGGCTGTAAATTGCTGTTTAAGACATGGGAATTTTTGGACAAAATGGTACAAAATCTCTATTTTTAGAAACCAAAATAGCTTGTATTAATGTTATAGTATATTTGATTAATAATACAAATATTATGGTAATATTTTACTTACTTTATTTTTTAAATTAACAGGTAACTTCTTAGTTTTTCTTTCTTCTTCGAATTCGGCTGCTTCTTTTCAGGAAACTGGTCTTCACTGCAATTGTAAAAGCTTCAAATTAGTAACTTTGTTTGTATATAGCACTATTTTTAATTTAGATATTGATTTTTTTAATTGAAATCCTCAGTGCCTTCTGTAAAACCATTAAACTAATTTATTTACATAAGATACATTGCATCAATTCAGTACATATGATATGTTCTTAATGAACAAATTGTATTGAATGACTAACTGTAGCAAAAAAAAAATATCTTTATTATGTCTTGTGAAATTTATAATATATTAGTGAATACCACTATTTCTGTAAGTAAACTGTTCTAGGTAATAGCGCCTCAATGTCATGTCTAATTTAAAGTAATTAAGTAAATAAATAAATAAAAACAAAAAATATGAAATTGTATAAGTATTTTTATAAAGGTTTAAACATAGATTGTGTTTGCATGCAATTTTGTTTGAATATATGTAGTCTATATATTTCATTTAAAAAATGTTAGTTTAACATGATTTGAGTGTGTGTGTATAAAGAAAGTAAATAGTATAAAGGTTTATAAGTGATAGTTGATTTTAGGAAATTGAAAAAAGTACAGTAAATTCATTTTACAGATTTTACAAGGTAAAAGTCTGTTTGAAAATGTGTTCATCTACTATACAGAAAATATGCATACCTGAAGTTTGCGTTCATGCATATCGATATGCATGGAGCTGCAAGTAGAAATCTTGAAGACTTGTACAGTATTTCTGGTAGATGGTGCTTGCCAATGATATGACACTTGTACTCAGAGAGATTCAGAGTACATTTGCAGTGCTGATCTATGATGATGCAGTTAGATGTAGTGGTCTTGAATGTGATTGGTGCATGGTCATGTGATTTTTGAGGTACATCCAATGAGGGAATGGCAGAGAGAGTGTAGTTGAAATGGTAGAAGGGCTGTTCATGTTACGATATGTCCGCGGACATGGCGGTAGTTCGCGGACATCGGGAGTTACATCCGGGGATTTTTGGGTTCAGAAGTCATGCAAATGAGAATAAGCACTGAAAGGGATTGGTCTGGAAAGTTTGGTGGGTGTGTTGTGCCAGGAGAGATTTTCTCAGATACTCTTTTTGCTGAGAGAACACAAGATAGCTATGGTTGTGTGTTTCAGAAAACAGATTGTTTGGATTTTAGGAGATTCGTGGATACATTGGTTGAAGGTGCATGCAGAAAGCTGTGGAGTAGCTGTAGATCTTGGATTCCCACATGTGGAAGTACACTGGCATGGAGTACGTGGAATGACGTGGTTGGACTTGCTACCTCTCTGTGCTACTTTGGAGACACAGCAACATCCAGACATAATTGTAATTCATTGTGGAGGGAACAGTTTAGGACATGTGACTGGAATGTTTTTGCAATTTGCTATGAAAGAAGGACTTAGGAAGTTTATGGACATGTTTCCTAATTCTCAAGTGATATTTTCACGGATTGCGCAGAGACAAATGTGGCTTTGTTCTTCTTCATTTGGTCCATAAATGGAAAAAGCAAGGCGCAATGTTAATAAGGCTGTTTGTGCCTTTCTAAGAGATTTTGGCATGTCTTCTTTTCACAATGAAAATATTATGTTTTGTAGTACATACATTTTTCGCAGAGATGGAGTCCATCTTACTTATGCTGGCAATCAGATTTTTCTGAGAAATGTACAAAATGCATTGCGACCTTTTTTGGAATTACAACAACGATTTTGAAGTAGATGTTAAGCATTTACAATTTTTGACTTACAAACACCACCCAAAGGCTCTTTTCAGAGCCACCACTTCTTTCCAGAGAAAATTACAATGTTTGTGATGGAGTAGCAACCCAATTTTTTTAATGTTCGCGAACTGTCCGCGGACTTCTAAAAAATACAAAGAGCCCTGCTTCATTTATTTTCACTTCTATTTTTTAACTGGGAAAGGCGGATCTGAAAAGAGCCTTATTTTTTTTTGATTTTTGTAATTTTGTATTTTTTTTGGTTTTTCAGACACGACACACTAGGAGAGGAGGGTAAAGGAGGGTAAAGGGGGGGACACCAACCACAGGGATAAGAAAGGGCGAGCTGAGAGAGGAAGATGTAGAGTGGGTTTTATTTGGGTAGTGAGCAGGTCTTCTCGTGCTCTGAGACGATAGTCTCAAAAGCACTCCGAAGTCGCTCCCCCCTGCAGAGTACTGTGTCACAGTACATGCATACAACTGTGACCCTCGAAAGGTAAGGGTCATCAGCATTCTGTATGGCCTGTGAGGCAGCTGGAGGAAGACGCTGTCCCACAGAGGTGGTCCTTGTGGTGACAGGATCAGAAACAGAGGATGAAGTAGAGGAAATCAACCTGCTACGTTCTTCGCAAGGTACAACCCTGCGAATAGCCCCAGAGTGAAATGACCTCAGGTGTCGCTTCATAGTAGTGGTCCCAAAGCTGTACTTACCGTGTTTCCCGCGACTGAGTATCATTTTGCACTCATTGCAGGTAACACGGTTCGCACGAGCCTTAGGAACATTACCATGAATGGTAAATAACCACCACACCCAAGACTCACGCCTAGTGCGGGTAGTAGGGTTTTCCTCTATCTCATTCTCATCATCCTCTTCTTCCTCCTCCGCATCCTCACTCCTGTTCCCCTCTTCAGGCCCTTGGGGAGGTGGTGGTGGTGGAGGACACCAAGTGCACGGAGATTGGTTAGCGCATGCGCATTGATGTCCTACGGACACTGTTTGG
The DNA here is from genome assembly GCF_040938575.1 of Ambystoma mexicanum. Taxonomy (NCBI): domain Eukaryota; kingdom Metazoa; phylum Chordata; class Amphibia; order Caudata; family Ambystomatidae; genus Ambystoma; species Ambystoma mexicanum. Next base: position 261,070,989 of record NC_090941.1, read on the forward strand.
GTTCTGAAGTAATTAAAAGTGCGTCACACGTGAAACGAACATTTCAGGACACCGCGTGTGTTCTTAGAATAGTTTAAACTTGGTAGCGAACAGTGAGGACAGATATAGTGTTCTTCAGGACACGTGTAATTTAGTTTATGTACAAACATTTCAGGACACCAATTGTGTTCTTAGAACAGTTTCAATTGGGTAGCGAACACTACGAACAGGTATAGTGTTCTTCAGGACACCTCCATTTTCGTTTACGTACGAACATTTCAGGACACCAATAGCGTTCTTAGAACAGTTTGAACTTCCTAGCGAACAGTACCGGACAGGTATAGTGTTCTTTAGGACACTTTAATTTTTGTTTGTTTACGAACAATTCAGGACACCTCGTGTGTTCTTAGTACAGTTTCATGTTGTTAGCGAACACTACGAACAGTTGTACTGTTGTTCAGGACACATCATTTTTGTTTATTTACGAACATTTCAGGACACCAATTGTGTTCTTAGGACAGTTTTAAGTTGATAGCGAACATTACGGACAGATATAGTGTTCTTTAGAACACTTTAATTTTTGTTTCTTTACGAACATTTCAGGACACCACGTGTGTTCTTAGAACAGTTTCAACTTGCTAGCGAACAGTAAGAACAGGTGTGGTGTTCTTCAGGACACCTCCATTTTCGTTTATGTACGAACATTTCAGAACACTCGCACTGTTCGCGTACACTTTTATTGTTTTTAAAAAAAATAACGGAAACTATTCACAATACAATATAAAAATTAAACTTTATTTAACATATATTAATAATTTATGACAGAGAAGGTGAGGCAGAAACAGAAACAAAAACAGGAGAATTTGGGGTTTCAACATGATTGGTATTAGGTGAGGAAGGGATGCAAATCTCATCAAAACGTTTTGGATTATGGAGAGGGTTTGGGGATAATTGACTGGGATATGCTGAGGAGGGACAAGTACATGTGGGGCAATGGTACAAGGTTTTTGGTTTAAAATGATTTTCTACAAAAGTTTTTAAATTATTAAAATTAGCCAACAATACATCCATTTTTTCTTCTATATTGTGAAGACTGTTATCCATAACAGGGTTTTCTGAAGTTTTTTCTATTTTGGTATGCTCTGTACAAAAAAATAATATATATGTTAAATGTATATAAAAAAAATAATAAATAAATGGTTTATATTATAAAGTGTTTACCATTAGTTTCACTATCTTGTGACATTTCTTCATGTGGGAAATTGTTCTCTAGCCATTCCAGAGTACTAGACATTTCTGTGAGAAAAAAAAAAAAGATAATATATTTTTTAATCTAATACAGAAAGTTTATAAATATATGAGTAAAATGAAGTACACTTACTATGGCCCTCATTAGGACCCAGGCGTTAAGGGGTTTACGGCGCCGTAAACGGCGCCGACCCTTAACGCCTGATTCCAAGGTCCCTTTGCGGGATGGTGATTTTAACGCCTGCTTTTTGCAGGCGTTAAAACCCATGCCGCAAAGGGACCTTGGTGCTAATTACGCCACCGTAATTTACGGTGGCGTAATTAGCGCCTTTCCCCATTCCCATTATGCCCTATGGGGCACAAATGGGAATGGGGAAGGGTAAAATGGGAAATGGGGATTTACCGCCCCACTCACCTTGGAATGGGGCGGTAAATCCGCCATCCACCATGGTGTAAACGTAGTTTACACCATGGTGGTAAGGGTACGACCCAGGCGGTAACTTACCGCCTGGGTCGTAATGAGGCCCTATTTCTGGTAAGATAAGTCCTATGTATTCAGTGGGTCTCGTCTTGTTCTCAGCTCTGTTGTGTCTGTGAGGTAATTATGTTGGAAGCCAATTTATCTTCTTGTGGTATATTCCATTTCAGAACATATTGTATTTAAATGAATGGTTAGTGTGTTACATATATGGGTTACATTTCTTATGTATTACTATATATAATGTGTGTGTGTGCTGCTTTTTGAATTTGTTAAATGTTCCTATATTATGATATAACAATCAAACATACCCCACCACCCCCCCCCACAGTTTTTAGGTAGTGTCAATGACATTTGTGATGTCATCTTTGATATCCTGGGTGTTAGTCTTAGCAGTGCACGGTGGTGGCGCGAGTTATGGTTGCTTAGCTTACCATAACTGGCGAATTTCAAGGGTTTTTCGGTTTTACTTGGAACCATTACGTCCCTTTAACAAAGTTTTTTCACTGAATTTCATAGGTTTTTAGTAGCGCAACTTAACCATAACGTCCCTTTAACAAAGTTTTTTTCACTGAATATATATATATATATATATATAATATTTTAATGAGCCGCGGTAACTAATGCTTCCTCTCCGCTCGGCTTTTACTACACATGAAAATTGCGTCCGCTCGAGCGGAAGAGCTCCCAGGGGATGACGGGGGAATGAACTCCTCCCGCTCCCCTGGGTCCTACCATCTGCCGTCTTCGATGGCGCGGTCCTGAAGGATGAGGAGTGGGGCCAGGGGCCTGAGGCGGGCGCGTTCGCTCGCGGCACCGGCCCCGCCTCCTCTTTACAGAAAATTAAGTAATTCTACTCCTTGTTGCTCGCCCCGTTCCCGAATGCGTCACCGGGCGTGATATGAAACAAAGTAATACGCGGCCTCACACACGCAGATAAGCGGTATTAAATACTCAGTAAATATAGCGCTTTTACTAGGGATCTAGTCGCGCAGCCTACGCGCTGATAATATCATTCCTAAATGTGTAATCTTACATTATTGCACTTATTCAAGAGAATGAAAAGTGAGGTACTTATTTTATGAAAGCAAAAAAGAAAGAGGAAAGGACCTGGGACTGAGGGTTCTTATAGGCTGACCTAACACCGGATTGGAGCAAGTGATAGGGTTAGAATTACTACACTCCTGGAGGTTTATGGGAGTTTTAGTTTAATTTGGACCCTTAAACACTGGATTTGGAACTTTTAAACCTCGGATTGGCTATTTTTCAGGTCTACAGAGAAAAAAAAAGCACAAATGTTAAAGTTTAAAAGTTGTCATTTGAAAAGCTATTATGACAGTATTAAAGAACGTAAAGCATAATGCGGGCCTCCTGTCTTGTCATAGAATAGAGTTACTGCTGTTTTTTCACCACTCTGCCCAATCGCTAATGAGGCCCTTGGGCTTTGTTTAATCTAGACTAGCATGATCAGATTTAGAATGGGAAATCTGAATGTTGCATACTTTCGAAAACATGGAGTCAGCCTCGGAATAGTATCTGTCCATTTTGCAGGAAGAATGAGGAGACAATAGAACACTTCTTATTATTATGTCCAACATATGGATGCATTAGGGCCTCATTTCTCAAGCCAATGTTTACTTCCCATATCATTCATAGTATGAATGATGCGATGGTTATGTGCAAGTTGACATGTGTTAATGTTGTATGCTTGGTTGAGAAGATGCACACAGACAACGAACCCAGTATAATAACTTTTTAAGCCCAGTAGAGGGAGGAATACGTTTGAAAGTTGATTTTTCTGTTTGCGCGATATTTAAACATACGTATTAATTATACGACTATGCTGTTTGCATGTTCTTGTTATGCTTTTGTACGTGCAATGAATGTTTTAAGTCATCATTCTAAAGATTTCAATTTTATATCAAATATGAAAGGTGATTTTTAACTAGGGGGTGTTCAGGATTATTGTTGTATCTATTGATTGCTCTATAAGGTATCTCTCTAAAGATGTAAACCACATATTGTTTTTGCATCACTGTAGAGTTATAACTGTTTGCTTAACCTGATGGTGTAAAACCGAATAAAGATTTGATGAAGATGACTATTTATTTTAGTTTTGTACCTCAGCCCCATAAGTATGTTGCAATATATACATTTTGCAGAAGGCCCTTTTCGTCCTTGCCGGCTTTCTCAATCACAGTGATACAACACACCAGCCACTGTGCCAGCTCAGATATGGGTGGGTCTTGTGGTAGCTCTTCCACCCTCTTTCAAATAATGTGAATTAGTAGATCCCATACACTTGTATCATTACATCTGTATCTAAAAGCTAGTTTCCCATTAGACATTTTTGTCAAATTTTGATGGCTCCACAGAAGATGTGTACTGCACATTATTGATCCATGGGGGGAGAGTGCAGAGTACTGGAAATGCACCCCAAACATAAATTAAGAAAGCTTGCAGATTACTAAAACTAAGACAAATCCTGTGATAGTATCTAAAATACGATTTTTCTGCCAGGTGTCACTTTATGCCCAGTGGGAGGAATGCTATAATGACGAGAGGAGGGCCTGTCAGTCAGGGAAAATACTGTCTGGTTGAGCCTTACAACAAGGGAGATGAGAAGGACAGAAATAGTAGAGATGGTGGTGTTGAAGGGTTGATGTGTGATAATGAAAAAATGGAGGAACATGTCCAGGTCTGAAATTGGGGTAATGTGAGAAAAATGCAAACCAGTGACACAGTGGGATTATCATGATTGCTTTTCAGGCAGAGGTGTGGGATACGCTGCGTGTGCAGCCTCAGTAAAGGACAGTAGTTTTAAAGGTCCAATTACCTGTGAGTCTGCTGTCCATAAGTTGAATGGTTTCTGGGAGAGGCGCTGGGTTGCTAGTACTCAAATATTTCAAAAGTTGCATTTTCTGAATACTGGATGTACATCGATCCTGGATTGATACTGAATTGGAAAATTAAAAAGGACGGTGGGGCAGACGGACAGATATTTATCTATTTTATCCTTTTCTGTTGATTTAAGGTGGATTCAGACAACTTGATAGCCTACAATATATTGTCTTTGCTGTCCATCACTGGTACTGTCTCATCTGTTTTACAGATCTTCATTGGCTTATCTATGGTGTTTTCTAATCTTCTGATTACTTCATCAGGTGTAGGAATGCCTGTGCCTTTACCTGATTCCTGATGAAGTAATCTGAAGATTACAAAAGCTTGCAATTAAATGACTTTGTTAGCCTAAGTAAGGTATCATCTTGTTGTCCTTTTTTGAGCAACACTTTATTACAGGGCCTGCAGTAGCAGCCATGTAGTTATGGTTACGTTGCTCAACTCATAGAAGGAGCACTTTTTGGTGGGTTATAACTTTGCCCTCCCTGGACAAATAATCACCACACTTTGCTAAAAGGTATATGGTTCCCTTGGAATTGTTTGGTGTGGCTTCAATCACAGGGAACAGGGATATGGATTTTCACCAAATTTGCGATAGGCCCGGCGGCTTGGTCCCGAAAGTCGGCTTTTGTAAATCCGTCCAGTAGTTTTTAAAAAAAATGTAAAAGAAGTAAGAACAAATATAAGTAATATCTGGGTCTGGTCCACGGTCTCACTTCCCATTTTGGAGTCCGTGGACACGTCTGGGACCCTCATAGGGTTAAGTGATGTCATTGTATGTGCCTGAAAATTGGGTGGTAAAAAACGTGAGGTGCATCATATTTTCTGAAATGGTCGCCATATTGGATCCGCCAACAGCCGCTGTTGTCTGCGGATAACACAGTGAGAAGAAAGTCTGGAAAAAACGTTTAGGGGTTATTTGGTGGCAAAATAACGGACCTGGAAAGGTTGGGGCAGTGGAATAAAGTTGACATTCAGATGTGTGTATGATATGGAGATGTTTTATAGGTGAAAGGGGGTTTTCAGGTGCTGCTGAGTTTGCAGTCACTTTTATTGTCCGCGAACATCATTTGGATTGCAGGGGAATCTGGGTGAGTCTTGTTATTTGAAAGTATATTGTACGTACTTGTTACATGGTTTCATTATATTGTGGTGGCTGTGGCAACTGGCAACACATAATATAGTAATATGTCTATAGTATTTGTAGGTACTGTAGAGGGAGTATGCAGTATTATTAACATGGTGGAATGCTTATAATTGAAGTGTATACCGTATTTGTTCCTCTGTAGGCAGGACTATTGCCACAGACTCTTCCTTCCTTTTTAGTGTACACCCCTTTCTGCTAATCTAGAATAGGGCTGCAAGGCTTGTCCTTGGCCTCAATCCCAGGGATTGTATTGCTGCAGCCCTAACATGTGTACATTGTCTCCTTGTGGTTGCAAGGATGATATACAAGATCCTCTGTATCATTAACATGGCTTTCCGGGGCCTGGGAGTACAATATCTCCAGCTTTTTCTCCCTAAATACTGCCCTACTAGAGCCCTCTGCTCCTCTAACTACAAATCTCTGCTTGTCAACTGCTTTTTGAAACAGTGTGCCCGATGCATGTCTCTCTGTTCGTCCGGTGCCTCTCTTTGGAACAGCCTTCATGCTCCTTTTATACTTCAGCTGGACTTCCTCATTTCCTGTAACTTTTCAAATCTCTGCTTTTTCTTCCTGTTTTACTTAATCCCTTTCCTGCTAACTCATACTACTGCCACTGAGCCTGGTGTCCTGGTTCCTCATGAACCCCACAGGTTCCAGGCCCTATACCTAATCAACCCCAGTACACCCCCCCACCCTTCAAATCTGCCTTTGCAAGTCTACCGCTTGGTGGTTATGTACCCCGCCCTTGGGAATCCTCTGCCCCAGCAGTCAAACAGTGGCCCCCCACTTTGGCATCTCTTGGCACTTTCCTTCTGGGCTCTTATCATCACTTGGCAATCCCTACTACTCTTTCCGTGTATGCACTTCTTTCACTGCACAATGCATATGTGTATTTATAGCAGCAGTGTGTACAATGTCTTTAGATAAGCAAGGGAAATGCAGATGCAAAATATTTCTAAAACATTCAAGTGGTAGTTGCTGTTTGGAAGTTTAATATGTTGATAGGGTCATATGGAGAGTTGTTTAACTGATTGGTGGATATATGTGTGACAGTTAGAAAGCAGGCAATGAGAGAGTGTTACAAACATAACAGTGAAAAGGCAAGGGCTGTCTTGTTCGATGGTGGTGCAATCCATTTTTTTATGATGCATGGCCTTGAGAGGGTAGAGTAGACCGCAGTTAGTCATGAAGGTGCATGGATTATGGTCCGTATTAAATGCTAGAGAACATTATTTGGACAGAACACTGTTTTTGTGCTTTTTTCTTTTTCTCTAGTATACAGCTGTTCATAATTTCCATTAGCATAGTAGAACATGCTAATGGGAATTTTGGAAAATCTTATTGAGTCTAACTACTTTATTAAGCAATGTGAAGTAGATGGAGTATATAAGCATGTTTCTTTTACTTCTATTTTCTAACTGTGAAAAGTGGTTACTAAAGAAACTTTTCTTTGTGTTCTTTTATTTTGAATTGTGTTTTTCTTTTTTACAGGAGAGGTCAGGAAGTCCACGTCTGGGTCTGGGTCCACAAAGACTCATATGCAAATGGTTATTCCACCTTTCTGAAAAGTACAGTCAGCAAAAAGTGATGGCTGTGGACTCTCAAAGTGGGTAAAAACCACTGAACAGGTTATCATGCTGTGTTCTTTCTGGAGAGGGGCTCTTGCTACCCTTTTTGTATTTTTGAAAGAAACTTGGGTTGGTCACCCTAGGTTACCTGGAGGAACCCAGACGTGGATCCCTTGCTCACTGTGCTCAGAGAGGCACAGCTCCACCTCACTGATGAGGCCTAACAAGGCTGAAACACATGTATGAGGTTACTGTTGGTACTCTTGTTCAAAGGAGGTTTGCCTGGCATTTCGGTGCTGGACTGCCCTTGTGGGCGGGACAAAGAATGATATGCAAATGGTATTCCTCCTTTGTGAAAAGTACAATGAGCAAAAAGTGATGGTTGTGCACTCTCAAAGTGGGTAAAAACCACTGAACGGGTTATCATGCTGTGTTCTTTCTGGAGAGTGGCACCTGCTACCTTTTTTGTATTTTTGCTAAGAACTTGGGGTTGGTCACCCTAAGTTCCCTTGGGGAACCCAGATGTGGACCCCTTGCTCACTGTGCTCAGAGAGGCACAGTTCCACCTCACTGATGATGGCCCAATAAGGCTGAAGCACGTGTATGGGGTTGCTGTTGGTACTCTTGTTCAAAGGAGGTTTGCCTCGCATTTCAGTGCTGGACTGCCCTTGTGGGCGGGACAAAGACTGATATACAACCAGATATTCCTCCTATGGCTGCAGACTCTCAAAGTGGGTCAAAACCACTGAACAGTTTATCATGCTGTGTTCTTTCTGGAGAGGAGAACCTGCTACCTTTTTTCTACCTATTTTATTGTTACATATTTTAATTATTTTTCAGGTATTTCGTATACGTGCATGATCATTGGTGTTCTGTACTGATTATTCAAGTTGTATTTTAGTATAAAAGTTAAAGTTCGTCCCCTTCTCAACTAAGCTTTTGTGAGCATGGCTATGATAAAAGTCAATGAACTGTAGCTGCAGGTGTAATAACATTTTTTATTTTGTTATTATTTTTTGGTATTTGTGTATTTATATATGATAATAGTCCTCAAAATGACTGTTTGGGGGAACACTGAGTGAAGAACTTTAGCACATCAGATGTATTGTTTTGATGTTATCAAGGAACACTGCATTCCCTTCATCAGTTAGGTGTGCTCTGTCATGCCTATAGATATTGGCTATGTAGAACTGTATGTTGTTTTTCGCAATCCATGATTGGTTGTGGTCTCTGATGAATGCTGAAACTGCTTTATTAACATTTCTCTGGGATTTCTCAATTTTATAAATAAAACTGGTAGCCCATCTCCATTTTTGCCTCTGAGTTAGATTGGAAAAGATGAAGATGGTGTGAGGAAATAGTTCCATTATTTTTTCCATGTCTTGTTTCATCATTAAATTTAGGGATACCCCTTGTACATTCCTCAAATCATTGCCTCCACAATGAATTAGCATGAAGTCTGGGTGCTCTGTACTTCTCAGACTTAACAATTTTGTAAAAATGTTGAACCAACTATCTCCAATCAGTCACACAGTTTTGAAAGCAGCCATGATATCTGCATTATTTGTCTGTTTCCAGGAAAATTATACCTACTTTGAATTTCTAGTAGTTTGTATGAGTAGGGTATGTATGATGTGTGTGTGTGTTGTACTTTCTAATTGATGTATGTTGTTATTGTTAGTATTCACGGCTAACCGAACAGCCACCCAGCATCCTGCATTGCTAGTCGCGGGTAGACACTGTTAGGCAGAATCATATGCAGTACCCTTTGGGAACACTACACACAATTAAGACTACAAGTGTCAGTACAATTTCACCTTTGGTACAAGCCTGTACTACACAGTAATGTGGTAGCAGTTGTTGATCAGCCAGACGTAGCTCAAGAGTAAAGCGAGCAGTACAACCGGTTACACAAAGGACCAACAAATACAGTGATTCAAACAAACACTTACTCAAGGTTTCTTGGTAAAAGAATATACATTCATTTACACAGTCATTTGGAAAACATTCCACTAGCAAAAGCAGCTCAATATCACAATCTAATACACTATACAACACACAACCAATCAGTTTCTGAACAAGTTTAGCTCCCCTGAAGTCGGAGCAAAATGACACTTCAGATACTTTAAAAAAGGGGGAAAAAAGACAAGGTTATAAGAATCAAAAGCACAAATACTTTCATAGGCAGGGCAAAGGGTTTCAGTTCACTACAACCAGCAATTCAATCCAATTGGCCTGGGCCAAAGTCAATGGTTCAGAGTCTTGTATAGGATAGCACAGTTCTGGTAGTAAAAGGTTAAGTGCTTGCCACAGATCTTCGAAGAATTTGATCAGTCGAAAAGTTAGATGTTGGTTTAGGGGAAGGACAAGCCTTCAAAGTTGGGAAAGTTTCACAAAATTTCACCTCTGCCAAACAGAGTTCTGCACCGCACTTGCACAGTACCTTGTAAGTGAAGAAAAGCTGTAGCTGAGGCAGTTGTTCCTGACAGTTCCTGCAGATCTTGCAGTTCCTGTGCTTCAGTCATGGGGACAAGAAGGACGACGTCGGGAGGTTCCTGCACTGCATAGGGAAGAGGCCACTAGCTTGGCAAAATGTCGGTTTAAGGTGTGAGTGCCCTATAGACCACAAACTGGTATCGTTCCCACTAGCTAATTGGTTTTCCACAGCACTCTGCAGAAAATTCGACCAGTATGGGGACAGTGTCCAGGCGGCTTACGAGTTGGTTGTTCCCACCAAACTCAAGGGGAGAAGTTAACCTTGAAGGGCTTCTCTGTCGATGGAGTTTCAGGCAATTCGGACCTGCAGCAGGGCTTCACCGGTGGACCAAGAGCTGCAGCAGTCGTCTTCCTTCAGCTCGTCTTTGGTTCTTTCGTTCCAATGGTCAACTCTGCTTTGCAAGTGCCAGGGACCTGTTTTTAAACAGTTTTCCCCCATTAATTCCAGCCTGGCTGTCACTCACACAGCAGGGTGGCTGTCTGTGCCAGACAGACAGCGGGCCAATCACGCCAGAGTGCATTCAGGTCTCCTAGGAGACTAAGCACAGGGAGTTACGGACACCTCCCTCACATCCTGTCCACCCCAGACACTCAGGCACCAGAGGAGGGCTTCAGCACTGAAGCCCGCCGAAGGCCAACAAACAAAGGGACCAAACCTGGTTTGGCATGCAGAGACAAACTCAAGAAGCACCTTGACAAAAAGAAATGGTGAAAAAAGTCGACCGGAGTCTGTTTTTACAGATGGGTCTGGTGTGCCATATTGGAAAACATGGCTGACCCGATTTTTTGTTACCAGTGTTTGCGCCCCGGAAAATCATGGTAGTTTGTTTAAAACCATTGCCACCAGCCATTTCAAGTGAGAAAGGGTAACATTTGACTGTTACATGAGTGTTTGGAATCAGGGGAAGTTAGGCAACCCCTCCAGCACTCTATAGTAAGATAGTGTGTCCTGGGTCTGTAAATTTAAAAAGACTAGTAAAATCAATTTAACTTTACATGCTCTGGGAGACGCAGTACCAGAGAAGGTATTTAAACCTTGGGGAGTCTGAAAGACACCCTTGTGCCACTGCAGTGAGGGTGCTGTGTGACACACAGAAAAAGATGCATATGGAGTTGTTTTAAAACTCCATAACCAAAGTACACTAAAGTAAAACACACATCAAAATACATGGAAGAGTGGGAAAAAAAGGTTCACACTCTTCCCAGGTAAAACATCAAATCCTAGAAATCCAGCAAAGTTGCGGGGGGTTCTCAAAAGGTGGGAAATGAGCACATTCTTCAGAATTCTCCCTAACAGACACCTCCCACATTGCAACTGCGGCTATATATGAGCAAGTGACACATTATGTGTTTGTGGATGTATGGTAGTTGGGCCATCCAACATTTTGGGTTTGAAGGCATGTTATATGCTTTGCAGGTTTTTATTTGTGTATGTTATTTCAAGTACTTGGTTGTTCACTTATTTGATTTGAAGGTTTGAAGGCCAATTTAGTTTGATTTGGGGCTTGCAGAAAACTGTACGTGTACCCACGGCTAAAAGTGAACTTTGTAGCTGCGTTCAATATCCGTGGCTACGTTTGATGCTGAGTAGGGTTTGTATGTGTTTTGGTGTTTCTAATTGGGTAGTGTTAAATTTGTTAATGTGTAGGTCATTGTGATAGGTTGCGGTGAACATGTCGGCCAGTTGATTCATTTTCTTCGGATATAGTCCTCTTTTCGGATTATGATTTTGGAAAGTTTTAAACTCCCCTTTTTGTCTATTTTTCTGATTTTCACTGCAGAACTCACACTATGCAGTTCATGTTACCTGTGATAACATATGATTGGCATTAATTAGTTGTTGGTGATTGTTGAGTTGAAAGTTTGAATTAATAATATGTTCATAATGGGGCTGTGTGGTTTCCTTTGTTTTTTACTGTATTTGTTAACAATGAGGCGCTGCTGCTGTATATGTTGAAAATGGGTGGGAATAATTATTGAAAGTTGTTTATTAGGAAGGAAATTGAATTTTAGTGAGGTGGATGATATAAAATCATGATGTATGCTTGTTGTTTTCATAATAAAAGTTTTATCACAGAGAAGTAGAAATGTGATTTTATCTACAATGCTTTTTTAATCACTCATGTGTGTGTTAACATGATTTTTGAGGTGATATAAAAATGTTTTTTTTCTTTTTTTTACTGGTGTCGTTTGATATTTATTGTGCCCATAGTTAAAGGTTCTGACTACTGTGAGGGCTTCAATAAAAACCTTGGGGCAGTATCAGACACAGGAATGCCCCCGTGGCTTTTGGCGTATTGCTATGCAAACTCCTATTATGTAAAACGCAGCATGTGTTAGGAAATGCTATTTTAGTACAGAAATTAGAGGTTGTAAAATGTTGGGATGGTTTATTTGAAGTTTACATGTGCAACAGTTTTAAATAGGAAACACTGTTTTGTTTTAATGTGCTTGTTGCTGTACTGTTATTCGCTACAGAAATACTGGCATCTGTCAATGGCAGTTTTCTGGGCACACAGTCCTGGTCAGTCCTGTAATGTCCATGCTTATTTGTGTATTACAGGGTTGGTGAAAAGCAGTTTTTGGATGGCTTACAACTTTGATGAAACTGCATGAAATTCAGAAATGTCATTCTAGACCTGAATCTGAATGGTTTTGCAAAGTGTGGTGTTGTTTTGTCAAGGGGAAAAACATTAGAAGGCTAATAAGGCTAAGAAGGTTTATAAATGTGGTACCATATTACGAATCTGCAGAAAAGATGCAAAAAGATTTTAGATCTAGATATAAATGTTTTTGCAAAGTTTGGTGGGATTTTGTGAACAGTGGGCACAATTAGAGGGGTGGCTCAACATTTCTAAATGCTTTATAACTTTTTTGCCGTTTGACGAATGTGGACAAACATTTTCAGATAGAGTATAGACCCAACCTTTAATGTTTGTGCAAAGCCTCAATGGATTTTGTGAAGTGGGGCTATGTCACATGACTATTGTATGGACGCACATTTTGACAGTTTTGAAAAATTAAAACATGGGTGGATTTCCAGCAAAGTCGGGTAAGGAGCATTGGCAAGAACCGGAAAGCATAATTATTTTTTGAACAAAAAATAGTGATATATCTGTGGTGATTGAGTGATAGCCTGTGGCCATGGGCAGTGGCCAGGTTGTCTGAGTCATGGCATTTGGTCATGACCCGGACAATCTGGATAATGGCCATGACCATGAGGGACGACCAATGGGGTTAAAGTGGCCATGTGCACAAGGGACCGGCTATGTGGCAAGATTTTTTTAAATTGGGATAGGTTTGAAAGGGAAAAACAAATGTGCTTGTGGGTACAGGTTGAAGTGCTGGATGGGACTACAGCAAATATGTACTAGGGGGGTCAGCAAGAACTGGAGAGCATGGTTTTGCAAATATATCCTGTGTTTTTCTTTAATGTATAAATAGTAAGTACACAAAACAGCCCTATAACTCTGGTAAATGGACAATGGGTGTGGGTATTAGCAAGGAGAAATGTGTACTGTAATTAGCTTATTGTAGCTTGCAGCATGGCCGAAGTGATAGGTTTGAATGGGGAAACATTTAGCTTGTGGTTACAGCCTGAATTGGTGTACTAGATTACATCAAACTTGTGTGACAAGAATTAGCAAGGACCTGCAGGCATCTTTTGGGAAATATGTGTTGTGTTTTATTTTTCCAAAGTGTAATAATGTAAAAGAGAAATACTAGTGATATACATCTGGTGTCAGGGTAGTGGGCCTGACCATCGACAAATGCAAATGTGCACTCTGATTTGCTTATTGGGGAATGCAGCATGGCTGATGCCTATGCTCCATGTATTTGAAGATTTGTCATGGGTGCAAAACCATGAGCAGTGGCAATTGGTTACATTATTATGGTATAGTGCACACTGAATAAGAATGCAGGGTAGGTGTACTGAATAATAGGGGTTGTTTGGTTCGGCTTGGGTCAGGGTGAAGTCTTACGGCATAGGTAATTGAATGATGATTTCCATCCCCCCGGCATGAACTGCTGATAACCACAGACATAATTATGTGTTGCAAAAAATATGTTTCTTAAAGGAGCTTTATAGTTCTTTTATTTATGTGAAGAGTGGCCTTTCTAATGTTATGTTTTAAAGTGTGGGAACATTAATTATGATCAATTATGTGGTGCAAGTTTCCTGAAATGATGTGGATACTGCCTCTTGCATGAGAACTACAAAAAACAAAATGCTTGGGGCACATGTGTTATGTGTATGGAAATTGGCTGCACATTGAGTAGGTGATTACCCCACTGCAATGCCACCAATACTTAATGAACCATTGATTTTGATAATAGTGTCTACTTTACATGTTCCAGTTTTTCCCTCTCGTAATGTCTAAGTGGCCTGAACAATAAAAATCCTCTCTTTCAAAAATGGGCTGCATATTTGAAATATCGAATCCAAGAATAAATGTACCCTAAAAATAGCACAATCTCCCAAAACTTCTTGTCACTCTTATGTATATTTAAAATGAGACTAACAATAATATTTTAAGAAAGAAATATTAGTCAACAAACACTTATAGATTGTCTGTGTAATATACGTTTTTATACAACCAACATAATAATTTTTAAAGAGTATTATATCTTTAATTGATTCAAAATATTTGAAATATTTTCAAACAGGTGAAGTTATTGTAGTATGAGAAAGAATCAAATAAGAAGCACTACAACAACTACTCACAAAACGAATCCTGGATTAATTAAAACAAATAAAACAACTATTTATTAATGTTGCAAAAGAGGTACAATCAATTAAAAAAGAAATGTAAAATGTAAGAGAAATTATGGACAGTAAAAATCACATAGTTAGAAAACATGAAGATGTGGCTTTTTTAAAGATCTGTCACAAAAATTGCAAACATGAATTATGATGAATTATCTTGCGCAAGTTTGCCAGTCCAGAAACAAGGGTACATAATCGGGCATTAACTAGGTCTACTTTCTATATATGGTTCTTATGCCTGGAAACTTTGCTCTCTATATAGGAAATGCCTTATATCCACCACTTCAGAATCCCTACTGCAGATTCTTTCTCACTAGTTAGCATCATCCAATCATAGCTTTATTGCCACATGAAAGCAGGAAACTATGAAAATCATGAGGAAGGCAAATATGTCACCTGAGCTGTTGATTACGCAATACGCCCCTCCCCGCGGGGGCATTACCAAGTCAGGTAATGCCCCGGGGCCCATAGTTATAGGACTGGGCGAAGCTCACATTTACAAATGTACATGCCAAAAATGCTCAGCGCACAGCACAGTGAACAGCCATTGTGTATGATGCACACCCTGTGCATAACATCTAAGCGACAAACTACATCAAAAAGCAAATTAGACATGTACAGGATCCACAATTGGTCATAGAACATGTGTTGCAGGGACACAGTGGGCACAAGAAGGCAAACAGAGTGTACACGTGGACATGGAAGGGTGGTTGTTCATGTAGTGGATTATAGTGCAAGTGTGTGGGTCAGTAGGGACATGGACTCAACATATGCATGTGCAATCAAGTAAACATCAGTGTCCTCTACAAATCACATGTGAACATTCACCATGTGTATACCCCAGCATGTCAAACCAAAACTATTCCCTCACACCTGAAAGGTAAACACAACACATGAACAGGCATTGATCAGCAGAATACATTATGTACATAGGATACCACAATTACAATTTCAGGGTGCCCATCACAATGCAGGGCAAGGCAACTATCAACAACAAAACATCCCCCTCCCTCACAAATCACCACGACCCACTGAACAACTGCACCTGGGTTATTCAGCCTTCATCCTTGAATTTCACCTGGCCACAGGATCACCCTTCCCCTTTGTCAACATCTCCCACCTCGTGTGTAAAAAGTTGCCAGCACCCTCAGAGTCCACCTTGATTTGCAAAAGCACCAAATCCAAGAGAACTCAAAGCAGGCCAACACAGAAGCCAAGCAAATAGCCTGCAGGCAGTAAAACAAACCAGAACAGCCTCCAGTGGATGACCTGAAGTAGCAGCATGCCACAAAGGCCAAGTACTACCACAATGATGGCAACAACCAAGGTAGCACAGTAAAACAATGTCACAACAGGATGTGTACCATGTGTGGGACATAACATAGAATGATGCACCATGAACAGATGTTTACTGTCACAGCTCCCGTGTACAGGCGTAGGAGTGGCATGAACCAGCCACCCCCACCGTGGTCTGGGTGCCTGCAAGGTCAAACTCACAAAGGCCTCTGAGACCCTGGTGGGGAAGGATGGTCAGGGATATGCAGTCGGGACAGGCATTGGCATACTGGATAACCGGAATGAGGGGCAGGAGAGGGGAGTTGGATTGACACGGGAAAGTAGGGAATGCACAAAAATGTAGTACTCACATTAACACATACACAATTAGACCAAAATTGTTCATCATGCACATTGCAGCAAATTACTCAAATGGAGGTCAAAGAGAAACCTATCTCTGGGGTGAGTGCTGGCCTCCTGCCTGCGCACTCTCAGGTCCGGTAACAGGAGCAGTTCATTGCTGCAAAGAGAGAATCTCTGCGTGCCCAAAACACACAAACACACCAGCAAATATGCCCCAAAGTAACAAACTACTTTAGAAACAGACAATCTTGTGTGGATGCTTCATACCCATACGTAACATTACTCCTGTGATGGTTTATACACAGTCAATGCAGTAAGTCAGGCACCGGTGGGTGCATGGCAAATGGAACACCAATGTGTCACGATTCACACAACATGCAATGTTCCCTGGGTAAGCAGACAGACGCATATAGCAAGCTATGACTTCAGAACAAGTCGTGTACCATCATTACCAAAATAAAGTAGGCAGTGCATGTATCAAATTCTACTTGGAAATGAAATGCACTGCACCCAAGTCTGTCCCTTGTTGTCTGTCCCTTGTTGTCTGTCCCTGTGAGCTGCTTCTTTCCTCAATGGACCATGGTGGACTGGAGGGTATGTGCCACTGCCCCTGCAGTTGCCCTAGACAACTTTCCCTTCAACTAGCCATCAGTCCACTAACACATCTGAGCTGTATTGTGCGCTTCAACACCAATTTTTGTCCAAGCTCACCGTCAGTGCTGCTACTAAGCATGCATGTGCAACTGGCCTGGTGGAAGTTTTGCTGTGTTGTGTCCCCCCTGTGCTGCTCACCTTGCCTGGATTCCCTTGAAACACGTCAGCAGTTTTCGGATGTATGATCGCAATCCCTGTGCCTCTGCGTGCGCACACATGCGCATGTCGGCACCATCAAACGTGTCCAGATTCTAGACGTCCAATAGCCCATGTCTGCTGGCAAAGGTGGTCTGGAGGCTCATCCCCCTGCAGAAAGGCCATGAAACACATGATTAATGCTTTAGATTCACCTGTTTGTGTCTCTTCAGGCATTTCATGACTGGACCATATCAGAGACGTACATCAGAAATCACACCATCAGTCCGTCTTTCACAGCCAAAGTGTGGAACACACTATCTACAGCATGATTTGCAACAAGCACATGTACAGTAAAGATGAGAAACATACTACACAATGCATATCAATGAATGTACACATGAATCATGAAACACCCCATCTAGCTAAAGAAGAACAGTGGTCAATTACACCCCAGTTATCCCCTTAACACAATTTCCACAGCAGCAGACATGCCACATATATGACAGTCCAAAGCCCTTGTGTAATAGGCTGTTACACCGAACCATCCTTGCAAGCTCATGGATAAGGGAAGCAGGAGTCAAGGACCCCAAGCAGCAAACACACATACACAAGACAAGCTTGTAGGGCCCAGCTGGAACAGACAGTGGATGCTTTCAAAAGCCACAAAGCACCACACCTTCACATGAAAGCACATTAGACAAGCAATTTTAAACTATATTAACTAATTACACTAACTATGAAAAACCTACGTTACCTATTTAAACTAACTATGAAACAGAAACTTAACTAACTAAACTAAAAGAAAAAATGAAAATGGCCACAGGGGCACCCAGGTGGGGGGAGGTACAGGGTGCTGCTCAACACCCACATGCGATGATGATGAGGAAAAAAAAAACCTCCATGGACTCAACGCCTGCACAGCCCGACCTATGTGGGAGATAGATTGTCGTCCGAGTCTGGCTCTTCCTGGAAAGGAGGACGTGGCACAGGAGCATGACCACGCCTAGCCGCAGCTTGACCCTCGTACGCAACAAGTCTGCAGGACGGGTGAGCCTGGTCCTGTGTGGCGATGACACGTAGGTCTGCATGCAGAACCTCCCGTGATAAACGTGCTTCCTCTTGCAAGGTAGCACGTGTAACACGGAGTTCCTCCTGCAAGGCCTGGCTGGACAACCGCTGCACCTCCCGGCAAGCATGTAGCTCAGCCGAGATGGTACGCTCAAGCTGTGCAAACCTCTCCTCTGCCCGCTCTCTCTGGGACATCAGAAGGACACCCAGAGTGGATCTGAGGGAAGCATACTCCTCCCTCAGGGCATTCATGTGTGCCTCTGCGTGAGCAGCAATTGCTTGACGCAGAGACGACATTTCAGCCTGGCGTGCCCTGTCTGAGGCCTCCATGCCCAGCCTGAGTGAGCGGGCCATAGACCGTGCCGTCTGCTGCTGGAGAAGCACCTGCCTAGCTAGGGGGAGCACAGATCAGGCCACACGCTCCATGCTCTCAGCAATGTTCTCCATTGCTGCCCCCTGCCTTTCAGAATGGGCAGTCATGTCTTGCTCCCACTCAGTATACTGCAGTTGCGCGCGGCGACTGCATTGCTGGGCTTGACCCCTGCGGGACCCAAGGACAGGGTGGCCTCGTTGTGTTGGCACCTCCCATTGCTGCACGACTACATGCCCCCGTCGATGTGATGTCCCAGGCACATCACTGACTGGTGTGGAGGGTGACCCTGTGTCCCGATCCACCACGGTCGGAGGTTCCAAGACTTTCTGACCCCTCAGAGGACTGTCCACATCAGAATCACTCACCCCTAACATATGGACCTGATGCTCATCCAACTCGACATGGTCGTCAGAGTGTTCATCAGGGCTGGACTCATAGGCAGCCAGAGACAAGATGGACTGTAGCACCTGGGGGTTTTCATGGCCTACCACCCCACTACCCCCACTTGTGCTGGGTTTATGTAGTGATAACAACCCTGTGCCTGGCATGATAACATCATCCTCCGGCTCCATTGCGTCATCATCTGAAAAATAGAGAGAAAAAAGGTTCCTATACATGTTAGAAGCACACAACACACACACACACTGACACCAAACACATCAGGCAGACATGTGAAACACAAAACAGAACCTGGCATGTAGGCTGGGTCAACTTGAAATTGCTTCTGTGATTAGCCATGTGGAAAGGTGGCAGTTTGCACTGAAGTGGGTCTATGCAGTACAGCAAATATGCATGTTACTCACTATCTACATGTACAAGGACTTCATGGTGTGTGTCCGAAAATGTGAAGGCAGTGAAAGGTCAACTTCAGCCATCACGTGCAATGTGCATTCAATGGGTAGCATGTCTACAAGCAAACCACCCCTCCCCCCAAGTGCAAAAGCAGGGATGCCTAGCATGGTATCAAAAGGTTCCTATACATGTTAGAAGCACACAACACACACACACACTGACACCAAACACATCAGGCAGACATGTGAAACACAAAACAGAACCTGGCATGTAGGCTGGGTCAACTTGAAATTGCTTCTGTGATTAGACATGTGGAAAGGTGGCAGTTTGCACTGAAGTGGGTCTATGCAGTACAGCAAATATGCATGTTACTCACTATCTACATGTACAAGGACTTCATGGTGTGTGTCCGAAAATGTGAAGGCAGTGCAAGGTCAACTTCAGCCATCACGTGCAATGTGCATTCAATGGGTAGCATGTCTACAAGCAAACCACCCCTCCCCCAAGTGCAAAAGCAGGGATGCCTAGCATGGTATCAAAAGGCTGACCATAGACCTGTGTATTGACAGACAGTGTTGACTAGCATCAACAGCATCATGTGAGTCAAGTGACAACACAGCAAATGATGATGGGACAGTAAGCAGGACACATGATGAAACCTCTGGAGTACACCCACGTGTGAAGAAGACACTACACCAGTTGGACAGAGTCATTGGCCATTAAACAGGCTGAGGCCTGTGACCCACACAGATTGTCAGACCCTAAACATGTGTGCAACGCAGTACTGAGCCACAGTTGACATGGGAAGGCAGATGAAATGCCATGCAATGTAGGTCATCCAGGACTTGTATTACAGTGATCATCCAGTCATGGACACATAGGGGCATGCGTGGAATGCACATGGAGCATCAATGGGCACTCATGTCCCTGCGGGACATCTGACCTCTGCACAGTCCAAGTGAGACACCCTGCATAAGTTACTAAGGATGTACCACACAGCATATGTCTGGCAGATTGGCCGCTGGATGTTAGCATGTACACATGAGGCATGAACACAGAAGTCCCCAACGGCAATATTGTAGCAGACCAGTGCAAAGGTGGAATTGGGGTGCAAAGCGGGGGGTTTAGGGGCAAGGGAGCATGCCTACATTGAGTACCCGCTTGCAGGCAGAAGACACATGCATGTCAGTCATGCTATGCATACTCCCTGGGCTGAGAGGAAGGTCACCCCACGCTACATGCAGAAGTGCCAGTGAGCTTGAACATGGACCGGAGGGGCATACTGGTAACCAGCATGTGAGTAGGGTGCAATAGTGGTGATGCAGACAGTCCCCGTCTGCTCCACATGTCCACCATCCATCAGATGAGCCATGCATCAGGGAAGCATTGCATTACTTGCACATCAGAACCATGTACACGTGACACGTAGTGGCAGTCATGCACAACACATCACACAAGTAAAACACACATGCCCTCGACAAACGTGCATCAACACTCACTGGACTGGGCATCAAAGTCCAGCATCTCTCCCACACCTTCGACCGATTCAGATGGTATGAACTCTGCAACAAGTGACTCATGCGGAGTGAGATCTTCCTCCTCTGGTGCAGGCCCACTGCCAGTCACCAGAGTCAAGTTGTAATTTGAGGCCCACTTAGCCTTAGCGCTGTGTTTGAGGTCATTCCAATGCTTTTTGCACTCTTGTGCCGTGCGCACCTCATGGCCGAATGCACTCACATGTTCTGCAACTTGCTTCCAGTGGGTATCACGGTGGGCAGCCGTAGTCTGACAATTAGCACCCACTAGCATGTCATGGCTGTGGTCCCGCACGTAGTCCATGAGGAAGTCCAGTTCCTGTTTTCAGAAAGGCTTCTTCCTCGACATGCAGGAGGTCGTGGCTGTGTGTGGGGTCCCAGCCTGTGCTGCAGGTGCAACCTTCCTCCTCTTGGATTGTGGCGCAGACCCTGGCTGGCTAATGCCGCCCTGATCAGTATGGCCAGTGGGTTCAGTGGATTGAGCCAAGGGAGTGGCAGGTGGAGGGACGACCAAAGGCCTGACTTGTGTCAGTGGCAGCTGGGTGCCATCTAATGGACCCTGTGCAGCAACCGCTGTGGCAGGGTCATTGACCGCAACTGTCCTGGTTGGCGCAGACTCACAACCGGGGTGTTGTTGGGTGCATCTGCCCCTGCACTTGCCAACACCTGGTTGTTCGTGGCAGCAGATGACATAACTGCCCCAGGGACACGTGTCTTGGTCAGGGCAGCCCTGCGTGCGCCTACGGTTTCCCTCCTGGTCTGTTGGTAATCTTCCATGGGCTCTTCAAGTGCCACCACAGCCTGCGCTGGCAGACCCTGAGCCTGGGTAGTGGTGTCCACAGCTGCACCTGCAGCTACCACTACCCTTGGGCCCGAGGCAGTCGATGAAACGGACTGCCGGGTCACACGGGCGCCAGTGCCAGATGCAGAAGCTGCATCTACGGGAACCACAGGGGGTGGTGGCATGACTGCACCGACACATGGCACAACATCGTGCTCAAGTGGCGCACCCCTGCCTCTTCGCCCTCTGCGGCCACCCTGGACACCCTGGAGTCCCCCTACTCCCTGGTCACCCCGGCCACGTCCCTGACCACACCCGCCATGAGGAGGACGCCCAGCTGAGGCGCCCCTCACCTTTGGAGGCCTCCCAACCGTGGCACAGATTTAGTAGTGCCGGCACAGATGGAGTAGTGCCAATGGGAGGTGTACACCAAAATTGACCTGGGCAATTGGGGTGAAGGGGGTGGGATGCAAGATGTTAACAGCCCCCCTGCACCTGCAAGGCTGTATGTGACCCCGGTGATGTAGTGACAGGTCACACAACGCTCAGGCACCCCAAAACTGCAGTAAAACCGTGCATGCAGCATATGTGCGTGGAATCAACCTCCCGCAGTATGCGGTATCACCCAGTAACACGAAAAATGCGTACGCGTGGGACACGCAGGCTACTATGACCGCGAAAATGAGTGCGATACACAGGGGCACCCGCAGTGGGAAAAATAGCATGTGCGACTCACCGTCTGACTAGCACGATGCAGAAAAACACATGTAGCCAATACCCCTGCCAAAAGAAGAGATACATCCTTGATAGCTGTGAAGTTGTGATGGTGCGCGAAATAACATGAAGCAGAAACACACGTCGGTCTCCATGAAAGCCACATACAGCGAACTGCTGGCCCCGCTCACCTTTAACCTGTGCTGAGGGAAACGCCAGCGCGCGTCATGTCACTCACGTGCGTATGCCCTTTCCTCGGATTATACGCATTCACACGCGGACGTGCAGTTTTTTCATGTGCGCTGAAACACTATGCCCACGTCACGAGGGAAACGCCCGCGCTCGTAACGTCACAGAAGCGATTACGTGCTAAGGGCCTTTGGTCCAATGAAATTGCGTACGTGTGCTGACGCGCTTACGCGCTAAGGGCCTTTCCTCCAATTACACGCTGACGTGCAATTTTTTCACGTGCTAAATCACTCCATATCAAGCTGGCCACGCAACACACGGAACACCACGCTCCTGCCCAGAAGGCCGAATTACTGCCCCCCAGAGCCCTGAGTACGCTCCCACCTGCCATCTGCTGCTGCCTGCCTGCTGCCCACATGCCCTGCTATTTGGTGCCTGCACGTCAGCCAGGGTTCCAGTTGCTGTGTCCACCCCTGCTGGAACAGAAGACTCCCGACTGGGATACCATCGCTCCACAGCCCAACCACAGGCAGCAGTTGCCCACCCACACCTGCCTCGGGGGTCGCCATGTCGGGGCAAACACCATCTGAGACCACTGGCGACCCCCAGCCAGAGAGGCAGAGGGTCACCAGCTTCAGTGTGAAGGAAGTTGGTGTCCTGGTGGAGCATGTCCTGGGGCATTTTGATGCCCTCTTTGGAACATCACACGCCAACAAGGAATGACGGGAGAGGATCTGGGACGACATAGTGGTTGCTATCAACTCGGAGGGGGTGTCAACCGCGACATCAAGCATGTCAAGAAGCGCTGGGAGGACTTGAGGTCCAGGACCCTCTACAAGGCCTCAGCATGAGGGATATCCAGATGAGGGTCCTGGAACGCGTAGGCCCAGCGCTCCACGCCCAGATCCTGCAGAGGAAGACCAGTAGTTGAGCGGTAAGTGGCCAAGCATTGGTGTGTGAGACAGGGCATGTTGCAGTGTGGTGGTAGTCTGATACTTTCCTGTATGTGTAACATAGGCCATGTATGGATGTGTGTGTGCAGGGACATCATGGTCATACATGTGAGACCAGTAATGTGTGAACCACATGGTTGGTGCATGAGTTACAATGCAACATGGGTAGCTGTATGGCAAATGCACACATGAAAGCATGCCAGTGTCTGTTCTTGCACATGGTGGGGGTGTGAGGGATGGGTGCTGCTGTCATGTACATGTATGGTGCACATGTGTGTGTGTGTGTCTGAGAAGTGTGTGTGTGACTTAGGTACGCCATGGATTCATGACATATGTCTGTGATGATGTGTACATTCACTCATGCAGTGCGGTCACCGTTGTATGCACTGTGTCCATCCACTGTGTCTGTGGTCTACAAGGCATGATGCATGACCGTCCGGTGATGTGTGTGCATGGGATCAGTGTGAGCCATGATGCATGTGAGTTTGAAGGCAAGATTTTGGTTGCTAGAGGCCCTTGTACATGGATGCTGATGTTGATTGCAGGTGCTGTGCCTGTTGATGCATGTGTGTTGCGTGCATTCACCCATGTGTTATGGAGGGACAGGATGGAAGTGACGTTAGACACTGCAACTCATGTGTTATTGCTTCCTGTCTAGGGGAATGTTGTACTGTACCCTGATGCTTGTGTTCTATGTCTCCCTCTACGCAGCGTCAAGTGAAGAAGAGGGCGGAGATGGCGCTGTGGAGCCAAGCGGCGGGGATGACTCCACCAGGTGCGACGCAAGGCCCAGCCACCCTCCCAGGACTTGCCATCATCCGGGAGCAAGGGGGCTGGTGCCACGTCTGCCACTACGGCTGTGGCGGAAGGGCCGGGTGAACCCCCACAGAGGCTTGCAATGGCGGAAGATGGTACGGAGACATCCAGGTTGGTGGTCTCCACAGAGGAGGAGGGGCCCGCTACTGAGCCGCACATGGGGCCTGGGTGGGGTACTACCACTGGTGCAAGTGGTGCAGTCCAGGTCCAGGGCCAGGGTCAGGAGGTAGCACAGGTCACTGCGGAGGGACCTGTGCATGTCCCTGTCCTTGACCCTGTGATTGCATCACCATGCACCAGCAGGGATGCCCCGTCCCAGGCCCGTCCGCAGGTAGGGGAGAGTGCCATGTCATCTGCCTCTCCACTACCTGCAGATGAGGGGTCCCATGACCGTATGGGTTCCGTCCTGATTGGTGTCGCGTGGCACAAGCGTGACATTCGTGATGACGTGCGTTCTTCCTGGGTGGAGAACGCACGCCATCATGAACAGCAGCGTCGTGACGTGGCACTGTTGGGAGGGGCCCTGGTCGGTGGGTTCCTACATGTGTCGCGCACTCTGGTGGACCTCTCCTCCTCTGTGGAGACTATGCGCCAGTCGTTCTCCCTGTCGTCTTCCGGCCCAGATTCCACTAGGTCCCCCTGTGGACCTGGCCTGACCAACACAGCCGGCTTGGTGGAGCTCATATCCCTGCCACAGTCGGGAGTCGGTGGTCCAGCAGGGGTGGACACCACAACTGGAGACCAGCTGATGGAGGATGTGCAGGCACCATCGGACAGGGTACATGGACAGCAGCAGCAGCAGCAGGAGCAGGGAGCAATGATGGCTCTGAGCCATCAACATCGGAGGGGCAGGCATCGGCCAGAGGGCAGGAGGACCCAGGAATGGGAGTGTCTTCCGTGTGGCAGCGGTTGGGCCAGCGGATAGATGCGGAGCGGCGGTGGGCGGAAGAGGAGCGGCTCACCATGGTCAGGGCGGAGTTCTCCATGCGTCGTGCGTTGAGGTGGGCAGAGTGCCTCGAGGCAACTTGCAGGGAGTTGGAACAGGCCATGAGTGCCTCCTTGCGCGACCTGGGGCATCACAGAGTGAGCAGCAGGACTTGCCCGCCGCCATTGTATATAGTTAGATAGTGTTAGGTTTCCTTTCTGTTTTTTTTTATTTTGGGGCGCTTGGACAATGCACCACGTTTTTGTATATAGTTCTTTATTAGGTAGTCTTTTAGTAGATTTCATTTCATTTGTTGGGCTCATGGACCCTGGATTGGTGATTTGTATATAGTTGAACAGTGGATTTGTCTTTTTTTTTTCATTTCACCATGGAGCAATGGATTTCACTTATTTTTTTCCCTTGGATTTGCTTTGTTGGACTGAGACTTTGGACACATTTTCATTTGGATTTCTTTGGATTCTGATTTCATATTTTTGATTATTTTCCGGACATGCTGCGTTTTATTTCTTCTTCACATTATTGTGTGTTTTCTTTTCATTACATTCATTTTGGGTTCAATACATTTTTGTTTCATACTTCGATATGTGGTATCCTCTCATTGATTTCATGCATGTCATGATGTGGGTTTTCACTTTCACTTGCACTCATTGTGTGTGTGTGACGGACATGTGTTCATTTACATACTTGCCATTCGGGTTGTATCATGTAATGGCCATTTCTATGTGGGTGGATGCAATACTTGGTTGGGTCTTTGGGCTGGGGTGGCGTGGGGTGTGATGTGGCTGGCCATAAGGCCCATGATTGAGGATTGTCATGATGTGGGGGCAGGGGGACATGAGTGGGGCCTGCTGGCAGGTGCCCCTGACTGCTGGGGGGTGGGGGTGCTGTGGACATGAGTGGGGGCCTGCTGGCAAGTGCCCCTAAATGCTGGGGTGTGGGGGTGCTGGGTGACATGTGTGAGGGCCTGCTGGCAGGTGCCCCTGGCTGCTAGGGGGTGGGGGTGCTTGGGGACATGTGTGGGGGCCTGCTGGCAGGTGCCCCTGACTGCTGGGGGATGGTGGTGCTGTGGGACATGAGTGCGGGCCTGCTGGCAGGTACCCCTGACTGCGGGGGCGGGGGACTGCTGGGGGACAAGTGTGGGTGCCTGCTGGCAGGTGCCCCTGACTGCTGGGGGGTGGGGGTGCTGTGGACATGAGTGGGGGCCTGCTGGCAGGTGCCCCTGAATGCTGGGGGGTGGGGGTGCTGGCTGACATGTGTGAGGGCCTGCTGGCAGGTGCCCCTGACTGCTGGGGGGTGGGGGTGCTGGGGGACATGTGTGGGGGCCTGCTGGCAGGTGCCCCTGAATGTTGGTGGGTGGGTGTGCTGGGGGACATGAGTTGGTGATCACTAGTACAAGTTGTCATGTGGCATGGCTGGGGAGCATGCCCATGGTGGATGGACTGCCTGCGGCACATGACCAGGGGTGCAGGGTAGTCCGCTGTGGTGTGGGCTGCCTGCAGGGGCCGTGGAGGGGGTAGAGGGGACACCTGGGAGGACCTACAGTGCTAATTCACGTGTGGGACTCCACGCGCACCCCACTGGATACATGTACCCCGCTCTGACAGCAAAATTGCGGGTGAAACTTCCCGCGCACCCCCGAAATACACATACCCTGCTCCAACCACGTGTGAAACTTCCCATGTACCCCCGAAATACACGTACCCCACTCGCACAGGGCCAATCGTGTGTGAAACTTCCCGCTCACCCCCGAAATACACGTACCCTGCTCGCACAGGGCCTATCGCGTGTGAAACTTCCCGCGCACCCCCGAAATACACGTACCCCACTCACACAGGGCCTATCGTGTGTGAAACTTCCCGCACACCCCCGAAATACATGTACCCTGCTCCAATTGCGTGTGAAACTTCCCGCGTACCCCCCAAAATACACGTACCCCACTCGCACAGGGCCTATCGTGTGTGAAACTTCCCGCGCACCCCCGAAATACACGTACCCCACTCCAATCGCATGTGAAACCTCCCGCAAACCCCAGTTATACACGTACCCCACTCCAATTGCGTGTGAAACTCCCCGTCCAGCAGGGTACGTGTATTCGGAGGGGTGCGCAGGGAGTTCAACAGGTGTTTTCGTGGTTGGGGGCCTGTGCGCCATGTACCAGATTTGTGCGCTGTGCATGGCGCACGGGGAGGGGTTGGGGTGTAACTGGCGCTGCTGCAGGGTCGCTGCACCACTCTGCGCCACAGCTGGTTTTGGAAGCTAAACTCCGTGAATACGCTGTGCGCAGGAATGTATTTTAGCGCACGCGGCTGGCGCAGAAAGTCGCACACGCACACTGTGCGCCAGCCGCGTGTGCCACTTGTGCGCTGAATTCTATCAATTACCCCCTTAGTGATAAAATTGAAAAATCCTAGAGAAATGTTAATAAAGCAGTTTCAGCATTCATGACAGAATTGCGAACAACAACATACAGTTCTACATGGCCAATACTATAGGCATGATGGAGTACACCTAACCGATGAAGGAAAGGCAGTGTTCCTTCATAACATCAAAACAGTACCCCTGATGGGCTAACGATCTACACTCAGTGTACCCCAAAACAGTCCTTTTAAAGACTACGTAAATACATAAATACAATAAATAATAACAAACCATTTTTTATCATACCCGCGGCTGCAGTTCATTGACTTTTAACTTAGCCGTGGCTACAAAAAGTCAGTTAAAAGGTCGACTGACTTCACGTTTTATACTACAATCCAACTTAAATAATGAATAGAGAACAACACTACTCGTGTACTAATGTCAAGTAACTGGACAATAAGAATGATGACAAAAAATACGTAACTGTAAACTACATAGGCAAACGTTGCACACTCACACAACATAATACCATAAGTGAGAATACACAACCAAACATACATTGCGTGGCACATCTAAAACTAGACTACACTGCTCCTTTTTATACCTATTTTGTTAAACTAATTTTTCTATCTTTCTCCAAAGTCTCACATGCAGAAAAGTCTGAAAACACACATCCAAAATAAAAAATACTCTCTAATACCTACCAGGTCACTGACCATGGGCAGTGATTTGTCACCCCGACGACACTGTCCCTAGACAAAGTACATTCAAAAGAATATAAAACACTGCCACCCCAAATTATATAGCCTTGGACACCGAACTACACATACCCTCGTCTATCTGTAGTCCTTTGTAACCTCGGATATAGCCATGAATATTGGCAAAACGACCCCAAAAAAACGTTCCTGCCCCCAACCCCTGCACCTCACCATGTGCCCCCCTCATCTGTTCCAGCTACCACCAATCCCCAGATGGCCTCCACACCTCCCCTGCCCTCTTCCTTTCACCCCAGAGCACACACTGCTTCTGTGAGGCAGTTTGTGTTCAGATGTCGGCTACTCATGGCTATTGTCAAACTTGCTGTGTCATGAAGAGTATTAGGGCCTCTGTCCCCAAGTTCCCCACAGAGAGATATAAAAATACTCTCTGTGCGAGCCTTGAAGCCACAGGTGTTGGTGGAGTTGCAACAGGAACCAGGCGCAGCCGAAGACCCCAAGGCTGTGGGAAGGAATCAGGTATTAGCACAAACAGGCACAGTATTCGATTACACAGGCAAACCTAAATACCCAAAATGGAGCTTACCTAAACCCGATAAGAAGGGGCCGGGATCGGGAGTTGTGGTGCAAAGGGTGTGCAAGACAGTCCCTGAAGCCTGGCACCCGATGGTAGTGCCGGCTGCAAACACCTGGATGTTTCTTGGCACTTGGTAGAACATGGAACACTTGAACGTGACTGTAACAATTCAGGCAAAACGAAGGCAGGTCCAAAAACAGTCCGAGGGTCAATTCAGCTAATCGTGGTATGGATGAAAAACCTGGGAGCAGTTCAGAGGCAGTCCAAAGTTCGTTATCCAAAAGGTCAGAATTCTGTGTATATCAAAGTAGAAGTACCAAGGAGAGAGAGAGAGAGAGAGCAGTCCGTGATTCGTGAGCCGAGGTCGAGTACCGTGAATCTTGAATCCTGAATCGAAACGCCGAACAGTGTTTGCATGAGAAATAGCTGTGAAGCAACAAGCGTTTCGAATCGGCCGGCTTTTATGCACGGCT
This sequence comes from Ambystoma mexicanum, assembly GCF_040938575.1. Lineage (NCBI taxonomy): Eukaryota > Metazoa > Chordata > Amphibia > Caudata > Ambystomatidae > Ambystoma > Ambystoma mexicanum. The sequence goes on from NC_090941.1 coordinate 261,100,295, forward strand.
CCCGATCACCTGAGCGGATGACAGGGCACATGATCGGGAAAGCGTCTCGTAACCAGGAACTGATAGCGATCGGCTGCTCCTGCCCGATCGCAACCTCCAGGGAAGTTGCCAATGAAAACGAGACACCCAATGAGGATGGCCGCCGCCCCTGCTCGGAAACAAGGACCGCTTACGCTTCCCTAGCACCACAGGTAACCTAGGACCCTGAACTGGTTGTGCCCTGGGAAGCCTAGCAGTACTGCTTGTCGGAGGGTAACCAGGAATGGGAGTACTGTTATCACTATCTGCAGTGGTCTGGCTGTTAGGCATGATGGGGTGCATGTTGGTATTCCTCCTGAGCATGACAGCTATAGCAGAGGCTACAGAAAACTTCATGTTGCAAACTCGGTCCCTGGGCCCCCTCCAACTCTCAAATTTCACCAAGTGCTTTCAAATCATCCCCCCACCTCTACCCTGATGACATTTGTATGTTTTTTGACCTGCAAATAGCTTTTTACTGTGTTTCTTTAATAACTTTTTTACTTCTTACCGAATCATTACAAAAAGTTGCAGTCTAGGTGGCTCGCAGTCTTTGAATCACATTCGAAATTTCGGCTAAATCCGTTACTCGTTACTCGAATCAAAAGTTATTAACAATAGGATTTTTCGGGGTTCCTATGTGTTTCCGAACTAAATATTGTATGCAATCAAATAATTAGTCTCACTCAAAAAACAAACTTTGTTTAGTTATGAACAAAAACATAGACCTGGGGGGTCATTACGAGTTTGGAGGTAACCATGGCGCTATTAGCGCCATGGCTGCCTCCAAACCCATACCGACTCCGCCCTGGTGAATGTATTACCACCCCATTCCAAGGTTGCCGGGGGCGGTAATTCCCCATTCACCAGGGCCCTTCCCCATTCCCATTTGAGCCCTCATAGGGCTCAATGTGAATGGGGAAGGCGGTAATAACGGTACCACAAATTGCGGTACCGTTATTACCTCCAAAGTCCCTCTGCGGGTCCCGTCCTTAACGCCTGGTAAAATCAGGCGTTAAGGGAGGACCCTAAAAGGGACCTCGTAATAAGGCGGTAAGGGATTACCGGTACCGGTGCCCTTACCGGTACCCTTACCGGTACCGGTAATCCCTTACCGCCCGGGTCGTAATGACCCCCCTTGTGTCTTTGTAGTTTCGTATGCATTGTATGTGGAATAAGGATGGCAGTATGTCCATACATATCGTTTATAACTCAAAAACGTAGTATTGTGTCCTGACCAAACAATAATGAATCATGTTCATTTTGCAAAGTATATCTGATATCCAAAGGTTAAATGTATTTGCAGCAAACAAAATAATAATTCATTTTAGGGAATATCACTGAATCAAACATAATTCTGTTTCCAGCAGCACCCAGGTTGCTCCAAGGAGCAGGTGCTGGCAATTATTTCATCATCAAAGTCAAAATGTATAATATAAAAGACAATTAACAATCAATTGAAACAAACGGGAACTTATCATACTCACTAATCAAGCAACATCCTCCTGATGATAGCAATCAGAATGACTGCATAATTCATTTTTTTTAATAATGAAAGGGTTGTATTTTCTGAGAACTTATTCAAGACAAAGTGCCATCAAGCTATGCATGTTACAGATGGACTTCCAAAGTGGCTATTGTGCCTTCAGTAGCCGGGATTCACAAAATGGTCGTCAATCATACACTCTGTTTTAATAAGATCATCTCACACTGAAGCCAATGAGCATTGCAAAGAAATACACAAACTGCTGCATCTAGAAATATGATTGTCGACTTTGTAGATCATTGATTTCTTGGCGCATTTCGTTTCATGCGAAGAGGGAAGACTTGTATGCATGACCTGCGTACATATGAAAGCTACAATCTCGCAGTGTTCTCTGTTGGAACTATTAAGTCTCGGAGCCTGATTCATAGATGGTACATGTCCCAGTGCAAAACATGTGTTCTTCACGTGTGTTCTTTCCATGAATTGTGTTAGCTCAGATTTGCAAACTCCATGCTTAGGACTGTACTGCCAGCTGTCATGGGCAAAAAGGGTTTCATTACATGGCCACGGCAGTGGCCATGGAGTTATGGTTAAGTTGCTGTTTCCATAGGAAGAGCACTTTTTGGGCGGCTTATAATTTCGCTCCCCCTGGACGAATCCACACCAAACTTTGCAAAAAAAATTATATGGCCCACTCTGAATTTTTTTTTGCAAAGTTTGGTGAGGTTTGGCCCAGGGGGGGGCAAAGTTATAGGGGGGGCCCCACCATTTCTTTTTCCCATAGACTGAATGGGAAAAAAACTTTGCTCAAGCCTACAGCCAAACCACTGGACGGATTTTCACCAAATTTGGACCAGGAGCAGCGGCTTGGAGAAATTTGGTGAAAATCCGTCCAGTAGTTTTTTAAAAAATGACCAAAAGTAGGTCCGAAAAAATTAGTGATATCTGTGTCCGCTTTGCGGACACATTTCCCTGTTCGCTGCGCGGACAGGACGGGGATTGGGCAAGCGGCTTGCATGATGTCCGCGGACATCTGACGTGCCCTCTCATTGGCTGCGGTGAAGCGTGCAGTGCGTCGTATTTTGAGAGACGCCCACCATCTTTGTTTATCGTTTGAGTAGCGGGATCTGCTGCCTGCAGAGTAAGCTCAGGCCCCGTGTCTTCCTCCTGTTCCCCCCACCCCCGCTCATGCCCGTGTCTTCCTCTCGTTCCCCCCACCCCCCGCTCATGCCCCGTGTCTTCCTCCTGTCCCCCCACCACACCTCATGCCCTGTGTCTCTCTTTTGTTCCTCCATCCCCCGCTCACGCCATCGACACACAGTGGCCTGCTGAGGGCTGACCAGCAGGATCTGCTGCCTGCACAGTTAGCTCAGGCCCCATGTCTTCCTTCTGTTCCCACCACCCACGCTCATGCCCCATGTCTTCCTCATGTTCCCCCCGCTCATGGCCCGTGTCTCCCCTGTTGACCCCCACCCCCCGCTCATGCTCCGTGACTGTCCACCTCCTTTTCCCCCACCCCCACTCATGGCCCATGTTTCCCCTGTTCACCCCCACTCCCCGCTCATGCCCCGTGTCTCCCTTCTTCCGCCCCAAACCCGCTTATGCCCCGTGTCTCCCTTCTTTCCACCCCTCACCCCTGCTCATGCCCCGTGTCTCCCTTCTTTCCCCCCCACCCCCGCTCATGCCCTGTGTCTCCCTTCTTTCCACCCCCTGCTCATGCCCCGTGTCTCCCTTCTTTCCCCCACCACCCGCTCATGCCCCGTGTCTCCCTTCTTTCCCCCCCCACCCCCACTCATGCCCCGCGTCTCCCTTCTTCCCCCACCCCCCGCTCATGCCCCGTGTCTCCCTTCTTCCCCCCCACCCCCGCTCATGCCCTGTGTCTCCCTTCTTTCCCCCCCACCCCCCGCTCATGCCCCGTGTCTCCCTTTTCCTCCCCACCCCCCGCTCATGCCCCGTGTCTCCCTTCTTTCCCCCACCCCCGCTCATGCTCCTTGTCTCCCTTCTTTCCCCCTCCCACCCCCCGCTCATGCCCCGTGTCTCCCTTCTCCCCCCACCCACCGCTCATGCCCCATGTTTCCCTTCTTTTCCCCCCACCCCCCGCTCTTGCCCCGTGTCTCCCTTCTTTCCCCCCCCACCCTCCGCTCATGCCCCGTGTCTCCCTTCTTTCCCCCGCACCCCCATCTCATGCCCCTGTATCTCTTCTTTCCCCCCACCCCACCGCTCATGCCCCATGTCTACCTTCTTCCCCCCACCCCCGCTCATGCCCCGTGTCTCCCATCTTTGTCACCCCACCCCCCGCTCATGTCCCGTGTCTCCCTTCTTTTCCCCGCACACTCCGCTCATGCCCCGTGTCTCCCTTTTCCTCCCCACCCCCCGCTCATGCCCCGTGTCTCCCTTCTTTCCCCCCCACCCTTGCTCATGCCCCGTGTCTCCCTTCTTTCCCCCCACCCCCCGCTCATGCCCTGTGTCTCCCTTCTTTCCCCCCCACCCCCTGCTCATGCCCCATGTTTCCCTTCTTTCCCCCCCTCCCACCCCCTGCTCATGCCCTTTTTCTCCCTTCTCCCCCCCACCTACCGCTCATGCCCCATGTCTCCCTTCTTTTCCCCCCACCCCCCGCTCTTTCCCCGTGTCTCCCTTCTTTCTCCCCCACCCCCCGCTCATGCCCCATGTCTCCCTTCTTTGCCCCGCACCCCAAGCTCATGCCCCTGTCTCCCTTCTTTCCCCCCACCCCCCGCTCATGCCCCATGTCTCCCTTCTTCCCCCCACCCCCGCTCATGCCCCGTGTCTCCCTTCTTTGTCACCCCAACCCCCGCTCATGCCCCGTGTCTCCCTTCTTTCCCCCACTCATGCCCTGTATCTCCCTATTTCCCCCCCACGCCCCGCTCATGCCCCGTATCTCCCTTCTTTCCCCCCACCCCCCCTCTCATGCCCCATGTCTCCCTTCTTTCCCCCCAGCCTCCGCTCATGCCTCATGTTTCCCTTCTTTCCCCCACCCCACGCTCATGCCCTGTGTCTCCCTTCTTTCCCCCCACCCCCAGCTCATGCCCCATGTCTCCCTTCTTTACCCTCCCAACCCCTGCTCATGCCCCGTGTATCCCTTCTTTCCCCCCTCCACCCCCGTTCATTCCCCGTGCCTCCCTTCTGCCCCCCCATCCCCGTTCATGCCCTGTGTCTCCCTCCTGTACCCCCCACACCCGCTCATGTCCTGTGTCTCCCTCCTGTACCCCCCACCCTCCGCTCATGCCCCGTGTCTCCCTCCTGTCCCCCTGACCCCCCGCTCATGCCCTGTGTCTCCCCTGTTCACCCCCACCCCCGCTCATTCCCCATGTCTCCCCTGTCCCCCCCACCCCCTGCTCATGTCCTGTGTCTCCCTTCTTCCCCCCACCCCCCGCTCATGCCCTGTGTCTGCCCTGTTCCTCCCACCCTCCGCTCATGCCCCGTGTCTCCCTCCTGTACCTGCCACCCCCCGCTCATGCCCCGTGTCTACCTCGTGTTCCCCCCACCCCTTGCTCATGCCCCGTGTCTCCCTCGTGTTCCACCCCACCCCCCGCTCATGCCACATGTCTCCCTCCTGTACCCCACCCCCCACTCATGCCCTGTGTCTCCCTCGTGTTCCCCCCACCCCCACTCATGCCCTTTGTCTCCCTCCTGGCCCCCCCACCCCCCGCTCATGCCCTGTTTCTCCCCTGTTCACCCCCACCCCCGCTCATGCCCCGTGTCTCCCTTCTTCCCCCCCAAGCCCCCGCTCATGCCCCGTGTCTGCCCTGTTCCCCCCACACCCCGCTCATGCCCTGTGTTTCCCTCCTGTACCCCCCACCCCCCGCTCATGCCCTGTTTCTGCCCTGTTCCCCCAACCCCCCGCTCATGCCCCGTGTCTCCCTCGTGTACCCCCTCACCCCCTGCTCATGCCCCGTGCCCCCCCACCCCCCATTCATGCCCCATGTCTTCCGTGTTCCCTCTGAACCCCGTTCATGCCCGTGTCTCTGTTGTGTTACCCCCCACCCCCGCTCATGCCCCGTGTCACCCTCGTGTTCCCCCCTACCCCCTGCTTATGCCCCATGTCTCCCCTGTTCACCCCCACTCCCTGCTCATGCTCCGTGTCTCCCTTCTTTCCCCCCCAACCCCCGCTCAACGCCCGTGTTTCCCCTGTTCACGCCCACTCCCCGCTCATGCCCCATGTCTCCCTTCTTTCCCCCCCACCCCCTGCTCATGCCCCGTGTCTCCCTTCTTTCCACCCCCCCACCCCCCGCTCATGCCCCGTGTCTCCCTTCTTTCCCCCCACCCCGGCTCATGCCCCGTTTCTCCCTTCTTTCCGCCCCACCCCCCGCTCATGCCCCGTGTCTCCCTTCTTTCCCCCCACCCCCACTCATGCCCCGCGTCTCCCTTCTTCCCCCCACCCCCCGCTCATGCCCCGTGTCTCCCTTCTTCCCCCCAAGCCCCGCTCATGCCCTGTGTCTCCCTTCTTTCCCCCCCACCCCCCGCTCATGCCCCGTGTCTCCATTTTCCTCCCCACCCCCCGCTCATGCCCCGTGTCTCCCTTCTTTCACCCCTCCCACCCCCCGCTCATGTCCCATGTCTCCCTTCTCCCCCCACCCAACGTTCATGCCCCATGTCTCCCTTCTTTTCCCCCCACCCCCCGCTCATGCCCCGTGTCTCCCTTCATCCCCCCACCCCCCGCTCATGCCCCGTGTCTCCCCTCTTTCCCCCCAACCCCAGTTCATGCCCCATGTCTCCCTTCTTTCCCCCACCTCCCGCTCATGCCCCATGTTTCCCTTCTTCCCCCCGCTCATGCGCCGTGTCTCCCTTCTTTTCCCCGCACACTCTGCTCATGCCTCGTGTCTCCCTTCTTTCCCCCGCTCATGCCCCGTATCTCCCTTCTTCCCCCCCACGCCCCACTCATGCCCCATGTCTCCCTTCTTCCCCCCACCCCCCGCATCTCCCTTCTTCCCCTCCACCCCCCGCACATGCCCCGTGTCTCCCTCCTTTCCCCCCAGTCCCTGCTCATAACTCATGTCTCCCTTCTTTCCCCCCACCCCACGCTCATGCCCCGTGTCTCCCTTCTTTCCCCCCGCCCCCCGTTCATGCCCCATGTCTCCCTTCTTTACCCTCCCCACCCCCTGCTCATGCCCCGAGTATCCCTTCTTTACCCCCTCTACCCCCGTTCATTCCCCGTGCCTCCCTTCTTCCCCCCCACCCCCCGCTCATGCCCCGTGTCTCCCTCCTGTACCACCCACCCCTGCTCATGTCCCATGTCTCCCTCCTGTACCCCCACCCACTACTCATGCCCCGTGTCTCCCTCCTGTACCCCCCACCCCCGCTCATGCCCCGTGTCTCCCTCCTGTCCGCCAAACCCCCCGCTCATGCCCCGTGTCTCTACTGTTCACCCTCACCCCCGCTCATGCCCCATGTCTCCCCTGTCCCCCCACCCCCCGCTCATGTCCCGTGTCTCCCTTCTTCCCCCCAACCCCCGCTCATGCCCTGTGTCTGCCCTGTTCCTCCCACCCTCCGCTCATGCCCCGTGTCTCCCTCCTGTACCTCCCACCCCCCGCTCATGCCCCGTGTCTCCACTGTTCACCCTCACCCCCGCTCATGCCCCATGTCTCCCCTGTCCCCCCACCCCCCGCTCATGTCTCGTGTCTCCCTTTCTCCCTTCTTCCCCCCACCCCCCGCTCATGTCTCGTGTCTCCCTTCTTCCCCCCACCCCCCGCTCATGCCCTGTGTTTGCCCTGTTCCTCCCACACTCTGCTCATGCCCCGTGTCTCCCTCCTGTACCTCCCACCCCCCGCTCATGCCCCGTGTCTCCCTCGTGTTACGCCCCACCCCCGCTCATGCCCCATGTCTGCCCTGTTCCCCCCACTCTCCGCTCATGCCCAGTGTCTCCCTCGTGTTACCCCCACCCCTCGTTCATGCCCCATGTCTCCCTCCTGTTCCCCCCACCACCCGCTCATGCCCCATGTCTCCCTTCTTTCCCCCACCCCCTGCTCATGCCCTGTGTCTCCCTTCTTTCCACCCCACCACCCCCCGCTCATGCCCCGTGTCTCCCTTCTTTCCCCCCACCCCCGCTCATGCCCCGTGTCTCCCTTCTTTCTGCCCCACCCCCCGCTCATGCCCCGTGTCTCCCTTCTTTCCCCCCCACCCCCACTCATGCCCCGCGTCTCCCTTCTTCCCCCCACCCCACGCTCATGCCCCGTGTCTCCCTTCTTCCCCCAACCCCCGCTCATGCCCTGTGTCTGCCCTGTTCCTCCCACCCCCCGCTCATGCCCCGTGTCTCCACTGTTCACCCTCACCCCCGCTCATGCCCCATGTCTCCCCTGTCCCCCCACCCCCCGCTCATGTCCCGTGTCTCCCTTCTTCCCCCCCACCCCCCGCTCATGCCCTGTGTCTGCCCTGTTCCTCCCACCCCCCGCTCATGCCCCGTGTCTCCACTGTTCACCCTCACCCCCGCTCATGCCCCGTCTCCCCTGTCCCCCCACCCCCCGCTCATGTCCCGTGTCTCCCTTCTTCCCCCCCACCCCCCGCTCATGCCCTGTTCCTCCCACCCTCCGCTCATGCCCCGTGTCTCCCTCCTGTACCTCCCACCCCCCGCTCATGCCCCGTGTCTCCCTCGAGTTACGCCTCACCCCCCGCTCATGCCCCATGTCTGCCCTGTTCCCCCCACTTCCCGCTCATGCCCCGTGTCTCCCTCGTGTTACCCCCACCCTTCGTTCATGCCCCATGTCTCCCTCCTGTTCCCCCCACCACCCGCTCATGCCCCGTGTCTCCCTTGTGTACCCCCCAGACCCTACTCATGCCCCATGTCCCCCAAACCCCCGCTCATGCCCAGTGTCTGCCCTGTTCCCCCCACCCCCGCTCATGCCCTGTGTCTCTGTCGTGTTACCCCATAACACCCGCAAATGCCCCGTGTCTCCCTCGTGTTCCCCCCACCTCCTGCTCATGCCCCCTGTCTCCCATGTTCACCGCACCCCCCGCTCATGCCCTGTGTCTCCCTTCTTTCCCCCCCACTCCCCGCTCATGCCCCGTGTTTCCCGTCTTCCCCCCATCACCCGCTCATGCCCCGTTTCTCCCTTCTTTCCACCTTCCACCCCCGCTCATGCCCCGTGTCTCCCTTCTTTCCCACCTCACCCCCCGCTCATGCCCCGTGTCTCCCTTCTTTCGCCCCCCACCCTCGCTCATGCCCTGTGTCTCCCTTCTTTCCCCCCACCCCCCGCTCATGCCCCGTGTCTCCCTTCTCCCCCCCACCCACCGCTCATGCCCCGTGTCTCCCTCATGTACCCCCCACCCCCGCTCATGTCCCGTGTCTCCCTCCTGTACCACCACCCACTGCTCATGCCCCGTGTCTCCCTCCTGTACCCCCCACCCCCGCTCATGCCCCGTGTCTCCCTCCTGTCCGCCAAACCCCCCGCTCATGCCCCGTGTCTCCACTTTTCACCCCCACCCCCCGCTCATGTCCCATGTCTCCCTTCTTCCCCCCCACCCCCCGCTCATGCCCTGTGTCTGCCCTGTTCCTCCCACCCCCCGCTCATGCCCCGTGTCTCCACTGTTCACCCTCACCCATGCCCCATGTCTCCCCTGTCCCCCCACCCCCCGCTCATGTCCCGTGTCTCCCTTCTTCCCCCCCCACCCCCCGCTCATGCCCTGTGTCTGCCCTGTTCCTCCCACCCCCCGCTCATGCCCCGTGTCTCCACTGTTCACCCTCACCCCCGCTCATGCCCCATGTCTCCCCTGTCCCCCCACCCCCGCTCATGTCCCGTGTCTCCCTTCTTCCCCCCCACCCCCCGCTCATGGCCTGTTCCTCCCACCCTCCGCTCATGCCCCGTGTCTCCCTCCTGTACCTCCCACCCCCCGCTCATGCCCCGTGTCTCCCTCGAGTTACGCCCCACCCCCCGCTCATGTCCCATGTCTGCCCTGTTCCCCCCACTTCCCGCTCATGCCCCGTGTCTCCCTCGTGTTACCCCCACCCTTCGTTCATGCCCCATGTCTCCCTCCTGTTCCCCCACCACCCGCTCATGCCCCGTGTCTCCCTTGTGTACCCCCCAGACCCTACTCATGCCCCATGTCCCCCAAACCCCCGCTCATGCCCCGTGTCTGCCCTGTTCCCCCCACCCCCGCTCATGCCCTGTGTCTCTGTCGTGTTACCCCCCAACCCCCGCTCATGCCCCGTGTCTCCCTCATGTTCCCCCCCACCTCCTGCTCATGCCCCCTGTCTCCCATGTTCACCCCCACCCCCCGCTCATGCCCTGTGTCTCCCTTCTTTCCCCCCCACTCCCCGCTCATGCCCCGTGTTTCCCGTCTTCCCCCCCACCCCCCGCTCATGCCCCGTTTCTCCCTTCTTTCCACCCTCCACCCCCGCTCATGCCCCGTGTCTCCCTTCTTTCCCACCTCACCCCCCGCTCATGCCCCGTGTCTCCCTTCTTTCGCCCCCTACCCCCCGCTCATGCCCTGTGTCTCCCTTCTTTCCCCCCACCCCCCGCTCATGCCCCGTGTCTCCCTTCTCCCCCCCACCCACCGCTCATGCCCCATGTCTCCCTTCTTTTCCCCCCACCCCCCGCTCTTTCCCCGTGTCTCGCTTCTTTCCCCCCCACCCCCGCTCATGCCCCGTGTATCCCTTCTTTCCCCCGCATCCCCAGCTCATGCCCCTGTCTCCCTTCTTTCCCCCCACCCCCGCTCATTCCCCATGTCTTCCTTCTTTACCCCACTCCCGCTCATGCCCCGTGTCTCCCTTCTTTGTCACCCGAACCCCCGCTCATGCCCTGTGTCGTCTCCCTTCTCCCCCCCACCCACCGCTCATGCCCCGTGTCTCGCTTCTTTCCCCCCCACCCCCCGCTCATGCCCCGTGTCTCCCTTCTTTCCCCCGCACCCCCAGCTCATGCCCCTGTCTCCCTTCTTTCCCCCCACCCCCCGCTCATGCCCCATGTCTCCCTTCTTCCCCCCACCCCCGCTCATGCCCCTTGTCTCCCTTCTTTGTCACCCCAACCCCCGCACTTGCCCCGTGTCTCCCTTCTTTCCCCCGCACCCCCATCTCATGCCACTGTATCCCTTCTTTCCCCCAGCCCACCGCTCATGCTCCATGTCTACCTTCTTCCCCCCACCCCCGCTCATGCACCGTGTCTCCCCTCTTTGTCACCCCACCCCCCGCTCATGCCCTGTGTCTCCCTTCTTTTCCCTGCACACTCCGCTCATGCCCCGTGTCTCCCTTTTCCTCCCCACCCCCCGCTCATGCCCCGTGTCTCCCTTCTTTCCCCCCCACCCTTGCTCATGCCCCGTGTCTCCCTTCTTTCCCCCCACCCCCCGCTCATGCCCTGTGTCTCCCTTCTTTCCCCCCCACCCCGTGCTCATGCCCCATGACTCCCTTCTTTCCCCCCTCCCAACCCCCGCTCATGCCCTGTGTCTCCCTTCTCCCCCCCACCCACCGCTCATGCCCCATGTCTCCCTTCTTTTCCCTGCACACTCCGCTCATGCCCCGTGTCTCCCTTTTCCTCCCCACCCCCTGCTCATGCCCCGTGTCACCCTTCTTTCCCCCCACCCTTGCTCATGCCCCGTGTCTCCCTTCTTTCCCCCCACCCCCCGCTCATGCCCTGTGTCTCCCTTCTTTTCCCCCCACCCCCTGCTCATGCCCCGTTTCTCCCTTCTTTCCACCCTCCACCCCCGCTCATGCCCCGTGTCTCCCTTCTTTCCCACCTCACCCCCCGCTCATGCCCCGTGTCTCCCTTCTTTCGCCCCCAACCCCCTGCTCATGCCCTGTGTCTCACTTCTTTCCCCCCACCCCCCGCTCATGCCCCGTGTCTCCCTTCTCCCCCCCACCCACCGCTCATGCCCCATGTCTCCCTTCTTTTCCCCCCACCCCCCGCTCTTTCCCCGTGTCTCGCTTCTTTCCCCCTCACCCCCGCTCATGCCCCGTGTCTCCCTTCTTTCCCCCGCACCCCCAGCTCATGCCCCTGTCTCCCTTCTTTCCCCCCACCCCGCTCATGCCCCATGTCTTCCTTCTTCCCCCCACTCCCGCTCATGCCCCGTGTCTCCCTTCTTTGTCACCCCAACCCCCGCTCATGCCCTGTGTCTTCCTTCTCCCCCCATCCACCGCTCATGCCCCATGTCTCCCTTTTTTTCCCCCCACCCCCTGCTCTTTCCCCGTGTCTCGCTTCTTCCCCCCCACCCCCCGCTCATGCCCCGTGTCTCCCTTCTTTCCCCCGCACCCCCAGCTCATGCCCCTGTCTCCCTTCTTTCCCCCCACCCCCCGCTCATGCCCCATGTCTCCCTTCTTCCCCCCACCCCCGCTCATGCCCCGTGTCTTCCTTCTTTGTCACCCCAACCCCCGCTCTTGCCCCGTGTCTCCCTTCTTTCCCCCGCACCCCCATCTCATGCCACTGTATCCCTTGTTTCCCCCACCCCACCGCTCATGCCCCATGTCTACTTTCTTCCCCCCACCCCCGCTCATGCCCCGTGTCTCCCTTCTTTGTGACCCCACCCCCGCTCATGCCCCGTGTCTCCCTTCTTTTCACTGCACACTCCGCTCATGCCCCGTGTCTCCCTTTTCCTCCCCACCCCCCGCTCATGCCCCGTGTCTCCCTTCTTTCCCCCCCACCCTTGCTCATGCCCCGTATCTCCCTTCTTTCCCCCCACCCCCCGCTCATGCCCTGTGTCTCCCTTCTTTCCCCCCCACCCCCTGCTCATGGCCCATGTCTCCCTTCTTTCCCCCCTCCCAACCCCCGCTCATGCCCTGTGTCTCCCTTCTCCCCCATCCACCGCTCATGCCCCATGTCTCCCTTCTTTTCCCCCCACCCCCTGCTCTTTCCCCGTGTCTCGCTTCTTTCCCCCCCACCCCCCGCTCATGCCCCGTGTCTCCCTTCTTTCCCCCGCACCCCCAGCTCATGCCCCTGTCTCCCTTCTTTCCCCCCACCCCCCGCTCATGCTCCATGTCTCCCTTCTTCCCCCCACCCCCGCTCATGCCCCGTGTCTCCCTTCTTTCTCACCCCAACCCCCGCTCTTGCCCCGTGTCTCCCTTCTTTCCCCCGCACCCCCATCTCATGCCACTGTATCCCTTGTTTCCCCCACCCCACCGCTCATGCCCTATGTCTACTTTCTTCCCCCCACCCCCGCTCATGCCCCATGTCTCCCTTCTTTTCCCCCCACCCCCTGCTCTTTCCCCGTGTCTCGCTTCTTTCCCCCCCACCCCCCGCTCATGCCCCGTGTCTCCCTTCTTTCCCCCGCACCCCCAGCTCATGCCCCTGTCTCCCTTCTTTCCCCCCACCCCCCGCTCATGCTCCATGTCTCCCTTCTTCCCCCCACCCCCGCTCATGCCCCGTATCTCCCTTCTTTCCCCCCACCCCCCGCTCATGCCCTGTGTCTCCCTTCTTTCCCCCCCACCCCCTGCTCATGGCCCATGTCTCCCTTCTTTTCCCCCTCCCAACCCCCGCTCATGCCCTGTGTCTCCCTTCTCCCCCCCACCCACCGCTCATGCCCCATGTCTCCCTTCTTTTCCCCCATCCCCCGCTCTTTCCCCATGTCTCCCTTCTTCCCCCCCACCCCCTGCTCATGCCCCGTGTCTCCCTTCTTTCCCCCGCACCCCCAGCTCATGCCCCTGTCTCCCTTCTTTCCCCCCACCCCCCGCTCATGCCCCATGTCCCCCTTCTTCCCCCACCCCCTGCTCATGCCCCGTGTCTCCCTTCTTTCCCCCGCACCCCCAGCTCATGCCCTGTGTCTCCCTTCTTTCCCCCCCACCCCCTGCTCATGGCCCATGTCTCCCTTCTTTTCCCCCTCCCAACCCCCGCTCATGCCCTGTGTCTCCCTTCTCCCCCCCACCCACCACTCATGCCCCATGTCTCCCTTCTTTTCCCCCATCCCCCGCTCTTTCCCCATGTCTCCCTTCTTCCCCCCACCCCCTGCTCATGCCCCGTGTCTCCCTTCTTTCCCCCGCACTCCCAGCTCATGCCCCTGTCTCCCTTCTTTGTCACCCTAACCCCCGCTCATGCCCCTTGTCTCCCTTCTTTCCCCCACTCATGCCCTGTATCTCCCTATTTCCCCCCCACGCCCCACTCATGCCCCATGTCTCCCTTCTTCCCCCCACCCCCTGCTCATTCCCCGTATCTCCCTTCTTTCCCCCCACCCCCCGCTCATGCCCCATGTCTCCCTTCTTTCCCCCCAGCCCCTGCTCATGCCTCATGTCTCCCTTCTTTTCCCCCACCCCACGCTCATGCCCCGTGTCTCCCTTCTTTCCCCCTACCCCCCGCTCATGCCCCATGTCTCCCTTCTTTACCCTACCCACCCCCGCTCATGCCCCCTGTATCCCTTCTTTCCCCCCTCGACCCCCCGTTCATTCCCCGTGCCTCCCTTCTGCCCCCCCACCCCCCGTTCATGCCCTGTGTCTCCCTCCTGTACCCCCCACCCCCGCTCATGTCCCGTGTCTCCCTGCTGTACCCCCACCCACTGCTCATGCCCTGTGTCTCCCTCCTGTACCCCCCACCCTCCGCTCATGCCCCATGTCTCCCCTGTCCCCCCCACCCCCTGCTCATGTCCTGTGTCTCCCTTCTTCCGCCCCACCCCCCGCTAATGCCCTGTGTCTGCCCTGTGCCTCCCACCCTCCCCTCATGCCCCGTGTCTCCCTCCTGTACCTGCCACCCCCGCTCATGCCCCGTGTCTACCTCGTGTTCCCCCCACCCCTTGCTCATGCCCCGTGTCTCCCTCGTGTTCCACCCCACCCCCCGCTCATGCCCCATGTCTCCCTCCTGTACCCCACCCCCCGCTCATGCCCTGTGTCTCCCTCGTGTTCCCCCCACCCCCACTCATGCCCTGTGTCTCCCTCCTGGCCCCCCCACCCCCCGCTCATGCCCCGTGTCTCCCCTGTTCACCCCCACCCCCGCTCATGCCCAGTGTCTCCCTTCTCCCCCCCCCAAGCCCCCGCTCATGCCCCATGTCTGCCCTGTTCCCCCCACACCCCGCTCATGCCCTGTGTTTCCCTACTGTACCCCCCACCCCCGCTCATGCCCTGTTTCTGCCCTGTTCCCCCAACCACCTGCTCATGCCCCGTGTCTCCCTCGTGTACCCCCTCACCCCCTGCTCATGCCCCGTGCCCCCCCACCCCCCATTCATGCCCCATGTCTTCCGTGTTCCCTCTGACCCCTGCTCATGCCCGTGTCTCTGTTGTGTTACCCCTCCACCCCGCTCATGCCCTGTGTCACCCTCGTGTTCCCCCCACCCCCTGCTCTTGCCCCGTGTCTCCCCTGTTCACCCCCACCCCCTGCTCATGCTCCGTGTCTCCCTTCTTTCCCCCCCAACCCCCGCTCATGGCCCGTGTTTCCCCCACCCCTCGTTCATGCCCCATGTCTCCCTCCTGTTCCCCCCCACCACCCGCTCATGGCCCGTGTTTCCCCTGTTCACGCCCACTCCCCGCTCATGCCTCATGTCTCCCTTCTTTCCCCCCACCCCCTGCTCATGCCCCGTGTCTCCCTTCTTTCCACCCCCCACCCCCCGCTCATGCCCCGTGTCTCCCTTCTTTCCCCCCACCTCCGCTCATGCCCCGTGTCTCCCTTCTTTCCGCCCCACCCACCGCTCATGCCCCGTGTCTCCCTTCTTTCCCCCCTACCCCCACTCATGCCCCGCATCTCCCTTCTTTCCCCCACCCCTCACTCATGCCCCGTGTCTCCCTTCTTCCCCCCCAACCCCCGCTCATGCCCTGTGTCTCCTTCTTTCCCCCCCACCCCCCGCTCATGCCCCGTGTCTCCCTTTTCCTCCCCACCCCCCGCTCATGCCCCGTGTCTCCCTTCTTTCCCCCACCCCCGCTCATGCCCTGTCTCCCTTCTTTCTCCCCCACCCCCGCTCATGCCCTGTCTCCCTTCTTTCCCCCCCACCCCCCGCTCATGCCCCGTGTCTCCCTTCTTTCCCCCCTCCCAACCTCCGCTCATGCCCCATGTCTCCCTTCTCCCCCCACCCACCGCTCATGCCCCATGTCTCCCTTCTTTTCCCCTCACCCCCCGCTCATGCCCCGTGTCTCCCTTCTTTCCCCCCACCCCCAGCTCATGCCCCATGTCTCCCTTCTTTCCCCCACCTCCCGCTCATGCCCCATGTCTCCCTTCTTCCCCCTGCTCATGCCCCGTGTCTCCCTTCTTTTCCCCCGCACACTCTGCTCATGCCCCGTGTCTCCCTTCTTTCCCCCGCTCATGCCCCGTATCTCCCTTCTTCCCCCCCACGCCCCACTCATGCCCCATGTCTCCCTTCTTCCCCCTACCCCCCGCATCTCCCTTCTTTCCCCTCCACCCCCCGCTCATGCCCCGTGTCTTCCTTCTTTCCCCCCAGTCCCTGCTCATGCCTCATGTCTCCCTTCTTTCCCCCCACTCCACGCTCATGCCCCGTGTCTCCCTTCTTTCCCCCCACCCCCTGTTCATGCCCCATGTCTCCCTTCTTTACCCTCCCCACCCCCTGCTCATGCCCCGTGTATCCCTTCTTTCCCCCCTCTACCTCCCGTTCATTCCCCGTGCCTCCCTTCTTCCCCCCACCCCCCGCTCATGCCCCGTGTCTCCCTCCTGTACCCCCCACCCCCGCTCATGTCCCGTGTCTCCCTCCTGTACCCCCAACCACTGCTCATGCCCCGTGTCTCGCTCCTGTACCCCCCAAAACCCCCGCTCATGCCCCGTGTCTCCACTGTTCACCCTCACCCCCGCTCATGCCCCATGTCTCCCCTGTCCCCCCACCCCTGCTCATGTCCCGTGTCTCCCTTCTTCCCCCCCACCCCCCGCTCATGCCCTGTGTCTGCCCTGTTCCTCCCACCCTCCGCTCATGCCCCGTGTCTCCCTCCTGTACCTCCCACCCCCCCGCTCATGCCCCGTGTCTCCCTCGTGTTACGCCCCACCCCCCGCTCATGCCCCATGTCTGCCCTGTTCCCCCCACTCCCCGCTCATGCCCCGTGTCTCCCTCGTGTTACCCCCACCCCTCGTTCATGCCCCATGTCTCCCTCCTGTTCCCCCCACCACCCGCTCATGCCCAGTGTCTCTGTCGTGTTACCCCCCAACCCCGCTCATGCCCCGTGTCTCCCTCGTGTTCCCCCCCACCCCCTGCTCATGCCCCCTGTCTCCCCTGTTCACCCCCACCCCCCTCTCATGCCCCGTGTCTCACTTCTTACCCCCCACTCCCCGCTCATGCCCCCTGTTTCCTGTCTTCCCCCCCACCCCCCGCTCATGCCCCGTTTCTCCCTTCTTTCCACCCCCCACCCCCCTCATGCCCCGTGTCTCCCTTCTTTCCCACCTCACCACCCGCTCATGCCCCGTGTCTCCCTTCTTTCGCCACCCACCCCCGCTCATGCCCTGTGTCTCCCTTCTTTCCCCCCACCCCCCGCTCATGCCCCGTGTCTCCCTTCTTTACCCCCTCACCCCCCGCTCATGCTCCGTGTGTCCCTTCTTTCCCCCACCCCTCGCTCATGTCCCGTGTCTCCCTTCTCCCCCCCACCCCCAGCTCATGCCCCGTGTCTCCCTTCTTTCCCCATCCCCCGTTCATGCCCCCTGTCTCCCTTCTTCCCCCCACCCCCCGCATCTCCCTTCTTTCCCCTCCACACCCCGCTCATGCCCCGTGTCTCCCTTCTTTCCCCCAGCCCCTGCTCATGCCTCATGTCTCCCTTCTTTCCCCCCCACCCCACACTCATGCCCTGTGTCTCCCTTCTTTCCGCCCACCCCCCGTTCATGCCCCATGTCTCCCTTCTTACCCTCCCCACCCCCCGCTCATGCCCCGTGTATCCCTTCTTTCCCCCCTCTACCCCCCGCTCATTCACCGTGCCTCCCTTCTTCCCCCCACCCCCGCTCATGCCCCGTGTCTCCCTCCTGTACCCCCCATCCCCGCTCATGTCCCGTGTCTCCCTCCTGTACCCCCACCCACTGCTCATGCCCCGTGTCTCCCTCCTGTACCCCCCACCACCCGCTCATGCCCCATGTCTCCCTCCTGTCCGCCCCACCCCCCGCTCATGCCCCTTGTCTCCACTGTTCACCCTCACCCTCGCTCATGCCCCATGTCTCCCCTGTCCCCCAGCCCCCGCTCATGTCCCCTGTCTCCCTTCTTCCCCCCCACCCCCTCGCTCATGCCCTGTGTCTGCCCTGTTCCTCCCACCCTCCGCTCATGCCCCGTGTCTCCCTCCTGTACCTCCCACCCCCCGCTCATGCCCCGTGTCTCCCTCGTGTTACGCCCCACCCCCCGCTCATGCCCCATGTCTGCCCTGTTCCCCCCACTCCCCGCTCATGCCCCGTGTCTCCCTCGTGTTACCCCCACCCCTCGTTCATGCCCCATGTCTCCCTCCTGTTCCCCCCACCACCCACTCATGCCCCGTGTCTCCCTTGTGTACCCCCCAGACCCCACTCATGCCCCATGTCCCCCAAACCCCCGCTCATGCCCCGTGTCTGCCCTGTTCCCCCCACCCCCGCTCATGCCCTGTGTCTCTGTCATGTTACCCCCAACCCCCGCTCATGCCCCGTGTCTCCCTCGTGTTCACCCCACCCCCTGCTCATGCCCCCTGTCTCCCCTGTTCACCCCCACCCCCCTCTCATGCCCCGTGTCTCACTTCTTACCCCCCACTCCCCGCTCATGCCCCGTGTTTCCCGTCTTCCCTTCCACCCCCCGCTCATGCCCCGTTTCTCCCTTCTTTCCACCCCCCACCCCCGCTCATGCCCCGTGTCTCCCTTCTTTCCCACCTCACCCCCGCTCATGCCCCGTGTCTCCCTTCTTTCGCCCCCCACCCCCTGCTCATGCCCTGTGTCTCCCTTCTTTCCCCCAACCCCCCGCTCATGCCGCATGTCTCCCTTCTTCCCCCCGCTCATGCCCTGTGTCTCCCTTCTTTTCCCCGCACACTCTGCACATGCCCCGTGTCTCCCTTCTTTCCCCCGCTCATGCCCCGTATCTCCCTTCTTCCCCCCCACGCCCCACTCATGCCCCATGTCTCCCTTCTTCCCCCCACCCCCGCATCTCCCTTCTTTCCCCTCCACCCCCCGCTCATGCCCCGTGTCTTCCTTCTTTCCCCCCAGTCCCTGCTCATGTCTCCCTTCTTTCCCCCCACTCCACGCTCATGCCCCGTGTCTCTCTTCTTTCCCCCCACCCCCTGTTCATGCCCCATGTCTCCCTTCTTTACCCTCCCCACCCCCTGCTCATGCCCCGTGTATCCCTTCTTTCCCCCCTCTACCCCCCGTTCATTCCCCGTGCCTCCCTTCTTCCCCCCACCCCCGCTCATGCCCCGTGTCTCCCTCCTGTACCCCCCACCCCCGCTCATGTCCCGTGTCTCCCTCCTGTACCCCCAACCACTGCTCATGCCCCGTGTCTCCCTCCTGTACCCCCCAAAACCCCCGCTCATGCCCCGTGTCTCCACTGTTCTCCCTCACCCCCGCTCATGCCCCATGTCTCCCCTGTCCCCCCACCCCCACTCATGTCCCGTGTCTCCCTTCTTCCCCCCCACCCCCCGCTCATGCCCTGTGTCTGCCCTGTTCCTCCCACCCTCCGCTCATGCCCCGTGTCTCCCTCCTGTACCTCCCACCCCCCGCTCATGCCCCGTGTCTCCCTCGTGTTACGCCCCACCCCCCGCTCATGCCCCATGACTGCCCTGTTCCCCCCACTCCCCGCTCATGCCCTGTGTCTCCCTCGTGTTACCCCCACCCCTCTTTCATGCCCCATGTCTCCCTCCTGTTCCCCCCACCACCCGCTCATGCCCGGTGTCTCCCTTGTGTACCCCCCAGACCCCACTCATGCCCCATGTCCCCCAAACCCCTGCTCATGCCCCGTGTCTGCCCTGTTCCCCCCACCCCCGCTCATGCCCTGTGTCTCTGTCGTGTTACCCCCCAACCCCGCTCATGCCCCGTGTCTCCCTCGTGTTCCCCCCCACCCCCTGCTCATGCCCCCTGTCTCCCCTGTTCACCCCCACCCCCCTCTCATGCCCCGTGTCTCACTTCTTACCCCCCACTCCCCGCTCATGCCCCGTGTTTCCTGTCTTCCCCCCCACCCCCCGCTCATGCCCCGTTTCTCCCTTCTTTCCACCCCCCACCCCCCTCATGCCCCGTGTCTCCCTTCTTTCCCACCTCACCACCCGCTCATGCCCCGTGTCTCCCTTCTTTCGCCACCGACCCCCGCTCATGCCCTGTGTCTCCCTTCTTTCCCCCCACCCCCCGCTCATGCCCCGTGTCTCCCTTCTTTACCCCCTCACCCCCCGCTCATGCCCCGTGTGTCCCTTCTTCCCCCCCACCCCTCGCTCATGTCCCGTGTCTCCCTTCTCCCCCCCACCCCCAGCTCATGCCCCGTGTCTCCCTTCTTTCCCCATCCCCCGTTCATGCCCCCTGTCTCCCTTCTTCCCCCCACCCCCTGCATCTCCCTTCTTTCCCCTCCACACCCCGCTCATGCCCCGTGTCTCCCTTCTTTCCCCCAGCCCCTGCTCATGCCTCATGTCTCCCTTCTTTCCCCCCACCCCACACTCATGCCCTGTGTCTCCCTTCTTTCCGCCCACCCCCCGTTCATGCCCCATGTCTCCCTTCTTACCCTCCCCACCCCCCGCTCATGCCCCGTGTATCCCTTCTTTCCCCCCTCTACCCCCCGCTCATTTCCCGTGCCTCCCTTCTTCCCCCCACCCCCGCTCATGCCCCGTGTCTCCCTCCTGTACCCCCCATCCCCGCTCAAGTCCCGTGTCTCCCTCCTGTACCCCCACCCACTGCTCATGCCCCGTGTCTCCCTCCTGTACCCCCCACCACCCGCTCATGCCCCATGTCTCCCTCCTGTCCGCCCCACCCCCCGCTCATGCCCCTTGTCTCCACTGTTCACCCTCACCCCCGCTCATGCCCCATGTCTCCCCTGTCCCCCCACCCCCACTCATGTCCCCTGTCTCCCTTTTTCCCCCCCACCCCCTCGCTCATGCCCTGTGTCTGCCCTGTTCCTCCCACCCTCCGCTCATGCCCCGTGTCTCCCTCCTGTACCTCTCATTCCCCGCTCATGCCCCGTGTCTCCCTCGTGTTACGCCCCACCCCCCGCTCATGCCCCATGTCTGCCCTGTTCCCCCCACTCCCCGCTCATGCCCCGTGTCTCCCTCGTGTTACCCCCACCCCTCGTTCATGCCCCATGTCTCCCTCCTGTTCCCCCCACCACCCACTCATGCCCCGTGTCTCCCTTGTGTACCCCCCAGACCCCACTCATGCCCCATGTCCCCCAAACCCCCGCTCATGCCCCGTGTCTGCCCTGTTCCCCCCACCCCCGCTAATGCCCTGTGTCTCTGTCGTGTTACCCCCAACCCCCGCTCATGCCTCGTGTCTCCCTCGTGTTCCCCCACCCCCTGCTCATGCCCCCTGTCTCCCCTGTTCACCCCAACCCCCCTCTCATGCCCCGTGTCTCACTTCTTACCCCCCACTCCCCGCTCATGCCCCGTGTTTCCCGTCTTCCCCCCACCCCCCGCTCATGCCCCGTTTCTCCCTTCTTTCCACCCCCCACCCCCGCTAATGCCCCGTGTCTCCCTTCTTTCCCACCTCACCCCCGCTCATGCCCCGTGTCTCCCTTCTTTCGCCCCCCACCCCCTGCTCATGCCCTGTGTCTCCCTTCTTTCCCCCCACCCCCCGCTCATGCCCCGTGTCTCCCTTCTTTACCCCCTCACCCCCCGCTCATCCCCCGTGTGTCCCTTCTTTCCCCCCACCCCTCGCTCATGTCCTGTGTCTCCCTTCTCCCTCCCACCCCCAGCTCATGCCCCGTGTCTCCCTTCTTTCCCCCCATCCCCCGTTCAATCCCTCTGTCTCCCTTCTTCCCCCCACCCCCCGCATCTCCCTTCTTTCCCCTCCACACCCCGCTCATGCCCCATGTCTCCCTTCTTTACCCTCCCCACCCCCCGCTCATGCCCCCTGTATCCCTTCTTTCCCCCCTCTACCCCCTGTGCCTCCCTTCTTCCCCCCACCCCCCGCTCATGCCCCATGTCTCCCTCCTGTACCCCCCACCCCCCAGCCCCCACTCCCGCTCATGTCCCGTGTCTCCCTCCTGTACCCCCACCCACTGCTCATGCCCCGTGTCTCCTTCCTGTACCCCCCACCCCCCGCTCATGCCCCATGTCTCCCCTGTCCCCCCACCCCCCGCTCATGTCCCGTGTCTCCCTTCTTCCCCCCCACCCCCCCGCTCATGCAAGGTGTCTGCCCTGTTCCTCCCACCCTCCCTCCTGAACCTCACACCCCCCGCTCATGCCCCGTGTCTCCCTCGTGTTACGCCCCACCACCCGCTCATGCTCCATGTCTGCCCTGTTCCCCCCAGTCCCCGCTCATGCCCCGTGTCTCCCTCGTGTTACCCTCACCCCTCGTTCATGCCCCGTGTCTCCCTCCTGTACCCCCCAACCCCCGCTCATGCCCCGTGTCTCCCTCGTGTTCCCCCCCACCCCCCGCTCATGCACCCTGTCTCCCCTGTTCACCCCCACCCCCCTCTCATGCCCCGTGTCTCACTTCTTCCCCCCCACTCCCTGCTCATGCCCCGTGTTTCCCCTCTTTCCCCCCACCCCCCGCTCATGCCCCATTTCTCCCTTCTTTCCACCCCCCACCCCCGCTCATGCCCCGTGTCTCCCTTCTTTCCCACCTCACCCCCCGCTCATGCCCCGTGTCTCCCTTCTTTCGCCCCCCACCCCCCGCTCATGTCCTGTGTCTCCCTTCTTTCCCCCACCCCCGCTCATGCCCGGTGTCTCCCTTCTTTACCCCCCTCACCCCCCGCTCATGCCCCATGTCTCCCTTCTCCCCCCAACCCCAGCTCATGCCCCCGTGTCTCCCTTTTTTCCCCCCCATCCCCCGCTCATGCCCCCCATGTCTCCCTCGTGTTACGCCCCACCCCCCGCTCATGCCCCATGTCTGCCCTGTTCCCCTCCACTCCCCGCTCATTCCCCGTGTCTCCCTCGTGTTACCCCCACCACTCGTTCATGCCCCGTGTCTCCCTCCTGTTCCCCCCACCACCCGCTCATGCCCTGTGTCTCCCTTGTGTACCTCCCCACCCCCAACTCATGCCCCGTGTCCCCCAACCGCCTGCTCATGCCCCGTGTCTGCCCTGTTCTCCCCACCCCCGCTCATGCCCTGTGTCTCCGTCGTGTTACCCCCCCAACCTCGCTCATGCCCCGTGTCTCCCTCATGTCCCCCCACCCCCCGCTCATGCCCCCTGTCTCCCCTGTTCACCCCCACCCCCCTCTCATGCCCCGTGTCTCACTTCTTCCCCCCCACTCCCCGCTCATGCCCCGTGTTTCCCATCTTTCCCCCCCACCCCCCGCTCATGCCCCGTTTCTCCCTTCTTTCCACCCCCCACTCCCGCTCATTCCCCGTGTCTCCCTTCTTTCCCACCTCACCCCCCGCTCATGCCCGTGTCTCCCTTCTTTCGCCCCCCACCCCCGCTCATGCCCTGTGTCTCCCTTCTTTCCCCCACCCCCTCTCATGCCCCGTGTCTCACTTCTTTCCCCCCTCACTCCCGCTCATGCCCCATGTCTCCCTTCTCCCCCCACCCCCAGCTCATGCCCCGAGTCTCCCTTCTTTCCCCCCGATCCCCCGCTCATTCCCCCTGTCTCCCTTCATTCTCCCCACCCCGGCTCATGCCCCGTGTCTCCCTTCTTTCCCCCCCACCCCCCGCTCATGCCCCGTGTCTCCCTTCTTTCCCCCGCTCATGCCTCGTGTCTCCCTTCTTTCCCCCCCCACCCTCCGCTCATGTCCAGTGTCTCCCTTCTTTCCCCCTGACCCCCTGCTCATGCCCTTTGTCTCCCTTCTTTCCCCCCACCCACCACTCATGCCCCGTGTCTCCCTTCTCCCCTCCACTCCCTGCTCATGCCTGAGTCTCCCTTCTTCCCTCACACCACCCGCTCATGCCCCGTGTCTCCCTTCTTTCCCCCCACATCCCCCGCTCATGCCCGTGTCTCCCTCCTGTACCCCCCGACCCTCCACTCATGCCCCGTATCTCCCCTGTTCACCCCCACCCCCGCTCATGCCCCGTGTCTCCCCTGTCCCCCCACGCCCGCTCATGCCCCATGTCTCCCTTCTTTCCTCCCCACCCCCTGCTCATGCCCCATGTCTGCCCTGTTGCCCCCACCACCCGCTCATGCCCCGTGTCTCCCGCCTGTACCTCCCACCCCAGCTCATGCCCCATGTCTCCCTCATGTTCCCCCACCCCCGCTCATGCCCCGTGTCTCCCTCGTGTTACCCCCACCCCCTGCTCATGCCCCGTGTCTGCCCTTTTCCCCCACCCCCTGCTCATGCCCCGTGTCTGCCCTTTTCCCCCACCCCCCATTCATGCCCCATGTTACCCCCACCCCCCGTTCATGCCCCATGTCTCCCTCCTTTTCCCCCCACCCCCCGCTCATGGCCCGTGTCTCCCCTGTTCACCCCCACCCCCCGCTCATGCCCCGCGTCTCCCTTCTTTCCCCCCACCCCCTGCACCTGCCCCGTGTCTCTCTTCTTTCCCCCCACCCCCCGCTCATGCCCTGTGTCTCCCTTGTTCCCCCACCACCAGCCCATGCCCCCTGTCTCCCTTCTTCCCCCCCACCCCCTCGCTCATGCCCTGTGTCTGCCCTGTTCCTCACACCCTCCGCTCATGCCCCGTGTCTCCCTTCTTTCGCCCCCACCCCCCGCTCATGCCCCGTGTCTCCCTTCTTGCCCCCCACCCCCCGCTCATGCCCCGTGTCTCTCTTCTTTCCCCCCACCCCCCGCTCATGCCCTGTGTCTCCCTTCTTCCCCCACCACCCGCCCATGCACCCTGTCTCCCTTCTTCCCCCCCACCCCCTCGCTCATGCCCTGTGTCTGCCCTGTTCCTCCCACCCTCCGCTCATGCCCCGTGTCTCCCTCCTGTACCTCCCACCCCCCGCTCATGCCCCGTGTCTCCCTCGTGTTACGCCCCACCCCCCGCTCATGCCCCATGTCTGCCCTGCTCCCCCCACTCCCCGCTCATGCCCCGTGTCTCCCTCGTGTTACCCCCACCCCTCGTTCATGCCCCATGTCTCCCTCCTGTTCCCCCCACCACCCGCTCATGCCCCGTGTCTCCCTTGTGTACCCCCCAGACCCCACTCATGCCCCATGTCCCCCAAACCCCCGCTCATGCCCCGTGTCTGCCCTGTTCCCCCCACCCCCGCTCATGCCCTGTGTCTCTGTCGTGTTACCCCCAACCCCCGCTCATGCCCCGTGTCTCCCTCGTGTTCTCCCCCACCCCCAGCTCATGCTCCCTATCTCCCCTGTTCACCCCCACCCCCCTCTCATGCCCCGTGTCTCACTTCTTACCCCCCACTCCCCGCTCATGCCCCGTGTTTCCCGTCTTCCCCTCCACCCCCGCTCATGCCCCGTTTCTCCCTTCTTTCCACCCCCCACCCCCGTTCATGCCCCGTGCCTCCCTTCTTTCCCAGCTCACCCCCCGCTCATGCCCCGTGTCTCCCTTCTTTCGCCCCCCACCCCCCGCTCATGCCCTGTGTCTCCCTTCTTTCCCCCCACGCCCCGCTCATGCCCCGTGTCTCCCTTCTTTACCCCCCTCACCCCCCGCTCATGCCCCGTGTGTCCCTTCTTTCCCCCCACCCCTCGCTCATGTCCCGTGTCTCCCTTCTCCCTCCCACCCCCAGCTCATGCCCGTGTCTCCCTTCTTTCCCCCCATCCCCCGTTCATGCCCCCTGTCTCCCTTCTTCCCCCCACCCCGCCCCGTGTCTCCTTTCTTTCCCCCCCACCCCACGCTCATGCCCTGTGTCTCCCTTCTTTCCCCCACCCCCCCTTCATGCCCCATGTCTCCATTCTTTACCCTCCCCACCCCCCGCTCATGCCCCGTGTATCCCTTCTTTCCCCCCTCTATCCCCCGCTCATTCCCCATGCCTCCCTTCTTCCCCCCACCCCCGCTCATGTCCCGTGTCTCCCTACTGTACCCCCCACCCCCCAGCCCCCACCCCCGCTCATGTCCCGTGTCTCCCTCCTGTACCCCCACCCACTGCTCATGCCCCGTGTCTCCCTCCTGTACCCCCCACCCCCCGCTCATGTCCCGTGTCTCCCTTCTTCCCCCCACCCCCCTGCTCATGCAAGGTGTCTGCCCTGTTCCTCACACCCTCCCTCCTGTACCTCACACCCCCCGCTCATGCCCCGTGTCTCCCTCGTGTTTCGCCCCACCAACCGCTCATGGTCCATGTCTGCCCTGTTCCCCCCACTCCCCGCTCATGCCCCGTGTCTCCCTCGTGTTACTCCCACCCCTCGTTCATGCCCCGTGTCTCCCTCCTGTTCCCCCCACCACCCGCTCATGCCCCGTGTCTCCCTTGTGTACCTCCCCACCCCCCACTCATGCCCCGTGTCCCCCAACCCCCCGCTCATGCCCCGTGTCTGCCCTGTTCCCCCCACCCCCGCTCATGCCCTGTGTCTCCTTCGTGTTACCCCCCAACCCCCGCTCATGCCCCGTGTCTCCCTCGTGTTCGCCCCCACCCCCCGCTCATGCCCCCTGTCTCCCCTGTTCACACCCACCCCCCTCTCATGCCCATGTCTCACTTCTTCCCCCCCACTCCCCGCTCATGCCCCGTGTTTCCCGTCTTTCCCCCCCACCCCCGCTCATGCCCCGTTTCTCCCTTCTTTCCACCCCCCACTCCCGCTCATGCCCCGTGTCTCCCTTCTTTCCCACCTCACCCCCCGCTGATGCCCGTGTCTCCCTTCTTTCGCCCCCCACCCCCGCTCATGCCCTGTGTCTCCCTTCTTTCCCCCCACCCCCGCTCATGCCCCGTGTCTCCCTTCTTTACCCCCCTCACCCCCCGCTCATGCCCGTGTCTCCCTTCTTTCGCCCCCCACCCCCGCTCATGCCCTGTGTCTCCCTTCTTTCCCCCCACCCCCGCTCATGCCCTGTGTCTCCCTTCTTTACCCCCCTCACGCCCCGCTCATGCCCCATGTCTCCCTTCTCACCCCACCCCCAGCTCATGCCCCAAGTCTCCCTTCTTTCCCCGCGATCCCCCGCTCATGCCCCCTGTCTCCCTTCATTCTCCCCACCCCCGCTCATGCCCCGTGTCTCCCTTCTTTCCCCCCCACCCCCCGCTCATGCCCCGTGTCTCCCTTCTTTCCCCCGCTCATGCCTCGTGTCTCCCTTCTTTCTCCCCTCACCCCCCGCTCATGCCCTGTTTCTCCCTTCTTTCCCCCCACCCTCCGCTCATGTCCGGTGTCTCCCTTCTTTCCCCCTGACCCCCCGCTCATGCCCTTTGTCTCCCTTCTTTCCCCCCACCCACCGCTCATGCCCCGTGTCTCCCTTCTCCCCCCACTCCCCGCTCATGCCTGTGTCTCCCTTCTTCCCCCACACCACCCGCTCATGCCCCGTGTCTCCCTTCTTTCCCCCCTGCTCATGCCCGTGTCTCCCTCCTGTACCCCCCGACCCCCCACTCATGCCCCGTGTCTCCCTTATTTCCCTCCCCACCCCCTGCTCATGCCCCCGTGTCTCCCTTCTTTCCCCTGCACCCCCGCTCATGCCCCGTGTCTCCCTTCTTTCCCCCACTCATGCCCCTTATCTCACTTCTTCCCCCCACCCCCCACTCATGCCCCATGTCTCCCTTCTTCCCCGACCCCCGCTCATTCCCTGTGTCTCCCTTCTTCCCCCCCACCCCCGCTCATGCCCCGTGTCTCCCTTCTTTCTCCCCCACACCCCGCTCATGCCTGGTGTCTCCCTTATTTCCCTCCCCACCCCCTGCTCATGCCCCGTGTCTCCCTTCTTTCCCCTGCACCCCCGCTCATGCCCCGTGTCTCCCTTCTTTCCCCCGCTCATGCCCCTTATCTCACTTCTTCCCCCCCACCCCCCACTCATGCCCCGTGTCTCCCTTCTTCCCCGACCCCCGCTCATTCCCCGTGTCTCCTTTCTTCCCCCCCACTCCCCGCTCATGCCCGTGTCTCCCTTCTTTCCCCCCCAGCCCCCCGCTCATGCCCCGTGACTGCCTTGTTCCTTCCACCCCCCGCTCATGCCCCGTGTCTCCCTCCTGTACTCCCCACCCCCCATTCATGCCCCGTGTCTCCCTCGTGTTCCCCCCACCCCTGCTCATGCCCCGTGTCTCCCTCATGTTACCCCCACCCACTGCTCATGCCCCGTGTCTCCCTCCTGTACCCCCCACCCCCTGCTCATGTCCCGTGTCTCCCTTCTTCCCCCCACCCCCCTGCTCATGCAAGGTGTCTGCCCTGTTCCTCACACCCTCCCTCCTGTACCTCACACCCCCGCTCATGCCCCGTGTCTCCCTCGTGTTACGCCCCACCACCCGCTCATGCTCCATGTCTGCCCTGTTCCCCCCACTCCCCGCTCATGCCCCTTGTCTCCCTCGTGTTACCCCCACCCCTCGTTCATGCCCCGTGTCTCCCTCCTGTTCCCCCCACCACCCGCTCATGCCCCGTGTCTCCCTCGTGTATCTCCCCACCCCCCACTCATGCCCCGTGTCCCCCAACCCCCCACTCATGCCCCGTGTCTGCCCTGTTCCCCCCACCCCTGCTCATGCCCTGTGTCTCTGTCGTGTTACCCCCCAACGCCCGCTCATGCACCGTGTCTCCCTCGTGTTCCCCCCACCCCCCGCTCATGCACCCTGTCTCCCCTGTTCACCCCCACCCCCCTCTCATGCCCCGTGTCTCACTTCTTCCCCCCCACTCCCCGCTCATGCCCCATGTTTCCCGTCTTTCCCCCCACCCCCGCTCATGCCCCGTGTCTCCCTTCTTTACCCCCTCACCCCCTGCTCATGCCCCATGTCTCCCTTCTCCCCCCAACCCCAGCTCATGCCCCGTGTCTCCCTTCTTTCCCCTCCATCCCCCGCTCATGCCCCCCGTGTCTCCCTAGTGTTACGCCCCACCCCCCACTCATGCCCCGTTTCTCCCTTCTTTCCACCCCCCACCCCCGCTCATGCCCCGTTACTCCCTTCTTTCCCACCTCACCCCCCGCTCATGCCCCGTGTCTCCCTTCTTTCGCCCCCCACCCCCCGCTCATGCCCTGTGTCTCCCTTCTTTCCCCCCACCCCCGCTCATGCCCCGTGTCTCCCTTCTTTACCCCCTCACCCCCCGCTCATGCCCCATGTCTCCCTTCTCCCCCCAACCCCAGCTCATGCCCCGTGTCTCCCTTCTTTCCCCTCCATCCCCCGCTCATGCCCCCCGTGTCTCCCTAGTGTTACGCCCCACCCCCCGCTCATGCCCCATGTCTGCCCTGTTCCCCTCCACTCCCCGCTCATGCCCCGTGTCTCCCTCGTGTTACCCCCACCACTCGTTCATGCCCCGTGTCTCCCTCCTGTCGCCCCCACCACCCGCTCATGCCCCGTGTCTCCCTTGTGTACCTCCCCACCCCCCACTCATGCCCCGTGTCCCCCAACCCCCCGCTCATGCCCCGTGTCTGCCCTGTTCCCCCCACCCCCGCTCATGCCCTGTGTCTCCTTCGTGTTACCCCCCAACCCCCGCTCATGCCCCGTGTCTCCCTCGTGTTCCCCCCCACCCCCCGCTCATGGCCCCTGTCTCCCCTGTTCACACCCACCCCCCTCTCATGCCCGTGTCTCACTTCTTCCCCCCCACTCCCCGCTCATGCCCCGTGTTTCCCGTCTTTCCCCCCCACCCCCGCTCATGCCCCGTTTCTCCCTTCTTTCCACCCACCCCCGCTCATGCCCTGTGTCTCCCTTCTTTACCCCCCTCACGCCCCGCTCATGCCCCATGTCTCCCTTCTCCCCCCATCCCCAGCTCATGCCCCAAGTCTCCCTTCATTCTCCCCACCCCCGCTCATGCCCCGTGTCTCCCTTCTTTCCCCCCCACCCCCCGCTCATGCCCCGTGTCTCCCTTCTTTCCCCCGCTCATGCCTCGTGTCTCCCTTCTTTCCCCCCTCACCCCCCGCTCATGCCCTGTTTCTCCCTTCTTTCCCCCCACCCTCCGCTCATGTCCGGTGTCTCCCTTCTTTCCCCCTGACCCCCCGCTCATGCCCTTTGTCTCCCTTCTTTCCCCCCACCCACCGCTCATGCCCCGTGTCTCCCTTCTCCCCCCACTCCCCGCTCATGCCTGTGTCTCCCTTCTTCCCCCACACCACCCGCTCATGCCCCGTGTCTCCCTTCTTTCCCCCCTGCTCATGCCCGTGTCTCCCTCCTGTACCCCCGACCCCCCACTCATGCCCCATGTCTCCCTTATTTCCCTCCCCACCCCCTGCTCATGCCCCCGTGTCTCCCATCTTTCCTCTGCACCCCCGCTCATGCCCCGTGTCTCCCTTCTTTCCCCGCTCATGCCCCTTATCTCACTTCTTCCCCCCCCACCCCCCACTCATGCCCCGTGTCTCCCTTCTTCCCCGACCCCCGCTCATTCCCTGTGTCTCCCTTCTTCCCCCCCACCCCCGCTCATGCCCAGTGTCTCCCTTCTTTCTCCCCCACCCCCCGCTCATGCCTGGTGTCTCCCTTATTTCCCTCCCCACCCCCTGCTCATGCCCCGTGTCTCCCTTCTTTCCCCTGCACCCCCGCTCATGCCCCGTGTCTCCATTCTTTCCCCCGCTCATGCCCCTTATCTCACTTCTTCCCCCCCACCCCCCACTCATGCCCCGTGTCTCCCTTCTTCCCCGACCCCCGCTCATTCCCCGTGTCTCCTTTCTTCCCCCCCACTCCCCGCTCATGCCCGTGTCTCCCTTCTTTCTCCCCCAGCCCCCCGCTCATGCCCCGTGACTGCCCTGTTCCTTCCACCCCCCGCTCATGCCCCGTGTCTCCCTCCTGTACTCCCCACCCCCCATTCATGCCCCGTGTCTCCCTCGTGTTCCCCCCACCCCCGCTCATGTCCCGTGTCTCCCTCCTGTACCCCCACCCACTGCTCATGCCCCGTGTCTCCCTCCTGTACCCCCCACCCCCCGCTCATGTCCCGTGTCTCCCTTCTTCCCCCCACCCCCCTGCTCATGCAAGGTGTCTGCCCTGTTCCTCACACCCTCCCTCCTGTACCTCACACCCCCCGCTCATGCCCCGTGTCTCCCTCGTGTTACGCCCCACCACCCGCTCATGCTCCATGTCTGCCCTGTTCCCCCCACTCCCCGCTCATGCCCCGTGTCTCCCTCGTGTTACCCCCACCCCTCGTTCATGCCCTGTGTCTCGCTCCTGTTCCCCCCACCACCCGCTCATGCCCCGTGTCTCCCTCGTGTATCTCCCCACCCCCCACTCATGCCCCGTGTCCCCCAACCCCCCACTCATGCCCCGTGTCTGCCCTGTTCCCCCCACCCCCGCTCATGCCCTGTGTCTCTGTCGTGTTACCCCCCAATGCCCGCTCATGCACCGTGTCTCCCTCATGTTCCCCCCCACCCCCCGCTCATGCACCCTGTCTCCCCTGTTCACCCCCACCCCCCTCTCATGCCCCGTGTCTCACTTCTTCCCCCCCACTCCCCGCTCATGCCCCGTCAGCCCTGTTCCCCCCACCCCCCGTTCATGCCCCGTGTCTCCCTCCTGTTCCCCCACCCCCCGTTCATGCCCCGTGTCTCCCTCCTGTTCCCCCACCCACCGCTCATGCCCCGTGTCTCCCTCCTGTTCCCCCACCCCCCGCTCATGCCCCCCCGTGTCTCCCTCGTGTACCCCCCACCCCCTGCTCATGCCCCGTGTCTCCCTCCTGTTCCCCCACCCCCTGCTCATGCCCCCCCGTGTCTCCCTCGTGTACCCCCCACCCCCGCTCATGCCCCGTGTCCCCCCTGCTCATGCCCCGTGTAACTGTCGTGTTACTCCCACCCCCCGTTCATGCCCTGTGTCTCCCTCGTCTTCCCCTCCGCTCATGCCCCGTGTCTCCCCTGTTCACCCCCGCCCATGCTCCATATCTGTCTCCCTCCTTTTCCCCCCACCCGCTCATGGCCCGTGTCTCCCCTGTTCACCCCCAACCCCCGCTCATGCCCCGTGTCTCCCTTCTTTCCCCCCAATGCCCCAGCTAATGCCCCGTGTCTCCCTTCTTTCCTCCCACCCCCCGCTCATGCCCCGTGTCTTCCTTCTTTAGACACCCGCTCCCCGCTCATTCCCCGTGTCTCCCTTCTTTCCTCCCCACCCCCCGCTCATGCCCCGTGTCTTCCTTCTTTAGACACCCGCTCCCCGCTCATGCCCCATGTCTCCCTTCTTTCCCACCTCAACCCCCCGCTCATGCCCCTTGTCTCCCTCGTGTTCCCCCCACCCCTCGCTCATGCCCCGTGTCTCCCTCGTGTTCCCCCCACCCCCCGCTCATGCCCCGTGTCTCCCCTGTTCACCCCCACCCCCCGCTCATGCCCGCTTTCTCCCCACCCCCGCTCATGCCCCGTGTCTCCCTTCTTTCCACCCCCCAACCCCCCGCTCATGCCCCATGTCTCCCTTCTTTCCCACCTCACCCCCGCTCATGCCCCATGTCTCCCTTCTTTCGCCCCCCACCCCCGCTCATGCCCCGTGTCTCCCTTCTTTCCCCCCACCCCCCACTCATGCCCCGTGTCTCCCTCCTTTCCCCCCACCGCCCGCTCATGCCCCGTGTCTCCCTACTTTCCCCCCACCCCCCGCTCATGTCCTGTGTCTCCCTTCTTCCCCCCATCCCCCGCTCATGCCCCGTGTCTCCCTTCTTTCCCCCACCCCCATTCATGCCCTGTGTCTCCCTTCTTTACCCCCACACCCCTCGCTCATGCCCGTGTCTCCCTTCTTTCCCCCCACCGCCCGCTCATGCCCCGTGTCTCCCTACTTTCCCCCCACCCCCCGCTCATGTCCTGTGTCTCCCTTCTTCCCCCCATCCCCCGCTCATGCCCCGTGTCTCCCTACTTTCCCCCCACCCCCCGCTCATGTCCTGTGTCTCCCTTCTTCCCCCCACCCCCCGCTCATGCCCCGTGTCTCCCTTCTTTCCCCCACCCCCATTCATGCCCTGTGTCTCACTTCTTTACCCCCACACCCCTCGCTCATGCCCGTGTCTCCCTTCTTTCCCCCCACCCCAGCTGATGCCCCGTGTCTCCCTTCTTTCCCCCCCGCTCATGCCCTGTGTCTCCCTTCTCCCCCCCACCCCAGCTCATGCCCCGTGTCTCCCTTCTTTCCCCCAGCCCCTGCTCATGCCCCGTGTCTCCCTTCTTTCCCCCCCACCCATGCCCCGTGTCTCCCTTCTTTCCCCCCTACCCCCCGCTCATGCCCCATGTCTTCCTTCTTCCCTCCCCACCCCCCGCTCATGCCCAGTGTCTCCCTTCTTCCGTCCCCACCCCCCACTCATTCCCCGTGTCTCTCTTCCCTCCCCCGCTCATGCCCCGTGTCTCCCTTCTTTCCCGCCCACCCCCCGCTCATGCCCCGTGTCTCCCTTCATCTCCCCTCACCCCCCTCTCATGCCCCGTGTCCCCTTTCTTTCCCCCCACCCCTGCTCATGCCCCGTGTCTCCCTTCTTCCCCCCCGCTCATGCCCCGTGTCTCCCTTCTTCCCCCCCACCCCCCGCTCATGCCCCGTGTCTCCCTTCTTTCCCCCCCACCCCCCCCCACTCATGCCCCGTGTCTCCGTCGTGTTACCCCCATCCCCCGTTCATGCCCTGTGTCTCCCTCGTGTTCCCCTCCGCTCATGCCCCGTGTCTCCCCTGTTCACCCCCACCCCCGCCCATGCTCCTTATCTGTCTCCCTCCTTTTTCCCCCACCCGCTCATGGCCCGTGTCTCCCCTGTTCACCCCCACCCCCCGCTCATGCCCCGTGTCTCCCTTCTTTCCCCCCCAGCCCCAGCTAATGCCCCGTGTCTCCCTTCTTTCCCACCTCACCCCCCGCTCATGCCCCTTGTCTCCCTTCTTTCATCCCCACCTCCCGCTCATGCCCCGTGTCTCCCTACTTTCCCCCCACCCCCCGCTCATGTCCTGTGTCTCCCTTCTTCCCCCCACCCCCCGCTCATGCCCCGTGTCTCCCTTCTTTCCCCCACCCCCATTCATGCCCTGTGTCTCACTTCTTTACCCCCACACCCCTCGCTCATGCCCGTGTCTCCCTTCTTTCCCCCCACCCCAGCTCATGCCCCGTGTCTCCCTTCTTTCCCCCCCGCTCATGCCCTGTGTCTCCCTTCTCCCCCCCACCCCAGCTCATGCCCCGTGTCTCCCTTCTTTCCCCCAGCCCCTGCTCATGCCCCGTGTCTCCCTTCTTTCCCCCCCACCCATGCCCCGTGTCTCCCTTCTTTCCCCCCTACCCCCCGCTCATGCCCCATGTCTTCCTTCTTCCCTCCCCACCCCCCGCTCATGCCCAGTGTCTCCCTTCTTCCGTCCCCACCCCCCACTCATTCCCCGTGTCTCTCTTCCCTCCCCCGCTCATGCCCCGTGTCTCCCTTCTTTCCCGCCCACCCCCCGCTCATGCCCCGTGTCTCCCTTCATCTCCCCTCACCCCCCTCTCATGCCCCGTGTCCCCTTTCTTTCCCCCCACCCCTGCTCATGCCCTGTGTCTCCCTTCTTCCCCCCGCTCATGCCCCGTGTCTCCCTTCTTCCCCCCCACCCCCCGCTCATGCCCCGTGTCTCCCTTCTTTCCCCCCCACCCCCCCCACTCATGCCCCGTGTCTCCGTCGTGTTACCCCCATCCCCCGTTCATGCCCTGTGTCTCCCTCGTGTTCCCCTCCGCTCATGCCCCGTGTCTCCCCTGTTCACCCCCACCCCCGCCCATGCTCCTTATCTGTCTCCCTCCTTTTTCCCCCACCCGCTCATGGCCCGTGTCTCCCCTGTTCACCCCCACCCCCCGCTCATGCCCCGTGTCTCCCTTCTTTCCCCCCCAGCCCCAGCTAATGCCCCGTGTCTCCCTTCTTTCCCACCTCACCCCCCGCTCATGCCCCTTGTCTCCCTTCTTTCATCCCCACCTCCCGCTCATGCCCCATGTCTCCCTTCTTTCCCCCACCCCCCGCTCATGCCCAGTGTCTCCCTTCTTTCCCCCACCCCCTGCTCATGCCCTGTGTCTCCCTTCTTCCCCCCACCCCGTGCTCATGACCCGTTTCTCCCTTCTTCCCCCCCACCCCTTGCTCATGCCCGGTGTCTCCCTTCTTTCCCCCCCACCCCCCGCTCATGCCCTGTGTCTCCCTTCTTCCCCCCACCCCCTGCTCATGCCATGTGTCTCCTTTCTTTGCCCCACCCCCCGCTCATGCCCCGTGTATCCCTTCTTCCCCCGCCCACCCCCTGCTCATGCCCCGTCTCCCCCTTCTTTCCCCTCCCACCCCCCGCTCATGCCCCGTGTATCCCTTCTTTCCCCCCACCCCCCGCTCATGCCCCATTTCTCCCTTCTTTCCCCCCACCCCCCACTTATGCCCCGTGTATCCCTTCTTCCCCCGCCCACCCCCTGCTCATGCCCCGTCTCCCCCTTCTTTCCCCTCCCACCCCCCGCTCATGCCCCGTGTATCCCTTCTTTCCCCCCACCCCCCGCTGATGCCCCATTTCTCCCTTCTTTCCCCCCACCCCCCATTCATGCCCTGTGTGTCCCTTCTTTCCCCTGCTCATGCCCCGTGTCTCCCTTCTTTCCCCCCACCCCCCGCTCATGCCCCATTTCTCCCTTCTTTCCCCCCACCCCCCACTTATGCCCTGTGTCTCCCTTCTTCCCCCACCCCCACTCATGCCCCGTGTCTCCCTTCTTTCCCCCACCCCCCGCTCCTGCCCCGTGTATCCCTTCTTCCCCCGCCCACCCCCTGCTCATGCCCCGTCTCCCCCTTCTTTCCCCTCCCACCCCCCGCTCATGCCCCGTGTATCCCTTCTTTCCCCCACACCCCCGCTCATGCCCGTGTCTCCCTTCTTTCCTCCCCACCCCGGTTCATGCCCCGTGTCGCCCTTCTTTCCCCCCCCACACCCCACTCATGCCCCGTGTCTCCCTTCTTCTCCCCAACCCCCGCTCAATGCCCGTGTCTCCCTTCTTTCCCCCCACCCCCTGCTCATGTCTCCCTTCTTTCCCCTGCTCATGCCCCGTGTCTCCCTTCTCGCCCGGCCACCCCCCGCTCATGCCCCGTGTCTCCCTTCTTTCCCTTCCCACCCCCTGCTCATGCCCCGTGTCTCCCTTCTTTCCCTCCCCACCCCCCGCTCATGCCCGTGTCTCCCTTCTTTCCCCCCCACCCCCCGCTCATGCCCTGTGTCTCCCTTCTTTCCCCACCACCCCTCGCTCATGCCCCGTGTCTTCCTTCTGTTGCCACCCCGCTCAAGCCCCGTGTCTTCCTCTTGTCCCCCCTCCTATGATGCCCCTTGTTGACCTCTTGTTCCCCACCCCCCCCCCGCTGATGCCCTGTTGTGTTCTCTTTATACACTCCACCTTCCCTTTCCATGGTGGCCATCTTGGTAAAAGATTTTCCTTCCTACACCGGGATGCCGCAGGCGTCCCGGTTTGG
Source organism: Ambystoma mexicanum (assembly GCF_040938575.1). Lineage (NCBI taxonomy): Eukaryota > Metazoa > Chordata > Amphibia > Caudata > Ambystomatidae > Ambystoma > Ambystoma mexicanum. The sequence continues at coordinate 261,135,979 of NC_090941.1, forward strand.
GAAGAAAAATCCTTTTTTTACCGCCTGGGGTTCCCACTTTGAGGACCTAGGATGCTAGTTGTCTTCATCTATTGAAAAGGACTTTATGGTGGAAGATTTGTGCTATGGAGGGAGTTGTTTCCAGTCACCCGCCAGCAAAATCAAATGCGAAAAATACAAGTACCAGAATCCTCAGAGCTATTTAACTTGTCACACCTGAAACAGAAATGCAGACCTGCCTGAAAAATCAAAGTAACTCAGCCTCCCTGAAGATTGATGAAGTCATGAAAACGTGCGTTAGGAGGAGAAGCTAAAGACTGGTAACAGAGCGCCTGCCTTTACATCTTTAAACGACTTTATGGTTATGTTGCACTAACAAAAACCTATGAAGTTCAGTAAAAAAAAAAATGTGTTAAAGGGACGTTATGGTTAAGTTGCACTAATAAAAGCCTATGAAATTCAATGAAAACACTTTGTTAAACGGACGTTATTGTTAAGTTGCACTAATAAAAACCTATGAAATTCAGTGAAAAAACTTTATTACAGGGAGTTATGGTTAAGTTGCGCTACTAAAAACCTATGAAATTCAGTGAAAAAATGTTGTTAAAGGGACGTTATGGTTCCAAGTAAAACCGAAAAACGCTTGAAATTCGCCAGTTATGGTAAGCTAAGCAACCATAACTCACGCCACCAACGTGCACTGTTAAGACTAACACCCAGGACATCAAAGATGACATCACAAATATCATTGATGACATCACATGTCTAGCCCCTTATTTTTTGTTCACTGCCATATCTCGGCCAGGTGGGTTTATTTACTGACAGTCAGAAACTTAACTTTCTAAAGATATTACATTTATAGATATTGCTATTCTCACATGTTCTTACACTACTTTCCTTAGAAGCAGGCCTGAAACACAGCAATGATTTGTATGTGTGAATTCAATCATGTAGATTATACACATTTGCTAATGGTACTGCCTCTTGTTTGCTTACTTTACTCTCCATATATAAGCCCCATATTTGTATGCATTGTAGTCTATTTATGTTTTGTGTGTATTAGTAGAAATATGTAGTAAGTTATGCATTATTAGCTATTTAGTACATGTTTAACAGTACGGAAAAGTCTGATACAGAAGCATTCACCGTTTTATTATATAACTTTGTAAAATTACAAATATAGCACCTCTGTGGTGTGTGCTGCAGCCAATACCTACATTTCTGTATGAGTAGGTTACTGTACTAGAAAGAACACTACAATGGAATGTTCTTTAGAACGCTACATTGCGTGATGAAGTATGTAATTTATTACACATCTCCCGATAATCCCTGATACTTTTTTGCCAACATTACATTCACAACCCTTTGTATGAAATGTAAATGCACATGTGATGTCATCAGTGATGTCATCAATGATATTTGTGATGTCATTTTTGATGTCCTGGGTGTTAGTCTTAGCAGTGCACGGTGGTGGCATGAGTTATGGTTGCTTAGCTTACCATAACTGGCGAATTTCAAGGGTTTTTCGGTTTTACTTGGAACCACAACGACCCTTTAACAAAGTTTTTTCACTGAATATATATATATATACATATATATATTACAAGGCCATGGTAGTGGCCATGTAGTTATGATTAAGTTGCTGTTTCCGTAGGAAGAGCACTTTTTGGACGGCTTATAACTTCGCTCCCCCTGGATGAATCCTCACCAAACTTTGCAAAAAAAGTATATGGCTCACTCTGAATTTTGCAAAGTTTGGTGAGGTTTGGTCCACGGGGGCAAAGTTATAGGGGAATCCCAAAACTTCTTTTTTCCCCCTAGACATAATGAGAAAAAACTTTGCTCACGCCTACAACCCAAACCGCTGGACGGATTTACACCAAATTTGCGGCGGGGTGGTGGCTTGGACCCGAAAGCGTGCTAATTTTTATTTTGTGTAAATCCGTCCAGTAGTTTTTTTTAAATGGCCAAAATGTAAGGCAAAAAAATTAGTGATATCTCTGTTCGCTTCGCGGACGGACTTCCCTGTTCGCTCCGCGGACAGTGCCCTGATTGGCCGAGCAGCTTGCGCGATATCCGCGGACATCCGACGTGTTCACTGATTGGATGGCGTGGGGCGTGGAGCACATCAGATTTTTGGTGGCGCCCGACATCTTGCATTCGCGGACGACCGCGGACAGCGAGGTGAAACTTGGTTTAAAAATTGTATTTAGTGGAGTGTGTTGGTGTGTAAGAGTGTTTGGGGAGGGTGGGGGAGTATTAGATAGGTGCAATGTTTTATTTTTTTAATGTGCTAGACGCTTTTGTTGTGTTCGATTTGTCTGCGGACAACACGGCTGTTCTGAAATGTTCGTAAATAAGCAGAATGGATTCGGTGTCAAGTTGAGTGTTCTAAGAAGACTCATGGGGTCCTGGAATGTTCACAGGGGGTGTCCTGAAGATGTTGGGCCTCATTACACGGTAGGCGGTGAGCCATGGCGCTATTAGCGCCATGGCTCATGCCGGTAAAATACCGGCACCGCCTTGGCGGAAAGGGGATTTACCGCCCCATCCCAAGGTTGGAGGGGCGGTAAATCCCCCTTCCGCCATTGCCCTTCCCCATTCCCATTTCTGCCCCATAGGGCTCTATGGGAATGGGGAAGGCGCTAATTACGGCACCGCAATTTAGCGGTGCCGTAATTAGCTCTGAGGTCCCTTAGCGGGTTGGTATTTAACGCCTGCAAAAAGCAGGCGTTAAAACTCCAACCCGCTAAGGGACCTCGTAGTAAGGCGGCAGGGATTTACCGGTACCGGTATTTTACCGGTACCGGTAAATCCCTACCGCCTACCGTGTAATGAGGCCCGTTGTCTGTATTGTTCGTTGTCAAACTGAAAGTGTTCTAATAACACTCGCGGTGTCCTGAAATGTTCGTACATAAAGAAAATGGGGGTGTCCTGAGGACGCTGTCCGTATCGTCCTCTGGCAAGTTGAATGTGTTCTAGGAACTTCCTTGTGTCCGCGGACATTAAAATGGTTGCAATGCTTGAATCTATGGGTGTGATATGATGCGGTGGTTGTGGCCAGGGTATAAAATGTTGGGTGCATGGCCATTTGGCCATGCACCCAAGACTCTATGCGATTGCCACAACCACCGCAGCATATCACACTCATATGCCATGCACCCAAGAGTCTATGCTCTGGCCACAAGCACCACAGCATATCACACCCATAGTGGCTTATAACTTTGGGTCAAAAACAAATTTTTAAGGAACATTGTTATAAGCCAGTATGGGTGTGATATGCTGCGATGGTTGTATTTATCATGTTATACTTACTATTTGGTTTAGTAATGGGAGTCCATGTTTTTCTTGTTCATTTCTGTGATAAAAGAAAATAGCATGTTAGTATTAATATTTTATAAAGACTTATTACATCAACATTTTCTTCTTTTTTTTTTACCCTCATATTTAGTAGATGACAAACCAGAGTACTGTGCAATTTGCTCAGTTTCTGTGTTTGTTGCTAAAATCATTGGGTCTGTGGGAGAAAAAAAATTCATGTTGGATTAAAAAAAAAACTTTTTCTGTTATGCTACAGTTTATTTGTTTCTTTGTTTTCAGTGTTTACTTGTTGTTTCTGGCTAGTGCTTTATTGGATTGTTCCAGTTTTTCGGAGCAGTAAGATATTAGGTATTTGTTTGGATATTGTAAAATTTTGGAGCAGTTAGATACCAGTAGGCGTATTCTAACTGTTTATTTTTTGATATAATTTCGTGGTATTGATTTATCTGTTTGGATATTTCAAAATTTTGGGACAGTTGGATACCAATTGGCGTATTCTAACTGTCTGTTTTTTTCTCTATTTGAGTGGTATTAATTTATCTGATTAGTTGTTGTAGCATCTTTGGGCAGTTAGATAGCTTTTGGAATATTGTGACACTTTATATTTTTTTACTACAAGTGTACTTAAGGTTTAAGTACAGTTTAGTTATCAAATTTTGGTTTTAAGAACATTAAATAAGCGTTTGTAAGATTTGCTGGTAATCTCTGCTTTAGAGTAATGGTACTAACATTACATTCAAACCATCCACATTTCTTTTTTATATATGCAGTGTAGTGCCCTGAATTGGTTGTGGCTCCTGCGTGGTAGATCATACCTATTGTTGTGAAGGTTTTCCTACCAAGTGATATTTGACCATGTGTGAATCCAGTCAGCTTGCAGTTGTTTTTGGTACCATCTGCATTGTAACGTAGAAGCATTAGTATTATGTGTTTACTATGTGTTTGTATTACTAACGTGGAGCGATTATCTGAATTGCAGGTCGAACATAATCTACCATGGTTTGCATTTTGTACAAGTTGCTGAAATGGAACGGATTCACAATTAGGTATTGATATATACACAAAGCGTTCATTGGGGATTTGTTCTTGTGTCACATTGTTGCAGAGAGTGCATGTATGTTTCCACATGTATGAAATCTGGAAGATTTCATTTATAGGTATGTTTTTGTTTTCCAGTACTAATAGTAAGTACATTAGAAATTCTTGTGGATCTTCCTGTGAGTTTATAGTGAATTTCACCATTCCAGCACAGTAGTCCGATGGTTGTCTTATTCCATAAACACTATACGTGTTGTCAGGATTGTTTGCTGCGTTTCTGTGAAGTACTAACATTTGCAAACACAATGGGTCTGTGCTGTGTAAGTAAATGTTCTCAACAATTGGTGGTAATTGAAATAGAATATTTATTGCTACATTTGCGTAGCAACTTACACCAACTATATTTGAGAGTTTAAATGGACCAGGTAGTTCTGTATCTGACTGATTTTTTTGGAGTTTGTCTTCCTTCTTTGAAGAAGTACCTGGTTTACTTTCCCTAATTGATTCTTTTTTGCTTGTGGCACTTGATGACGTATTAATTTCTTTTACTCTCTTTGGAGGATTTGCAGTGACATCCTGTTGCTTTTCTGCTTGATTTATTTTTCCTTTGTAATGTTTTACTTTTTGTGGAACAGAATATGTGTTTAGATGGGGAGTGTATAGTGAACAAAGTCTATTGTATTCTAAAATGCAAGGAATATCAGCGTTTCTTTTACTTGCATCAAAGTTGATTAGAAATAGACCATCAAGTGTATGTAAGCGTGATAGTGCTACGTAGCTCATGCCTTCTTTAAAGACTGTGTTACCAATGTCTATCATTGCTTTGTCTAGGGTAAGACCTTGTGATTTATGAATGGTGACTGCGTATGCAAGAGTTGGAGAAAATTGTTCTCTGCGTACATACATGTCTTTGAACAGAAGGAATCGAGCTGTTGAGCGTCCTATTCTTTTTACTTCTGAAAGTTTGTCAAAGAGAATATTGACAAACTGAATTTTGTTGTCACGTGGGTATGTTTGAAAGCCAAGAACTGTACCCAGTGCTCCATTAACTAGTCCTTGGTCCACGTCAAGGTTACGTTTCAGCATTACTCTGCAATTTAAGGATAATTTTAATATCTTTTCCAAGCCAGCTGTGTTTGAGATTGATTTTTCGAAACTATTTAGTCTTGTTGTGGCTTGGTCACACATGGGTAGTGTCATTCCATGTACATCTAGTTTGTCTGTGGTGCTAATTTCCATTATTGGTTGTATTTCTTTACTTAATATTATTTCATTGAATTTGAAACCGCTTGCAAGAGTTGGTATTAAGGCCATACAATTGACATTGTTGTGGGCTAATTGTTCCATAACATCTGTAGCACATGCATTATCACCATAAAGTGCATGAATGTGCCGGGTTTTCAATATTGCTTCTGCTTCTTTAGAAAGAATACCAACTCTGATACTTTTTAAGATGTTGGCATAAGTGAGATCTGCAGATTGGTGCATGTTTTCTGTTAATTCTCTGTATTGGAAATGTTGCCAAAGGTTGACATTTCCAATGCTGCCAGCAGTTTTACGGCAGAGTTTGTGTCCTAATGTTTTAAAAATAGGCTCACCTTTTACTGGTGTCAATTGAAGAAGATCTCCGAAAACAATAATGTGTTTTCCTGCAAAGAGCTCTTCATAGTTTGTTTTGAGTACTTCTTTTAATCTGAGGTGAATCAAAGCCAACATTATGTTGGACACCATGCTCACTTCATCTATTAGTAGCATTTTCATTTGTTTCAATACTCTGCGTAGTTCCATTGCAGCTTCTGCAGAAAATTTGTAATAATCTAATTTGTCTTGGTGTTCTACTGGCAGGAGTAGTAATCGGTGTAAAGTGACACCACCTATGTTGTAGGCAGCTAAACCTGTGGGGGCAGTGACAACAGCTGACAGTTTGTTGTTTGTCAATTGTTGAAGGAACTTACTGATGATTTTGATTAGGAATGTTTTGCCAGAACCAGCTTCACCACTGACATACAATAGTATAGGTTTGTAATTTTGACAGGTGCATTCTTTGTTTACATGTTGTACACCATGTGCAATTTCTTTTGTTACTTCTTGAAAAATGCTACGTTGCTCATTGTTTAGCTTTGATTGTAGAATAGTTAAGTCTTCTTTATCTTCATACTGACACATGGTGTTTTCTACTTCTATCATAGCTAATTGTGCCTCATTTGTTATTAGTGGGTCTCCTAGTGGTTCTTGGCTTCCTTTGACAGAAGGTTGACTACTGTCAGGAGTGTCCTTATCTAGTTGGGCCTGGAGTTCTTCTTCGTGTTGCTGTTCATTGTGCAACATTGTTTTGTACTGTGCAAAGTTTACATCAGTTATACTGCTTTCATTTGCTTTGAAAGCGTCTTCATATGAGTCATAGTTATCTAGTATTTCTTCTTCTTTTCTCCATGGTTTAAAGAGTTGTAGCAGGGACATGTAATATACTTCTTTGTGTTGAGGAATCTTTAATGACAATTTGATATGATTAATTACATTTGGTTTGGTGAGTTTCACTAAGCTGCCTTCACAGTTGGTCACTTTGTATTTACGGTTTTGAGGTTTTATATTATTTTTGTATGTGTAGTTTTGGGCTATGTGGTATAGACACATGGTTTCCAAAGTGGTACTCCTGTTTGGGTAGTATGTGTCCAATAAATTGTTTTTTAAAATGTCTTGGCTGTTGGGATCATGTTTGGCTATTGTTTCTATATCTTAGTATGATTTTAGAACTCTTTTTCTAGATTTAGCTGGACCAAGACTTAGCCATACTATATTTGCAGATTTACCATACAATGCAGTACCAGTTAATCGATCAGCTGCTTCATAGGATCCACATTCTCTATGGGACAGAATGTTTATGCCCAAGCTGTATAATTTCTGAGACACTGTTTTATCTGATGACAAGTCATTCCAGAGGTCTTGGAGCTCTGTCTTTTCTGATTTGGTTAAGTATGCTGTGACATATCGTGCAACTGCAGTAGAATTCTCTGCAATGTACTGCACATCTATGTTTGCATTCCATAAGTGGGCAATGATTGCATTGTAATCATTGATATATTTTTCTTCTTCTTTTTTTTATGCAATATGTATTTTTAGGTGACTTACCTTTAACACTATGTCTAACTGAAGACATGAGGTTGTTCACTTGACCTGTATTTGTAACTGGTCTAGGGAAACCAAATCAGCATTTGGTGTAGTATTTCCCTTTGTTTTTGTATTTGCAACGACAATATTTGCCACATTCATGTCTTTGGAATTGTAAAATTTTTGCATGAAGATCACTATTTGTGGATTCTGATGGAATTTCACAAGTGACATGTTTTTCAATAAACTGTAAAACAGTGGCATCACTGTCTTGACCAAATTTAGGAGCATCTTTAATCCATTAAAGCATGTGGACATGTGGTGCTCCTCTGGCTTGGTATTCTTTTCTCCAAAAGAAATGTTGCACTTCTCCAAGGGGAGGAACAGTTTTATTACAAATAAAATGTAGCATAGCAATGAAGCGATGGTGAAAATATCTTGAAACATTAACAGGATCCTGAGAACAAAGTTCTCCAGGTGTTAGTATATCTATGTTTGTTTTGTTTTCGTTTGATATGCGTAGGAAAGCATGTAAATCTTCCCATGCAAATTCTGCACAACTTAATGTAACAGACCAAGTGGGTGGGCCAAGGTTTCTGATCATACAACGTACATCTCCATGATGTCGAAACCAGTACTCTTTAGTACCACACATATTTGCTAATAGATTTGTAAGATTTGCTTATAAAACCTCATCTTTTTGTTGAACTTTTTGTAATAATTGTGTAGCTGTCATATTTTGAAAGTGTGATCCTGATTTTAATATGTGTGCAACTCTGTAACATAAAGTTGCTAGTTCACTTTCAAAGAGTAGGTGGAATATGTATTGCACATTTTGTCGAAATCTGGGATCTTCAGAATACATTTGTAATGAGCGATATTCTGATGCTGATATTTGAATAGGTCTATCATCGTATCTTCCTCCTTTGCCAGTCAGAAAGAGAAGAGGAAAAGCACGTGCTTCTATACTTTTTTCCCATATGCTGATTGGTGATCCTTTTGTTTGACGCATTTGGTACGTTTCCAGTGCATCTTCTATGGTGTCATTAGAGTGCAATGGATGAATTGTATAATGGTCTAAAGTATTTATATTGTAGCAGGATCTAGGAGCTGAAATTGACCAGCTTCTTGTGTCTCTTGAATTATTTCAGTTGTATCTTTCAAGTTTTCTTCAATGTTAATTTCTTTGTAATATTCATTATTCTCTTTAAGATATTGCAGGGCTTCCCTAACTTTATGTAAATCTACCAGTTGTTGCCAAATTGTTTTGTCTTTTGTAGGTACTCCATTTACCAAGATAATTAAAGATTGTTGCATTGGACGTTGCACCCCTAGAGTGTGCACATTTTCTTTTAGATCTAATGGTAAATACACTACTTTTCCACGAATACCTTTCACTAATTCAGAGGGAGGTAATATTGCAGTTTTTGGTTGAAGGCGTATTATTGCTTGAAATGGGTCTACTGTTTGAATTATGATGCTCGCATATAAATTAAGTTGTTGAAGGGGTTTTTGTAGTGGATATAATTCCAAGTTATTTGTGATAGCACGTGAAGGAATTTGGTTGTTGTCAGGTTTTGTAGTGCAGTAACTGCAAAGTATTATGGGGTCAGTTATTTCGTATTTGTTTTCTGCTATAAGGTAGAGGGCTAATTCAAACCATTTAGATTCTTCATTGTCTTCCATTTTGTATGATAGGTCTACAGTTTTTGTGTTACTTTTATGAAAAGTTCTGCGGCAACATACACACACATGGTTTGGTACTTCAGCTGAAGTACTTTAAAATTTTATTATTTCTTTTTTGTCTGTGTGTAGTGAAAGGTTGCCATGTGCAGAATTGTTACGAAGTTGGTTGACAGCTAATTCATCTTGTAAGTGGGTTTCACTTCCAAAATATTTTGTCGGGATATAGTCGATTTCTTTTAGTAGGTCTTTTGCTGTACCATGTAGAAGAATGTTATTTAAATTGGCTAGTGCTAAAGCAGGACTTTTAGCATAGTACAGTTTATAAACTAGATTTCTTATACTTGCATGATGTGTTGATATCCTTTTGATATCATGGAAGGATGTTTTGCAAGTAGGTCCTGTAATGCAGGCCAATGAATGTCCTTGTAGTCCTGTGTACTTGCGTACTGGACAAGCATCCATATTTTGCAGTAGTTTAATTTTGATTTTGTCTTTGCTTTTCGCATATTGATTGAGAAATTGGCGTAAAGTTTTGAACATTGTTTTGGGAATGTTACACATTGACATGCATGGCAATTTGTACACTAGATGTTCTGATTCAGTTGAATGGAGGGGTAAATCTTCGTTTGTTTTCAGGGCATATTTTTGTAAGGAGTACTTCCTGTTCCATTATGGTATTATTAACTTTTTCATAACCTCGACCACTGCTATGTATGGCAATTGTATTTGTTTGCTTTTGTTTGTACGCTTCTTCAAGTATGGTTCTGTGCTGGTAGTGTGACTCCATTCACCTCCACAGATATTTAAGAAGTTATTTCTGTTGACATTTTGTTTTTTGAGAAGTCTTTTTTGTAATTTAGTTATTAGTTTTGTTAGTGGTTTCATTCTGTTTAACACTAAAATAAATAACCTTCTTTTGAGAAGAATTGCACTGTCTATCAATGCTTCTAAGATTACTTTTCTATGATAGGTTTGAAGTGTTGAACCTGGTTTCTCTCCTGTTTTCATAAGATTTTGAAGGACTTTGTGACGGAACATTTTGGCTAAAATACTTTTCTTGGTATGCTTACTTTGTACTACATCAAGATTTATAGAAGAAGTTTTATTTGTAGTGATAGTTGATTTTCTGTTAATTGTTTTTTGGTTTGTTTTACTTTTTGATAGAGGAGGCAAAGTTTTTGTACTAGAAACTTCTTCTGTTTCACTACATGACTGTATTAGCTGTTGTGTTTCAACTTTTTTTTACAAATTCTGCTATACATGGATGTTTATGTTGAAGAGTTTTCTTTTCATTTGCTCTACTCTGCGTTCCTTTCTACGGAGTTGCTTTTTGGTAGGCATTCTTTAGGGTCTGTTGAAAAAAATACAGAAGGTATGGGTTGGGGTGTTCTGGAATGCATGTGTGTTGTGTGCATGAGTTTTTGAGTAAGATGATAAAGATGTATGTAATGATGTGTGATTGTGCTTTGGGAAGTACAACTACTAGGGATTGGTTTTCATGAATTAATGTGTTACTAAACTGGGGTTCAGATGACAGAAAAAAGTAAGCCAGTGATTTGGAGAAGTATAAATAGTATATCTAAAGCTATACAATTAAAACAGTTGTTTGTTCTACAACATCTAAATTCTAGCGGCTGAGTTGGGTAATTTGTGTGTCGAAAAATAGGAAGTTGTGGGCCATTCTGCCAATAAATCATTGTTTAAGACGGGGGGATTTTTGGTCAGAATGGTGCAGAATCTCTATTTTTAGGCACAGAAATAGCATGAATTAACCTTACAGTGTGTTTGAGTAATAATTATAATATTATGGTAACATTTTACTTACTTTTTTTCTAAAATGAGCAGTTTGCTTCTTAGTTGTTCTTTGTACTTCAAATTTGGCTGCTTCTTTTCTGGAGAATGGTCTTCACTGCAATTGTAAAAGAAAGAAATTAGTAATTTGGTTTGTATATAGCACTGTTTTTAATTTAGCCATAGATTTTTTAAATTGAAATGCTCAGCGCCTTCCTCAAAACCATTAAAACTATCTTATGACTAACTGTAGGAAAGAAAATATCTTTACTATGGCTTGTGAAATTCATAATGTACCACTGTATACCACTATTCCTGTAACTAAGTTTTTCCACGTAATAGTGAGTCAATGTCATAGCCTGCTTTTCCACATAATAGTGAGTCAATGTCAAAGCCTGCTTGTCCTATATAAATGTAAGTAATTATATAAATTGAAAAAATTAAAACCAATTATGTGTTTGTACAAATATTATTGTTTGAGATTTGATCATAGAGTGTGCATGTAATTTTGTGAGATTATATGTAGTCTATATATTTTATTTAAAAAATGTTGGTTTAACATTATTTGCGTGTGTGTGTGTGTGTGTATGAAGAAATTAAACGGTATAAAGGTTTGTAAGTCACAGTTCATTTTAGGACAATGAAAAAATGATCGTAGATTCATTTTACAGATTATACAAGGTAAAAGTCGGTTAGAAAATGTGTTCATGTACTGTATAGAAAATATGCATACCTGTAGTTTGTGTTCATGCATATGGATATGGATGAAGCTGCAAGTAAAAATCTTGGAGACTTGTATAGTATTTCTCGTAGATTGTGCTTGCCAATGGTATGAGACTTGTACTCCGAGAGATTCACCGTACATTTGCAGTGCTGATCTATGATGATGCAGTTACATGTAGAGGTCTTGGATTTGATTGGTGGATGGTCATGTGATTTCTTAGCTACATCCAATGAGGGAATGGTACAGAGAGTGAAGTGGGAATGGTAGAAGGGCTGTCCATGTTACGATATGTTCGCGGACATGGTGGTAGTTCTAGGACACAGCGTATTACTTCCAGGGAATTTGGGGTGGGGAGGCATGCAAATGAGATTGAATGTAGCAAGGGAATGCTCAGTAAAGTTTAGTGAGTGTGTTGTGCTAGGAGAGGTTTTCTCAGATATTGTTTTTGCTGAGAGAAGAACAGATAGCTATGGCTGAGTGTTTCAAAAAACAGATTGTGTGGATTTTGGGAGACTCGTGGACACATTGGTTGAAGGTGCATGCAGAAAGCTGTGGAGTATCTATAGATCTTGGATTCCCACATGTGGAAGTGCACTGGCATGGAGTGCATGGAAGGACTTCAGAAGATCATGGACATGTTTCCAAATTCCAAAGTAATTTTTTCACGGATTGCGCAGAGACAAATGTGGCTTCGTTCTTTCTCATGTGGTCCAAAAATGGAGAAAGCAAGGCGTAATGTCAATAAGGCTGTTTGTGCCTTCCTAAGAGATTTTGGCATGTCCTCTTTTCACAATGAAAATATTGTGTTTCGTAGTACATACATTTTTCGCAGAGATGGAGTCCATCTTACTTATGCTGGCAATCAGATTTTTCTGAGAAATGTACAAAATGCATTGCAACCTTTTTTAGAAATACAGCATCCATTTTGAAGTAGGTGTTAAGTATTTATAATTTTTGACATACAAACACCTCCCAAAGGCTCTTTTCAGAGCCACCACTTGCTCCCAGAGAAAAATTCAATGGTTACAATAGGGTAGCACCCCAATTATTTTTGTTCGCGAACTGTCCGCGGACTTTTAAGACATACAAAGGGCCCTGCTTTATTTATCTTCACTTCTATTGAAAGACGGCTCTGAAAAGAGCCTTATTTTTTTTTTGATTTTTGTTATTTTGTATTTTTTTTTGGTGTTTTATACACGACACACTAGGAGAGGAGGGAAAAGTAGGGTAAAGGGGGGGACACCAACCACAGTGATAAGAAAGGGCGAGCTGAGAGAGGAAGATGTAGAGTGGGTTTTATTTGGGTAGTGAGCAGGTCTTCTCGTGCTCTGAGACAATAGTCTCAAAAGCACTCTGAAGTCGCTCCCCCCTGCAGAGTACTGTGTCACAGTACGTACATACAACTGTGACCCTCGAAAGGTAAGGGTCATCAGAATTCTGTATGGCCTGTGAGGCAGCTTGAGGAAGACGCTGTCCCACAGAGGTGTTCCTTGTGGTGACAGGATCAGAAACAGAGGATGAAGTAGAGGCAATCAACCTACTATGCTCTTCGCAAGGTACAACCTGGCGAATGGCCCCATTGTGGAATGAGTTCAGGTGTCGCTTCATGGTTGTGGTCCCAAAGCTGTACGCACCATGCCTCCCGCGACTGAGCACCATTTTGCACTCATTGCAGGTGACATGGTTCGCACAAGCCTTAGGAACATTCCCATGAACGGTAAACAACCGCCACACCCAAGAATCACGGCGAGGGCGGGTAGTAGGGATTTCCTCTACCTCATTCTCGTCATCCTCTTCTTCCTCCTCTGTATCCTCACTCCTGTTACCCTCTTCAGGCCCTTGGGGAGATGGTGCTGGTGGGGGGGGTGGGGTGGTGCTGAGGCAGATGTAGCACAAGGTGGCAATAGTGGAGCCATGGATGTCATCGTCTTGGAGATGGAAATCTCAAAATCTGCAAAGTATGCAGCAAAATGCAGTGTGCTCTGTGGAATAGCCAGAAACACAATGCGAATGAGCTCTAGGGCGTGGTCTTTTATAGGGGTGCTTGTACGCGGTTTGCGGACAGGCGCACCGTCCGCAAGACAGATCGAACACCAAAAAAGGTTCAAAAAGTCACAAAAACTATGTGTAAATTTAGGATTAGTATTTGGGATTTGTGGTATGGTGAGTTTTTAATGAGAAATATTGTGGATTACTTGGAAATGTACTTTTAAACTGTTCGGGGATACAAACAGTGTCTGCATTCAGAACACGCGATCAGCGTGGGCGCGGTCACATGATTGCTTCGTGAGCATGTTCGCTAAGGAAGCGGCCGTCTGCAGGACACCCAATGTACGGACATTGTTTTGCGCATGCGTGTTGATGTTCTACGGACAGTGTCCGGGTCCTGAAATAATTAAAAGTGCTTCACACGTAAAACGAACAGTTACGGACAGCCGTTTGTTCTTAGCACAGTTTAACTTACTTGCAAACAATACGGACAGACATAGCATCCCCAGCACACCTCCATTTTTGTTTATTTACGATCAATTCAGGACACCAGGAGTGTTCTTAGAACAGTTTCAACTTGCTAGCGAACACTATGAACAGGCATAGTGTTCTTAAGGACACCTCCATTTTCGTTTATTTACGAACATTTCCGAACAACCGCGCTGTCCGTGGACACCTAAATTGGTTTTAACACAAAGAACTGAAAGTAATTACAACACAATATAAAAAAGTAACTTTATTTGACATATATAAACAATTTATGACTGAGAAGGTGGGGCAGAAACGGAAACAAAAACAGGAGAATTAGGGGTTTCAACATAATTGGGATCAGGTGAAGAAGGGATAGAAATATCATCAAAACATTTTGGTCCATGGAGAGGGTTTGGGGTTAATTGAGTGGGATATGGTGAGAGGGGACAAGTACAGGTGGGACAATGGTATGTTGTTGGTAGTTTTAGGTGATCTTCCACAAAGTTCTTTAAATCGTTACAATTTGCCATAAATTGGTCCATTTTTTGGTTAATGTGTTCCAGAGTGTTATCCACCACTTCTTTTTCTGTGGTAGTGGCAATTTTTGTATGGTCTGTAAAAAAAAAATGTATATGTTAAATGTATACAAAATAATATTTATTAATTGGTTTATATAGTAAAGTGTGTACCATAGGTGCACTATCTTCTGACATTTCATCTTCTGGGAAATGCTCCTCTAGCCACTCCAGAGTACTACACATTTCTGTGAGAAAACAAACAAGTAATATTTTTTTTAAATCTAATACAGAAAGTTTATAAATATATGAGTAAAATGAAGTGCACTTACTATTTCAGGAAAGTATGTGATGAGTTGTCTGTACGTCTGGTCTTGCTCTTAGTTGTGGAGTGTCTGTGAGGTAATTATGTTGGAAGCCACTTTATCCTCTTTTGGTATATTCCATTTTAGAACATATTGTATTTAAATGAATGGTTAGTGTGTTACATATATGGGTTACATTTCTTAAGTATTACTACATATACTTTGTATGTGTGCTGCTTTGTGAATTTGTTAAATGTTCCTATGCTATGATATAACAATTACACATACCCCCCCAGAGTTTTTAGGTGGTGGTACTGTTATTCGAACATGTCCGCGGACAGTCAAATTCAGTAGAAAGGGTTCAGTATGTTCCATATTACATGTACATAAAGTCAAAGTTATCATTGTTATGTTGTGCTACTGCAAAACTATGAAATTCAGTAAAGAAACTTTGTTAAAGGGACGTTATGGTTCAGTTGTGCTACGAAAAACCTATGAAATTCAGTAAAAAAACTTTGTTAAAGGGACGTTATGCTTAAGTTGCGCTACTAAAAACCTGTGAAATTCAGTAAAAAAACTTTGTTAAAGGGACGTTATGGTTAAGTTGCGCTACTAAAAACCTATCAGATTCAGTAAAAAAACTTTGTTAAAGGGACGTTATGGTTCAAAGTAAAAACGAAAAACCCCTGAAATTCAGCAGTTATGGTAAGATAAGCAACCATAACTCACGCCACCGTGCACTGCTAACACTAACACCCAGGACATCAAAGATGACATCACACATGGTAGTGGCCATGTAGTTATGGTTAAGTTCCTGTTTCCATAGGAAGAACACTTTTTGGGTGGCTTATAACTTCGCTCCCCCTGGAAGAATCCTCACCAAACTTTGCAAAAAAAGTATAAGACTCACTCTGAATTTGTTTGCAAAGTTTGGTGAGGTTTGGTCCAGGGGGGGGCAAAGTTATAGGGGGGGTCCCAAAACTTCTTTTTCCCCCTAGACATAATGGGAAAAAACTTTGCTCATGCCTACAGCCCAAACCGCTGGACGGATTTACACCAAATTTGCGGCGGGAGTGGCGGCTTGGTCCCGAAAGTGTGCTAATTTTTATTTGGTGTAACTCCGTCCAGTAGTTTTTTTTTATTTTAAATGACAAAAATGTAAGTAAAAAAATGATTGATATCGCGGACACACTTACCTGTTCGCTCAGCGGACAGGACGGGGATTGGGCAAGAGGCTTGCAGTGAAGCGTGCAGTGCGTCGTATTGTGAGAGACGCCCGCCATCTTTGTTTATCGTTTGCATCAGAGCGCTGCATAGTAAGCTGCGTGTCTTCCTCCCATTCCCCCACCCCTGCTCATGCCCTGTGTCTCCCTCCCACTCCCGCCACGCCCCACTCAAACCCCTTGTCTCCTACCGTTCCCCCCCACCCCCCCCGCTCATGGCCTGTGTCTCCCTCCCATTCCCCCCACACCCTGCTCATGCCCCATGTCTCTCTCCCGTTCCCCCCACCCTCTGCTCATGCTCCGTGGCCCTCTCCTGTTCCCCCCACCCCCTGCTCATGCCCCGTGTCTCCCTCCTGTTCCCCCCACCCCCGCTCATGCCCTGTGTCTCCCTCCTGTTCCCCCCACCCCCCGCTCATGCCCTGTGTCTCCCTCCTGTACCCCCACCAGCGCTCATGCCCCGTGTCTCCCTCGTGTTGCCCCCACCCGCCGCTCATGTCCCGTGTCTCCCTCCTGTTCCCCCCACCCCCGGCTCATGCCCGTGTCTACCTCGTGTACCCCCCCACCCCCCACTCATGCCCGTGTCTACCTTGTGTACCCCCCACCCCCCGCTCATGCCCCGTATCTCTCTCCTGTTGCCCCCCACCCACCGCTCATGCCCCGTGTCTCCCTCGTGTTACCCCCCACCCTCCGCTCATGCCCCGTGTCTCCCTCATGTTCCCCCCACTCCCCGCTCATGCCCCGTGTCTCCCTCGTGTTCCCACCCGCTCATGCCCTGTGTCTACCTTGTGTACCCCCTACCCCCCGCTCATGCACCATTTCTCTCTCCTGTTGCCCCCCACCCCCGCTCATGCCCCATGTCTCTCTCCTGTTGCCCCCACCCCCCCTCATGCCCCGTGTCTCCCTCGTGTTACCCCCCACACCCCACACCCCTCTCATGCCCAGTCTCTCTCTTGTTCGCTCCCCCTGGATGAATCCTCACCAAACTTTGCAAAAAAAGTATATGGCTCACTCTGAATTTTGCAAAGTTTGGTGAGGTTTGGTCCACGGGGGCAAAGTTATAGGGGAATCCCAAAACTTCTTTTTTCCCCCTAGACATAATGAGAAAAAACTTTGCTCACGCCTACAACCCAAACCGCTGGACGGATTTACACCAAATTTGCGGCGGGGTGGTGGCTTGGACCCGAAAGCGTGCTAATTTTTATTTTGTGTAAATCCGTCCAGTAGTTTTTTTTAAATGTCCAAAATGTAAGGCAAAAAAATTAGTGATATCTCTGTTCGCTTCGCGGATGGACTTCCCTGTTCGCTCCGCGGACAGTGCCCTGATTGGCCGAGCAGCTTGCGCGATGTCCGCGGACATCCGACGTGTTCACTGATTGGATGGCGTGGGGCGTGGAGCACATCAGATTTTTGGTGGCGCCCGACATCTTGCATTCGCGGACGACCGCGGACAGCGAGGTGAAACTTGGTTTAAAAATTGTATTTAGTGGAGTGTGTTGGTGTGTAAGAGTGTTTGGGGAGGGTGGGGGAGTATTAGATAGGTGCAATGTTTTATTTTTTTAATGTGCTAGACGCTTTTGTTGTGTTCGATTTGTCTGCGGACAACACGGCTGTTCTGAAATGTTCGTAAATAAGCAGAATGGATTCTGTGTCAAGTTGAGTGTTCTAAGAAGACTCATGGGGTCCTGGAATGTTCACAGGCGGTGTCCTGAAGATGTTGTCTGTATTGTTCGTTGTCAAACTGAAAGTGTTCTAATAACACTCGCGGTGTCCTGAAATGTTCGTACATAAGGAAAATGGGGGTGTCCTGAGGACGCTGTCCGTATCGTCCTCTGGCAAGTTGAATGTGTTCTAGGAACTTCCTTGTGTCCGCGGACATTAAAATGGTTGCAATGCTTGAATCTATGGGTGTGATATGCTGCGGTGGTTGTGGCCAGGGTATAAAATGTTGGGTGCATGGCCATTTGGCCATGCACCCAAGACTCTATGCGATTGCCACAACCACCGCAGCATATCACACTCATATGCCATGCACCCAAGAGTCTATGCTCTGGCCACAAGCACCACAGCATATCACACCCATAGTGGCTTATAACTTTTGGTCAAAAACACATTTTTAAGGAACATTGGCCCTCATTACGACCCTGGCGCTAAGGGGTCTGCGCCAGCGTTAGCTGCGCCGACCCCTTACCGCCAACTACGAGTTTCCAGAGCGCCATGGACACTTTTCCGCCCGCTTTTTGCGGGCGGAAAAATCCATGGCGCTCTGGGACCTTGGTGTTAATTACGCCACCGTATTTTACGGTGGCGTAATTAACTCCTTCCCCACTCCCATTGAGCCCTATGGGGCCGAAATGGGAATGGGGAAGGGTAAATGGGACAATGGGGACTTACCGCCCCGCCGACCTCGGAATGGGGCGGTAAGTCCGCCATCGGCCATGGCGTAAAGGGACTTTGCGCCATGGCCGGAAAGTCCGTGGATGGCGGTAAAAATCCGCCAGGGTCCTAATGAGGGCCATTGTCATAAGCCAGTATGGGTGTGATATGCTGCGATGGTTGTATTTATCATGTTATACTTACTATTTGGTTTAGTAATGGGAGTCCATGTTTTTCTTGTTCATTTCTGTGATAAAAGAAAATAGCATGTTAGTATTAATATTTTATAAAGACTTATTACATCAACATTTTCTTCTTTTTTTTTTACCCTCATATTTAGTAGATGACAAACCAGAGTACTGTGCAATTTGCTCAGTTTCTGTGTTTGTTGCTAAAATCATTGGGTCTGTGGGAGAAAAAAAATTCATGTTGGATTAAAAAAAAAACTTTTTCTGTTATGCTACAGTTTATTTGTTTCTTTGTTTTCAGTGTTTACTTGTTGTTTCTGGCTAGTGCTTTATTGGATTGTTCCAGTTTTTCGGAGCAGTAAGATATTAGGTATTTGTTTGGATATTGTAAAATTTTGGAGCAGTTAGATACCAGTAGGCGTATTCTAACTGTTTATTTTTTGATATAATTTCGTGGTATTGATTTATCTGTTTGGGTATTTCAAAATTTTGGGACAGTTGGATACCAATTGGCGTATTCTAACTGTCTGTTTTTTTCTCTATTTGAGTGGTATTAATTTATCTGATTAGTTGTTGTAGCATCTTTGGGCAGTTAGATAGCTTTTGGAATATTGTGACACTTTATATTTTTTTGCTACAAGTGTACTTAAGGTTTAAGTACAGTTTAGTTATCAAATTTTGGTTTTAAGAACATTAAACAAGCGTTTGTAGGATTTGCTGGTAATCTCTGCTTTAGAGTAATGGTACTAACATTACATTCAAACCATCCACATTTCTTTTTTATATATGCAGTGTAGTGCCCTGAATTGGTTGTGGCTCCTGCGTGGTAGATTATACCTATTGTTGTGAAGGTTTTCCTACCAAGTGATATTTGACCATGTGTGAATCCAGTCAGCTTGCAGTTGTTTTTGGTACCATCTGCATTGTAACGTAGAAGCATTAGTATTATGTGTTTACTATGTGTTTGTATTACTAACGTGGAGCGATTATCTGAATTGCAGGTCGAACATAATCTACCATGGTTTGCATTTTGTACAAGTTGCTGAAATGGAACGGATTCACAATTAGGTATTGATATATACACAAAGCGTTCATTGGGGATTTGTTCTTGTGTCACATTGTTGCAGAGAGTGCATGTATGTTTCCACATGTATGAAATCTGGAAGATTTCATTTATAGGTATGTTTTTGTTTTCCAGTACTAATAGTAAGTACATTAGAAATTCTTGTGGATCTTCCTGTGAGTTTATAGTGAATTTCACCATTCCAGCACAGTAGTCCGATGGTTGTCTTATTCCATAAACACTATACGTGTTGTCAGGATTGTTTGCTGCGTTTCTGTGAAGTACTAACATTTGCAAACACAATGGGTCTGTGCTGTGTAAGTAAATGTTCTCAACAATTGGTGGTAATTGAAATAGAATATTTATTGCTACATTTGCGTAGCAACTTACACGAACTATATTTGAGAGTTTAAATGGACCAGGTAGTTCTGTATCTGACTGCTTTTTTTGGAGTTTGTCTTCCTTCTTTGAAGAAGTACCTGGTTTACTTTCCCTAATTGATTCTTTTTTGCTTGTGGCACTTGATGACGTATTAATTTCTTTTACTCTCTTTGGAGGATTTGCAGTGACATCCTGTTGCTTTTCTGCTTGATTTATTTTTCCTTCATAATTTTTTACTTTTTGTGGAACAGAATATGTGTTTAGATGGGGAGTGTATAGTGAACAAAGTCTATTGTATTCTAAAATGCAAGGAATATCAGCGTTTCTTTTACTTGCATCAAAGTTGATTAGAAATAGACCATCAAGTGTATGTAAGCGTGATAGTGCTACGTAGCTCATGCCTTCTTTAAAGACTGTGTTACCAATGTCTATCATTGCTTTGTCTAGGGTAAGACCTTGTGATTTATGAATGGTGACTGCGTATGGAAGAGTTGGAGAAAATTGTTCTCTGCGTACATACATGTCTTTGAACAGAAGGAATCGAGCTGTTGAGCGTCCTATTCTTTTTACTTCTGAAAGTTTGTCAAAGAGAATATTGACAAACTGAATTTTGTTGTCACGTGGGTATGTTTGAAAGCCAAGAACTGTACCCAGTGCTCCATTAACTAGTCCTTGGTCCACGTCAAGGTTACGTTTCAGCATTACTCTGCAATTTAAGGATAATTTTAATATCTTTTCCAAGCCAGCTGTGTTTGAGATTGATTTTTCGAAACTATTTAGTCTTGTTGTGGCTTGGTCACACATGGGTAGTGTCATTCCATGTACATCTAGTTTGTCTGTGGTGCTAATTTCCATTATTGGTTGTATTTCTTTACTTAACATTATTTCATTGAATTTGAAACCGCTTGCAAGAGTTGGTATTAAGGCCATACAATTGACATTGTTGTGGGCTAATTGTTCCATAACATCTGTAGCACATGCATTATCACCATAAAGTGCATGAATGTGCCGGGTTTTCAATATTGCTTCTGCTTCTTTAGAAAGTATACCAACTCTGATACTTTTTAAGATGTTGGCATAAGTGAGATCTGCAGATTGGTGCATGTTTTCTGTTAATTCTCTGTATTGGAAATGTTGCCAAAGGTTGACATTTCCAATGCTGCCAGCAGTTTTACGGCAGAGTTTGTGTCCTAATGTTTTAAAAATAGGCTCACCTTTTACTGGTGTCAATTGAAGAAGATCTCCGAAAACAATAATGTGTTTTCCTGCAAAGAGCTCTTCATAGTTTGTTTTGAGTACTTCTTTTAATCTGAGGTGAATCAAAGCCAACATTATGTTGGACACCATGCTCACTTCATCTATTAGTAGCATTTTCATTTGTTTCAATACTCTGCGTAGTTCCATTGCAGCTTCTGCAGAAAATTTGTAATAATCTAATTTGTCTTGGTGTTCTACTGGCAGGAGTAGTAATCGGTGTAAAGTGACACCACCTATGTTGTAGGCAGCTAAACCTGTGGGGGCAGTGACAACAGCTGACAGTTTGTTGTTTGTCAATTGTTGAAGGAACTTACTGATGATTTTGATTAGGAATGTTTTGCCAGAACCAGCTTCACCACTGACATACAATAGTATAGGTTTGTAATTTTGACAGGTGCATTCTTTGTTTACATGTTGTACACCATGTGCAATTTCTTTTGTTACTTCTTGAAAAATGCTACGTTGCTCATTGTTTAGCTTTGATTGTAGAATAGTTAAGTCTTCTTTATCTTCATACTGACACATGGTGTTTTCTACTTCTATCATAGCTAATTGTGCCTCATTTGTTATTAGTGGGTCTCCTAGTGGTTCTTGGCTTCCTTTGACAGAAGGTTGACTACTGTCAGGAGTGTCCTTATCTAGTTGGGCCTGGAGTTCTTCTTCGTGTTGCTGTTCATTGTGCAACATTGTTTTGTACTGTGCAAAGTTTACATCAGTTATACTGCTTTCATTTGCTTTGAAAGCGTCTTCATATGAGTCATAGTTATCTAGTATTTCTTCTTCTTTTCTCCATGGTTTAAAGAGTTGTAGCAGGGACATGTAATATACTTCTTTGTGTTGAGGAATCTTTAATGACAATTTGATATGATTAATTACATTTGGTTTGGTGAGTTTTACTAAGCTGCCTTCACAGTTGGTCACTTTGTATTTACGGTTTTGAGGTTTTATATTATTTTTGTATGTGTAGTTTTGGGCTATGTGGTATAAACACATGGTTTCCAAAGTGGTACTCCTGTTTGGGTAGTATGTGTCCAATAAATTGTTTTTTAAAATGTCTTGGCTGTTGGGATCATGTTTGGCTATTGTTTCTATATCTTCGTATGATTTTAGAACTCTTTTTCTAGATTTAGCTGGACCAAGACTTAGCCATACTATATTTGCAGATTTACCATACAATGCAGTACCAGTTAATCGATCAGCTGCTTCATAGGATCCACATTCTCTATGGGACAGAATTTTTATGCCCAAGCTGTATAATTTCTGAGACACTGTTTTATCTGACGACAAGTCATTCCAGAGGTCTTGGAGCTCTGTCTTTTCTGATTTGGTTAAGTATGCTGTGACATATCGTGCAGCTGCAGTAGAATTGTCTGCAATGTACTGCACATCTATGTTTGCATTCCATAAGTGGGCAATGATTGCATTGTAATCATTGATATATTTTTCTTCTTCTTTTTTTTTATGCAATATGTATTTTTAGGTGACTTACCTTTAACACTATGTCTAACTGAAGACATGAGGTTGTTCACTTGACCTGTATTTGTAACTGGTCTAGGGAAACCAAATCAGCATTTGGTGTAGTATTTCCCTTTGTTTTTGTATTTGCAACGACAATATTTGCCACATTTATGTCTTTGGAATTGTAAAATTTTTGCATGAAGATCACTATTTGTGGATTCTGATGGAATTTCACAAGTGACATATTTTTCAATAAACTGTCTTGACCAAATTTAGGAGCATCTTTAATCCATTAAAGCATGTGGACATGTGGTGCTCCTCTCCAAAAGAAATGTTGCACTTCTCCAAGGGGAGGAACAGTTTTATTACAAATAAAATGTAGCATAGCAATGAAGCGATGGTGAAAATATCTTGAAACATTAACAGGATCCTGAGAACAAAGTTCTCCAGGTGTTAGTATATCTATGTTTGTTTTGTTTTCGTTTGATATGCGTAGGAAAGCATGTAAATCTTCCCATGCAAATTCTGCACAACTTAATGTAACAGACCAAGTGGGTGGGCCAAGGTTTCTGATCATACAACGTACATCTCCATGATGTCGAAACCAGTACTCTTTAGTACCACACATATTTGCTAATAGATTTGTAAGATTTGCTTGTAAAACCTCATCTTTTTGTTGAATTTTTTGTAATAATTGTGTAGCTGTCATATTTTGAAAGTGTGATCCTGATTTTAATATGTGTGCAACTCTGTAACATAAAGTTGCTAGTTCACTTTCAAAGAGTAGGTGGAATATGTATTGCACATTTTGTCGAAATCTGGGATCTTCAGAATACATTTGTAATGAGCGATATTCTGATGCTGATATTTGAATAGGTCTATCATCGTATCTTCCTCCTTTGCCAGTCAGAAAGAGAAGAGGAAAAGCACGTGCTTCTATACTTTTTTCCCATATGCTGATTGGTGATCCTTTTGTTTGACGCATTTGGTACGTTTCCAGTGCATCTTCTATGGTGTCATTAGAGTGCAATGGATGAATTGTATAATGGTCTAAAGTATTTATATTGTAGCAGGATCTAGGAGCTGAAATTGACCAGCTTCTTGTGTCTCTTGAATTATTTCAGTTGTATCTTTCAAGTTTTCTTCAATGTTAATTTCTTTGTAATATTCATTATTCTCTTTAAGATATTGCAGGGCTTCCCTAACTTTATGTAAATCTACCAGTTGTTGCCAAATTGTTTTGTCTTTTGTAGGTACTCCATTTACCAAGATAATTAAAGATTGTTGCATTGGACGTTGCACCCCTAGAGTGTGCACATTTTCTTTTAGATCTAATGGTAAATACACTACTTTTCCACGAATACCTTTCACTAATTCAGAGGGAGGTAATATTGCAGTTTTTGGTTGAAGGCGTATTATTGCTTGAAATGGGTCTACTGTTTGAATTATGATGCTCGCATATAAAGTAAGTTGTTGAAGGGGTTTTTGTAGTGGATATAATTCCAAGTTATTTGTGATAGCACGTGAAGGAATTTGGTTGTTGTCAGGTTTTGTAGTGCAGTAACTGCAAAGTATTATGGGGTCAGTTATTTCGTATTTGTTTTCTGCTATAAGGTAGAGGGCTAATTCAAACCATTTAGATTCTTCATTGTCTTCCATTTTGTATGATAGGTCTACAGTTTTTGTGTTACTTTTATGAAAAGTTCTGCGACAACATACACACACATGGTTTGGTACTTCAGCTGAAGTACTTTAAAATGTTATTATTTCTTTTTTGTCTGTGTGTAGTGAAAGGTTGCCATGTGCAGAATTGTTACGAAGTTGGTTGACAGCTAATTCATCTTGTAAGTGTGTTTCACTTCCAAAATATTTTGTCGGGATATAGTCGATTTCTTTTAGTAGGTCTTTTGCTGTACCATGTAGAAGAATGTTATTTAAATTGGCTAGTGCTAAAGCAGGACTTTTAGCATAGTACAGTTTATAAACTAGATTTCTTATACTTGCATGATGTGTTGATATCCTTTTGATATCATGGAAGGATGTTTTGCAAGTAGGTCCTGTAATGCAGGCCAATGAATGTCCTCGTAGTCCTGTGTACTTGCGTACTGGACAAGCATCCATATTTTGCAGTAGTTTAATTTTGATTTTGTCTTTGCTTTTCGCATATTGATTGAGAAATTGGCGTAAAGTTTTGAACATTGTTTTGGGAATGTTACACATTGACATGCATGGCAATTTGCACACTAGATGTTCTGATTCAGTTGAATGGAGGGGTAAATCTTCGTTTGTTTTCAGGGCATATTTTTGTAAGGAGTACTTCCTGTTCCATTATGGTATTATTAACTTTTTCATAACCTCGACCACTGCTATGTATGGCAATTGTATTTGTTTGCTTTTGTTTGTACGCTTCTTCAAGTATGGTTCTGTGCTGGTAGTGTGACTCCATTCACCTCCACAGATATTTAAGAAGTTATTTCTGTTGACATTTTGTTTTTTGAGAAGTCTTTTTTGTAATTTAGTTATTAGTTTTGTTAGTGGTTTCATTCTGTTTAACACTAAAATAAATAACCTTCTTTTGAGAAGAATTGCACTGTCTATCAATGCTTCTAAGATTACTTTTCTATGATAGGTTTGAAGTGTTGAACCTGGTTTCTCTCCTGTTTTCATAAGATTTTGAAGGACTTTGTGACGGAACATTTTGGCTAAAATACTTTTCTTGGTATGCTTACTTTGTACTACATCAAGATTTATAGAAGAAGTTTTATTTGTAGTGATAGTTGATTTTCTGTTAATTGTTTTTTGGTTTGTTTTACTTTTTGATAGAGGAGGCAAAGTTTTTGTACTAGAAACTTCTTCTGTTTCACTACATGACTGTATTAGCTGTTGTGTTTCAACTTTTTTTTACAAATTCTGCTATACATGGATGTTTATGTTGAAGAGTTTTCTTTTCATTTGCTCTACTCTGCGTTCCTTTCTACGGAGTTGCTTTTTGGTAGGCATTCTTTAGGGTCTGTTAAAAAAAATACAGAAGGTATGGGTTGGGGTGTTCTGGAATGCATGTGTGTTGTGTGCATGAGTGTTTGAGTAAGATGATAAAGATGTATGTAATGGTGTGTGATTGTGCTTTGGGAAGTACAACTACTAGGGATTGGTTTTCATGAATTAATGTGTTACTAAACTGGGGTTCAGATGACAGAAAAAAGTAAGCCAGTGATTTGGAGAAGTATAAATAGTATATCTAAAGCTATACAATTAAAACAGTTGTTTGTTCTACAACATCTAAATTCTAGCGGCTGAGTTGGGTAATTTGTGTGTCGAAAAATAGGAAGTTGTGGGCCATTCTGCCAATAAATCACTGTTTAAGACGGGGGAGATTTTTGGTCAGAATGGTGCAGAATCTCTATTTTTAGGGACAGAAATAGCATGAATTAACCTTACAGTGTGTTTGAGTAATAATTCTAATATTATGGTAACATTTTACTTACTTTTTTTCTAAAATGGGCAGTTTGCTTCTTAGTTGTTCTTTGTACTTCAAATTTGGCTGCTTCTTTTCTGGAGAATGGTCTTCACTGCAATTGTAAAAGAAAGAAATTAGTAATTTGGTTTGTATATAGCACTGTTTTTAATTTAGCCATAGATTTTTTAAATTGAAATGCTCAGCGCCTTCCTCAAAACCATTAAAACTATCTTATGACTAACTGTAGGAAAGAAAATATCTTTACTATGGCTTGTGAAATTCATAATGTACCACTGTATACCACTATTCCTGTAACTAAGTTTTTCCACGTAATAGTGAGTCAATGTCATAGCCTGCTTTTCCACATAATAGTGAGTCAATGTCAAAGCCTGCTTGTCCTATATAAATGTAAGTAATTATATAAATTGAAAAAAATAAAACCAATTATGTGTTTGTACAAATATTATTGTTTGAGATTTGATCATAGAGTGTGCATGTAATTTTGTGTGATTATATGTAGTCTATATATTTTATTTAAAAAATGTTGGTTTAACATTATTTGCGTGTGTGTGTGTGTGTGTATGAAGAAATTAAACGGTATAAAGGTTTGTAAGTCACAGTTCATTTTAGGACAATGAAAAAATGATCGTAGATTCATTTTACAGATTATACAAGGTAAAAGTCGGTTAGAAAATGTGTTCATGTACTGTATAGAAAATATGCATACCTGTAGTTTGTGTTCATGCATATGGATATGGATGAAGCTGCAAGTAAAAATCTTGGAGACTTGTATAGTATTTCTCGTAGATTGTGCTTGCCAATGGTATTAGATTCACCGTACATTTGCAGTTCTGATCTATGATGATGCAGTTACATGTAGAGGTCTTGGATTTGATTGGTGGATGGTCATGTGATTTCTTAGCTACATCCAATGAGGGAATGGTACAGAGAGTGAAGTGGGAATGGTAGAAGGGCTGTCCTTGTTACGATATGTTCGCGGACATGGTGGTAGTTCTAGGACACAGCGTATTACTTCCAGGGAATTTGGGGTGGGGAGGCATGCAAATGAGATTGAATGTAGCAAGGGAATGCTCAGTAAAGTTTAGTGAGTGTGTTGTGCTAGGAGAGGTTTTCTCAGATATTGTTTTTGCTGAGAGAAGAACAGATAGCTATGGCTGAGTGTTTCAAAAAACAGATTGTGTGGATTTTGGGAGACTCGTGGACACATTGGTTGAAGGTGCATGCAGAAAGCTGTGGAGTATCTATAGATCTTGGATTCCCACATGTGGAAGTGCACTGGCATGGAGTGCATGGAAGGACTTCAGAAGATCATGGACATGTTTCCAAATTCCAAAGTAATTTTTTCACGGATTGCGCAGAGACAAATGTGGCTTCGTTCTTTCTCATGTGGTCCAAAAATGGAGAAAGCAAGGCGTAATGTCAATAAGGCTGTTTGTGCCTTCCTAAGAGATTTTGGTATGTCCTCTTTTCACAATGAAATTTTGTGTTTCGTAGTACATACATTTTTCGCAGAGATGGAGTCCATCTTACTTATGCTGGCAATCAGATTTTTCTGAGAAATGTACAAAATGCATTGCAACCTTTTTTAGAAATACAGCATCCATTTTGAAGTAGGTGTTAAGTATTTATAATTTTTGACATACAAACACCTCCCAAAGGCTCTTTTCAGAGCCACCACTTGCTCCCAGAGAAAAATTCAATGGTTATAATAGGGTAGCACCCCAATTATTTTTGTTCGCGAACTGTCCGCGGACTTTTAAGATATACAAAGGGCCCTGCTTTATTTATCTTCACTTCTATTGAAAGACGGCTCTGAAAAGAGCCTTATTTTTTTTTTGATTTTTGTTATTTTTTATTTTTTTGTGGTTTTTTATACACGACACACTAGGAGAGGAGGGAAAAGTAGGGTAAAGGGGGGGACACCAACCACAGTGATAAGAAAGGGCGAGCTGAGAGAGGAAGATGTAGAGTGGGTTTTATTTGGGTAGTGAGCAGGTCTTCTCGTGCTCTGAGACAATAGTCTCAAAAGCACTCTGAAGTCGCTCCCCCCTGCAGAGTACTGTGTCACAGTACGTACATACAACTGTGACCCTCGAAAGGTAAGGGTCATCAGAATTCTGTATGGCCTGTGAGGCAGCTTGAGGAAGACGCTGTCCCACAGAGGTGTTCCTTGTGGTGACAGGATCAGAAACAGAGGATGAAGTAGAGGCAATCAACCTACTATGCTCTTCGCAAGGTACAACCTGGCGAATGGCCCCATTGTGGAATGAGTTCAGGTGTCGCTTCATGGTTGTGGTCCCAAAGCTGTACGCACCATGCCTCCCGCGACTGAGTACCATTTTGCACTCATTGCAGGTGACATGGTTCGCACAAGCCTTAGGAACATTCCCATGAACGGTAAACAACCGCCACACCCAAGAATCACGGCGAGGGCGGGTAGTAGGGATTTCCTCTACCTCATTCTCGTCATCCTCTTCTTCCTCCTCTGTATCCTCACTCCTGTTCCCCTCTTCAGGCCCTTGGGGAGATGGTGCTGGTGGGGGGGGTGGGGTGGTGCTGAGGCAGATGTAGCACAAGGTGGCAATAGTGGAGCCATGGATGTCATCGTCTTGGAGATGGAAATCTCAAAATCTGCAAAGTATGCAGCAAAATGCAGTGTGCTCTGTGGAATAGCCAGAAACACAATGAGAATGAGCTCTAGGGCGTGGTCTTTTATAGGGGTGCTTGTACGCGGTTTGCGGACATGCGCACCGTCCGCAAGACAGATCGAACACCAAAAAAGGTTCAAAAAGTCACAAAAACTATGTGTAAATTTAGGATTAGTATTTGGGATTTGTGGTATGGTGAGTTTTCAATGAGAAATATTGTGGATTACTTGGAAATGTACTTTTAAACTGTTCGGGGATACAAACAGTGTCTGCATTCAGAACACGCGATCAGCGTGGGCGCGGTCACATGATTGCTTCGTGAGCATGTTCGCTAAGGAAGTGGCCATCTGCAGGACACCCAATGTACGGACATTGTTTTGCGCATGCGTGTTGATGTTCTACGGCAGTGTCCGGGTCCTGAAATAATTAAAAGTGCTTCACACGTAAAACGAACAGTTACGGACAGCCGTTTGTTCTTAGCACAGTTTAACTTACTTGCAAACAATACGGACAGACATAGCATCCCCAGCACACCTCCATTTTTGTTTATTTACGATCAATTCAGGACACCAGGAGTGTTCTTAGAACAGTTTCAACTTGCTAGCGAACACTATGAACAGGCATAGTGTTCTTAAGGACACCTCCATTTTTGTTTATTTACGAACATTTCAGGACAGTAAGACTGTTCTTAGAACAGTTTCAACTTGCATGAGAACATTACGGACAGATATAGTGTCCTCAGGACACTTACATTTTCGTTTATTTCCGAACATTTCCGAACAACCGCGCTGTCCGTGGACACCTAAATTGGTTTTAACACAAAGAACTGAAAGTAATTACAACACAATATAAAAAAGTAACTTTATTTGACATATATAAACAATTTATGACTGAGAAGGTGGGGCAGAAACGGAAACAAAAACAGGAGAATTAGGGGTTTCAACATAATTGGGATCAGGTGAAGAAGGGATAGAAATATCATCAAAACATTTTGGTCCATGGAGAGGGTTTGGGGTTAAATGAGTGGGATATGGTGAGAGGGGACAAGTACAGGTGGGACAATGGTATGTTGTTGGTAGTTTTAGGTGATCTTCCACAAAGTTCTTTAAATCGTTACAATTTGCCATAAGTTGGTCCATTTTTTGGTTAATGTGTTCCAGAGTGTTATCCACCACTTCTTTTTCTGTGGTAGTGGCAATTTTTGTATGGTCTGTAAAAAAAAAATGTATATGTTAAATGTATACAAAATAATATTTATTAATTGGTTTATATAGTAAAGTGTGTACCATAGGTGCACTATCTTCTGACATTTCATCTTCTGGGAAATGCTCCTCTAGCCACTCCAGAGTACTACACATTTCTGTGAGAAAACAAACAAGTAATATTTTTTTTAAATCTAATACAGAAAGTTTATAAATATATGAGTAAAATGAAGTGCACTTACTATTTCAGGAAAGTATGTGATGAGTTGTCTGTACGTCTGGTCTTGCTCTTAGTTGTGGAGTGTCTGTGAGGTAATTATGTTGGAAGCCACTTTATCCTCTTTTGGTATATTCCATTTTAGAACATATTGTATTTAAATGAATGGTTAGTGTGTTACATATATGGGTTACATTTCTTAAGTATTACTACATATACTTTGTATGTGTGCTGCTTTGTGAATTTGTTAAATGTTCCTATGCTATGATATAACAATTACACATACCCCCCCAGAGTTTTTAGGTGGTGGTACTGTTATTCGAACATGTCCGCGGACAGTCAAATTCAGTAGAAAGGGTTCAGTATGTTCCATATTACATGTACATAAAGTCAAAGTTATTATTGTTATGTTGTGCTACTGCAAAACTATGAAATTCAGTAAAGAAACTTTGTTAAAGGGACGTTAGGGTTCAGTTGTGCTACGAAAAACCTATGAAATTCAGTAAAAAAACTTTGTTAAAGGGACGTTATGGTTAAGTTGCGCTACTAAAAACCTGTGAAATTCAGTAAAAAAAACTTTGTTAAAGGGACGTTATGGTTAAGTTGCGCTACTAAAAACCTATCAGATTCAGTAAAAAAACTTTGTTAAAGGGACGTTATGGTTCAAAGTAAAAACGAAAAACCCCTGAAATTCAGCAGTTATGGTAAGATAAGCAACCATAACTCACGCCACCGTGCACTGCTAACACTAACACCCAGGACATCAAAGATGACATCACACATGGTAGTGGCCATGTAGTTATGGTTAAGTTCCTGTTTCCATAGGAAGAACACTTTTTGGGTGGCTTATAACTTCGCTCCCCCTGGAAGAATCCTCACCAAACTTTGCAAAAAAAGTATAAGACTCACTCTGAATTTGTTTACAAAGTTTGGTGAGGTTTGGTCCGGGGGGGGCAAAGTTATAGGGGGGGTCCCAAAACTTCTTTTTCCCCCTAGACATAATGGGAAAAAACTTTGCTCATGCCTACAGCCCAAACCGCTGGACGGATTTACACCAAATTTGCGGCGGGAGTGGCGGCTTGGTCCCGAAAGTGTGCTAATTTTTAATTGGTGTAACTCCGTCCAGTAGTTTTTTTTTAAATGACAAAAATGTAAGTAAAAAAATGAGTGATATCGCGGACACACTTACCTGTTCGCTCAGCGGACAGGACGGGGATTGGGCAAGAGGCTTGCAGTGAAGCGTGCAGTGCGTCGTATTGTGAGAGACGCCCGCCATCTTTGTTTATCGTTTGCATCAGAGCGCTGCATAGTAAGCTGCGTGTCTTCCTCCCATTCCCCCCACCCCTGCTCATGCCCTGTGTCTCCCTCCTACTCCCGCCACGCCCCACTCAAACCCCTTGTCTCCTACCGTTCCCCCCCACCCCCCCGCTCATGGCCCGTGTCTCCCTCCCATTCCCCCCACACCCTGCTCATGCCCCATGTCTCTCTCCCGTTCCCCCGACCCTCTGCTCATGCTCCGTGGCCCTCTCCTGTTCCCCCCACCCCCTGCTCATGCCCCGTGTCTCCCTCCTGTTCCCCCCACCCCCGCTCATGCCCTGTGTCTCCCTCCTGTTCCCCCCACCCCCCGCTCATGCCCTGTGTCTCCCTCCTGTACCCCCACCAGCGCTCATGCCCCGTGTCTCCCTCGTGTTGTCCCCACCCCCCGCTCATGTCCCGTGTCTCCCTCCTGTTCCCCCCACCCCCGGCTCATGCCCGTGTCTACCTCGTGTACCCCCCCACCCCCCACTCATGCCCTGTGTCTACCTTGTGTACCCCCCACCCCCCGCTCATGCCCTGTATCTCTCTCCTGTTGCCCCCCACCCCCCGCTCATGCCCCGTGTCTCCCTCGTGTTACCCCCCACCCCCCGCTCATGCCCCGTGTCTCCCTCATGTTCCCCCCACTCCCCGCTCATGCCCCGTGTCTCCCTCGTGTTCCCACCCGCTCATGCCCCGTGTCTACCTTGTGTACCCCCTACCCCCCGCTCATGCCCCATGTCTCTCTCCTGTTGCCCCACACCCCCGCTCATGCCCCATGTCTCTCTGCTGTTGCCCCCACCCCCCCTCATGCCCCGTGTCTCCCTCGTGTTACCCCCCACACCCCACACCCCGCTCATGCCCAGTCTCTCTCTTGTTCCCCCACCCCCCTGCTCATGTCCCGTGTCTCCCTCCTGTTCCCCCCACCCCCTGCTCATGCCCCACGTGTACCTCCTGTACCCTCACCCCCGCTCATGCCCCGTGTCTCCCTCGTGTTGCCCCCCACCTCCGCTCATGCTCCGTGTCTCTCTCTTGTTCCCCCGCTCCTCGCTCATGCACCGTGTCTCCCTCCTGTACCCGCCACACCCTGCTCATGCCCCATGTCTGCCCTTTTCCCCCCACCCCGCGCTCATGCCCCATGTCTCCCTCGTGTTACTCCCCACCCCCCGCTCATGCCCCGTGTCTCCCTTGTGTTACGCCCCACCCCCCACTCATTGCCCCGTCTCTCCCTCCTGTTCCCCCCACCCCCCCGCTCATGCCCCGTGTCTCCCTCGTGTTACCCCCCCACCCCCTGCTCATGCCCCGTGTCTACCTCCTGTACCCCCCGCTCATGCCCCGTGTCTCCCTTGTGTTGCCCCCCACTCATGCCCCGTGTCTCCCTCCTGTTCCCCCCAACCCCCGCTCATGCTCCGTGTCTCCCCTGTTCCCCCCGCCCCCCGCTCATGCTCCGTGTCTCTCTCATGGTCCCCCCCGCCGATGCCCTGTTGTGTTCTCTTTATACACCCGCCTTCGCTTTCCATGGTGTCCATCTTGGTAAAAGATTTTCCTTCCTACACCGGGACGCCGCAGGAGTTCCGGTTTGGGAAGAAAAATCTTTTTTTTACCACCCCAGGTTCCCACTTTGAGAACCTAGGATGCTAGTGGTCTTCATCCATTGAAAAGGACGTTATGGTTAAGTTGCACTAATAAAAACCTATGAAATTCAATGAAAAAACTTTTTTAAAGGGACGTTATGGTAAAGTTGCACTAATAAAAACCAATGAAATTCAGTGAAAAAACATTGTTAAAGGGATGTTATGGTTAAGTTGTGCTACTAAAAACCTATGAAATTCAGTGAAAAAACGTTGTTAAAGGGACGTTATGGTTCCAAGTAAAAGCAAATTTAAGTTATGGTAAGCTAAGCAACCATAACTCGCGCCACCATCGTGCACTGCTAAGCCTAACACCCAGGACATCAAAGATGATATCACAAATGTCATTGATGACATCACTGATGACATCACATGTGCATTTACCTTTCATGAAAAGTCTGTACAAGGGATTCTTAGTGTAATGTTAATGAAAAAAGTGTAAATGATTTTTGGAATAAATATCAAGTGCTAATTAGTGCATTAAGTTATGCATTGATATAAATAGCATTCTATTATTAAGTTCAATCCAGTATACTAAGGTACATATAGAAACATAGGCATTGTGTGCAGCATACCTGATGGAGGTGCAATATTCATAAGCTTGCCATGTTGAATAGTGAAATGATAACTGTTTTCTTATTAGAGTTTTGCGTACTGTCAAACATGTGATAAGTAGGTAATAAAACCCACTTACTACATAATTGCATTATTATAGACAAAACACAAAGAGACAACACCACATACAAATATGAATATATACAAGGAAATAGAAGTAAAAAAAAAACAGCAGTAGCAGCAGAAAGTGTTCATAACCTAACTGATTACCTTTCTGCAGAGAAATGATTGCTCTGTTTCTAAGCTGTTACTTGCCCTATGTATATATATCACATGATGTGCTTGGACCCGAAGGTAAATAGTGTGAGTACAACATATAAAAATAGGAGCATATACAGGGAAAGTACGGTAATAAAAAAAACATCAGAACTATCACAAAGTGCTGATAACTCTACTGATTATTTTAATGTACAAAAAGGACTGCTGTCTTTCAAGGTTGTGTTTTCCCCTATGTATATGTTTCATATGAAATAACTGGACCATAAGGGAATTATTATAAGAACATACTTGAAGGATAAGTCTACAAATATAGTACGTTTACAATTCTTAGTTCCTAACTGTTACTGAAGAAAAACATGTGGCCTAGATATGTCAGTAAAGAAAAAAGGGGGAGCCAGACATGTGATGTCATCAGTGATGTCATCAATGACTTTTGTGATGTCATTTTTGATGTCCTGGGTGTTAGGATTAACAGTGCACGATGGTGGCGCGAGCTATGGTTGCTTAGTTTACCATAACTGGTGAATTTCAAGGGTTTTTCGGTATTACTTGGAACCATAACGTCCCTTTAACAATGTTTTTTCACTGAATTTCATAGGTTTTTAGTAGTGCAACTTAACCATAACGTCCCTCTAACAAAGTTTTTTCACTGAATATATATATTACATGGCCACGGTAGTGGCCATGTAGTTATGGTTAAGTTGGTGTTTTCATGGGAAGAACACTTTATGGGCGCGTTATAACTTCGCTCCCCCTGGACGGATCCTCACCAAACTTTGCAATAAAAGTGTATGACCCACTCTGATTTATTTTGTAAAGGTTGGTGAGGATTCGTTCAGGGGGGGCAAAGTTATAGGGGGGTCCCAAAACTTTTTTTTTCCCCATAGACTGAATGGGAAAACATTTTTGCTCGCGCCTACAGCCCAAACCGCTGGACGGATTTTCACCAAATTTGGACCAGAAGCAGCGGCTTGGTCCCGAAAGCATGCTTTTGCAGATTTGGTAAAAATCCGTCCAGTATTTTTTTTTTTAAATGACCAAAAAGTAGGTAAAAAAAAATTAGTAATATCTTTGTTCGGTCCGCGGACACACTTCCCTGTTCGCTCCGTGGACAGTGTCCTGATTGGCCAAGCAGCTTACGTCATGTCCACGGACATGCGGCGTGTTCGCTGATTGGACGGTGTGAAGGGATGGGATGGTAGGGTATGAGATAGGTTAAATGTTATGCTTTTTTATGTGGTAGACGTTCTTTTTGTGTTTGATTTGTCTGCGGACATCACGGGCGTTCTGAAATGTTCTAAATAAACTGAATGGGGGTGTTCTGAGGACTCAATATGTGTCCGTTTTGTTCGCAAGCAAGCTGAAACTGTTCTAAGAACACTAGCGGTATCCTGAAATGTTCACAAATAAACAAAATGGGGGTGTTGTGAGGACGCTGTCCGTATTGTTCTGTGGCAAGCTGAATGTGTTCTAAGAACACTCGCAGTGTCCTGAAATGTTCTCAAATAAACAAAATGGGGGGTTTCTGAGGACGCTGTCCATATTGTTCGTTGTCAAGTTGAAAGTGTTCTAAGAATTCTTGCGGTGTCCTGAAATGTTCGTAGGGGGTGTTCTGAGGATGCTGTCCGTATTGTTCGTTGTCAAGTTGAAAGTGTTCTAAGAACACATGCGGTGTCCGTATTGTTCTTTATCAAGTTGAATGTGTTCTAACAACACTTGCAGTGTCCTAAAATGTTCGTAAATAAACAAAATGGGTGTGTACTGAGGACGCTGTCCGTATTGTTCTTTGTCAAGTTGAATGTGTTCTAAGGACACTCGTGGTGTCCTGAAATGTTCGCACATAAACAAAATGGGGGTGTTCTGAGGACGCTGTCCGTATTGTTCGATGGTAAGTTGAATGTGGTGTAAGAACACTTGTGGTGTCCTGAAATAATTGTAGGGGGTGAATGTAAGTGTTCCCAGAAACGCACCCCCCTTAGTGAGAGGCAGTAATGGACACACCCCAGAAGGGGAATGAGGCCAGGACCAAGTGCGGGTGAGATCAAAAAGAGCTTTATATATTTCAATATAGGGCATGCAAAGGACTCTGCAAACTCCGAGAGCGCTCTGTCTGACAATAGCAAAGACAGTCAGTTATATTACAAATACACGTCATGCATGAGGTAAGCTATAGGGGCCACAGACTCTTAGGGATTGGGTGGTGATGGCTAGGTGTATACAATGTATACAGTTGCTTCTACAGGATTGGCGGACGTTGGTGCTGCGCCAAGTGGGGTGGGAGGTCAGCTGGGCTCATCGGGGTGGAGCGCCGGGCCGGACATGCCTTGTAACGATGATTGATAACTAAACTAACATTTGCCCTTTTGGCCACACATTCCCACCCATTCGTCACACTTCATGTTGTCTATTGATTTGCAACTCTTGTAAGCGCTGACCTTAGATCAGTACATGGCCAGCAACATTGATATGCGATCTGGAGTGTCTCAATACATCAGTTTGGAGGATACCTTAGGTTCAAACAATCCGGTCTCATGGGCATAGTCAGGGGAATGGGCGGGCGAGCTTGACTAACCAGCCTTGGCAATTTCGGTGATGGATGTTGTTACGATCTGTTGGTTCACGTGTGGGCACCCCCCTTTCTAGGGTCATTAACTCGGGGTCGATGGAGGTATTACTGGCCCGTGGGGGGCATGTGACTGGTGCCTGAAAGGCAGTGGGATGTAGGACCAGGTAGCTCGTAAGTCATGGAGTCAGGCTGTGGCGGCCTCTGACATGGGGGAGGCGGGTGGATGCTTGAAATGGGTCCAGCAGGATCGGGAGGGAAGGCAAAACTGTGCTGTTTGAACACCGTCTATCTTGAGAGGGCCTGGCCAGGAGGAGGGGGAAATGGCTTTGCAGCTCTGTGCCTGGCATCTTGTACAAGGCGGTTTACTGTTGTATTGGTGAGGGGCGACTAACAACACATGGGGTTTCTAAAAGCACTCATATGTATTTGCATTAAAATGGAATACTAGCTGGGGATTATACATTTTACATAGTATTTCATATCTACAGTTGACATATGAACATGAGGTAGTGTCAGGCAGGTGTGTGTATAAAGAGAGCAACACATGTTATTGTTCACTGTTATCAGCTGTCCAGTCTTTGTACATTTCTTCATTATATACAATATCGGTTGCATATTCTTCTCTTTACCCATTCTCCTTTATATTAGCAGCGAACGTTAGTCAACAAGGCACATATTACATAAATGGTTTCTACATGTTGCAAGGGTTTTCGGGGTGGGTATGGGTGTGAGGCGCCACGCCGTCTATAGTTGGGGTGCTTGGTGCAGGGTCAGGGCCTGCAGGGTTTGGGCTGGTCTCAGTTACATCCTAATGTTCCCGTTCATGGCTGGGGCAATGATGTACTGAGGAAGGTTAACAGCTACAGTGTTTTATTTTGTTGTTTGCTCGCGTCTGGTGACTCGTGAGAACGAGTCTTCAGCGGATCTGCCATGCAGTGGGAGGTGGGGGAAATGTGGGCCTCTGTGAGCACGGTCGAGTGGGGGTCACTCTGCAGCATTCAGTGTACAGGGTTGCTCTGCCTTGGGTTAGATCTGCACATTTCTAGCAAGATGGGGATGGCTTAATACAAGATGGCGTCTGTGCTCTACCACATAACGTGGTGGTGCAGCCTCATGTGCCAGTCTGCAGCCACCTAGCCGCCTGGGCCCGGGGGCCGGTGGGCTGCTGATGAGTCATGAGTCTTCACCAGGGTGGGACATGCAGTGGGAGGGGGGTCCTATCGACCTACCCTTCCCTACATTTCCCACCTTTCATTACTTAAGTAACGATTACCTCAGCTCCCCCAGTCGTTTGTGCTCTTTCTCAGCCAACACTGCCTCTTTTCAGGCTGGCGTTCCTTTTATTGGCATCCAAGCTCTGCAAACCCCCCGGAGGCTTTCCCCCCTTCTATCATACTCATCTGGGGTGCAGGTCATATATATACATCCCATATCTCCCTCCAGTTCCACCCATGCCTACTCTAGTCCCTGGGGCTCCTTTATTGTGGTATGATATAGCCTGTCCACTATATCCCCGTCATAATATTTGGGTACCATTTTATACTTGGAATCTGAAGCCTCACCAGTTTGTACATGTGCTTCCTGTTGCGCCCGTGCCCTTCCTCCGGCGTTGCCCATCGTCACCATCATCATTGTTCCATTGGGGACTACATTTGCGCAGCATCGAAGACCCAACTGGCACACACAAAAAATCACAAGTAAAATCCCGAGGAGGGGCATTAGTAGTTTCATAGCGAGCCCCATCCATGAAGGTACCCAGGAAAAAAGGTTATCGAACCACATGCTTGGGTCGGTGCCACCTTCCATCTTCATTCGTTCCCATAGGTTGTGCACTGCAACGATGATGTGTGATAGTGTTCCATTATCAGCATCTTCAGAAGGTACAAAAGTGCAACATGCACTTCCAATTTTTTGGCAAACACCTCCATCCATCGCTGTCAACAGGTATAGGACATACCTGTTTTGCATTGTCATGAGTCTCAGTGCCCTTAATTCAACCTTGATCTGTGCCAAAAGTTCTGAGGAGGCCTTTGAGATATAGTTTGATGACCTCCATTTTCTGGACATTATTCCGTCGGCGTTTCCTTCTGATAGGGCGTAAAGTGGTGGCTCTTCAGCGGGTGAGGTGTTGGTTGTAACTTGGGTCGTCTTCCTGCCCCCTTGGCCGAGGTGGCTCTCCGGTATTACCATTAGGGCTGAATGCAGTGTCGCCAGGGACACTCCATGATGATGGGACATGCATGTACGTCCGCTTGCCACAGACCCAGTAAGTGTCCATCAGGGCTGCTGTTCCTTTCTTCATATCTGGGATCATTAGGCTCTTGCTGCAGTTCGTGTTTCTTCCCATGTTGATTTTCCCTTCTCCCAAGAAGCAAAGTTCGTTTGAGATTTCTTTCTGTAGTTTCAATGCTTTTTCTATAGCGCTCACCCAGGTCAATTTTGCCACATGTTCTGACCACACTACCGCACACGTCTTTGCAATCCATTGTAGTTTTTCGGTAGACAGCCCTCGCATTGCTTCAGCTTTGCACGTTACCACATCATCTTTCCATTTGTTTTCTGAAAATAGTGTTCCCTTTATTACTAAAAATGGTTCTTTTAAGCATACCACTCCTTTTGCTCTTGAGTAGCACGTTTTCTCGTTCTGCAGCATTTCAAAAGATACCGTGTGTGCCTGGAAGGTGTTGTTAATTCTGCACAGAGTGAAATGGAGGAGACACTGGGCATCTGCAAGAGGCAATTCTTGTGGCATTAAAACTTTAGGTGTGCCCGAGGCATGGGGTATCAGAGAGCACACGTAGCAGCTTTCATTAGTTGTTCGTTTGGATGTGGAGCTCATGTCTGCATTTTATTTGACTGGTGTTGGTGCCTGGGATCTTCTATCGTGTCTAGTCCCAGGCCATAGTATTCGTCATATCTCTTCCTATCTATTTCCCTCTTTCTCCTGTTTTTAAGGAACGTTTTAGCGTGCCTGGCTGCGTGCAACAGGGACTCCCTCTCCCCGGTCCCCTCCTTCTCCCATTCCTCATACAGAGTCATAAACTTGTCAGCCATTTTAATATTCTCTTTCATTCTCTCTGTGGTGTAGTCATTTTCTCTGGGAGGACTGATTGTCGTTGTGGGCGGGGTAGCAGTAGTGCCATATGACCATGATATAATAGATGGGTGTCGATCATTTAGTTCATGTACACTAAAATTTGTGGTATTGCTTTGGGGCTTCAAATGGGTGGTCGGCTTGTTGTTAGTATCGTTCTGGCATTTTGCCTCGTCTGTATGTGGGTCATACCCCTATACCAGCTGAAAGCCATCACATATTAAATAGTTACCCTCCTTAAACAGTTTGCTTACATTTTCCATGTTAGTTCCATTACCTCCCCCCTCATTTATCTCAATGCAGATAAATGCTATAATGTAATATGTTGTTAAGCCAAACATGAGTGTAAAAAATATAATAGCACAGACAGTCAACCCGCATTCGTAGGAGTATGTTCGCAAATCAAAAACATTTCTACTCCTAGTGTCCCTATTGCTAATCGTTGCAGGCGGCCTGTTTGTTGCCATGGTTACTCCTATATGTTGAAACATAGAAAGGGTGCATTACGCATACAGTGCAATTATTTTTTGCTTTTTTCACTTTCCAGTAATCATCTAGAGTGAGAGAGAGAGAGAGAGAGAGAGAGAGAGAGAGAAAGAGAGAGAGATCATTTCATGCTGCTTCAAATTTTGTCATAAACATTGTTATAATACAGTTGTCAGTTCAATAAACCCTGCATGCTCTTGTTTTTAAATTTCTTTTATTCATGCACATGTACCCCTGTCAGGGCCCTCTGCACCTTCTACTGATCCCACGCTGTCATAGGCTTTTCGGACGTCTGTCAGATGTATCCAATATCTCAAGCCCTTCACTTTCACCACTGTGGGTGTGCAAAACACCACCTCGTATGGGCCATGAAATCTTGGAGCATTCCACCTACGCATGAAGCTCCTGACATATATCATTTCACCTGGTCCAGCTGACCTGTTGGGCTTTCTTTCTCTGGAGTGTGCGTTTCATTCTGCCCACCACTTATGAATGGTGGTGCAAGTTGTCTCGCTATCATTCGTGCTGCCTTAGTAAGTTTTGTCAGGGTAATCATTAAATTCTTCTCCTAATACAGTTGCACTTCTGTGTGCATCTGAATGTCTACAGAGGGGTGAGTGTGCTGTGTGCATTCGTCTCCCTGTCACGATATCATGGGGCGACAAATTGTGGTCCTTGCTTGGCTGATTCCTCAGCTCAAACAGGGCGAAGGGGAGACAGTGCACCCAATTTTTCTTAAGGGTGAAACACACTTTTGAGAGTCTGCCTTTTACTAATCCATTTATCTTTTCTACCACACCGTTGCTTTGCGGGTGATAAATCGAGCATAATTTATGTTTTATTCCTAGCAATGATGTCACTTCTTTAAAGAGATCGTTCACAAAATGTGTGCCGTTGTCAGAGCGAATTACATTGCAAATTCCACAGCGGGGGAATACTTCGCGCACTAGAAACTTTGCAGCGCATTTAGCATCTGGGCGGGCACAGGGACCTGCCTCTACCCACCGTGAAAAGGGGCAAACTACCACTATCATGTACCTCGCTCTGTTGCATCTCTCACCCATATCCGCATAGTCGATATGCAGCTCTCTGAAAGGTCCTACCGGCTTGGGTATCGTTCCCCTGAGTGTTCTCAAAGTCATGCCGGAGTTGTATATCTGGCACGTTGTGCATTCCATTGTTACCTTAGAGAGTTGTTCCTGTAATCCTGGAATGAACCAGCTTTCTTGTATCTCAACCGCGATGTGCTACCTTGCATTGTGTGGTGGGAAGTGTAGCTGCTGGAATGCTACTTCTAATAACTTAGTTGGCATCACTACTTTGCCTGTTTTGTTT
The DNA here is from genome assembly GCF_040938575.1 of Ambystoma mexicanum. Taxonomy (NCBI): domain Eukaryota; kingdom Metazoa; phylum Chordata; class Amphibia; order Caudata; family Ambystomatidae; genus Ambystoma; species Ambystoma mexicanum. The sequence goes on from NC_090941.1 coordinate 261,177,633, forward strand.
TGCCGCCATAATAAATCAGTTGCCGACTGGCTGCATCCTCTTTTTGTCCACAACTCCTTTTCGTCGTCAGCTGCCTCTTCCTTTAGCTCCAGTATTTGAGACACTGGCATGGCATTGTACCCGTCCAGGACACCTTCCTCCGCTTCTCTTCGCATTAAGTACTCACCTGTGTTTTCCTTTCTTAAATATGATGCCTCCTTGGCAGCCGCGTCTGCTGCCGCGTTTCCCAAAGAGACAAAGTCAGTGTTATTGGTGTGGGCCTGGCATTTCACTATTGCTACCCTGGTGGGTTCTTTCAATGCTTCTAAGAGTTCCTTTAATAATTCTGCATTTTGTACGGGTGAACCATCTGCCCGGTTGAACCCCCTTCTTCCCCACCTGGCAAGCCCTCCGTGTACTGTTGTGGCCATGTATGCCGAATCTGTGTAAATCGTTACTGCGCATCCTTTTGCTGCTCGTAATGCTTCAATTAATGCTACCAGTTCTGCTGCCTGTGCTGAGAAGTGAGCCGGCAGTCGCTGCTGTATTAGGACCTCATACTCACCTTCTTCCATTTGCATGACTGCCACCCCCACATGTTTTTCTCCAGTTTCGGAATTTATGGAAGCTGACCCATCTATGAAAAATACCTCTACCTCCGCCAGTGCGTTCTTGCTCACCACAGTTGTGCCATTGTCCTCTCCCTGATAGGTTGCACAATCATGTGCCTGGATATCCTCTACAGTGCATGGTTCTGAGATGAATCTTGCGGGGTTAACCACCTTGCATTTTACCATGTGTATATTGGTGCTTGACAGTATTACCTCATACGCAGTGGCTCTCTGTGTAGTTAATGTGCTTTTTGATCGCTCGAATATGGCGAACAATGAGTGTTCTGCATACAGTGTCAGTGAGCACCCCATTACTACGGTGGCGCTTTTTTCAATAGCGAATGCGGCGGCTGCGAGAGCCTGTTCACATGCAAAATGTCCCTGCGAAATGTCCCTGCATTACGGCGTCCAGTGTCCCACTGCAGTATGCCAGAGGCTTGTGACCTAATGATGTTTTCTGCGTTAATACTGCTGTCATGAGTGCCCCCTTGCAGTGCGAGAATAGGTAGAACTCGCATTCATAATCTGGGGTCGCGAGCACTGGTGCGCTTGAAATGGGTTATTTGAGGGATGTGAATGTATTGCATGTCTCTGAGTCCCACTGTATTTCTGTTTTTTCCTTTTGTGCCTCTTTGAGTGCCTGGAGCAATGGGCGTGTGTATGCAGCATAGTCTAATATCCAGGCCCTGAATGAATTTGTAAGTGTAATTTATTGACTCCTCCAATCAGCCGACACGTGGACTGTTTATGAGGATTTGATGGAAATTGTTTATCATGATTTAGTTTTGGGAGACAGCGCGACTTGCTAGTCAACATCTCTTCGAATGTTTATCATTTTTACTGTGTATTAGTAGGTGTACACAGCCTTTTTACTATAGCGACGCAGCTTGACTCCCCAATCAAACACAGACACGCAAAGCGCACACATCGGGCTCTTGCCTACGATTCCATTGAATTGTAATATCCAGGCCCGACAATAGTTGCACATCCCCATGCATTTTTGCATGTCTTTCACTGTCGTTGGTCTTCCCACGGCCGAGATAGCTGCTACTCTGTCTGGGATTATTTTCTTGCTATCCTTTGATATTAATTGCCCTAGGTACAGCACTTCGCGTTGACATTATTGCAACTTTTCTTTGTCCACCTTGTACCCCTTTTGGGATAGTAATGTCAAAAGGGCTATGGAGTCTTTTCTACACTCTCCCTCGTTTTTGCTGCAAATTAATAAATCGTCCACGTACTGTATTATTGTGCTGTCGGCAGTCATGTTTCCAAGATCTTCATGCAATATTCTGTTGAATATGCAGGGGCTTTCGCAATATCCCTGGGGCAATCTGCAGTGTTCGTACCTCCTCTCCCCTAGGGTGAATGCTGTCCGGTATCTGCACTCTTCTGCAAGTGGTATTGAGAAAAATGCGTTTTTTAAATCCACCACAGTGAAGTGAGATGTGTCTTTTGGTATGCTGCATAGGATGGATGCCGGATTCGGGACCAAAGAGAACTCTTTCTTGATGACATCATTTAATGGGCGTAAGTCCTGGATCATCCTCCAGGCTCCTCCTTTCACTTTTTTGATTGGGTAGATACAGGTGTTACACGGGGAGTTCGAGGGTACTATTATCCCCTGTGCGAGTAGAGCATTTATTGTTTCTTTTATACCTTCTTCTGCTTCCCGGGATAGGGAGTATTGTTTGACCCGGGGCAGAATTGCTCCAGGCTTGAGATTGATCTTCACTGGTTTGACCCCGCGTAGTAGCCCTACGTCATGAGGACCAGTTGTCCACAATTGCCAGGGCACTGACTGCATGTCATCATTAAAGAACGAAGGTGGGGCGCCCACTACTGCCGTTAGCTGTACTGGTACCTGCCTTTGCTGTATCATTATTTCACAAGGGATGGCTAGTTCCATGATTATTTCTCCGCCACTCTCTGAATCTGTGAAAAGCTCCTCATCTGACAGATCTTGGAGTGCAATGTCAGCGTTTATGCATAATACTGTGCGCCACTTGCAGCCGTGCAAATCCATTGCAATTACAACTATTCTTTTGGCTGTGATTTGTACTGCATGTATGTCCAATGACATCACTGTTCCTGGCATTATCTTGGGGTGGGCTATTGGGCGAAAGACAAATTCTGCTGGTACTCTCCATTCTAGCTTTTTCAACTCCGAGACCACCCTAGCTAATGTTTTTAACCCATGAATGAACATATCTGGGTTCACGGGTATGCCGCGCACTTCTGGGCATGTCGCTCTTGAATATATCACTAGCATTGCACGCATAGAACACATCCCTGGGGTTGAGCACACAATCCCTCCCCTTTTTGTGAATGAGATAGTCATGTTCAATTTGCTGAGGAGATCTCTTTCCAGCAGGTTCACGGGGGATTGTTCATAATACAATAGGGGTGCCCTCACTGTTTTTCCCCCCACTGTCACGTCCGAATCTTCTGTGTAAGGAACTTCGACCACCGCCCCAGAGAACCCCTGCGTCTCCAATTTACGGCTAGAATGCGGAAACCGGCCTTCACGTATGCATGATTTTTTGGCTCCCGAATCTACCATAAAGATGAATTGTCTATTTCCTATCTCTGCTCCTATCAATGGTTCCTCGCTTGCATTGAAGGTTGTCGATGGGATTGGACACGCAAGTGTTCTCTGTGGGCTGTCCTATGCTGGATGCCTAGTTGTTCCCCCTTGGCTGAAAACGTTACCTGAAACTACCGCTACTCCTCCATATGGGGTAGGCGCACTGTTAGATGTCGTAGCAAATGGGTTGTTTTGAGTGTATGGTAGGTGTTCACTGCTTTGTGGATGTTGTTGAATGTTGTGTGGTCTTTCTCTGTATTGCTCTTGCCCCCTTTGGTCTTCCTGTTCTCTTCCCCCATCCCGGGGCATCCTGTATGGTCTCCCCGGATGGGAGTGCCCGCAATACTGGTCATCTTGGTAACTCGATTTAGGCTTGCACCTGCATTCGCGCGAGAAATGTCCCCACCTCCCACAATTCCAACAATTTCCTTGCCCTCTCTGGGTCCTGGTCCCCCATTTCTGACATTACCTCCATATCCCTGTCCACCTGCTCTTAACCCCCTGTACCCACCTCTTCTGTTGCTGGAGTGCCACGCTTGCCACTGCAGTCCTCCGTATTCCTCCTGTCCATTCCACTGTCTCTGCCCGTTGTCTGCCCAATTTGCAGCCATCCTCCCCTGTATCGCTACCAATCCCCTTCCTCCTCCTCTGGGTCTCTGTCGTGTGGGAGTGCTGCTACAGCTGCTGCGACCTTCACCAGTTTTGTTTGTACTAACTTGGCCTCGTCTGCCAACCTCTTTTGTGCCACCTCCTTTTCTCGTTCCTTAATTCTTTTGCAATGGTGCACTACTATGCTCTGTATCTCTGGCCATCCTTTCACTTCAATCCCTGCTATCTTGTCAAGTGCTTTTTGCACTTCTTTTGGGAGCCCTCTCTTTATTATGAAGTAAAATAATGATGTTGATAGGTCATATGGTGTATCCATTTCAGCTCTCCACATCTCCTGTACCCGAAAAATGTAATCCATAACTTCTTCCCCATCATTCATAGTGCATTGCATTACTGACTGTAAATCTGGCGTGTCTGGGAATGTTTCCCTCAATGCGCCCCAAACGCGCGCGCGCACGGTATTGAATGCAGCACCATCATGTCTGTCACTATCCAGCATTATTCCCAGGAAACCTGCTTTTGCCCACACCCTGTCTGATTGGTCCCCTGATGCTGACACAAGTAAACTTTTGACATCTCCTATGGCCAGGGGCACCCCTGCAGTGTGTTTCTCAAAGGCGTATATTCACTTGCTAGCTCCACCTGATAGCGGGGGCAGAGATTTCAATAGGTTTGCCTTATCCATCTGTGCACAAGGTATATAATTTGGTCTCCCCGCCCTCCGATGTATTAGTGGGAGTTGTAGTCATCCCTTACATCCTTTCCCACTACTCACCTTTGTTCCCTTTCCCCCCCCCATGGCTATCCTTCCCGTCCTGTTTCTTAACCTCCCTGTCCACTCCTGTTCTAGTGTCCTCCCCAGTGGCGTTTCCCCTAGCTCCATTAAACTTCCTCCTGCCGCCATTCCCAATCTCCCACTTTCCTGCTCGTCTTCTTCTAGGTCACACCACAGTTCTTCTCTCCCATCACCTTCCACTCCTTCTCCCTCTACACTTCCTCCTATATTGTTCGCTCCTAGTTCTACTATCTGGGTGGGCTCCTCTTGTATTCTGAGTAGTATCTCCCCTTTTTTCCACCCTTCCTCATTTGACTTATCTAAGGGGTGAGACCGGGACAATAGTTCTGACCTTGTTGTACTGGGCTCACCTTGCTCACATAGGCTTTGTATCCTTGACAACTCTTCCCTGGCTATTGAGAGCCTGGAGTCTAAGTCTTCTGTCAACTTACATATGTTTACTGAGGGGGTACTCACCTGCCCATTCGATCGGGGGCACTCGTATGACGGTGGTGCGGTTGGTCTTGCTGTGGGTGTGGGGGTGCTAGTGGGCACGTATGTGGAACACTGTATCCTTTAGCGGGTGGGGGTTTATTTAGAAGTGGGTACAATCGAGTCACCTCTATGGCTCCCTCTTTTCCCTCGTCCTCTTTTCTACCCTCTGCTCATGCTGATGGGGTAGCCGTGAGGGCAGGTTGATCAAGTGTGGTGTCTACTTTCTTTGGTGGAGGTATTTCCTCGAATAATCGCCATAGATCTAGTATCTCCCTCCTATTATGAAATTGTTTTCCCTTGTATTTTAGGAATATGCAGGTGGCTACCATTTCCAGAAAACTTTTATCAAAGGACCCTCCTTGTGGCCAGACCTGGGGGAGACCCTCCCCCTTCAGTTCCGTTACCCACTGGTCATGGTACTTTGTTATTCTTTCTGCATGTCCTGGTAAACGTTTACAGATGTGCGCTAGGGGTGTCTCCGCTCACATGTCTAGACCGGTGTTACTCTGTTCTCTTGTATTAGTCTATTCTGTCACTATGTGTGGGTCACTGTGTACATGGGCGTTCAACCACTTTCACGTTTTAATAAACAATTCACACTTTTACTCAATGAAAAAGGTGCTGGTTTGTCAAATCCTACCAGGCCATACTTACAATGACCGTACTTGAAACAATGCAATTATATAGTGTCACGTAATTACAGAAAATCACAACCATACAATGTGCACAACACACCACAGAGACTCATCATACCTCAGCATACACATATAGCATTTACCCTCCCTACCTTCGCCTTCTACGGCGACCCCCGCTAACCCTTGCACAGCTTCTTTTGTTTATATATATATATATATATATATATATATATATATATATATATATATATATGTAAAAACAAAGTAGCCAAATTTCAGTGCACTGCCTAACTCGTAGCTGGTGCTAGGAAAGGAAGCTTTGACTGAGCTCCTTAATGTATAAAAAAACACATATAAATGGAGGGTTGTAACACTACAAAAAACCCCACAAAATATGCCAAAAGTATTCCCAGCACTCAAGACCAAACCACCTTCTTACAAAAATACTTCGTTTTTATTCATTATAAAAACAAGCAACCAACTGTGCAAAATATGCAAAAAAGGGTAGGTATACATCAAAACCTCCCCATGGCATACAGGTTTAAACAACACTCACCCCCCAGGGTGGAAAATCGCCACGCGTTCCGCCTGGATATACCAAGCTTCCTCAGGCTGATCAAACTCCACATCCGTGTAAACACAACCCATTTAAAACTTAAGGAAAGCAACTCGAGCGAGCAGCTCCTCCCCCCTCTCATTGTCTCCGATCACGTGATCGCTTAATTCCGCATTGAAAAATACATCAAGCGGGCTCGAGTTGCTTGATCCAGATCCAGGCGGAACGCGTGGCGATTTTCCACCCTGGGGGGTGAGTGTTGTTTAAACCTGTATGCCATGGGGAGGTTTTGATGTATACCTACCCTTTTTTGCATATTTTGCAAAGTTGGTTGCTTGTTTTTATAATGAATAAAAACGAAGTATTTTTGTAAGAAGGTGGTTTGGTCTTGAGTGCTGGGAATACTTTTGGCATATTTTGTGGGGTTTTTTGTAGTGTTACAACCCTCCATTTATATGTGTTTTTTTATATATATATATATATATATATATATTTTTTTTTTTTATTTTTTTTTATTTTTTTAAGACCTTATTTCTACCCCGAATTATTATTTCTACCCCGAATGAGAGGAATTTAGAGAAGAATAATAAGAAAAGCTAGTCCTAACGTATTTTCCGTGTCTCTTTGCTCAGACACCCTTAATTTATCTTTTCACAATTTTACTTATTCCCAGCACTAGTCGAGATAGCACTACGCTGCACCGCCTTCTACCCCCTTGCAGAGTTAGGTTCCCGTCCTCTTTTTCCTTTTTATTTCAGTATCCTAATGGCCATATGCAAAGAAAGAGAAAGTGTTAGAAGAAAGTTCCCCTTATATCCCCCCTCCTTTCCTCTTGTTTCCCCTTGTCCTCCAAAAATGTTTCCCTTTTAATATCACTCGCACTTAATACTCACATGCCCGTCTTGATCCAAGACTCTCCGGATTTGGTCCGTCCAAGCGGCGTGGCCTCGCACTAAATGGCCCCACCCGGCTCCGGCGAGCGGTACTAAGGGTTTTTTCAAACGGGACCCGTACCCTCTCGCCCTAACTGCGTGCGCACATCTCTGCGTATCAGTTGCCGTAGGTGGGCGGCTCGTTTGAGCGGGCGCGCCGTGCGTCTCCACTGCGACTGGGGCCATCTCGTGCCAAGGGGACAGTGTAAAGTTAACAAAATAGATCACGTCTATGGGGTCACCACTGAATCTAAGTGTCCCCAGAAATGCACCCTCCTTAGTGAGAGGCAATAATGGACACACCCCGGAAGGGGAATGAGGCCAGGACCAAGTGCGGGTGAGATCAAAAAGAGCTTTATATATTTCAATATAGGGCATGCAAAGGACTCTGCAAACTCCGAGAGCGCACTGTCTGACAATAGCAAAGACAGACAGTTATATTACAAATACACATCATGCATGAGGTAAGCTATAGGGGCCACATACTCTTAGGGATTGGATGGTGATGGCTAGGTGGTATACAATGTATACAGTTGCTTCTCCAGGATTGGCGGACGTTGGTGCTGCGCCACGTGGGGTGGGAGGTCAGCTGGGCTCATCGGGGTGGAGCGCCAGGCCGGACATGCCTTGTAACAACGATTGATAACTAAACTAACATTTGCCCTTTTGGCCACACATTCCCACGCATTCGTCACACTTCATGTTGTCTATTGATTTGCAACTCTTGTAAGCACTGACCTTAGATCAGTACATGGCCAGGAACATTGATATGCGATCTGGAGTGTCTCAATACATCAGTTTGGAGGATACCTTAGGTTCAAACAATCCGGTCTAATGGGCATAATCAGGGGCATGGGCGGGGGTGCTTGACTAACCAGCCTTGGCAATTTTCGTGAGGGATGGTATTACGATCTGTTGGTACACATGTGGGCGCTCCCCTTTCTAGGGTCATTAACTCGGGGTCGATGGAGGTACTACTGGCCCGTGGGGGGCATGTGACTGGTGCCTGAAAGATGGTGGGATTTAGGACCAGCTAGCTCATAAGTCATGGAGTCAGGCTGTGGCGGCCTCTGACATGGGGGAGATGGGCGGATGCTTGAAATGGGTCCAGCAGGATCGGGAGGGAAGGCAAAGCTGTGCTGTTTGAACACCGGCTATCTCGAGAGGGCCTGGGCAGGAGGAGGGGGAAATGGCCTGCAGCTCTGTGAGTGGCATCTTGCACAAGGCGGTTTACTGTCGTATGGGTGAGGGGCGACTAACAACACATGGGGTTTCTAAAAGCGATCATATGTATTTGCATTAAAATGGAATACTAGCTGGGGATCATACTTTTTTACATAGTATTTCACATCTACAGTTGACATATGAACATGAGGTAATGTCAGGCAGGTGTGTGTATAAAGAGAGCAACACATGTAATTTTTCACTGTTATCAGCTGTCCAGTCTTTGTACATTTCTTCATTATATACAATATCGGTTGCATATTCTTCTCTTTACCCATTCTCCTTTATATTATCAGCGAACGTTAGTCAACAAGGCACATATTACATAAATGGTTTCTACATGTTGCAAGGGTTTTCGGGGTGGGTATGGGTGTGAGGCGCCACGCTGTCTATAGTTGGGGGGGCTTGGTGCAGGGTCAGGGCCTGCAGGGTTTGGGCTGGTCTCAGTTACATCCTAATGTTCCCGTTCATGACTGGGGCAATGATGTACTGCGGAAGGTTAACAGCTACAGTGTTTTATTTTGTTGTTTGCTCGCGTCTGGTGACTCATGAGAACGAGTCCTCAGCCTATCTGCCATGCAGTGGAAGGTGGGGGAAGTGTGGGCCTCTGTGAGCGCGGTCGAGTGGGGGTCACTCTGCAGCGATCAGTGTACAGGGTTGCTCTGCCTTGGGTTAGATCTGCACAATTCTAGCAAGATGGGGATGGCTTAATACAAGATGGCGTCAGTGCTCTGCCACATAACGTGGTGGTGCAGCCTCACGTGTCGGTCTGCAGCCGCCCTGCCGCCTGGGCCTGGGGGCCGGTGGGCTGCCGATGAGTCATGAGTCTTCACCAGGGTGGGACATGCAGTGGGGGGGTCCTATTGACCTACCCTTCCCTACAGGGGTGTCCTGAAAACGCTGTCCATATTGTTCGTTGACAAGTTGAAAATGTTCTAAGAACTCTCGCGGTGTCCTGCAATGTTCGCAAATAAACAAAATGGGGGTGTGTTCTAAGAACTCACGCGTTGTCCTGAAATAGTTAGATGAGCAGTTGGAGCAGTTAGATACCAGTAGGCGTATTCTAACTGTCTATTTATTGATATATTTTAGTGGTATTGATTTATCTGTTTGGATATTTTGGGACAGTTAGATACCAATTGGCATATTCTAACTGTCTATTTTTTATATATTTTAGTGGTATTGATTTATCTGTTTCGATATTTTGGGACAGTTAGATACCCATTGGCGTATTCTAACTGTCTATTTTTTGCTCTAGTTTAGTGGTATTCATTTATCTGATTAGTTGTTGTACAAACTTTGGGCAGTTAGATAGCTTTTGGAATATTCTAACAGTTTATATTTTTTTACTACAAGTTTACTTAAGGTTTAAGTACAGTTTAGTTATCAAATTTTGGTTTTAAGAACATTAAATAAGCATTTGTAAGATTTGCCGGTAATCTCTGCTTTAGAGTAATGGTACTATCATTATATTCAAACCATCCATATTTCTTTTTTATATATGCAGTGTAGTGCACTGAATTGTTTGTGGCTCCTGCGTGGTAGATTATACCTATTGTTGTGAAGGTTTTCTTACCAAGTTATATTTGACCATGTGTGAATCCAGTCAGCTTGCAGTTGTTTTTGGTACCATCTGCATTGTAATGTAGGAGCATTAGTATTACGTATTTACTATGTGTTTGTATTACTGACATGGAGCGATTATCTGAATTGCAGGTAGAACATAATCTACCATGGTTTGGATTTTGTACAAGTTGCTGAAATGGAATGGATTCACAATTAGGTATTGATATATATATGAAGCGTTCATTGGGGATTTCTTCTTGTGTGACATTGTTGCAGAGAGTGCATGTATGTTTCCAAATGTATGAAATCTGGAAGATTTCGTTTATAGGTATGTTTTTGTTTTCCAGTACTTGTAGTAAGTACATTAGAAATTCTTGTGGATCTTCCTGTGAGTTTATAGTGAATTTCACCATTCCAGCACAGTAGTCCAATTGTTGTCTTATTCCATAAACACTATACGTGTTGTCAGGATTGTTTGCTGCATTTCTGTGAAGTTCTAACATTTGCATAAACAATGGGTCTGTACTGTGTAAGTAAATGTTGTCAACAATTGGTGGTAATTGAAATAGAATATTCATTGCTACATTTGCGTAGCAACTTACACCAACTATATTTGAGAGTTTAAATGGACCAGGTAGTTCTGTATCTGACTGCTTTTTTTGGAACTCGGGGGCTGCACACATCTCTTAATTGCGCCACAATTGTATTTCAAAGTTTTGGACACTTAGTCATAAAATAGAAAAAATTTTAATTTATTGATGGCCCTTATTGATTACACGTGTTTCGGCACACTCCTAGTGCCTTCCTCAGATCAGGGCAATGTCTGTTTACTAAGTATTAATGATACAACATAAAATTAGAAGTTTAGCAAATTGAAAATCATAAACGTTATAATTACAGAGGAGCACAAAGCATATTGGATTCATATGTTTCGCAAATTCCCCAAAACAAAAAATAAAGAATAAAAATACATGACAAATTAAGACATTAATTTATAAACATAAGCAACATGGATTAAATGCATAGACCCATTTGTAAACCAAACCAAAATAGTTGACACATACCAGTCAGAAGTCGAAAAATCAATTGGAGGAGTGTGGAGGTAGGAGTGAGGGGTAGTTGAAAATATAAGGAAAAAAAAAAGGAAAAAGAAGAAATGGGAATATTTGAGTCAATAGTCGAAATCACGGAGTTGCATTGATTAACTTATTGGAAAGATCCCAAATGGGTAAATCTAGCTTACCCATCCACTGATTTAACCGCTACAAATAACGTGATTGGTGGCTGAGTCCCATCAGACTCCAAACGTTTTCTAAGGGAACCGAAGTGAAACATCCGAGTCACTGCGCTGTATTCATACATTATTATTCTATTCAAACATGCATTCGTGTGTACAAATTCCTCAAGTACGTATTTCGCCTAACATTAACATTGGTTTCCCTTCAAGATATCTAAACTGGCTCCTATTCTAATGTAGCGTTTCCGCACGACAGTGCGATTTGAACGGTCTTCATGTTGTTACCCAAGTAATATCACATTTTATCATTGTGTGCATTAACGATAAAGAGCTTATACGGGTGAAGATATCAACTGAAGTTTGAAACGCGGACCCTTTGTTGATTGGTGCGTTATTGTGTGGGCTTAGCAGACCCCTAGGGCTTACCTGACAAGTTCAATATTACTGCATCACGCGTCGGGTTCCTAAGATGGCGGACGCCATTCTATGTTATTTGTATATTAGATGTTACCATGGTAGTGGTATTTGGTCCTACTTCTGTTTCCGTGCTATGAAAGCTGTCGGCCATGTTTTAGTGGTGAGGACCTAATTATCTATGGCAAGTTTGTGCGTGTTCTTATGCCATTTTAAATTAAAATGAAAACAGTCCTATGCTTTTTTTGGAGTTTGTCTTCCTTCTTTGAAGAAGTACCTGGTTTGCTTTCCCTAATTGATTCTTTTTTGCTTGTGGTACTTGATGAAGTATTACTTTCTTTTACTCTCTTTGGATGATTTGCAGTGACATCCTGTTGCATTTCTGTTTGATTTATTTTTCTTTTATGATGTTTTACTTTTTGTGGAACAGAATATGTGTTAAGATGTGGGGTGTATAGTGAGCGAAGTCTATTGTATTCTAAAATGCAAGGAATATCAGCGTTTATTTTACTTGCATCAAAGTTGATTAGAAATAGACCGTCAAGTGTACGTAAGCGTGATAGTGCTACGTAGCTCATGCCTTCTTTAAAGACTGTGTTACCAATAATTATCATTGCTTTTTCTAGGGTAAGACCTTGTGATTTATGAATCGTGACTGCGTATGCAAGAGTTGGAGAAAATTGTTCTCTGCGTACATACATGTCTTTGAAGAGAAGGAATTGAGCTGTTGAGCGTCCTATCCTTTTTACTTCCGAAAGTTTGTCAAAGAGTATATTGACAAACTGAATTTTGTTGTCACGTGGGTATGTTTCACAGCCAACAACTGTACCCAGTGCTCCATTAACTAGTCCTTGGTCCAAGTCAAGGTTACATTTAAGCATTACTCTGCAATTTAAGGGTAATTTTAATATCTTTTCTAAGCCTGCTGTGTTTGAGATTGATTTTTCTAAACTATTTATTCTTGTGGCTTGGTCACACATGGGTAGTGTCATACCATGTACATCTAGTTTGTCTGTGGCGCTGTGGCGCTAATTTCCATGATTGGTTGCATTTCTTTACTTAGCATGATTTCATTGAATTTGAAACAGCTTGCAAGAGTTGGCATTAAGGCCATACAATTGACATTTTTGTGGGCTAATTGTTCCATAACATCTGTAGCACATTCATTATCGCCATAAAGTGCATTCATTTGCCGGGTTTTCAATATTGTTTCTGCTTCTTTAGAAAGTATACCAACTCTGATACTTTTTAAGATGTTGGCATAAGTGAGATCTGCAGATTGGCTCATGTTTTCTGTTAATTCTCTGTATTGGAAATGTTGCCAAAGGTTGACATTTCCAATGCTGCCAGCAGTTTTACGGCAGAGTTTGTGTCCTAATGTTTTAAAAATAGGCTCACCTTTTACTGGTATCAATTGAAGAAGATCTCTGAAAACAATAATGTGTTTTCCTGCAAAGAGCTCTTCATAGTTTGTTTTGAGTACTTCTTGTAATCTGAGGTGAATCAAAGCCAACATTAGGTTGGAGAACATGCTCACTTCATCTATTAGTAGCATTTTGATTTGTTTCAATACTCTGCGTAGTTCCATTGCAGCTTCTGCAGAAAGTTTGTAATAGTCTAATTTGTTCTGGTGTTCTACTGGCAGTAGTAGTAATTGGTGTAAAGTGACACCACCTATGTTGTAAGCAGCTAAACCTGTGCGGGCAGTGACAACAGCTGACAGTTTGTTGTTTGTCAATTTTTGAAAGAACTTACTGATGATTTTGATTAGGAATGTTTTGCCAGAACCAGCTTCACCACTGACGTACAGTAGTATAGGTTTATAATTATAGCAGGAACATTCTTTATTTTTATGTTGTACACCATGTGCAATTTGTTTTGTTACTTCTTGAAAAATGCTACGTTGTTCATTGTTTAGTTTTGATTGTAGTATAGTTAAGTCTTTATCTTCATACTGACACATGGTGTTTTCTACTTCTATTATAGCAAATTCTGCCTCATTTATTATTAGTGGGTCGCCCAGTGGTTCTTGGCTTTCTGTTACAGAAGTTTGACTACTGTCAGGAGTATCCTTATCTAGTTGGGCCTGGAGTTCTTCATGTTGCTGTTCATTGTGCAACATTGTTTTGTATTGTGTTAAGTTTACATCCGTTATAGTGCTTTCATTTGTTTTGAAAGCATCTTCATATGAGTCATAGTTATCTAGTATTTCTTCTTCTTTTCTTCATGGTTTAAAAAGTTGTAGCAGGGACATGTAATATACTTCTTTATGTTGAGGAGTCTTTAATCACAATTTGATATGATTAATTAAATTTGGTTTAGTGAGTTTAACTAAGCTGCCTTCACAGTTTGTCACTCTGTAGTTACTGTTTTTTTCATCAGGTTTCATATTATTTTTTTGTGTAGTTTTGGGCTATGTGGTATAGACACATGGTTTCCAAATTATTACTTCTGTTTGGGTAGTATGTGTCCAATAAATTGTTTTTTAAAATGTCTTGGCTGTTGGGATCACTTTTGGCTATTGTTTCCATATCTTCGTATGATTTTAGAACTCTTTTTCTAGATTTAGCTGGACCAAGACTTAGCCATACTATATTTTCAGATTTACCATACAATGCAGTACCAGTTAAACGATCGGCTGCTTCATATGATCCACATTCTCTATGGGAGAGCATTTTTATGCCCAAGCTGTATAATTTCTGAGACACTGTTTTATCTGATGACAGGTCATTCCAGAGGTCTTGGAGCTCTGTCTTTTCTGCTTTGGTTAAGTATGCTGTGACATATCGTGCAACTGCAGTAGAATTGTCTGCAATGTTCTGCACATCTATGTTTGCATTCCATAAGTGGGCAATGATTGCATTATAATCATTGATATATTTTTCTTCTTCTTGTCTTTTTATGTAATATGTATTTTTAGGTGACTTACCTTTAACACTATGTCTAAATGAAGACATGAGGTTGTTCATTTGACCTGTATTTGTAACTGGTCTAGGGAAACCAAATCGGTATTTGGTGTAGTATTTCTCTTTGTTTTTGTATTTGCGACGACAATATTTTCCACATTTGTGTCTTTGAAATTGTAAAATTTGTACATGAAGATCACTATTTGTGGATTCTGATGGAATTTCACATGTGATATATTTTCAATAAACTGTAAAACAGTGGCATCACTGTCTTGACCAAATTTAGGAGCATCTTTAATCCATAAAAAGCATGTGGATATGTGGTGCTCCTCTGGCTTGGTATTCTTTTCTCCAAAAGAAGTGTTGCACTTCTCCAAGGGGAGGAACAGTTTTATTACAAATAAAATGTAGCATAGCAATGAAGCAATGGTGAAAATATCTTGACACATTACCAGGATCCAAAGAACAAAGTTCTCCATGTGTTAGTATATCTATGTTTGTTTTGTTTTTGTTTGATATACGTAGGAAATCATGTAAATCTTCCCATGCATATTCTGCACAACTTAATGTAAGAAACCAAGTGGGTGGGCCAAGGTTTCTGATCATACAACGTACATCTCCATAACGTCGAAACCAGTACTCTTTAGTACCATGCATATTTGCTAATAGATTCGGAATATTTGATTGTAAAACCTCATCATTTTGTTGCACTTTTTGTAATAATTGCATAGCTGTCATATTTTGAAAGTGGGATCCTGATTTAAATATGTGTGCAACTCCGTAACGTAAAGTTGCTAGTTCACTTTCAAAGAGTATGTGGAATATGTATTCCCAGATTTAGACAAAATGTGGATCTTCAGAATACATCTGTAATGAGCGGTATTCTGATGATGAGATTTGAATAGGTCTATAATCGTACCTTCCTCCTTTGCCAGTAGGAAAGAGTAGAGGAAAAGCACGTGCTTCTATACTTTTTTCCCATATGCTGATTGCTGATCCTTGTGTTTGACGCATTTGGTACGTTTCCAGTGCATCTTCTATGGTGTCATTAGAGTGCAAAGTATGAATTGTATAATCCTCTAAAGTATTTGATATTGTAGCAGGATCTAGGAGCTCAAATTGACCAGTTTCTTGTGTTTCTTGAATTATTTCAGTTGTATCCTTCAAGTTTTCTTCAATATTAATTTCTTTGTAATATTCATTATTCTCTTTAAGATATTGCAAGGCTTGTCTAACTTTATGTAAATCTACCAGCTGTTGCCATATTTTTTTGTCTTTTGTAGGTACTCCATTTACTAAGATAATTAAAGATTGCTGCGTTGGACGTTGCACTCCTAGAGTATGCACATTTTCTTTTAGATCTAATGGTAAATAAACTACTTTTCCACGAATGCCTTTTACCAATTCAGAGGGAGGTAATTTTGCTGTTTTTGGTTGAAGGCGTATTATTGCTTGAAATGGGTGCACTGTTTGAATTATGATGCTCTCATATAAATTAAGTTGTTGTAGGCGTTTTAGTAGTGGGTATAATTCCAAATTATTTGTGATAGCACGTGAAGGAGTTTGGTTGTTGTCAAGTTTTGTAGTGCAGTAACTGGAAAGTATTAAGGGCTCAGTTATTTCGTATTTGTATTCTGCTACAAGGTAGAGAGCTAATTCAAACCATTTAGAATCTTCATTGTCTTCTATTTTGTCTGATAGGTCTACAGTTTTTGTGTTACTTTTATAAAAAGTTCTGCGGCAACATACACACACATGGTTTTGTACTTCAGCTGATGTACTTTTAAATTTATTATTTCATTTTTGTATGTGTTTAGTAAAAGGTTGCCACGTGTAAAATTGTTGCTAATTTGGTTTAAAGCTATTTTACCCATCCCTACTAGTGGTAGTTCCCAATGCAGGCTTTCACTTCCAAAACATTTTTTCTGGATATAGTCAATTTCTTCAAGTAGGTCTTTTGCTGTACCATGTAGAAGAATGTTATTTAAATTTGCTAGTGCTAAAGCAGGACTTTTCGCATAGTACAATTTATAGACTAGATTTCTTATAGTTGAATGATGTGTTGATATCCTTTTGATATCATGGAAGGTGGTTTTACAAGTAGGTCCTGTAATGCAGGCCAATGAATGTCCTTGTAGTCCTGTGTACTTGCGCACTGGACAGGTATCCATATTTTGCAGTAGTTTAATTTTGATTTTGTCTTTGCTTTTTACATATTGATTGAGCAATTGGCGTAAAGACTTGAAAAATTGTTTGGGAATGTTACACATTGACGTGCATGGCCATTTGTACACTAGATGTTCTGATTCAGTTGAATGGAGGGGTAATTCTAAGTTTTCA
Source organism: Ambystoma mexicanum (assembly GCF_040938575.1). NCBI lineage: Eukaryota > Metazoa > Chordata > Amphibia > Caudata > Ambystomatidae > Ambystoma > Ambystoma mexicanum. The sequence goes on from NC_090941.1 coordinate 261,194,499, forward strand.
GAGCATATTTTTGTAAGGAGTACTTCTTGTTCCATTATGGTATTATTCACTTTTTCATAACCTCGACCACTGCCATGCATGGCAATTGTATTTGTTTGCTTTTGTTTGTACGCTTCTTAATTAAAGTATGGTTCTGTGCTCGTAGTGTGATTCCGTTCACCTCCGCATATACTTAGGTTCTTTCTGTTGACATTTCGTTTATTGAGAAGTCTTTTTTGTAATTTAGTTATTAGTTTTGTTAGTGGTTTCATTTTGTTTAACACTAAAATAAATAACTTTCTTTTGAGAAGAATTGCACTGTTTATCAACGCTTCTAAGATTAATTTCCTACGATAGGTTTTAAGGGTTGAACCTGGTTTCTCTCCTGTTTTTATAAGATTTTCAAGGACTCTGTGACGGAACATTTTGGCTAAAATACTTTTCTTGGTATGCTAACTTTGAAATGTATCAAGTTTTATAGAAGCAGTTTTATCTGTAGTGATAGCTGATTTTTTGTTAATTGTTTTCTGGTTTGTTTTACATTTTGATAGAGGAGGCAAAGTTTTTTCACTTGAAACTTCTTTTGTTTCACTAAATGACTGTATTAGCTGCTTTGTTTCAACTTCTTTTACAAATTCCGCTAGCTATGGATGCCTATGTTGGACACTTTTATTTTCATTTGCTCTACTTCTGCGTTGCTTTCTACGGACTTGACTTCTGGTAGGCATTCTTTAGGGTCTGTTGAAAAAAATAAAGAAGGTATGGGTTGGGGTGTTTTGCAATGTATGTGTGCTGTGTGCATGAGTGTTTGAGTAAGATGATAAAGATGTATGTAATGGTGTGTGATTGTGCATTGGGAACTTCAACTAGTAGGGATGGCTATTTTTGAATTTATATGCTACTAAACTGGGGTTCAGATGACAGAAAAAAGTAAGCTAGTGGTGTGGAGAAGTACAAATAGTAAATCGAATGTATACAATTAAAACAGTTGTTTGTTCTATAATATCCAAATTGTAGCGGTTGAGTTGGGTAATTTGTGTGTCCAAAAATAGGAATTTGTTGGCCATCTGTTTGTAAATCGCTGTTTAAGACATGGGGATTTTCGGACAGAATGGTGCACAATCTCTATTTTTAGGCACAGAAATAGCATGAATTAACTTTACAGTGTGTTTCAGTAATAATACAAATATTATTGTGATATTCTACTTACTTTTTAAAAAAAATGAACAGGTTAATTCTTAGTTCTTCTTTGTTCTTCAAATTCGGTTGCTTCTTTTCAGGAGAATGGTGTTCACTGCAATTGTAAAAGAAACAAATTAGTAATTTTGTTTGTATATTGCACTGTTTTTAATTTAGACATTGATTTTTTTAATTGAAATCCTCAGCGCCTTCCTCAAAACCATTAAAACTATCTTATTTACATAAGATACGTCGCACAAGTGCAATACACATGATATGTTCTTAATGAACAAATTGTATTGTAATGACTAACTTTAGCAAACAAAATATCTTTACTATGTTTGTGAAATTCATAATATACCACTGAATACCACTATTTCTGTAACTAAGGTCTTCCAGGTAATAGTGTCTCAATGTCATGCTTAAATTAAAGTAATTGAATGAATAAAGAAATAAAACAAAAATATTAAGTCAGTTTGAAAATGTGTTCATGTATTGTACAGAAAATATGCATACCTGTAGTTTGTGTTCATGCATTTGGATATGCATGGAGCTGCAAGTAGAAATCTTGGAGACTTGTACAGTATTTCTTGTAGGTGGGGCTTGTCAATGATATGACACTTGTACTCAGAGAGATTCACAGTACATTTGCAGTGCTGATCTATGATGATGCAGTTAGATGTAGAGGTCTTGAATGTGATTGGTGGATGGTCATGTGACTTCTTAGCTACATCCAATGACGGAATGGCACAGAAAGTGAAGTGGAAATGGTAGAAGGGCTGTTCATGTTACGATATGTCTGCGGACATGGCGGTAGTTCGCGGACATCGGGTGTTACATCCGGGGATTTTTGGGTTCAGAAGTCATGCACATGAAAATGAGCACTGAAAGGGATTGGTCAGGAAAGTTTAGTGGCTGTGTTGTGCCAGGAGAGAGTTTCTCAGATACTCTTTTTGCTGAGAGTACAACAGATAGCTATGGCTGTGTGTTTCAGAAAACAGATTGTTTGGATTTTGGGAGATTCATGGATACATTGGTTGAAGGTGCATGCAGAAAGCTTTGGAGGAGCTGTAGATCTTGGATTTCCACATGTGGAAGTACACTGGCATGGAGTACATGGAAATAAGTGGTTGGACTTGCTACCTCTTTGTGCTAGTTTGGAGACAGAGCAACATCCAGACATAATTGTAATTCATTGTGGAGGGAACAGTTTAGGACATGTGTCTGGAATTTCTTTGCAATTTTCTATGAAAGAAGGACTTGGGAAGGTCATGGACATGTTCCCTAATTCTCAAGTAATATTTTCACGGATTGCACAGAAACAAATGTGGCTTCGTTCTTCTTCATTTGGTCCAAAAATGGAAAAAGCAAGGTGCAATGTTAATAAGGCTGGTTGTGCCTTTCTAAGAGATTTTGGCATGTCCTCTTTTCACAATAAAAATATTAGGTTTCGTAGTACATACATTTTTCGCAGAGATGGAGTCCATCTTACTTATGCTGGCAATCAGATTTTTTTGAGAAATATACAAAATGCATTATGACCTTTTTTAGAATTACAGGGTCCATTTTGAAGTAGGTGTTCAGTATTTATAATTTTTGACATACAAACACCTCCCAAAGGCTCTTTTCAGAGCCACCACTTCCTACCAGAGAAAATTGCAATGGTTATGATAGGGTAGCAACCCAATTTTTTAGATGTCCGCGGACTTCTAAAAAATACAAAGAGCTCTGCTTAATTTATTTTCACTTCTATTTTTTAACTGTGAAAGGCGGCTCTGAAAAGAGCCTTATTTTTTTCGATTTTTGTAATTTTGCATTTTGTTTGGTTTTTTATACACGACACACTAGGAGAGGAGGGGAAAGGAGGGTAAATGGGGGGACACCAACCACAGGGATAAGAAAAGGTGAGCTGAGAGAGTAAGATGTAGAGTGGGTTTTTTTTTGGGTATTGAGCAGGTCTTCTCATGCTCTGAGACGATAGTCTCAAAAGCACTGCGAAGTCACTCCCCCCTGCAGAGTACTGTGTCACAGTACATACATACAACTGTGACCCTCGAAAGGTAAGGGTCATCAGAATTCTGCATGGCCTGTGAGGCAGCTTGAGGAAGACGCTGTCCCACAAAGGTGGTCCTTGTGGTGACAGGATCAGAAACAGAGGATGAAGTAGAGGAAATCAACCTACTACGTTCTTCGCAAGTTACAACCTTGCGAATAGCCCCAGAGTGAAATGACCTCAGGTGTCTCTTCATGGTAGTGGTCCCAAAGCTGTACGATCCATGCCTCCCGCGACTGAGTATCATTTTGCACTCATTGCAGGTGACACGGTTCGCACGAGCCTTAGGACCATTCCCATGAATGGTAAACAACCACCACACCCAAGACTCACGCCTAGTACGGGTAGTAGGGCTTTCCTCTACCTCATTCTCCTCATCCTCTTCTTCCTCCTCTGCATCCTCACTCCTGTTCCCCTCTTCAGGCCCTTGGGGAGGTGGTGGTGGTGGAGGGGGTGGGGGTTGGACTGAGGCAGACACAGCACCAGGTGGCAGCAGTGGAGCCACAGAAGCCATCAGGTTGAAGATGGAAATCTGCAGGTTGCAGCAAAAATCTCTGTGCTCTGTAGAATAGCCAGAAACACAATGAGAATAAGCTCTAGGGCGTGGTCTTTTATTGGGGTGCTTGTGCACAGTCCGCGGATTTGCGCGCTGTCCGCGGACAGATCGAACACAAAAAAAGGTTCAAAAGGCTTCAAAAAGTATGTATAAACTTATAATTAGTATGTGGGACTTGTGCTATGGTGGGTTTTTATTGGAAAATATTGTGGATTACTTGAAAATGTACTTTTAAATTGTTCGGGGACACAAACAGTGTCCGCATTCAGAACACGGGATCAGAATGGGCGTGGTCACATGATCGCTTCGCAAACATGTCCGCAAAGGAAGCGGCTGTCCGCAGGACACCAAATGCATGGGCATTGGTTTGCGCATCCGCGTTGATGTTCTACGGACACTGTTCGGGTCCAGAAGTAATTAAAAGTGCATCAGATGTCAAACGAACAGTTACGGATAGGCGTTTGTTCTTAGAACAGTGTCAACTTGCTTGTGAACAATCCGGACAGAAATAGCGTCCTCAAAACACCTCCATTTTCATTTCTTTACAAACATTTCAGGACACCAATTGTGTTCTTAGAACAGTTTCAACTTGATAATGAACAGTACGGACAGGTATAGTGTTCTTCAGGACACCTCCATTTTCGTTTATTTACGAACATTTCAGAACACCAATTGTGTTCTTAGAACAGTTTCAATTTGCTAACGAACAGTACGGACAGGTATAGTGTTCTTCTGGACACCTCCATTTTCGTTTATTTACGAACATTTCCGGACACCGCGTGTGTTCATAGAACAGTTTCAACTTGCTAGCGAACAGTACGGACAGGTATAGTGTTCTTCAGGACAGCTGCATTTTCGTTTATTTACGAACATTTCAGAACACCCGCGCTGTCCGCGGACACCTACATTGTTTTTTTTTTTAAAAAAACAGAAACTAATTACAACTCAATATAAAAATGTAACTTTATTTAACATATATTAATAATTTATGACAGAGATGGTGAGGCAGAAACGGAAACAAAAACAGGAGAATTAGAGGTTTCAACATGATTGGTATCAGGTGAAGAAGGGATGGAAGTCTCATCAAAACGTTTTGGGTTATGGAGAGGGTTTGGGGATAATTGACTGGGATATGGTGAGGGGGGACAAGTACATGTGGAGCAACGGTATGACGTTTTTGTTTTAAAATGATCTTCAACAAAAGTTTTCAAATTATTAAAATTGGTCAACAATAAATCCATTTTTTCTTTTATGCTGTCAAGCGTGTTTTCCATAACAGCTTCTTCAGAGGTATTTTCTATTTTGGTATGCTCTGTACAAAAAATATATATATGTTAAATGTATATAAAATATTAATAATTAAATTGTTTGTATTGTAAAGTGTTTACCATTAGTTTCACTATCTTGTGACATTTCCTCATGTGGGAAATGCTGGTCTAGCCATTCCAGAGTACTAGACATTTCTGTGAGAAAAAAAGATATTATATTTTTTTTATCTAATACAGAAAGTTTATAAATATATGAGTAAAATGAAGTAAACTTACTATTTCAGGTAAAATATGTTCTAAGTACTGTGTAGGTCTGGCGGTGTTCTTAATTCTGTAGTGTCTGTGAGGTAATTATGTTGGAAGCCAATTTATCTTCTTCTGGTATATTCCATTTTAGAACATATTGGGCCTCATTACGACCCTGGCGGAAATCGGAAAACGATGGCGGAAATGCAATACCGCCATCGAATAGCGCTCGGTGCGACTATGACCCGTCACCGCAAAGTACGAAGCCATTAGCGACACCGTAGTGAACGCCAACGCTAACTGCACCAAGTACGCGCGCGCGCGCCATGCCAAACCGTAAATACCACCATGGCGCGTGGGTACGCGAATTCCGACCCTAGCGGACATGTACCTAACGCCATCAAGCATGGCGGAATGTACCATTCCGCCATGGTGAGAAGTACGGCATCGCGAATCAACCGTAAACGGCCCCACTGAGTGCCTGTACACCGCTCCCTGCCCACAAAGTACAACTCCCCGTAGGTGCAATGAAGTCACAATGCAACCAGTGAAATGTACAAGTCACCCATGCATGCCAACGAACAAAAGATTCACAAGAGGGGCCAATGGGAGCTGCAGGGCACAGATGGCACGAATACAGAAGCCATTCCAATGGACATGACCACAGTCCCCCCCCCGAAACGCACGCAAACACAGGCACCTGTGACCAGCAATATTCCGAAAATCACATCATTCCACCAGTCCACCTGGCTGACCGCCATCTGTTACACAAAACCCAATCCCCCGCCCCTGAGCATGACAACATTCAAACAGTCATATTGGCAGCCCCCATCCCTGACCTCACTGGGCTTCGTAGGCAAACGCGCCCAGTACAGTACCACGCAACTAAACTCCGAAGCTGGAACCCAATGCAGATCTCCTCACAATACATCGCTCCCCAAATAGGAATATGCCACATCACTTGCAAAGAAGAACGCTACACGGGCCAAATCAGAATAGAAATTTAATGCACAACAAAATCACCAAGCCCATACAGCCATTAGGCCATGAACTCCAAAACACATTTCACCATTGTGGGCTGCATCCGCAAGAAATGACCAGCCACTACTTGTGTGACGCCCTGTTCCATCATGGTACACAGAGCCACATTCACGTACGAAAAGGCAACATGGAAGCGCACAGAACCGCAGGGCCGTCCCTATGGGGAGGCACTAGTCCAGCTGAAAGGCCGAAATGTTGCTCCGAGCCACTAGTACTGCGTAAGGGCATGTGGCCCATTGGCGATCGTCCCATAAGATCGTAATGCTGCTCCACTGATTAACACGAAGCAGCAGGTGTCGGGAGTAAAAGCCATCTGCAGGAGTGGCATACAGATGGCAGTGGCAAAAGGGGAGGAGATACCTGTCAACCAAAAGAAAAGAAAAAGAACAGAATGGCCATCAGAACTACATTCGAACAACTCACTTCAATGATCACACTAAATCCACAGCCATAAGCATGCTAGCCCACTCCAAAGGATCATCACCACCCCAAAACCACTTGCGACTCATAACCATCTATATCGAGGTGTAAACACCATCACAAACGAGTGTATCTGTGCATGCGTCTGTCAAAACAGAATCCATCAGATGGGATTGGTAACGTGCATGGACACAAGTGTCTGAGGGCGCGTCGAGTCAGGGAGGGCTCAACAAGGCCAGATAGACGATGGTCCCACTATGGCAGCCCTGCATCACATAGCGCAGGGGAGGCGGATAGATTCCAAGAAGCCCTGTACATGGCAAACTCTGTATCAAATCACCTGCCCATGCATCCATTCATCATTCCCTCATCCCGGTATAAAAACGCCTGAATATTTACTCACATAACATTAGAAATATCCATTGAGTCTGTGCGTTATGCAGCCTGCAAAATCCACAGTGCCCCAGCCCGTAATTCCAGTGTTGTGAAGTAACATGTATTTGGGAACGTCCGGCCTCATCGCCCACGTCGCTATTGCGCATCCCAAACCATTCATATCAATCATTGCATCCTCGCCATGGCCCCTGTCTCAAGGACATTGAACAATAGAACGTTATATTTGCAGTCAGACCTGTGGGCATCTCCTCGCCGCTAGCTGAAAACCGAAAGCGCCGCCCTTCGAATTCCTCATTTGCAACATCACGTCGAAAAGGCATCTGTGGCCGTTTGAAATCACTAATTAATCCATCTAGTGCGGCTGTGTGTGGAAATGGCAACTGCCTTCACCCACAAATGGGACGCCCCGCCCGTCGTTGCAACTCGGTACAGTGATGCATGAGGGCCCACCGTTACTCGAGTACTACGTTCCACTGACCCTTCACAAGTCTTTTCGCGACTGCAAAGATAGTATGTGAAACAATGGGACCATAGCAGAATGAACATATCAACCAATGTTACACGGCCATCGGGTACAAATACATGATTGCAATAGCGCGATGCCATTCCTCGAATTGCAGCGTTGTGTGCGGGACGTGCTCGGCCCAAGGGGAGAGCAGTTTGCACAGGTGGAATGAATCACCACAGGTGGAGGCCATACAGCCTGAAAACACATAAATTGCACACCCAGTCTCCTCCCACAACCACACCCACTCCGAAATGCTACCGGCAGGACTCGCGATGTTGGCCCTGGGGGACCTGATAGCACTGCAAGTACTCCAACTCCAAGAAGAAGACGAACACCAACTACAACCGGCCGCACGGAGGAGACGCAGGAGGAGGAGGAGGGCAAGGCAGGGCTAGCAAGGGCCGCCAGCACAGCCACTACCACCACGCAGGCAGCCCGCAATCCCACGCCTCCGAGCACATCCGTTCAACCTCACTGATGAGCAGATCCACACCCTCTACCGTTTGGACCGGGACACCATAGCCGCCATTGTGGACATGACACAGGCTGACCTTGTCAGCATGATAGATAGCCCAACCGCCATCCCACCCCTACTGAAGGTGGTGTCTGTACTCCACTTCCTGGCCACAGGCACCTACTAGCACACAGTCGGACAGTTGCATGGCATTTCTCAGCCACTGTTCTCACGGACACTATTGCAAGTGCTCGATGCCCTCCTGCAGCACGCAGACGACTACATCTCTCTACCACGCTCGGAGCAGGAAATTACCAACACGAAAGTGGGATTCCATGCACTTGCCGGCATACCGGGTTGCATTGGTGCCATCGACTGCACCCATGTGGAATTGGTCGTCCCACATGCCATGGAGGCCCAGTACCGCAACCGAAAACAATTCCATTCCCTGAATGTACAAATGGTGTGTGACTCCAACAGGATCATTACACATTGTTGTGCCAGATTCCCTGGATCAACCCATGATTCTATGGTCTTGAGGAACTCAACAATACCACGCTACATGGAGCGACACGCAGGGAACAGATCCTGGCTACTCGGTGAGTCTCATTTCATGCATGATGATGTGGGGTATGTGATGCGGCAATGACCTGGCAGGAAGGGGGGCGGGGGGGGTGTGCGTACGTAGCAATGGCATTCCACATCATACGTTTCTCGTCCACATACAGGTGATGCTGGGTATCCACTGAAGAGATGGCTCCTCACACCAGTCCGGAACCCACGGGACCAGCATGAGGAGGACTACAACCATGCCCACTCACGTACCCGTGTAGTCATTGAACAGGCATTCGGCCTACTGAAGACTCGTTTCCGCTGCCTCAGCAGGTCTGGCGGGGCACTCCTGTACCGCCATGAGAAGGTTGCAAAGATGGTCATGACATGTGTCATGCTCCACAACATGTGCGTACGTAGAAATGTGCCCATGCCCCCTGACGCAGAACTGCAAGCACCTGATGATGGTCATGATGAGGGTGGGGATGTGGCAGCACCTCAAGGAGTCTGCGAGGCACCGGAGGGCCGTGACATTCGTCAGCATCTCATTGATGCATGCTTCTAGCACTCACGCCTGGTGGCTGATACATGGACACGGGACTCGTGGCACTGTGTGTGTCTGGTACATGCACAATATGGACTGTACGCCTATGATGGCCTAGTACACAAAGATCATTGTCCACACATCTCATTGGTTGATCGTGCATTGTTTATGGCATATGTGATATCATGTTGTACACCCTATCGACCCGCCACCCAAGTGAGCCCAACACACCCCCTCCACCCTCCTACCTCCCCCCCGAACACCAGTGTCCAAAGATGCTCATTGTCAGTGGGCTGTCGCTATTGCAAGCCCCCTCTGCGGGTATCAGGGGCACCCCTGCCTGTGGAGCGCAGGTTCCTCCCAGATCTACGTTGGGGGCTGCCCTGGATGGAACTTGCAACGGATGATGTCTCTGCCTGCTCACGTCCATGCATGTCCCTAAGGGTTTGCGAGAGCTCAGTGAGCACACGACGCACTGCGGCAAGTTCGGCACATACGTCTTTGGACGTCGCATGCAGTTCCCCCCTCAGGCTCTCGGTGCTTCTCTCCATTTGGACTCTCAGGCTCTCGGTGCTACTCTCCATTTGGACTCTCAGGCTCTCGGTGCTACTCTCCATTTGTGCCCTTAGTGTCTCTTTACTCCTCTCCATTTCTGCCCTAAGTGTCTCAGTTGATGTTTCTATGTCTGCCTTAGTGCCCCCACATTCATCGGCATGGTCCTTGAGGAGCGTGGCCAGTTGCTGCTGTTGCACGATTAACTGGTCGAGGGACTGTTGCCTCTGCTGTGCCATGGCCATTTGCGGGGGTGTCACAGAGGGGCTGTTGACCTCATGTTGCCTTGCCACAGGGCTTGTGGGGGATGGCCAGTCGTCGTCTTGTGGGTGCCCCTGCGTGGTATCCTCATGTTGTACGGGATGGGACAGACAGGGGGATTGGGACAGGTCATGGATGGATCTGACTTCGACATCCCCGTCTTCTGTGTCGGAGCATGCTGCCATCAATGGGGTGTCACCTATGGTGCTGCTGCCACCAGAGGCAGTGCCTTCTGTGGCATCCGTTGGGGGGACCTGTGGTGGTGGTGTTGTGGGCATGCTGGCTGCTGGGGTGCCTGTTGATGTTCCCTCCTCTGTGCTGCCACCTGATTTGTGCTGCTGCCGTGTCTTGATGCGTGCAGCTGAGGTGGAGGGTCTTTGGCCGTTGGTCTTGGCCCTCTTTGCAGGTGTGCTGGTAGGGGTGTCCTGATGCTCGTCGTTTGGATCGGACCCTGTGGTGGAGTAAAGGAGGGCGAGGGTTATTAATGGGTCTGTGGGAATTGGAATGGCATTGTATCACATGCATTGGGGTGGTACCTGAGGGTCATTTGGGTCGGGGCCTTGGAGGTGCTTTCATTTGTGTGTGGAGTGAGGGTGCAGTTGTTTGGCAGCCTGCAGTTAGGGTGTGCCTGCTGCACGTGTAGTGCGTGTTTTAGGGGTTTTTAATTATTTATGTATTTATTGTGAGTTTTAAAGTGCGCTATCAGGCCGATGTGTGTGGACGTTCTCCTGGACATGTGTTTCTGTTGCACTATGTGGACACATGGTACTTCACATGATTGGACATTGTGGATTTAGCATTGTTTTATCTGGCCCACCTACCTGAATCTTCGGATGTCTGCACTCCTTTCTCCATCCCTCCGACTCCCTCTATGCTCTCCATTCCGATGGTGGAGGCACAGATTTCTTCCCAGGGGGTCAACTTGATGGGTGATTCAGGACCTCCCCCGGTGGCTGTGGCAATGTTGCGGTTGGCAGTGAGTATGCTGCGGACGCGTATCCGCAGGTCGTCCCATCGCTTTCTGCATTGCTGTGGGTTGCGGGGTGCGGTCCCCACCGCACTTACCCGCTGTGCCACCAGAGCCCATATGGCCTTCTTGTTCGCAAGTGCCGTCCTGGTCATTTGCGTGGAGAAGACGACGGCAGCATTCTCCTGGAGGGTCTCTGTTAGCACGGTGAGTTCCTCACGGGAGAAGTGGACCTGCCGCTTGCGGTCGCACGCTTTCTTCGCTACTTTTCCCATTTTTCTTGGTTTCGCTAGGGTGGATGACGGGTTGGGGTGTGTCTCAGGGTAGTGTTTTTAGTGGTTGTGTGGTTTTTGTGGTTTTATAGGTGTACGGCGGGATGTTTCCCGTTCCGGGCCCATGTTTTTACTTCCGTTTCCGTATATTTCCGGTCACCGTACTTTCCGGTAGGCGCACACTGCGGTGTCCGCTGTGATGGGTGGCGGTATTGCACCTAGGGCGCCGTACGGCGGCGGTGTGGGCCGTTTTGGGGTCATTTCCGCCATCGCGGACTTTGCACTTCCGCCATGCCGTGGTGCTCGTGCCCGATGGGTCGGAATGGGCCGCACTTTGCTCCTTCGTGCAATGCCGGAAACGCTATTTACGCTGTGGCGGTCCGGTCAGTCACTTTCCGCCAGGGTCGTAATGAGGGCCATTGTATTTAAATGAATGGTTAGCGTGTTACATATATGGGTTACATTTCTTATGTATTACTACATATAATGTGTATGTGTGTTGCTTTTTGAATTTGTTAAATGTTCCTATGTTATGATATAACAATCAAACATACCCCCCCAGAGTTTTTAGGTAGTGGTACTGTTCTCTGAACATGTCCGCGGACATTAAAAGAGTTCGCGGACATCAAGTTCAGTATGTTCCATATTACATGTACATAAAGTCAAAGTTATTATTGTTAAGTTGCGCTACTAAAAACCTATGAAATTCAGTGAAAAAACTTTGTTAAAGGGACGTTATGGTTCCAAGTAAAACCGAAAAACCCTAGAAATTCACCAGTTATGGTAAGCTAAGCAACCATAACTCGCGCCACCACCGTGCACTGATTTGGCGGACCCTTCAAATCCGGCGGTAATAGCGCTACCGCCGGATTTAAGGGTTACCGCCAAAGTCGTGATCAGGCCCAATGTCCGGTCCGCGGACACACTTCCCTGTTCGCTCCACGGACAGTGTCCTGATTGGCTAATTGGCTTGCGTCATGTCCGCGGACATGCAACGTGTTTGCTGATTGGATGGTGAGGAGCGTGAAGTGCGTCAGATTTTTGGAAACTCCTGCCATCTTGGATTCGCGGACAGCGGCCGATGTCCGCAGACATTGCGGTAAAAACATATGAAAAAACACATCATTCCACTTGTCAAACTTATCTAATAATCTCTGGGGAGGTGTGGGGTGATGAGGATGGGATGGAATATGGCTGCAAGAAGCAAAAGAAATGGGTGTTTTTTGCCGCGAAAGTCTGCGAACAGCCCTGTGAAAGTTCACGAACACCTTAGCATTACGGGGTTGGTGAAATGCAGTTCTTGGATGGCTTATAACTTTGGCGCCACTTAATGGAACGGCATGAAATTTTGCTTGTATATTCCTGGGCTGATTCTGAGTGAGTAGGCACAGTTTGGTGGGATTCTGTTATGCATTTTGTTGTGTACTCTTTGTTTAAGATACAGGGGTCTGGCTACGGCCATTGTGTGTGCATTATATGGAATGTTTATTTCAATGACTGTTAGTGACTGTTGCCAGGGGTGTCGCTGCAGATTGCAGGCAGGTGAGCAATTAGTCTGCACTTGAAAGAGCTACAGCTTGCTTTGCAGATTGCACCTATGGAATTCTTGTTTGTGTTTATAATACTAAATAAATCAATTACATTTCCCTTGTTAACAAAATGCTAAGGCCCTTATACATGTATGTATTCATTCGTTAGGGTTTGTATAGTGATCACATTGGAGCTCATTTCAAATAAATGCTTAAATTATATGGAGGGGCACGCTAAATTCCCCTGTAGGCAATTTTTGTAATTTGCACTTATTTACAAGTCCCCACTGCGTAAATGAAGGAGTTAAAGACATGCTTAGCCTGTGTGTGGTGTTCGAAGAGAGCAGAGCCGAAGTAACATTTCCACCTCCCTTTTCCCCTATGCCTTCAAAATTTATTTGGTTTTACACCACGTGCGGGTGCGGAATCCAGGGTATTCGCCACTTCTTCCCAAGGGCGATCCACTCTCTGTGGGACTAGGGACTTCAGCCCATTATGCAACACTCTGCCTAGGGGTCAGACAAAGCGGGATCCCACTGGGGGTGATTCCCTTTGGAATAAGGTATGCCAAGTTAATACTCACAAACCACCACCTGTCCATTCAAACCCAGTGTTTGTTGGCTACATGGGGAATGAACATATCAATATTACTCAGGGGCCCATCAAGGATGGTGGCTGGAGAACAGACCTGTACACATCACCGTAGCTGGAGTATCACACTGACCAATGGAATCTCCATCCTTCTTCCAACTCATAGCTAAAGGACTGGAAACCAGACAAAGCAGGAGAGAGCTGCCACCAGAGAGGGGAAAATGACTACCAGAACCTGAAAATATACTGTAGGGTCCAGGCCATATACAAAGGCGACCCGGTTTGGAAGCAACAATCTGGATGCATTTAAGTACCCGGATTCCCAGTCGCTTGTCAAGCATTTTATTAACTGTATACCCCTCATAACCCGATCGCATCCCCACCCCTATACCTCCCCCAATCAGAGAGGTGAAAACCAAAACAACCTTTAACCCAATTGAAAATAGTGGCAGCATCACCTGGGGGTCCGTGTGTTGGCTATGAACGGCAATGCTTTCGAATTGGGGTATTGACTAGGCATTATGTGGTGCATAAAGTAATCTTGTAAAACAGAACTAGAACGTGGATGGTCCGGTAGAACAAGTGGTCTGCAGACGCATCCATTATCCGGGCAGGAATCCGCACTTGATCCTAATGGATAGTTGTCTAGAAACAGACCAAATTGACCACAGCAGTTGGGCCATATTTTGGTTAGCCCGGAAAGTGTTCATCAATACAGTTGGAGGCCTCCTCAGGGATGGTAAAGAAGAAGACTTGATTCAAATGTTTAATCCTAAATTTGGCAGGGTAAAGCATTGAATATTTAACTCCCAGATCTCGCAGCTTCTTCTTGGTGACCTGAATGGTTTTACACTCTTGTTGGACGGCTACTGAATAGTCAGGGTAAAGCTGAATTCTAGAGGAGCCAAGGAAGCAATCTCCCTTGGCTCTCGCTGCTCAAAGAAGAGAATCCCTATCACGGTAGTTCAGCAGTCTTGCTATGAATGGACAGGGAGGGGCACCCAGCCTGGGTTTCACCGTTAGGGAACGGTGGGCCCTCTCTATTGCAAACTGCGAGGAGAGTTTTGGAGAATCCAGAAGTGAAAAAATATGCGTTCGACTTAGTCCTCAATAGGGCCATCGATCTTATCCTCGGGCACCCCAAAAATACGAAGGTCGTTGCGCCTGGAGCATGATTCCAGGTCCTCGTTCTTTTTGCAGACATCCAGCACCTGCCTGGACAGGGCAGTAAACTCTGTTCGAAGGGCAACGATATTATCCTCAGCCACTTCGACCCTGGACTCCAACTCTGTTACCATAGCATCAGTTTTGTCCATGTGAGCCTTGATTGAACATATAGTTCCGCTCATAGCGTCCAGTTTTGAATGAAGAGCAGTGAATCCCTCCTGCATGTATTCCATAATTTTTTGCAATTCAGTAGTCCTGGGGGGTGATGATATGGATGCCTCTGGCTCGCCCAGGGGTTCACTTGGTTTCGCCACAGATTTTGCGAACATGTTGCTAGAGCTTTGCTTCTTATTAGCTCCTTTGGTCATGATCCTGCCTGATAACGTGAGTGGCAGGGTTGTTCAGCTTCCAGGGGATCTGCAGTCACAGGTTCGAACCTAGTAAGGCAGCCCAGGGGGTGGTGGTATGCAGCAAGTATAACCGGCTTAATCCTCAGTGAAGTGGTAGGGTGCAGAAGTATGCGGCTCAAAGCACTGCAAGGTGAGGTAGGTCTGATGTAGGGATGATAAAGTGGTAGGCCACCGCAATGGGAGAAAAGTATAAGATATACACAGCAACCAAGGGTGAAAGTGCACGGTCCCTATGTAAGCCATCTGAAGAGAGTCTAGTAGAAGCAGAGTCCAGCCACCAGAGCAGAGCAGGGTGGCCAGCAGCAGCAGTACAGCTGAATATAACCAGTGGGGTCAAACCAACCCACCACCGAGTAGACTGTGACCTCCAATGTATTACAGGGTGACATATGGTAAAGTCACTGGTCGTGGGGTCAGTACGCGCCCCCACAGGTAGCTGCAACCCCACTACAGATGGGTATTAGGTCCTAGGACTGCATAGAGGACATGAGCCAGTGAGGGGGTCACTATGATGTGAGTTCCCCAGACCACCACAGCATGCAGGGACCCCACAACTTCATCAAGACAAGAGATGTGCTGACCCAACTGTCGGGCACCAGAGCAGAGCACCAGAGCAGGAGTGGGTAATGCAGTAGCTGGGAGAATTGGCACAATAGGAGCATGAGCGGTGGACCAGTTAGAGTAGCAGTGTACAGTTGGATGCCACTTGCCAAAATGCCTAAGTTATTTAAATTATGCGTAGAGCAACAGAGTTCGCCTAGTATTGTCCTTTGGTGTGGGGAGCCAATTTCCGCCTCTGTGCTTCCCCAATATTGCTAATGTAGCCACAGGGCCAGGTTGTCAGATGTGTAGCACAGCTTGCGTTATTGTTCACCGAAGGACGCCATACCTTATGACCCAGTGGAGGGACAATGCAGCACTCCAATGTCCCGTCTCCCTCTGCCGCTGTCTGGCCGTCGCTGTAATCCAATGGGTGTCCGCAGGTCAAGTCGGGGGTACCCCTCGCTGCGGGGCCTCCAGCAGTCCGCAGCTCAGAGCTGGTAGGGCCGGGCGGGCGCAGTTCGCACCCTCAACGAGAGCCGAGAGTCCGGCCCCAGCAGCAAGTTGCCTGATGTATCCCGGCAAAAGTTGAAGTCGGCAAAAGTTGGAGTCGGGCGTGGGCACCCCAGGATATCCGGGCAGAATGTCTTGTTGCAGGGAGGTCCACAAGTTGAGCTGCCGCAGTGCGGGGTGTTTTGGACAGGGGCACACAGTTCTATGAGAATGTTGCCCCTCCCCCAACCAGGCCCAGCAGCCCCATCACTTGCGTGCTGCGAAGTCCACACCCTGTGGAAGCCCGGTGTCGGGCACCGTGGAGAGACCAGGCGGTCATGTTCCAAGGACACGGCACTCTGGGGGACTCCATCAGACCACATACTTTCAAACAGAAAGGCAGCACCTACACGGAAAGATCAGCAGAAAGGATCTCCCTCAACTCAGAGCTACATGCTCCGGACGGCATTCTGTTCGAGTGTAAAAGCTCCCCAGCTGCTATGATTTTGTTGAGGCGATGGCTGCTGCTAGCACCCCCACACTAGAAAGTGTTCCAGCACCACTGGCTTCACAAAGCACAACTGCACAAGGTGGTATAGCACCAACCCAAGAAGTCTGCTGGGGTAAATGAAGTTGAGATGGCAGCAGGGGAGTAGACAACCAAAGCCCATATGGGACTGAGAGGGGGACGTCCCACCACAAGTATGAGAAAATGCCAGAAGGGCTAAGAATAGGCAATTATTGAATTGCCAATACTGGCCCAATTGATCTATTTTTCTTTGAATCAACTGTTTCATTTCGTTTTCTGAACTACCAAAAACATGTGAACCTTTGGGTATACTAAATTGAGGTTGTGGGATCGTTATGAATAATGTGCGCTAGTTTCACTCTTGTGTTATTCTCGAAGTCACAAAGGTGGCAGTGAATACTCTCTTCCCTCAAACTTCCGACAAAGTTTGATATCAGTACATACAGAAAAATTGAATGTGGGAAGGTAATGTCTCTTTTAATTTTTTTATGTTGTAGACAGCCGACACGTGTTTCGACCACAGGTCGTTTTCAAGGCTGTAAATGAGTTCACCCATCACAATTGGTTCAGTATTCCATATATATGCACATCACATAATTATTCAAAAAAAATATATATATAATGTTTCACCAATGTTAACAAAAAAATGAGATATTCATATATCAAATCAATTCAAGAAAACCATACCATATTGTGTCAAACATCAGGTCAGAATGGAGGGGTATGTTCAAGATGGTTGAAAAAGTTGTTGGAAAGATGTAAAAAAACATAAGTTAGCATCCAATCTCTCTATCCCTATTCATACACACGGGACTCAAGCCCCACTATATACTTTAAATAGTCGCTTTAAATTGTTCCATCATGCACACCAATGTGACTGTGGCATGCGAAGCTATCATATCAGATCCAATATGTTAATAGTGATATCCATGATCAATGATATCATTAACCATTCCAAATTGTGTGTCTAAAATTGTTCCCTCAAAATTGCTTCTTATTAATTGATATAATGTGCTCAAAAGTAATTAAAGGTGCCACTCTGTTGACATGCAGAACTAATCTATAACAAGCTTACCCTCACACTTGCTTATTAATCTCCCTCTCTTGAGCTAGTTGCTTGACAGATGTCCAAATGCACTTTAATAGCAGCCTGGTCTCAATCACCATCTAATATATTGAGTAGATGCCAGAAAACCAGCAACTCCCCATCCCACTTTTTGGGAGAAGTAACCTTAGTCTAAAAAGCATCTTAAAATACTTTATTGTCTCTTTCTATAGGGCAAGGCTAGCCATAGGTATGTTTTGGACTGAGGACGGAGCTTTGTTTTGAGACATCCTGACGACCACCGGTTTCATATTTCATTGCTTAGGGAAACCATCTTAGACATAGGGACTACAAGATTTATATTTTTTATTTGTGTTATGTCAACTACATATTTAACAATGTCCTTGGGCCTGACTCCTATATCTGATCTACCACAGCCAGAAGGACATTTGTTAGCATAAAACAAATTGATTCCTATGGAATCTGCCTGCTTTTAATACTTGCAAAAAGCAGGCGGATTCCATAGGAATCCTTTGGTAATGCTGCCTGACATCCGTAAATGGCCGGTGGAATTTACTCATTTTGTACCGAGGTGTGCAAAAGGGAGGTGAAAATGCATGTTCACCAATATTATATGCCTCACTTTGGAACTCTGCAGTGCAAATGATGAAAATTGCCTGGGGGGACCAGCTTGGACGTAAGTGACAATGGGGAGCCCCTACTGGCAATTTACCATTTATTAAAAAATAGCTCCATTGTGTTGCCACCTCTGATGTAAGCAAACTCTGTTTCCTCATATCAAATAACAAACCACAATACAACTGTATATGATTTAGTCTGATACACTGTACAGCCTTGGTGGAAATACCACTTCAACAACTACAGGTGATTTCTACTGGATTCATGTACACCAAATAAGTTTCAGTGCATTGAACTGTATGTGCCCAATAGCAAAACATTCTACTGTGGCAAATGAAACCAGAACTGCAATCCAGAGAAACGTTCGGCATCACAATTAAGTAGCTGACAAAAGACATCTGCGAAAATCTGGATCGAGTCGAAGGCATGTGTGAATAGATTATTGGAATTATGACCAGGGAGAACATTAACTAGTTCTGGTTGGCAAATAATACAATTCAATTAGCTTCTCAAAATGACACAAGAAATAAACCAACATTTTTTTAGAAAATACAACTCTGGAGCTGCTAGTATCCAATGGGAATTACAGAGAACTTCAAGAAAAGAAATACAAAAAATCTGTGTATGATTTGTCAGATGTAAAATGCAACATACTGTAATGAGATTGTGTGTGTCATGCTTCGAACATAAGTAACAACATCACCAAATTGTGTCTCCTTTCCAGTGCTGCCAGACAATAAGGCTTCCTCTGTAACAAAAATTACTCACATGGACATTTTGCAAATTCAAACTTGAAGATTAATCAGGGTTTTTCCGGCACCTGGGCTGTGCCATTACATTGGGTAATAATACCAACTATGAACACCCTGAATAGATGATTGAACTTCCTTGGCCAATGGACAGTTCTATTCATCCTTGTCACCCTACACATATCTTTGCCAGCATTGCCTCTTTCGGCTGGCTGCCTCTTCCTCTGCCCAGCAGCTTGTCCTACTTCCCCGTGGCTCATCTTCGACTCCTCTTCTCATTGCAGAAATAGACAGAGGACTTCACATGTGAGGCCACCGAGAATGTGTAGCTTGGCAGTCATTAAAAGACCCTAATTCATGGAAAGATTTGCGTGGAAAATAGGGGGCATGTGCTCGAAATCATCAAAAATTTCCAAAAAAGGCCAAAACAAGCAGAACATTGGGCACCTTTTCGAAGGGGCTCAATGCTTGGGAGCACAGGGTGGGTGATGTAAGGTCATCCTCCCACTCAGTAACCAGGTCTAATATGATATGACAACTTCCATAGTTGGGGGGATTTCACAGCCCACGCAGCCATGCTGCCCACACCAGGTGTTGGCAATCATGACAGCACACCCCTCAGTCCGCCAGCACAACTACATGCCCAGCACACCTGCAGAAAGGCAGCCCGTGGTACAAGATTTTTTATGGGGTGGCGCACTTCCCTAAAGTGCTTGGTGCAATTTATTTCACCTATGTGGCTCTATGCCCACCTAGGACCACAGAGCACATCTATCGCAATCGCAAGCACTGGCATTTCATGAACGTGCAGGTTGTATGTGATGGCAAGGGTATCATTACTTCTGTATATGCAAACTATCCAGGGTCCACCCATGAAAGCTTCATATTCAGAATGTCACCCCTACACCGGGCCTTGGAAGCTAGGAGGCATGGCAATACATGGCTCATTGGCGAGTAAAAATGCCTCTGCACATGCATGCACGTCGCACAGAGACAAATACACAGCAATGACAAACATGTTAACCTCTACAGGGGACAGTGCCTACCCTCTTAGCACCTGCAGGATGACGCCAATACGGAACCCTGACACACCACCCCAGGTAAAATACAACACAGCCCATATTGCAACTCGGGAATAGTGGAGCACACATTCGGAGTGCTCAAGTCGTTTCCGCTCCCTTGACAACTCTGGTCGTGAGTTGCTTTATCCACCATCCTAGTGTGCAGGATCATTGTGGCAGCATGTGTCCTGCACAATGTTGCAATACGGCACGGTGTACCAATGGACATGGTGGTGCCCCCACATCCCCAACCACATGCACGTCACTTGCGCATGGTAGGGCAAAGGGCATGTGGTGAGGCTGCCTTTACCCAGCTTGGGGCACACTTTTTCACCTAAAATCCAACCCCTGTAGAGTGCACACATTCCTGGCACACTGCAGGTGCCATTCAATGATCTCAAAGGGCCAACACTCTGGGCCCACCAAACCTCCCTGATAATGGGCCTCATTACACGGTAGGCGGAAGCCATGGCGCTATTAGCGCTATGGATACCTCCTAACCGCATTCCAGGTCCGTGTTCCCAGAATAGGGACTTACCGGGTCATTCCGACCTTGGAGGACCTGGTAAGTCCCCATTCCGAGAACCATTCCCCATTCCCATTTGAGCCCCCATAGGGCTCATTCAGAATGGGGAAGTAGCTAATAACGGTACCACAATTTGCGGTACCGTTATTAGCTCTGAAGTCCCTTAAGGGGTCCCGTGTAATGAGGCCCAATGTGTCCTTCAAAGCACTACATTGTGAGCATCCCTTAGTACTAAAAATAATTATTTATTTTGGCTTTCCAAAAGAAACACATAGATGAGGAACTATGCCACTACCAACATGCCAGACAAGACATCCAATGTCCTGTGTGTCACATAAACCGTCCCATATGTATTTGCAATATCATTTGCATATAAACATCGCACAACAGCCCTTGGCCATTGCAGCGGTGTCACAGAAGGCTTACTGAGTTACATAAGTGCTTGTCAAAACATACATGTTGCCTAGCCCCATGTTGCAGGGTGGCAGCATCATGCAAATGCAGAAAGTCAATTTAAGTGGCTGTGGCTAGGAGGGGAGGGATGTGGGAGGGGGAGGACAACAAGGGGGGGCATACACATCACAGGCAACCATTGGGGGGCATACACAACATCACAGGCAACTATTGAGGTGTGGGGGCAAACACAACATCACAGGTGACATGGGGTGGGGAGGCATACACAACATCATAGGCGACCATGGGCGGGGGGCATGCACAACATCACAGGTGACCACGGGGGGCATACACAACATCGCAGGTGACCATGCGGGGGTGGGGGGAATACACAACATCACAGGCGACCAGGGGTGGGGGGGCATACACAACATCACAGGTGACCATGTGGGTGGGGTCTGAATGCTGTAAATCCCACATGACCTTCACCAGTAAGTCTGTCTGATGTCTGATGGAGGGCATGAGGAGTGACTGATGGAGGGCATGAGGAGTGTGGACTTTGAATGGTGCAGAATGTCTCCTCCGGGACAGCAGTGACTGCCACATCACGGATTACTGGAACAACATGGGTGAACACAACACACACATGCCATAGAAAAACAAGGTATCCGGTCATCTTTTCGAATACGTATTTTCGAAACACCATTATGTCGAAAACATTTTGGCCACATTTTTTTTTTATGAATACATATTTTTTTATTTTTGTTTTTTTGTTTGGTAAGTAAAAATAAATGTGTTAAAAAAACAGGGGTTTGGGGGAACCCCCCATTTTAAACATAACATAAAAATAAAAAAAAATTGAAAAAATGTTTTTCGGCAAAATTGCGTCGACATAATGGCATTCGAAAATATGCCATTCGAAAAAATCACTATAAACCGAAAAACAAAGCTATGATTACCTGCACATGCCACCCGGTGCACCCCCATGCAAACAGGCTAGATTAGTTCACCAGGCATGCCTGCACATACACCACTACACATGTATAGTCCCTGAGGAGTTAATGACACACCTCAAGGGCAATGAATACAAAAAATATCAAAGACCACAACCAGGAAAGGGCAAAACAAAATATGACATGCCAACATCTGGACAGGTGGTGGGGGGTGAAAAAAAGAAAAGGAATGTCCATCTTGGACCGGGGGGTCCACCCATGAGGGGGAAAGGGCAGGGTGCACGTCAACAACCACTTGTGTGGAAGTTGAAAAACCAATTCCCTCCATGGGTACATGGACCACACGGCTATCATGGATTGGACGGGCTGTCACCACCTTCCGGTGTAGAATGCTAAGGTGGTGGTGTTAAGGGAGGTTGACCATGGAGCATGAAGCCTTGAAGGTCTGCATGCAACACCTCACGGGATGCACAGAGTTCCTTCGAGATGGTAGGACTCAATGGTTGCATCTGCTGTTGGCACTGTGTACTGGGGGCTGCCTCTCGCACTTCCATTCAAGCTCTGAGGGTCATTAATTCTTGCCTCAGGGCTGCCCTGTGGGCCCAACCCTCTGGAGGAAGGGATGCCTGCAGAGACCTCAGGTCGGCCCATTGGCTCCTGTTGCTGGCCACCATGTGCAGCCTGTGTGAGTGGCATGTGGACCGCAATGTCTGCAGCTGGCGCGCTACCTGTGTTTCTCGTGACCATGTGGAATTGGCCACCTATCCATGCCCTGAGCCAACACCTCATAGGAAGTGGCCTGTTGCTGTGCAACACGCAACATTGACTGCTCCCACAAATTATCCCCAGCCACTACACGTCCACCACATGTGCGTGCCCCATGACTGTTGGACCCAAGGGAGCACGGCCCTTGATGTGAAGCCGCTGTCTGTGGCTGCAGTACTGCATCCCTCCCTTGGTCATCCATCCCAGGTTTGGAAGTCAATACAGTGGAGCGTGGCATTGCAGCCGTAACCACCACTGACAGACGTGGCAACACTAAAAGGCCTTGTGAGAGGACATTACCCCCTGCAGACGCACAGGGTACATCAGCACCATCACCTGATGCACTCACCTCTGACAGCAGACAGGAATGGAGGTCCAGCTCACCTCCATTCCTGTCTGCTGTCAGAGGTGAGTGCATCAGGTACTCATACTGAGTCATACCCCAGTCGGACCTTAGCACCAGTGGATTCTCATGGCCTGCCACAACATGTCCTCCACTGGTGTTGTCTCAGGGTTCAGGCTCCCGTTCCTCCTCTACCTCCTCCCCTGAATCTGGTGGCTCATCACCTGCACATGGACACATAAAGACATGAAGAATCATGTTAATTGCTTCTGCTTCATGCATTGCCATCACAATGTTGTCCTGTAACACATTTACATGCATGTTAACATGCCATTATTTGCATTCATACACTATGTACAGAAATGATATGATATGATATGATATGGCATTTGTAACGCGCCTATACACAAGTGTTTCCCAGAATTCATGGCATCTGCAGACTTGCTACCACATCCCTTGTCCCTGACAATGTAGCACTGCAGAAATTCCCAACAGAAATGTATGGTATCCCAGGTGTGTGATGTGGAGAGAGTGAGGACACGTGCTTGGAGATAGGAAGAGGGGAATCTGACACACAAGAGGGACATGGCCATGCACCCATCGGGTTGAGGGTCCAGTGTGCCAGGTCAACATAGATGAGTCCAGACTGATTTCTTACAAAGGGACTCAGTGCCATAGCTTTGGCACAGATTTGAACGGTGTAGTGACATTTTAGGACACTCATGGCACAATGTCCTGCACGCTGACAGTGTGCATGGAAGGTATGTGTAGTAGGAAGCCACCTTTAGACATGTGTGGATGGAACATCTTCTACATGCAGTGCATGATGAATATCACATGCTTCAGACACAAGCACTTGACTGTCATAGCTGAGTCACTGACATCACTGATGTAAATAGCCAGATGCCACGTTGTGTTGGCATGCTGGAAATGTGTATCTGATGGTTGTGGATGACTACTGTCACAAAGCCATGTTCAACCGATGTGCAGCACATGTATTGTATGTACTCTGCAGTACACTAAGCACAAGTCAGTAGACCATGACATAGTTCACCCATGGCAGTCATACAAATGCAGGCAGAAGTACCACACAATCATACCAATTAATTCAATCTACATACACATATTCTGGATGCATACACTTCTTCACTCACCGGACGTTTCCTCGTATTCTGGGAGGCCTGCCACGCCTTGGATCTGATCCTCATGAATCAACTCGCTCATGGCCTCTTCATGTGGCGTGAGCTCCTCCTCCTGCAGTGACCCACCCCCGTCACCATAGCAGAAGCAATGTTGGCACCCAGCATTTTTTTGGTTTGATGGTGGAGGGCATTCCACTGCTTCATGACCTCACGAGCAGTGCGCCTCTCATTCTCCAAGGCATTGATGCCATCCATGACTCGCTGCCAGTGGACCATACTCTGAGTAGGCTCCCTGGCCCCATGCACATGGCATGGTGGTGATCGCGCACATAGTCCACGAGGTACTTGAGTTCATGATCATTGAAGCTCCTCTTCCTCGACGTGGCGGTTTCTTTGCGTGCTTTGGGATTGAGCCTTTCCCTGTCCTGCACGCTTCTGCCTCTTGGAGGTTGGTGCAGACCCTGTGTGGCTGGGACCACTCAGGGAATTAGGGGCTGGACCAGTAGTGGCCTGGGCCATGGCATCACCCACTGATGTTGGGTCATTCACTGGCCTTCCAGGACCCTGGCCCAGGGTGCGGAGGTCAGGTGTTTTTGCATTGAGTCCCTTCCCCTTGGAAACACGGGCTTCAGCTGTTAGGCAGAAACCTGTGCAGTTCCCTCTGGGACCACTGCAAAAGATTTAGGACTACAGGCGTTGGCGGTGAACCCACTTGGTAGCAGTCCGCACCACACAGATTCACGTGGTAGCTGTGGCTGAGCAGTCAGACTTCTCTCAAGAAAAGTTGAGCAGTATGTGGAGTATACAAAATAGGGCAATTCTTCACAGCAAGACAAGCAAACACGCAACGAGGCTTAGTGTAAAGATATCAAGGTATTTATTTATAACACAACATCTATGGAAAACACTAAAGCAAATCACGGCAAACACATCAAACACAATTACTCTACGAAGTAGAAAACGATCAATCCCCCTAGCAAAATATCGACAACTCTAGGTTCTACTGGTACCACTTATTTTCAGACAGAGGTGTATACCTCAACCTAGATGACACTCGAATATTAGTTAGGAAGGGAGAGAAAAAGATAGGCAGGTTATGAAATCAACACAGTTCAATCCTACGCGGATAAAATGCAAGGCAGGAAGGCAAGAATCACAATAGATCATAAAGTTCAGAGGCCAGGCCCACTCGGAGAGAGGCAAGGCGCGATGTCCCAAAAAGTCTCTAGTGGAGATGCATTCAAGTCTTTATAGCAATTTGTTATCGGCAGATTGAACCAGTTCAGAACAAAGAATGAGCAAAGCTTGGAGGCGACCCATCGGAAAGGAGAGGATTAAGACACCTCACTCAAACCGAACGAAAGGGAAGCCAGGCGGACATGGTACCTTGTTGTGGAGGGCAGCTCCGGCGGGGGCAGTTGTTCCTGGTGATGGATGCACGTCGGGTCTTTGCCAAGAGTAGAGGTGATCTCGTCGTCGAAAGAAAGTGAAGTCCGGTGCACCACCAGGGAAGAGACCAGCCGCGGAGTGCTCCGTCACAAGGCACCACCTTTTGGTCGCGGTACAGGGGTAGTGGCTATCCGGTTGCCGAGGTGCTCTGCACGGGCAATTCGACCACTGCGTCCTGAGGCGAATAAAAAGCAAAGGGGACTGGTTGTTCCCACCAGTCAGGGGAAGAGACTCTCCGGCAGGGAGATCTCCTCTGTCGTCGGGAAGTGGTGAGTCGGCTCAGCAGGGCTCCACCGGAGGTGTCGTCGTTGCAGGTCGGCTCAGCGTTACCCTTGTCGGATTCTTAGGTCCTGTGGCGACTTCTGAAGATACAGTCCCAAAAGCCCTGCTTTTATGCAGAAGACCCCCATTCATTCAGCCTAGCTGTCAATCAACACAAGCTAAGTGGTGAGCGGGAACGCTCACCACTTGGGCCAATCACTCCAGAGTGCGACCGGAGTTGGCAAGGCAACTCGGTCCAGGGTGCCTAAAACCCCTCCCACACCCCTGCGGTAACCCAGACAGAATGGCACCACTTTGGAGGGTCTCTGTACAGAGCCCGCCAAAAGTGGAACAAAGGGCTCGACCTTTGGTTTAGGAGTCACAGAGACGAACACAGACGCCATTTAAAAACCGAGTTCTGACAGAAAATACCATCCGATAAACTTATTTAAGATAAGGATACCGGTGGTACGTTAGAGATTAACGAGAAAAAGAGCCAATCTCCAACAATGGGACGAATCCCATAGGGTTATGTTCGGGGTCGAACATAACAAGTAGTTTCCACTGCCACCAGCCAAAACTCGACGAGGGGGGACGGGACAGTGCCCCCTCGAGTAACAGATCTAGGAGTAATCGAATTACCCCTACTAGTACGTCCACAATAAGATGGTTTATACTAGTTCTGTTAGTAAATTTAGGTCTAGTAAAGCCAATGGTGACTTTACATGCCCGGGGAGACAGTAGTCAGTCCCCGGGTATGGAGTCTATGGTGGAGGTCCGCTAGGACGCCCCAGTGTTACGGCACGTAGGGTGCAGTGTAACACACATAGAAAAACTTATGAGACCCTATGGAGTAAAAGACCCCATAGCCCATCGAACACATTGACATTTCAAAGGAATTATACACATACATGTCCAAGAGTGGGAGGAAAAGAGTCTCACTCTTGGCAGGATGGAAAAAAAACAAACTCCCGAAATCCAGCAAAGCTGCTGGGGGACTCACTAGGCTAGGAAATTCAGCCTAAACAGAGAATTCTCCCTAACATCAGCTGCCCCTGTGTGTCTGTGTCCCTGGAGGGAGGGGTTGCTCCCTGAACCTGGTTGTTGGGGACTGGGGCTGCCCCTACAGGTGCCCAACCTGGGAGCAGGGGAGAGCAGATGACCCTGCAGGTGCCTCAACCTGGGAGCTGGATCCAGGTGCTTTGCATTGCCATCTCTTCCCCTTGGACACACAGGCATCAGTTGCCCCTGTGTGTCTGTTTCCCTAGCGGGGGAACATCAATAGAAACTGCAGTTGCTCCCTTGACCCTGGTTGTTGGGGAGAGGAGCTGCCCCTGCAGGTGACTCAACCTGGGAGCAGGGGAGAGCAGATGACCCTGCAGCTCCCTGACCGAGGGTGCTGGGGTCAGGTGTTTTGCGTTGCCGTCCCTTCCCCTTGGACACACAGGCATCAGCTTCCCCCGTGTGTCCTTGTCCCTGGGGGACATCGACAACAGATACATACATGCATAACCTGCAGCTCCCTGACCCTGCTGGGGGTGGTGCCCAGCTCCCCATGCACCTCCCTGACCCTGGCCACCTCTTCCACCTTTCTCTGTTGTGGCCTTCTCAACCATGGTACTGATGGATTAGTACTTTGGGAGGCACAACAAGCAATTATCCCAAGCAATTGCAGTGACGGGGCAGGGTATGTGATGTAAAAAGTGCTAGCATGTTGCAGCAAGGCTTAATATTACCCCTGGTGAAAAAATAAACGGCATACGTAACGCACAGGCACCCCAAATATCAAAAAAGAGTGTATGCAACCCCTAGGTAGCTCACGTGAAAAGAAAAAGCGTTACCCATATGCGAAGGCCACGAAAGCCACTGTAATGTTAACAATGGGGGTACGCGATACACAGAGGCAGCCAGAGTATGAATAATGCATATGCAACTCACCGTTAGCCTCAGAAAAAGAAAAATACGCGCGTGTTTGCGTGGAGGCAAATCCCCCACCAAAATAAGAAGTTTGCACTCTCACAGCAGTGAACAAAATGCGTGGCAATGCAAAAATCGCTGAAGTCCACACGTCTGTTCGCTCCAACTCGCAAAAACCGTGTGTTGTTCTACTCACTCTTTTATCCCGAATCTGAACGCTAATGCCCAATGGCCAGCGCGTGTCAACACTCAACGGCCAGTGCGTGTCACGTAACTTACACGATTAGGCCGTTTGGTCTGATTTCACATGTACACGCTAATTTTGCACGTGCAAAGCAACAGTCACTCTGTTTCTGGCTACCCACGCGACTAAAACGGAAGACCCACGCGCTCCTGCCTACGAGCCATTTTACCTACCTACTACTGCCCTGAGCTGCCTCCGACGAGCCAGCTAATGCTGCCTTCGCACTGTGTGTGCCTGTTGCCCACCTGCCATGCATTTTGAGTGCCTGCTGTCAAGCCATTGCCAGTGCTCCTGTCCTAGGTCCTGTGACCACCTCAGCTGTTTCAGAAGACTCCCAACATGTCAGAACATCACCACCACTCCGCAGTCCAGCCCCAGGACCACCTTGCCCACCCACACGTGTCTTGGGGGTTGCCATGTCGGAGTGAACATCTCCAGAAGCAAGTGGCAACCCCATGGCAGTAAGCCAGAAGGCTGTCAACTTCACAGCCTGGGAAGTTGACATCCTGGTGGAGCAGGTCCTGGGGAATTATGATGCCCTCTTCAATACCCAGATACAATGCGACAAGGAAGGACAGAAGCTGATTTAAGACCAGATCGTGGGTGCCATCACTGCAGAGGGGGTGGCACCACGAGACTACACCCGTGTGGACAAGCTCTGGGAGGACCTGAAGTCCAGGACCCACAACAAGGCTCAGCGCTTCCTCCAGACTGGTGACAACCAAGTGGAGCGCCAGGGCCTGTTGAACACCATGGACAGGCGGGTCCTGGAAAAGTTTCACTTGGCTCTGCACACCCAGGTCAGCGATTTGCAGCACCGTCTGGAGTCGGTAGGTGAGTGTCCATGTGTTGCTGTCCTCCACTGTGCATGTGCATGTTGATGTATGGTGGGAGTAAGCACCTTGTCCTTACGGCAAGTATGCCACTTGTCATATGTCTGTGTGCATGTCCCAGAAAGTGCTGCACATGTCTTCAATGAAGCATGCGTGATTCCAACGGTGTTACTTTTTCAATGTGTGTTGTACTGCAGCATATTACGACATGCACATGGTTTCTTACATGTCTCTGAGACGTGCCTGTGTGAGAGGTGTGACCCATGGGTATTTTCGTCAACATCATGAACACGCATGGTGTACATGTGTATGTACCTGAGATGTGACTGTGTGACTGGCCATCACACTTGGATGGATGTAACTGGTGCATTTCAATGTGTGCCCTACTCTTGCTGCCTGATTGACTTTGAGGGGACTCTGATGTGATAGCTCAGTGCAATGCTTCAGGACTGTTAGCTGATGTATGTGCCATGACGCATGTGTGTGTATCATGCACAATTTGTAGGTGGTGACAGTGCCATGTCCAAGGATCTGAGTGTCTGTTGTGAAGGACAGTCATGTACGTGCATGTATGTTTTGCATGTACCTGTGTGTTGTGGAGGGTGATGATGGTTGTGACCTTTGGCAGTGTACTTCATGTGCACATGTTTTGTGCCAAACACACATAGGTACAGTAGCCTGATATTTGTGTTCTATGTCTCCTTATCCACAGCAGTGTTGGAAGAAGAGGGTGGGGACAGTGCTGTGGAGAAAGGCAGCAGGGATGCCCCCACCGGGCAGAGAGGCAAGGCCCAGTCACACCCACTGGTATCAACAACATTGGGAAGCGATGAGACTGGTGCCGCGTCTCAAACATTCGCAACAGCTGTTGAAGGGAGGTCCAAGAGGGCGAATATGGACGTGGACTCCTCGGCAGCGTGGGGGACAGGTGAGCTCAAACAGGGGCAATCCACTGCGAAAGATGCTGGAGAGGCATCCAGGTTGGTGGGGGAGGAGGAGGAGGCTGAATCAGCCCAGTCCATGGGGCCCGGCGGGGGTGCTGAGGTGGCTGTGACTGGTGCAGACCAGACTCAGGGGCAGGAGGCAGTGCAGGTCACCGTGGAGGTGCCTGTGCCAAATCTTGCCTCTGGGCCAATGCCTGCACAAGTATGCACCTGCCGGCATGCCCCAGGCTGGACCCACCCAAAGGTGTCGGATGTTTCCAGGCAAACCGACACCCCAATGCCTGCGGATGTGGCCATTTGAGGCAGGGTGGAACCTGTGCTAGCTGGTATCGCGAGGCATACAGGCACCATTTGTGATGATGTGCAGGCTTACAGTCGTAGGCTTGCACATCATCACAATGAGGTCTGGTGTCTCCTGAACTGGCTAGCTATGTTCCTGGTCTCGAATTGGGTGCGTGGGCTGGCCACTTATGCAACCCCCTCCTTGTCTTCCTCCTCTGTGCACAAGTCATCCTCATTGGCACCTTCTGGCCCAGATACCACCAGGGTCCCCTCTGCACCTGTCCCAACCATGTCAGCCCATCTGGTGGAGATCACATCTCTGCCTGAGTTGGGAGTCAATGTTGGATCAACCGAGGTGGTCACCACGCCAATACAGGCTACGACAGGAGCTGTGGCAATGGATGGAGAGCCGGCACCCAAGAGCAGGGCATGTGCTATACACCCCCAGGTAATTTTATCAGACCGGAGGCTGGCCAGGCAATGCTGGCACCAGGCAATAAGGCAGCAGCAGGTTCTGAGTAGGAGAATTCAGGATTCAGAGCATACAATCGAAAGGGGGCAGGTGTCCGGTATCAGGCAGGACGTACATGTGGACCTTCACACAAGGATGTCTTCCATGTTTGTACACTACAGGCAGCAAATCAGGGCAGAGAGGTAGCAGGCTCAGGAGGCGAGACTCGCCATAGCCAGGGCAGAGATAGCACTGCGTCTGGAGAGAGACGGGCTGAGGTCCTGGAGGATACTTGCAGGGAGTAGGAGGGGATGGAGAGGACCATGCTGGAGTCCCTGCAAGCCCTCGAGGAGAGAGCGGAGGCCCACCTAGGGTAATTGGATGCAGTGTACGATGATGCCCTGGACAACACATTGAGGGAGGATGGTGAGGAGGACTAGCCCTCTGCCTTTGTAAATATTTTTTTACATTTAAGTTTCTAATGATTTTATTTTTCATTTGGAGCTTTGGGACATCACTCTGTTTTTTGTACATAGTTCTTCATGTGTGGTTTTCCTTTTTTTCATTTTATGATTTGGAGAGGACTGTGGACATTACTCCATGTTAATTGTGTAAATAGATTAAAATCGTTTTTTTTTTTTGGCCATTCACCATGCAGTAATGGTTTTGTTTTATTTTTGATGATATTGTCTATATATTTCTTGGACATGGACATTTTTGCATTCTTTACTTTTTTTCATGTACATATTTTGAACTTTAATTGACAGTTTGTATGAGCACAATACAACTGTTCAATATAATACATTTTCTTAACTCACAGTCATTGTTTCTCACAGTTTATTTTTTTGCAGTGTGCCAGTTTGTTAGTCCGTTTGGTGTCCGTGGTTCTGACCAATGTTGTTCATGCATGTGGTTACTTGCATGCATGTGTCATGTTTGCTATCCATTTGCATGGTGAATATACACATGTGGCTGACCGGTGGAGGAGTGTGAAGTGTGAGTTTTGGTGTGCACCGTACAATGGCATTTGCTTTCACTTGTGTAGCATCGCTGTATATTGGCCCTCACTGTGTTTGTGAGGGAGGTGGGTGGGGTGACTGTGGGAGTGTTACATGTACAGGATATTGGCACATGATTTGCGTGATGCTGTGTAACACACATGTCGTGCTTTCCCCTTCACCAGCATGTGTTTGTGAAGTTATCATTGTCTCTGTTGTTGGTCTGCCTCTTGCACTGCCATGCAATATTGGCATTACTTTGGATTTACACATTGGCAGACCAATGCAGCAGTCTTGGTCCGTGGCACACTGTCTGATTGCCATGTACTCAATCAGTACTCAAGTCATTCCTCTTTGCTTGTGCTTTATGTCCTCCTCTACCCTGCTGAATTCCTGTCTAAATCTGCACTGGTCACCTGGATACCCTCTGACCTTGGGTTAAGGTCCCCTCACCCGCCACGTGCACACCCGCAATGCATCCCTGGCATCCCCCGTACTTGGACTGTTTTTCTGATTTCCTATAGCCCCCTGCCTGTACTTGATACCTGATGCCTGCACTTAGCCTTGCACTTGTCACCAGCTGCGCGCACTTTGAAGCTTTTCATTGTTATTGTATTTCTTTTGATGTCCTTCCCATGTACTGCACTGCCCCATCCACCTTCCCCCCGCAATTCCCACTTACCTCACTTCCCATGCACTGGCGCCATATCAATGTCGCCTGGCCTAGCAAGATCGTTGTTTGTCTTCACTCTGTTCCCTCACCCCTGACTTGTTGCGCCTTCAAACACTTGTGTATAGGCGAATTATGAATGCCATATCATTGTATTTGATTTCATATCATATCCTTCATACATGGGAGGTATAGTGATGTGTTTATTGGGAAATCTGTTCTGATAATAGCAGCTCATTGAGGGTCAGGCAGTGAGATGCCTGGGCAGTTCCTGTTCATGTGGCACACATTGAGGCAGATGTTTATTATGTCATTGTCTGGCTATTTCTCCATGGGAATTTGTGATATGACATTGTCACATGGCCAGCAGGGCCTCCCTTTACAAATAACTTGTTACATATGTGTATTGAGAGATGGTTGTGGACAGCAATTGTGTTCAGCAGCTGCCACACTCAAGAATGTGGGCCAGGTGTATGCATTTATTTGTGTTTGCAGGATACATTTTGCAGTGGATATTCAGGGTCGTGCCACAACACGGCAGTCAAGGTGCCCGACACACCATCGATGGAGTGATGATGTGTCACTATGTCAGCGTCCAGCATGCAGGTGATGGCCAGCCTGGAGAGAGCTGCCTGCAGTGTGGGGTGACGGGTGTTGCGGGCTGGGGTGTCCCATGTAGAGGGGGCTGCCTGCAGGGTGGGATGATGGGGGCTGGGGTGGGGGTGTCTCATGTGGAGGGGGCTGCCTGCAGGGTGAGGTGATGGGGGCTGGGGTGGATCGATCCCATGTAGAGGGGGCTGCCTGCAGGGTGGGGTGATGGGTGATGGGGGCTGGGGTGTCCCATGTGGAGGGGGCTGCCTGCAGGGTGGGGCGATGGGTGCTGGGGCTGGGGTGTCCCATGTGGAGGGGGCTGCCTGCAGGGTGGAGTGATCGGGACTGGGGTGGGGTGTCCCATGTGGAGGGGGCTGCCCGCAGGGTGGGGTGATGGGGGCTGGGTGGGGGTGTCCCATGTGATAGGGGCTGCCTGCAGGGTGGGGCGATGGGTGCTGGGGGCTGGGGTGTCCCATGTGGAGGGGCTGCCTGCTGGGTGGAGTGATCGGGACTGGGGTGGGGTGTCCCATGTTGAGGGGGCTGCATGCATGGTGGTGTAATGGGGGCTGTGGTGGGGGTGTTCCATGTGAAGGGGGCTGCCTGCAGGGTGGGGTGACAGGTGATGGAGGCTGGAGTGTCCCATGTGGAGGGGGCTGCCTGCAGGGTGGGGTAATGGGGGCTGGGTTGGGGGTGTCCCATGTGGAGGGGGCTGCCTGCAGGGTGGGGTACCAGGTGATGGCGGCTGGGGTGTCCCATGTGGAGGGGGCTGCCTGCATGGTGGTGTAATGGGGGCTGTGGTAGGGGTGTTCCATGTGGAGGGGGCTGCCTGCAGGGTGGGGTGACAGGTGATGGAGGCTGGGGTGTCCCATGTGGAGGGGGCTGCCTGCAGGGTGGGGTGATGGGGGCTGGGTTGGGGGTGTCCCATGTGGAGGGGGCTGCCTGCAGGATGGGGTTATGGGTGATGGGGCTGGGGTGTCCCATGTGGAGGGGGCTGGCTGCAGGGTTGGGTGATGGGGGCTGGGGTGGGGGTGTCCCATGTGGAGGGGGTGCCTGCAGGGTGGGGTCACAGGTGATGGGGACTGGGGTATCCATTGTCAGCGGGGCTGCCTGCAGGGTGGGTTGACGGGTGATGGGGGATTGGGTGTCCCATGTGGAGGGGGCTGCCTGCAAGGTGAGGTGATGGGGGATGGAGTGGGGGTGTCCCATGTGGCGGGGGCTGCCTGCATGGTGAGGTCATGGATGATGGGATGGGGGTGTCCCATGTGGAGGGGGCTGCCTGCAGGGTGGGTCACAGGTGATGGGGGCTGGGGTGTCCCATGTGGAGGGGGCTGCCTGCAGGGTGGGATGATGGGGGCAGGAATGTCCCATGTTGAGGGGGCTGCCTGCAGGGTGGGGTCTCAGGTGATGGGGGCTGGGGTGTCCCATGTGGAGGGGGCTGTCTGCAGGGTGGGGTGATGGGGGATGGGGTGTGGGTGTCCCATGTGGAGGGGGCTCACTGCATGGTGGGGTCACTGGTGATGGGGTGGTGGTGTACCATGAGAAGGGGGCTGCCTGCAGGGCGGGGTCACAGGAGATGGGGTCTAGGGTGTCCCATGTGGAGGGGGCTGCTTGAGGGTGGGGTAATGGGGGCTGGGGTGGGAGGGTACCATGTGGAGGGGGCTGCATGCGGGGTGGGGTGACAGGTGATGGGGGCTTGGGTGTCCCATGTGGAAGGGGCTGCCTGCATGGTGGGGTTATGGGTGATGGGTCTGCTTGCAGGGTGAGGTAATGGGGGCTGGGGTGGGGGTGTACCATGTGGAGGGGGCTGCCTGCAGGGTGGGGTGATGGGTGATGGGGGCTGGAGTGTCCCATGTGGAGGAGGCTGCCTGCAGGGTGGGGAGACAGGTGATGGGGGCTGGGGTGTCCCATGTGGAGGGGGCTGCCTGCAGGGTGGGGCAATGGGTGCTGGGGGCTGGGGTGTCCCATGTGGAGGGGACTGCCTGCTGGGTGGAGTGATCGGGACTGGGGTGGGGTGTCCCATGTGGAGGGGGCTGCCCGCAGGGTGGGGTGATGGGGGTAGGGGTGGGGGTGTCCCATGTGGAGGGGGCTGGCTGCATGGTGGTGTAATGGGGGCTGTGGTGGGGGTGTTCCATGTGAAGGGGGCTGCCTGCAGGGTGGGTTGACGGGTGATGGGGGATTGGGTGTCCCATGTGGAGGGGGCTGTCTGCAAGGGGAGGTGATGGGGGATGGAGTGGGGGTGTCCCATGTGGCAGGGGCTGCCTGCATGGTGAGGTCACGGGTGATGGGATGGGGGTGTCCCATGTGGAGGGGGCTGCCTGCAGGGTGGGGTCACAGGTGATGGGGGCTGGGGGTCCCATGTGGAGGAGGCTGCCTGCAGGATGGGTTGATGGGGGCTGGGGTGTCCCATGTGGAGGGGGCTGCCTGCAGGGTGGGGTCATGGGTTATGGGGGCTGGGTGGGGGTGTCCCATCAGGAGGGGTATGCTTCCCAAGGATTGTGAGGTCCAGACACACTATTTGGCTGTGGTGCAGCAAGGTATTTGTGCTTGATTATGCTGGAGTGCGGCTGGGGATTGTGCAGAGTTTTCATGTGATTTGGCTGGGTGCGGCCGGAGATCGTTCTGGGTTTTCAAGCAATTTGGCTGGGGTGCGGCACAATCACGCAGAGGTTTCACATGATTGGGCTAGAGTGCAGCCGGATATTGCAAGGTTTTCTCACGCAATTAAACTGGGGTGCGGCCAGGGATCGCAAGGTTTTTTCACACGATTACGCTGGGGTGCCGCCCGGGATAATGCAGAGTTTTCACGCGATTACACTGGGGTGCGGCCGGGGATCGCGTGAAGTTTTCAAGCGATTTGGCTGGGATGTGGCCGGGGATCGCACAGAGTTTTCACACAATTTCTCTAGTGGGGGCTGTATGTTGGCTACTGATGCCTTTGGGAAATCCATGAATTCGCATGCCGCGCAATCATTTCTCTGCGCCACGGCTGGTGCGCGCTCCTTCTCAGCGTGCACCGCTTCTGCCTTTTCTGAACCACGTTCTATGAATCAGGGCAAAACATGTTTTCTTCCCTCTTGACCACAAATATTACTACAGTGGAACAGGTGCTAAAAGGAAGCTTTCACTGGTAGCCGTAGGACAATACAGGTTCTTACGAGACCCTTGCTATCCTTATGCAGCTTCAGTTTCTTTGTCATGGTGGGAGACTGTGAAAATGTAACCTTAGAGCTAAGATGCAGGTTATTGCCTATAAGAAATAACATGCATGCATAATCAATGATGAAAATACTTATTTCTGTTCATTGCCAACATTAAGTACAATACGCTTTGAAGGAACCAACATTATTCAATGAACCAAGAAAGATTAACGTACACACAAGGAAAGACTTGATAAATGTTATGCTATGTTATATGTCACTTGTATAACAGCTACCTCAATTGGTATGGCCTTGAAGCACTGTGGGGTTGAACTCCCTTTGGAAGACCATAGTCAGAGATGTAAGAAGTGAAGGAAGGATTTCTAAAATGTGTGTGTGAATTCCTAGCCAGCACAAAGGTGGGTATGGAGTGGTTAGGTCCCTAGCAGCAACCCATAGTTATCAGGTGAGAGAATGTGTGACGTGACAAATTGTCAGGGGAGTGGGATAGTCACAAGAGTCTGATTATTTGAACGGCTGGCCTGCATTTTGCCAGGGTCTCAGATGTATTCTATTGGATTTGGTGATGCCTGTTTTTGGTGCGTGTAATTTAGTAGTGTTTATTGGGGGGTATGCAGGTGAGTGGGATGTGTCAGTGCGGGATACAGTTCAGTATGCAAGTATGACAGTGGAAAACAGTAACAAAATACAGTAGGAAAATCCCCACCCTGGACCCTAATGGAAGAAAAGCAAGCATGGCAGTAGAACACAGTAGCAAAACACGGTCCGGAAGCACTGCTGGAAGTTAATGCAATGCGGTGGAACAAAACAACAGCGAGATTCAAAAATTCAAACCAATCCAGAAGTACTTTTTATTTATTTATTTATTTATTTTTACATTTATAGAGCGCACAGAACCCACAGGCATCAAGGCGCTGGTTGCAAGGGAGAGATGTCGGGGGGAGGGTAAGCAAGGGAAGGGATGGGTGAATGCCAAGAGACTATATTGTCATGGATCAAAGTTAATGGAATTAGATAGTTTTCAGTTATCTTCTGAAAGGCCAGTATGAAGGCTCTGAATGCAGGTGAGGAGGCAGGTTGTTCCTCAGTCAGCCTGCAATGTCTGGAAAGCTAGCACCTTCGGCTCTAGTGTGACTGAAGCATGGGGTAGTTAGTCTGTGGCTGTAGATAAGTCTTGTAGGTCTAGAAGAATTGTATTTGGAGATTCTCTGTGAGAGGTAGGGCGGTGCAGACTTAGAATGGTAGCCATGAGTAATTGAAAGGACTTTAAAAGTGATCTGTTCTCTGATTGATAGCCAATGAGCAACTTTTCTATGAGTTAGGACATGGTCTCATCTGGATAGGCTCATGGATGCTCCGATGGCATTGTTCTGGATATTCTGGAGTTTGTTGATGCTCTTCTCTGACATGCCCGCGAGAAGAGAGTTGCAATAGTCGAGCTTCAAGACAATTAATGGTGTGGCTGTAGTCAGACGGTTTTGTTAGGAGCGGATCTGTTTGGTTATGTTCAAAAGTTTAGTAGTGTGGGCAGCTGAGGATGCAATTTTGTTGACATTGCAGGTCATGCTGAGGCTAGAGTGTAGATGGATGGCTAGCATTTTGACAGAGGATTGCACAGGGATTCTGCAAGCATCGATGGTGAATGTAGAGTATGCTGGATCATGTTTTGTGAGACATGACGTGAAGCCTAGAATCAGGATCTCAGTCTTGTCATCATTAAGACAAAGCTAGTGCCTGGCCATGTTGGTTTGTAAAATGTCGCAGATTCTGTTGTTGCGGCTGGAGTCTTGCTCATAGTTGTGTGAGAGAGGGATGAGGATGTGGGTATCATCGGCATAGTTGGTGTACGATATACCCACAGAGTCAAGATGGTCAAAGAGTGGCTTGGTGTAGATATTGCATAATGGTGGTGACACACAAGAGCCTTGTGGGACTCAGCAGGGAATTTGAGTTGGGTGAGCATAGAGCCAGCATGCTCTGCCGGCAAGGAATGAGTCGATCCATTTGGTGGCCATGGGTGAAAAGGTAGCAGCTCTAGTAAGGTGTTGACAGAGTGTATGGTGGTCAACTTTGTCAAATGCTGCTGAGAGGTCTAGCAGTAAGAGGAGAGCAAATTGTCAGCCAGCTGGTTTTTGAGTTCCAGGAGGGCAACTTTTGTGATATGACCTGGACAGAAGCCTGATTGTCATGGGCTAAGGATCTTGTATTTTTCCAGGTAGGCTTGAATCTGAATGTAGACAGTGTGATCTTGGATTTTTAGAAGGAAAGGGACTGTGGTGATGGGCCTATAGTTGCTAGGAATAGCATGGCTGAGGGATGCTTTTTGAAGGAGTGGTGAGATCCACACTTTCTTATGGTTGGGTGGGATAGAACTATTGGAAAGTTGATAAATGAGGTAATGATAGGGGAAAGGGCGTTTGCACAGTCCTTGATAAGGGGCACTGGGCAGATGTTCCCTTGGCAGCATGAAGGCTTCAGACCATCGATGAGAGTGGACATTTTTGATTCTGTAACAGGGTGAAGCTGAAAGGAGTGACAGAGCAGAAGGGTGGGAATGGGGCGGGGGTGACTGGGCTCCAGGTTGTAAGCTTTTGCAAGGATGGAAGCGCTCTAATTTTTGATTTTTAACTGAAGGGAGGCAGTCTTGTTTGTGAGGACATCTGGGATATTTTGGCACCAAGTGTCATCTTTGGTGTAGTTGGAAATTGAAGTGATGGGGGATTCAAGTTTATGTAGGATAGAGAATAGGTCACATGACTGGAATTGGGCTTTGAAGATCCTGTTTGAGAGAGCAGTGTTTTGGCTGTAATGTTGGTTTGTTTATATTCCTTCAAGAAATTGAGGAAGTTGGTTTTGTTTGGTGATGGCGATTTTTGTCAACTGGTTTCTTGGGCATGTCTGTTGGCTCTCATGACTTGGAGACAAGGTGTAAACCAGGAGTTAATGTGACTGGTTGGTTTGGGTCTGCCAGTTTTGATTGGGGCGATGATATCAATGGCTGACTGTATGGCGGTGTTATAGATGCCAACCGGGTCCGAAGGGTTGGAAGGCAGGGCGGCTGAGGCGAGGGTGTGGTACGCTGTGAGAACAGGGAGGAGTCGCTCCTTGGTGAGATTACGAGAGCATCTTGTGATCGCAGGGGGAGGAGGAGGGTTATGAGTTGTCTGGGTGGATGTGACAGGCACGCTAAAGGGGATGGAGTACTGGTAAGAGCACAGATTAGGGGTGTTGCAGTTGAGATCTGCAAGCCTCTCTAGTGAGCTTCCTAATCTATGTGTTGGACTGAAAATATGTTGAGTGAATCATAGGCAGGCTAAGGTGTTAGCAAGTGAGGAGGAGTCTTGGTCTGATGGGTCATTAAAGCCCAAGTTCACGTCTATGAGGAGGAGGACTTTGGAGATGGGTTTGATGCTAGTGCTGAGAAGCTATGCAAGGTAATCATCAAAGGAGTTGGCCCGGGAGACGGTATATGACATGAAAAGTTATGGTGGAAGTAGGCAATAGAGTTATCTTTGTGCAGAGTGATTCAAAGGAGGTGGCAGCAATGGTAGGGATAGGTCTGATTGTCATAGTATCTTTAAAGAAGAGGGTGACTTTGTTTAGTAGGCAGTCACAGTGCAAGTGTGTGTATCCTGTGGAGACAGCAATGGTGAGGGCTGTGCCTTTAGTGGGGTGTAGCCAGTTCTCAGTTGCTGCTAAGATATCCCGTTTGTGGTTGGGGATGAGGGCCCTGATGAGGTCCTTGATATCTGTGGCATGAGCAATGATGGAGTGTGCATTTATGCGTGCGCAGATGAGTGAGTGGGTAGTGGGGTTAGGAGTGGCTGTTGCACATTGGGGGTAGGGGATATAGTTGTAGTGGGATGTAAGGAGGGGTATGTGTGCAGAGGTGTGCAAGGGGGTAGTTTGTGGGTGGTGGGATGGAACAAGGAACAGGTGGTGATGATGTGCGGGTAGTAAGCTTTGGGGTCCTGGCAGTACCTGTACATAGGAGGGAGGTGGATGTTGTTAGCAAGCAATGAATAGTGTGCCGCCTGGGTAGTGGCTATGGTATAGGTTTTAGAAGTGCTGGAAGAGGTGGCCTGCTGTGAGGCATGCTGTGAAGGCAGGGATGGCTGTGTGCAAGTTAAAGGGAACTGGACGCAGGTGCAACCTCTTGGTGAAGGAGCAATGGCTGTGAGAAAAGTTGTGGGTTTGAAACAAGTAACAGAGCTGATGGAGCAGGTGGACATTCCTGTGTAGTATGATGGATTAACAAGAACATTCTTTCCTTGGATAGCAAGGGAAGAGAGGAATGTTCCCATGATGCTTATGGTATTGAGAGCTGGCGGGAGGACTGGAGCACCAAGGTGTAGGCCTAGGCTAGGGGGAATTAGATACTAGTTAGCATGAGTAGTCATGAGCATGTGTGTGGGCGATAGATTGCTAGGGTCCATTTTTTGAGGAGACAATGGCCTACCTTCTAGAGGTACCAGGCTTGTTAAAGAGGTGGTCTGATATAGTTCTAAACGACATGTTGGGCTGGTAAGGTGGCTTAAATAACAGTGGGCTTCATCAGAGTGGGAATTGCATGGGTGCAGAGAATGGTCAGAATGACTGGTTGAAATATTAGCATTTTGGAAGTCTTGAGGGAAACCAGGTTAGCTGTGCGCAGACATACAGGCCTTGGGGATAGCACAGGTGTTATGTGGGGCATGGGGTGCGTAGGACATGATGAGGGGAGCATGAGTGTGTTTCAGCAGTCAGTGAAAATGTCCTGATGAAGCAAAGCGGTCGCAGATCATGCTGTACAGGGTGAGTAGCTGAGAGCAACATATGATAGGAAGTAGTGTTCTTGATGGCGGTAGTACGCCATGGTACAAGTTAAGGTGCTCGGTGTGTCTGATCTCGTGGGATTGTTTAAGGGAATTCATTGGTAGCATGGGCGTAATTATAGGGGGGGGCAGGGGGTTTTGTCCCCCCAACTTCTGTGGGATGCCTTTTTGTCCCCCCCCCCAACTTTTGGAGTGAGGGCAGGGGGGCTGCAATCATCAATTATGTAAATGGACAATGCAAGCCTGGCTGGGGTGCCCAGCAAGGCTTGAGCTGTTCATTACATAATGCTGAGATGCCTGGCAGCCGCGCTGCAACACATTCAAGGCCAGGATGCCCTGCATGGCTCAGTCCCTCACCCTGGCTGGCCTGACTCAAAGTCAGCAGCCAGGGTGCTGAACTGGGT
This sequence comes from Ambystoma mexicanum, assembly GCF_040938575.1. NCBI lineage: Eukaryota > Metazoa > Chordata > Amphibia > Caudata > Ambystomatidae > Ambystoma > Ambystoma mexicanum. The sequence goes on from NC_090941.1 coordinate 261,235,637, forward strand.
GTTGCAGGGACTGGCGCCTGGGCTGTCACACTAGCAACAGCACTTCCAGGGGCCATGGAGCAGAGAATTGGTTTCCGGCTTTGTGTTTGTACGACACACAGACAGGAACTAGGAAGCTCATTCAGCTTGCTGGTTTCTGTCTGGAGGTGTGAGAGTGCAAAGAGATTAGGTCAGTGTAACATGAGACGTGGCCCGGGCGGCATTTGAAAGCAGATGAGAGGTATTTAATCATTTTTTATTGTGTTTGTGTATGTTGGTTGGGGGCTGGGATGCGGGCTGACCCTAGTGAGGGCGTGTGTCACATTTGGACAATGTGAGCAGAGCTCAAACTACACATTAAGGCCCCAGGTATGAAGACACACTAACAATACCAAATAGTGCATTCTATGTGGCAAGCTACAGTTCTGCAACACCTCTAAAATTAGTATTGCCACTTTTCAGATGCTACTAAAGCACCACCATCCTAATTTCAAAATTAAGTTGGCGGAAGGTGTGCCTTCCCCAAGTAAAGTGGAAAGAGTCAAGCTGAGAAAACCTGTGACCGAAAACGTCGTACTCTGCAAATTCTGTGAAATGAATTGGAGTGCTATACGCCTTCCAAACAGGGTGAACTTTTGTTAAGCAGTTGTTGCTCTAGGTTCGCAGAAGGAACCTATGGGATTTTGTGTTAAAAGCAAACTTTTAGGAGCCCTGTATAACGTTTCCCCCTGCCGCCAAAAATCTTCACCGAACTAGCAAAAAGTATTTCGAGTTTTGCAGACACTTTTTCAGGACAGTTTGGTGCAGATTATTAAATGGGTGTCATGGTTCAGGTTACAGGCCACCAAAAACTGCTTCATTTACCAAACTAAGCAGGGGAGTATCCAGCATTGGAAGAGTGGGGGGAAGGTGGGGGTTGAGCTACGAAATGCAGTGTGTGAAATTCCACATGGTCTCTTTGGCACCCCCAAACCGCCTACACCTGCCCCAATCTACCTTTTTGGTAACATTAGGGGAAGATGGCATTTTAACACACAATAGCAACAATAAAACTGGAGGATCATTCCAGATGCAGGAAACTCATCTATTAGAACTCTGTCCAAGCCCACTGAGGCAAAATACATGCAGACTTCCTAATTATTATATGGATTGCACCAACAGAAGTGACTTCACAGAAAAGGATATTGCAAAGCGCATCATCAATCCTTGATACTTAGAGGCACCATGGAAGTGACTTTAGAATAAGTTGCCATAAATAAGCCAAGTGACAAATAACTGTGTGGCGCAAAATACCGAAATTGCACTTTTGTTATATGTGGAGCAACTCTATAGTCATCCGGCTTTTCCATTATAATACCATGATACATTAACATATGCTTTGAAGTGAATCAGTCACTTGCAGAGCTGCAGATAAGGCACACCGTGATTATATGATTTGCTCAGGATCACACACTTGGTTAAATGTTGAAACTGAGATGTGGACAATTTAAGCAACCACACACATCTTTCCAAGTTTAGTTGATATAGATATTTATTAAGGTTTTGCTTTACATTTCATGTGCTTACATAATTATTTATAGCAATGCCTTGGAAGCAAACCACATTACAGTATAACAAGCCTTTCATAGTGAACTAACCATACACTATATACATTGTCATAGAAATATGTTGAGCGATGGGAGTATGGCTTTAGTATTATTCTCCCCATTCTGCATGTAAAGTCACAATCGCATCATGTAGATTAATGTAGCCTAACAAATCCCCCTTGGGTTTTAAAGCCATAGTCATTATTTCATAAAACATGCAACATTATGCACCCTCCTCACTTCTGATCACTCCCACTCATTCACATTTCTAAAGGGGAAAAAAAGTCCCTGCTAATATTACCCCCCGCCATCCCATCAGTGCCTAATCGCTCACATTGTAATGCTCATTCAATACAGAGCATTGTGAAGACATTGTCCTGGCAGCGGGACACCTCTACCATTCGGAACGGGTAATGTTTTCCTGCTGCCAGGACAATGAGCGTGCTGAGCAGGAATTGCCCAGCACACATTGTCCTGCCAGCGGGGCACCTTTGCCGTTGGACGCCCTCTTTGATGTGCCAAATGGGAGAGGTATCCCAATGACAAATGTCCTGGGCGGGGTCTTAAAAGAGCCACAGGGGGCAGCTTGCCACCCCTGCCTCTCCCACTTAGTATTCCACTGCCTGGAGCCATTTGAACACAGGAAAACATACCTTAATTTTACTCAGTCTGAATCTTGTAGAAAAATCTATCAGCACGTACACATATAAGGTGCTGTGCAGAACCCAAGTTTGGAGATATATGGCACTGCATTAACCGATGGCTTCTGCCTTTGAATGAATGGAAAAAGGGAATTGCTGACATTCGGGTGAATCTGTTCCTTTCGGCCATGGCTTTATAGTTCAGCTAGGTCAAGTCAACTTAGCCCAAAATTCCAAGGGGTCATAAAGTCTGGTCTGCTCAATGCACATTGTGCCACTGTTTCCATGTGTTATTGTATATGTACATATAAATGTTGTGTGCACACAGCGTATGTCAATGGAGGTGCTGGGTGCATTTGTGTGTGAGTGAGAGTGTATGCAAGCATATGTGTGTTGACTTTTGTGTCTGAATGAATGATAAATAATACATTGTTTGTATGTTCTATTGGAATTAAGTTTGTGAATGTTATGTTGTGTCAGTGGGTGCATGGCAGGCCGACTGGAGATGTGAGGGGGCCCAATTGAATTTTAAAGATAGGCCACCAGTCTTATGAAAGTTATAACAGAGTGTTAGCAATGGAAGCTTGTGGTGTAGTAGTCTAATGTTATCCCTCAGGGATTTAGGATGTTTGACCGAGGTACACAATCATGGCAAAGTTGACTGTAGTCATTTTCGCTGCAAATACGTTTTTACCTCGGTGAAAAAAAAAAAAACATGCCCCCCCAAACCACCAGTACACCCATAAACCCCCCCCACTTACCTTTTCTCCATCCGCCGCCTCTCCTGTACCCTGCAGCATCAGATCCATCCATCCAACTGAAGGATCCCTTTTTCTTCTTTTTTTTTGTTGGGTCCCCTGCACCAGTGCTGAGAAAGCGGGGGACACCCCTGCAACCGCTGAAGTCAAAAATACCGAACATGGGGAGCAGGGACACCCCCGCAACCCCATCTCTTTATGTTCGGTATCTTCGGCTTCAAACTAATGGTGGTGACCGAATTCAGTCATATCTACCATTCAACCAAATTTGATCGAACAATTTGGCCGAAACGATCCCTAAGAGCCACCACTCAACCTCCCTCCACCACAAACCTGCTTCCCCCCAACATTTGAAGCAAAGTTACTCCACTGATTGGTAGCAATGGGTGAAATGGCTTCTGGCTGCTCACTTGGAGGAGGTGTACATATGGGCAGAGTCTGGATTAGTTGAATAGTGCGTAATGGATTTATTTATTTTTATTTATTTTGCATTTTTAAAGCGCTCACACAGCCCGCAGGCATCGAGGCGCTGTTACAGGAATTGTTTGTTTTTTAGTTGTGTAATTGTTTTTGTCTTAGTTGCATATTTATAATGTGCTTAAATACCCAGAGGTTTCTAAGCACGGACCCGGGGATCGAACCTGCGTTGCTTCGTGTGGTTTTGCTTTCAAAGCGAGCACGTTGCCGCTGAGCTATCCTCCCGGGACATGGATGCGCCTGGTTGCCAACTATGACCAGTGGATGAATTACATGTAATCACTGCTGGGCTTTACGAGCACAATATGGGAAAATTGTATCACACAAACATGGCTGCTGCCATGATAGGGCCAGCTCATCATTTGGGAGGTCCTGCCCATGAGCTGGCCCCATCATGTCAGCGGCCATGTTTGTGTGTTACAAATTTCCTATATTGTGCTCGTAAAGCCCAGCAGGGTTTACATGAAATTCATCCACTGACTAACAAGGAAATTATGAAATCAGAAAACAGAGCTCAGCAGGGTTTACGGTCATTTCAGTATTAATTACAGATGAAAGTTTTGAAATCGGAGCTCGAAGCCCAGCGGGGCCTACCTGTGCTGTGGCTTCACCAGATGCCATGCAGTGTGCAGGAGTGCATCAAAGAGGTGCCCTCATACGCAGGCTTCCCGGCCAGACAGGGGCGAACAGCCTTATTTCTGGCCCTTTGTGAGGGGCTAGCTTCTACTACAGGCTCCTCTGATCAAAGCTAATATTCCAAGGGTAAAAGCCAATCCTCGGAGGGCAGGGAAGGACAAATGGGCAGGCCTCCCAAATGATGAGCAGGCCCCATCATGGCAGCAGCCATTTTTGCGTGTTGTCATTTTCCCACATTGTGCTTGTGAAGCCAAACAGGGCTTACATGTAATTCACCCACTGACAAATGAGGACGTTCTGAAATCGAAACACAAAGCTCAGCAGGGCGTGCAGGCATTTCAATATTCATTACAGAGGAAAGTTCTGAAATCAGAGCTCAGATCCCAGCAGGGCCTAACTGTGTGGCGGCTTCACCAAGGGCCATGCAGTACGCAGGAGTGCACCGAAGCGGTTCCCTCATGTGCAGGGTTTCCGGCCACACAGGGGTGATCGGCCATAGTGCAGGGCCTTTGGAAGAAAATGCAATGTGTTGGAACAAACCAGAGAGATTCAAAAATGCAAACCCAACCAGACACACAATGGGAAGATAATGCAATATGGTGGAACAAAACAACAGAGGTTAAAAAATGCAGACCTAACCCTGAAGCACACTGGGATAACAATGCACTGTAGTGGAACAAAATAACAGGGACATTCAAAAATGCAGACCCAACCTCGAAGCACAGTGGGAAGATAATGTCATGTGGTGGAACATAACAGCTAGATTTAAAAAATGCAGACCCCACCCAGACGTACAATGGGAAGACACTGCAATGAGGTAGAATGAAATAACAGTGAGATTAAAAAAGCCAGACACAATCGAGAAGCACAGTGGGAAGATAATGCAATGTGGTGGAACAGAATAACAGCAAGATTAAAAAATGCAGCAGTACAGCAATGTTATTGTCTCCTACTTGGTTGTGACTGCATGCTGTGAGGGCGAGACCTGGCAGGGCTGAGGCGCCAGGGCAAACAGGCAAACAGGAATGGAAGGTGCAGTTTACCAAAGCCTTTAGCCAGCTGCCTGGGGGAAGGCTGCCTTCGTGGACCCTCCTAAAGGCCTTGGTTCTGGGGTCATTTGAAATGAGGCAAGCACCAATCTGGTGTCAGGGAAGGCGGACAGGCGAATAGGATGTAAGAGCCCTGGGTGACAGGAGGTGTGGCCTCGGTCATGGAGCCCGGGGAATGGAGTTCAGCAAGTGGGGCATTAGAAGGGTGGTCTAGAGCCCAGCTGGATCGAAGCACATTTATGTTTGTGTGCTTTGTAACTATCGCCTAATTACACACTTGAAAGTCAAGGGAGTTCACAAGGGGGCGTTTGAGTGTGATTTGATTATACCTTTTTCAACACAAGTCTATTAATAGACCGCCAAGATCCACAGCCTCGAGCAGCATAGGAAATAAACAGAAGTGTGGCATTAATGTGGACCACAACCAGGGAACTGTGTTAAATTGTGAGCCAATTGAAGAGATTTGAGTACAGGGGAAATGTGTTCACTTATCTTTCTGCAGTAATAAGGGGAGACCTCCTGCGAGAGATGGGTTATCAGAGGAACTGTCTCTACAGGACGAGTACACTAAGTACTAGATTAAAGGAATGAAAAAGCAAATCAATATATATATATATATATAACAATTGCATACTTTTCTACAATCCTCATAAAATTAAGAACAATAACAACATACAGCTGCAAAGTAAATACACAGAATAGGCAGAATACAAATAAAAAACACCAAAACATAGATACTATGCCTAGGTGATCTATGCAGTCCGCAGAGTCAAGGTAAGTCCTGTAGTCATGGACTTGACACCTGGTTCACTAGGTTTCTCCCTTATACATGGTTATTGGTGCCTCAATCACATTGAAATGGTCTCTAAAATACTATGGTGGGTTTGAAAAAGTGTATCCACTGTCGTCTAGTTTGCTTGATGAGGCTTGATTGATGGCTCAACATTGAACAGTTAGACTCAATCAGGCTTGTTTAATGTCCAAATGTCAGCTCTGCAAAGCTCTGTCACAATGGTGGTGCCCTTGAAGCATGTTGACTTGATCAGTGGTTTAAGGTGAATCAGGCAGCTATCACATTTGTTTGTTGCTGTTGTGATTGGGAGTTTAACGGTTTCTGTCCAGCTTGATGCTAGTTCTCACATTTAAAGGTGAAACAATGCACAGCAGGTGTGTGGCCCTTGCCTTGGTCTGAGCGCTCCTTATTGATTATAATTGTCTGCATAGCTGGTGGCTGCAAGGGGAGTGATGCACAGGAACTTAGGCCAGGGTTCCAGAGTAATTAGACATAACAAGGTGTGCTATGAAGAACTGGCTGCCAATCCCTATATGGAAGTGAATAGTAAATCAACTGCTTTAATATTGAAACAGTACCAATTAGGTCTCCTCTCAGATGATGAAAAATCCCTCATGTTAGTAGAACATCCTAAAATTACAGTCATTTATTTTCAACCGAAGATACACAAGCTGTATCTGCAACTACCGGAAGGCTGTCCCATAGTCAGTGGAAGAGGTTGTACCAGGGAAAAGATGTCTAGATACAGACTACAACATCAATAGTGAGGTTCTCAAACTACCAGCTTTCCCACATTATTCCATGCACCTCCTTCAGATCCTGAAAATCCTGAAAATCTTTGAGTGGCACATGAATTTCAAGTTTGTGACACTCGATGCAAAAGCTCTTTATATGCCAATTGCACATGACATAGCTTTGACAACCATTGATCACACATTCAAGCACGGATCTGCTTCATATTCAATACATGTGACCATGCTGAAGTAACTGTTGGAGTTCACTCTCAGCAGGGATATATTTCAATTCAATGGAGACTTTTATAGACAGCTGAAAGGGGTTGCTATGGGTGCTAATTATGCCACACCCCTAGCTAACCTCTTCATGGGCTGTTTTGAAGATGAAGTTATCAAAACTGACAACACATACAAATCAATGGTGCACAAGTGACACAGGTTCATTGATGATGTGTTCATGATCTGGTCAGGCAGTGATGAAGATTTGAAGGACTTTGTGAACCACATAACTAACAACCAGCTTGGTAAATCTTTTACATAAAAGAGCACCCAAATCAGATATATATTTTGGACATCCACTTCTTTGTGACAGAAAGTAAGATATATTCCCAGACCTGCAGGAAATTAATGGAAGCAAACTCAGTCCTATTGGCATCCATGTGTCACTGGAGTTTAGTGATTGGAAACATACCCTTGGGTGAATTTAACAGAGCAACAAGGAATTGCAGCACTGTGGCAATTTTTGAGGAAAAAGCTGAGCAACTCAAAGACAGATTTCTAAAGCGAGGTTATGATAAGACTAGTAAATAAAGCAAGACTTTTTTTGTAAACAGAAAATGAGACGGCAGCTGCTCATAACAAGAGTGAAAGAGAACACTCTATATGTGAAGGAGGTTAGAATGATAACCCAATACTCAAGGGAAGGAGACCTAATCTACAAGGTATTTAAGAAACACTGACCAATGCTGCGATTGGATCCTGATTTACAAGAGTATTTACATGAGAACAGCAGATTGGCATTTACAAGAGCCCCAACATTGCACACTTTGCTAAAACCATCTATCCTAACATCAGCCAGTGTCCAACACCGAATGCACATTCATAGCAAATTGGTTGCTTTCCAAAAAATGCAGGATATTTGACCAATGTCAATTTGTTCTTAGTATGAAAACCTGCGAATTCACAAATGCAATCTTTGAAATTGAAGAGTTTATAAACTGTCGGTCCAAATTTGTATTCTATGCCATCTGATGTTTGTGCAGTATCAAATACATTGGCAGGACTATTTGTGAATAAAGAAAAATCTCAATGGCATTGGAAGTCAAGATTCACAATTACCACTTGTGGTACATTGGCAGACCGATCACCAGATGAACAATAACAAGAATCTACGCTTCATTGGATTGGAGACAATAAAAAGCAGCCCAGAAGGGGGTGAAAGGGAACTAACCTTGAGACAAGCTAAAGAAAAAAATATTTTCGGATTCAGAACTGTAACATTTGGCTTGAATCTGGATCATGAAATGAACATGTTTGTGTAATCCAAACATAAACTCCGATATAACTAATCTTATATTAATCAGCACTGATCGCTGGGGATGGAATCAAACAGCTCGCCCATAAAGTACAATTTGAGTCCCTTTGAATTTTGAGACCAGACACAACACATTCACATTGAACACACTTAACTTTCAGGAGATTGCGTTGTGGACTACATATCACAACTATCCCATGCTCCCACCTATCATCTGATTGCTAACACTATTCCTTTTCCCTAGTACAAAACCACAAAATATTTGGTTTCTGCAAGATCACTAATAGCCTTCCCTTTGTATTTGGGCCAATGGCTGTTTAAAAAGAAAAAACTATAATGCATTTAATTGAACACGTTTTGTTGTAATACTAAACCAGACTGTCATAGCAGCGATTGTAATAGAGTGGACCACAGTGGTGCAGGCAGTATGTGCATACCAAGTCTACCTACGTTAAAATCTCTTTGCTCGACCTTAATTGTTCTCATCTTTCAACTACAATAGTTGAGAGTCATAGCTGGTGGCACCATGAAATTGAAATAAGTTATGTTTAGCGAGCATTCAAGCACTGCACCGCTTTGGAGTCGGGGTCCATCAAGACAGATAGACCATTATTTATTACAACCAATCTTTCCTTATTATTTTTTGTTTTTCACCCCTATCCCCCATTGATACACTTGTGTATAGACGCGTTATAAATGTCATATCATATCATATCATTGTTTTCTCTTTTGTTATTTTTCCTTTTTTCCTGATTTATCATGTGGGACGTCACTGCAAATGGTCTGGCTGAAAAGCAATCTGTTCTTTTACAATGTTTTCTCTTCATGCCCTACAATCTTGTTTTTGATTTTGTACATGTCTGTTTATCATCCTATTATGGGTGTTTTCAAAATTATGGTTCAATTTGCACCATGCTTTGGATTGGGATTTGGATGCATTAATCCACAAATCATGATTTATGTTTTCTCATGTATCTATTTGTTTGCATATATCAACTATTTGATATAATTTGAACATGCATGAACCCTGAGGAAGACCCTGTTGGGTCAAAACATGTCTTGGCTGATACATTGTAATACATTTCAACACTGACCAACAGATGTGATTTTGTTTTTAGTTATACTTCTGGTGCAGGTTGAGAGTGACTAACACCTTGTTCTCTCACATTGAAAGGGTCTGCTGGCTAATAGCAGAAACCAGAAGTGGCAAATCTTGACTGGTTTGCTGCGCGGTTCCACTTTCAAAAATCATCATGAACTGACACTTTCTTCTGCTATTTTACTTCATATGAAGACCTCCATGGCAAATCCAGGCAAACTGTCTCCACATAGGCTTGTGGGTTTCCTGTGCCAAAGGTCTTTTATACAAGACTCCAGAGTTCTGCTAGTTGCTTTAGGAATTTCTGTTTCACAGGGATGTTAAGGGAAGTGTCTCACTCTCCTTTGAATTGGATTATCCTCACTCACTTGGTAGGTGGATTAAAGTCCATAGATAGATAGCAAGTTAATCAACAGAGAGGCTCCTTCCCACTCGATAGATGTTATACTGCTATTAGGGCAGCAAGGGACCCAGGCAGCTATATTTTGTACCAACTTGGTCATGGTCCTTCTTTTATAGCTCTCCCAGAGTGCTTTGCATATGGTAGAGATGATTAGTTGCAGATGCTGAGAAAACAAGCATAATCAGTCTGGTGGATGTGAATCTTACTGTCCTGAGCTAGAAGCTTGCTATGGCTCTTCACATGAAATTGTGATGAACAGGGACATGGCCATGAGTGGCATGATGGATTACCTAGAAAGTGATGTGATTGATATGCAAGGCAGGTGCTGTTTTCAATTTGAGGTTACACCATACCATGCCTGGTGGTTGTAACTGAAACATGTTCTCACCTGGATTCTACTTTAAGGTTGGCCACGGTAGTGGTGGTATAGTACACTCAATTTATGGTGCAGGGGTATTTCTCCTATGCCTTGAGCTGGGAGTGAGCAGGTGTTCCCGAGTTCAGTCAGTAGTTTTGCAAATTGTGGTACTAATCCACTAAAGGGGATGGTAATGGCAATCACAGGGGTCAAATGACATAGGTGGATTGGTGTTCAGTGTCCTTTTTTCGGATATACATCCAGTTCACAGGATTGGACATTTACTTGTGTGGCGACATGCACAGTCTAGTCAGCTCCCACCCCTCATGAATGTACTGTAGGGCACATCTTTTCTAGATGGCATAACATATATTCCATTCACAGTGCTTTCAGGTTCTAGCACATTCAGTGCCAAATGTGATGCAATGTAATGTAATGTAAGTGTGTTGTATAGCACCCTCCTGCCACTATTGGTGGACTCACTGCACTTGGCCCCATAATATAAAAAAGGTGACTAGTGGCACAGTGGGAGTAGCATACGTAAAACTTGTGGTGTTGATGGGTGCAGGTCAGAAGTACCCGGTTCTTCTCTGCCAATCTGCTTTCTGTGGCTTTGCCAGATACATTTGGAGTGTATTGTTCATAGCGAAGAGACAAATATCTGACAGATTACAGAACTTTGAGACTGGTTACCTGCTGATATGGGAGAATGTCACCCGGCTAAAAAGTAGAGAAGAGTCATGTTTCGGATAATGGCTTATGTGTTAATGGCCAGGCCTGTGGCAGCATATCTGGGGGTTAGTTCTGTGTAGTGTAAAGTGGTAGGAGATCTTAGAGGGGTTTCGGTTAGTCAGGAGAAGCAGAAAGTAGACCTGCAACCCTGCACTCCCACTACTGGTCTCTTGCAGTCAAGTCTCTTTTCACTAGTTCACATTGCTGCTATCAATCTGCAGTCAATTTCCATCAATATTTGATAAGGGTTATGGGAGGCAAGAACCATTGATTCAGAGAAAGGACTACTTGAAATGTGAGGGCCAGATTTCCTCATTTCACATACTTATGATGGTCGACAGGCTGTAACGCTCGCCTGTGGGTATTGCAAGGATGTCCTGGAGCACTGCATAGACTGCCCATCACAACTTCCTACCCTGGCCAAGTGCACAGCTTGAACGGCACGTGAACATGGTCAGAACTAAAGCAATAGGGATAACGTTGTGAAGAGGCTGTACTTCTTGGGTTGGTGTTCGGATATTGTTGACAGGTATGTACCCTAGGGTACAAGAGGGAGAGAAGTAAGGTACGAGATGAGGCATGACCCATCCTCTGCCCGTGTTGCTACCTTCCTGTGATGCGAGAACTCATTATAGTATACAACAGCTCTTGAGCTGCTTCTTAAGCCAGTTACTTCACTGGGCTTAGTGGTCCAGACCAGCTGCGACAAGCGTTTTCGTGCCTCATCTGTAGATGCCTCAATTCTTGCCTTGTCTCTTGTAAATCAGTGCAAAATGTCTCTTGCAGCTCTGCAAAAGTTTCTATAGCTTCAAAAAAATGCTTTCAGTTCAGCTGGCAACTTGCGCTTTGCCAAGTTAACTTGTGTGCTTTTCCTTTATTCTACAGGTCTCGGATGGATTTTCCCAGTGCTCTTGACTGATTCCCCAAACTTTGTACCATCCCATAAGTAACACATTTTCTGTAATGAGTTTTACAATGTCCCAATTGTGTGTTGACTCTCACCGTGTTTTTCTTCTTCTTGTAGGTTTCCAGGGTAAGGCTTGAGTGCACCGAAATGCTGCACCACTGTGGAAGGAACGCTGCGGGATGCAAACGGGAATCAGATGTGGGAGATGATGGTAATTTCACAGGAGGTGGGCGATCTTGTCAGAGTGATGATGGAAGAATGCTGAGCACGGGTGTGGACCTGGGTGGGGCTTATATAGCCCTGTGGGCCAATATGGCGTCCTTGATGTGGGGTAATCATGTGTGATGTTGTGTTTCTTGCTTTACTCTATAATATGGGAGCCATCTTGAAGGGAGTGAGATGAGCCAGTTGTGCACTTGGGTGGTCCAGTGTGCCCCCTGTGAGAGTGGCGTTTAAGTGGGAACTGGTTGGTTCATCGTCATGACAAAGGCTGAGAGACACCTCCAACCTCACTCTAGCATGATCAGATGCTGTGCTTTGGGGCCTGCTGTGAAATCTGCCCGTCAAGGGCAGGGTGAATCTTGGGCAGGGCAAGTAAATGTGTCAATGGCAGGGCACATCTTGGCCGTGGGATGCAGGTGTTTGTCAGGCAATTATCGGGGCAGAGGCAAGACTCTCGGCTGAGTGTAGGTTTCCATGTTTTGGTGTGGTGGAATTTGTTATGAACATACCCAGTAGCCATTCTCAGTGTTTCTTTGGTCCCTTCATGATGCTTGGCAGTTTCCTCTGGGTGAGGATCATGGAGTCATGGGTTCAGCGACAGAATATGGCACACAGTTGTGTGAAGCACATGTCTGCATAACACACCATCTGCACACTGACAGTGTTCTGCATGTGTCTGTTGATGTAAACATCCTCTTTTGTCCTAGGTGGTATATTGGCCACATATGTGCAATCCAGTGTGCCAACCATGTAGGGGCAGACTGCAGTTGTATAGGAGTAGACAATGATCTGATTTTGGATTGTATGGTCTGTGAGGAAGTCAAGGTGGTGGTGCATACTTCTCATCATGGTGGATGTTACATATGAGAGGTTGCAGGAGAAGCATGACAGGGTGGTGCCATGCAGCTAAATCAGAGTGAACTGGAAACTGTGTGGCACAGAAATGGAGCCTTGGGATGAGCTTTAATAGCGGGGCGGGGCTAGAGATGAATTTGTCACTGTCACACTGTATGTGGTACTTTATTTCTGCAAGGCAGCTAATAATGGTGGGCATGTTAAGACAGTAGGCAATATGGACGAGGTGGTTTCTGTTGGTGGGACATCTAGGGCCCGTACAGAAACTGTGGGTAGGGCTGTCTGGCTCTGCTACACTTTCTCCTATCCTGGTGCTTCTGCTGTTTGGGGGCTGGGGTGCAAGCTGATGGGCTGCATCCAGGGTCGGACTGGGCGATAACATTGCCCCGGGCACCAATGAAAAAGTGGCCCACAGTTGCAAATGACTATTCAATCCTTTTGTGACACTGTTTAAATAGTACCCAAGGGGGAGTTTTTTGATAACAAGTGATCCAAATTGTGCATTTTAAAGAATAATTATTCAGCAACACTGGTCAACTCTATTAGCCGCATAGTGAAGTAACTCATCAAACTGGCACACATTGGCCAAAAAAAGGGCCCACTTTAACCAAATAAACTGGTCCACACCTGCATTTTGCGTTTTTGGTTCGGCCATGGGCCTATTGTCCCAAGGGCCAGTCCACCCATGGCTGCATCAGGTGGGTGCCTGGGTTCAGGCTGATGTACAACTGTGCCAATTGTGTCTGGGGCATTAGTTTCCTTGGCTGCTTTAATTAGTCTGACAAAGGTAGTTCTCCTTCCACTATGCTTTTTAAAGTAAGCCTGCTGTTTTCTGCTTTTTCTGCAGTCCACACACCAATTCTAGCAGCTCCTTGCATGTGTCGCTTGTTGTGGGATTTTCATGGCTTTTTAGGATGGTTCCTGCCTTCTGTGTACATGCATGATTTTATTTTGAGCAGCTGCATTTGTTGGAGCAAAAGTTGGTGTATAAACCAGTGCAAGGTTTCATTGGCATTCACATAGGAATACTTTCAAACCCGAATTTTCATACGTAAAATATGTTGCTCAAAATACGGATGGTTTATGGGGCTCACAGTACGAGTACGCCTGTGTTTGCTGGTGTGATGTCAGAAGGCACATACGTACAGAACCAGTACGCATCGTTGCGTACATTTGAGTCCTAAACTGTGCATGCCTCGGATTGATGCCATTGTCCTCTTGCACTGCCGGGACTTGGAAAATGATGCCTTGCATTTACGACTTTTTTCCTCTACACCCACTGTAAATTGACACTCATAATACTTGTTTGCATTTTGGCATGTTTTGTTTACTTTGTCTCATCACATTTGCCACAAAGAACTATTTTCTCACCTATAGATTGCTTGCAAAGTCAGTTGCGAGCAGCGTGTGACTGGGCTTGTTAGCCTGGCAGCAGATATTCTCCTATTACTAATTGAATGAAGAAGAGCACGTGTACCGAGCCTTTGCTGCCACAAACACCAGGGTAATTATGCACAACTGGACCTTCACTGCATGATCGTAATGGAAATGAACACCACCTTTCCGACAAAACAACCTAAATATGATGCATGACTGGCTGCATGTCTGCATTTGCATGTTCTGCTAAGTGCTGCAATCTCAAGCGTGCCCCTTCTAATTGATACATATGTAGGAAATCAAAGCGTTATTTATTGAGGATCTTTTTTTTCTTTCTAAAAATAAAGAAATGCCTAGGCGTGAATGGCATTCTAATATGTTAATGTAAAAAAAAGTAAAATGGAGCGCAGCCTTGCTTTTCCTGCCCATTAGCCAATGTAAGTGATTTGCATTCGTCTGGCCAGGGCACTCTACAAATAGCATCTGTAGCCACCCCATCACATTTCCACTCGGCCTCTGTGGTTTGCCTGTAAATCACTGCTAATGTATCATTGTGAACCCTTTGCGTGTTTGAATCATCCATATTTACTACCTCCAGGTTTCGTACATTTTAAATATGCACTCATCACTTTTCCTTGTACTTTCTATGCACTGAATTACATTCACAATCACTGCTATGTATGATATATTTCACATGCACATGCAAGTGCTTTCGCATGTTGATATTACCTTCACATATGTGTTAAGAGCACGCTCATCGAGGAGCTGGCACTGCAGAGCACTGCAGCTCCACTCTTTTTCGCAGCCGATTCCTGAAAAAGTGTGTTGCATGAGCAGCCTCTGGGGCTCCATCTTGAAGTCCAGGAGCGAGACATAAGTCCAGAAGGGGACTTTTCTTTCCCGATGATGTGCTCCTCAGTAGCAACACATGTAGCACATTAAGTATGATCCACAGTAATATCCTATGTAGTGCTTCAAGTATGATTGTCTGTAGCAGCACATGTAGCTCTTTATGTATTGTCCGCAGTATCAGCACATATAGCACTTAAAGTACTATCCTCAGTAGCAGCATGTGTTTCTTTTTAAGTATGTCCCTCTGTAGCAACATATGTAGTGCTTGTAGTATGATTCTCTGTAGAAGTACATGGAGCGACCTATGTGTTATTCTTAGTAGGAGTACTTGTAGCACCTTATGTATGATTCTCAGTTGTGGGACGTGTAGTGTGTTAAGTATTATTCACTGTAGAATCACATGTTGTGCTTTAAGTATTATCCTTAGTAGAAACACATCTAGAACTTTTAGTATGATCTTCAGTAGCAGCTGTGGGATATATTGACCCACTCAACAAATTCACCACATCACCAAGCTGCATTTGCGCAGAAACAGCAAAATGGCTGTGCTGGCTCCTGTGAGTGCCATGGCCTCAAAACTGCATTGTGCAGCAACAAAACAAAAAAAAAATGCCTGCACCGACCTGCCAAGACCACACAAGGCAGGATGGAACAAGGGGACACACTGAAAGAGCGTGCCAGTGTGTTCTGACATATACTAAAGGAAGAAAGTGAAAAGGCAGGACTGCTGTGCTGAAAACCCCAAAATCCCCATTGAAATTGAATCTTTTCCACCTTTAAAAAAATGATGCTTTGATGCTAATTCCATCTGTTCTTTCTTAAACCACTGTGATCAACAAGGCCCTGCCATGCCCAGGAGATCTCATTATGCTTCAGCAAAACCAGGCATGATTTCTGAATGACAGGCCCTGTCAAACTAACTTTGAGAAAAATCTACAAGGAGCTTCACTTTTTTCGCGCACAGGAAAATATGTTAATTTCTTTACAAATGCATCAAATCTCAGAAGTTCAAAAGAGACTCCAGCTTTCTGAGCCATGTTAGTTTTAATGCATCTGTGCTTCAGACAAAACCAGGAAAATAACCATGGATGTAGGACAGAGTGGGAATCTGATGGAGATGCAAAAACAAATGTAAAAAGTAAATGTCAGCTATGTACCACGTGTAAAACATTTGCTTTGCAAAACTAAAGGAGAAAAATGCCTGTTTAAAAGGTAAACTGTTGAATGAAAACCTGCCTTATCTAGCAATGTGAAGGGGTTGTTACTGGTGACAATACACACATGGGCTATTTTATTCCACAGGCTTGCTTTAATTCAGTACCAAATATCAGAAAATAAAGGCTTTAAACCGCCTTGGCTGGATTTTCAATCTTTCAAAAACAGGTTATTCTGGTAGGCAGGGTTAAAGCTTCCCCCTAGGAAGGGAGCCATCATAAACTTTCAGGGCACGAAAGTGAAAATTGCTAGCTTGAAAAACTTTGAATGGACCAAGACAAAGAAAGTTCACACGCTCGTCAGACATTCGTCTGTGCTCCAGGCTGGGACAATAGAAGTTCTGGGACACTGACCTGTGAAGTGGAGGGGGCCATAAAACCTTCAATCAAACTGGGAACCCCCACCCCACAAAGGGCTGAAGTGACAGTTGGTGGCTAATGAAGAGAAAAAAAATTGTCCATTGATAAAGGATTGCCATTTGCGTCCAGAGACTATTTCATAAATAAACTTTAAGGACTTTTATCTCTGCAGCAAGACTTTGTAAAACATGTAACAATGATATAGTTTAAATATGATTTTAGAGGCTTTCTTTTAAGACATGGTAGAATTCACTGACACTTTTGGGACAGAAATGGCAAAGTATTGTGGATTACAAGAAAAGCATCCATGTTGCAAATGCAAAGTTTTGTACAAACATCCCTTATGATCACCCACACCCATGTATAAAGTTATAGAGTACTATAAATCTCATTGAAAAGTGCAACAAACTGTTAGAAGGGCGAAACAAGGTCTCACAAATTGGAGGATTGGACCGCTATGTGCTGCATAAAATATGTAACTTGCCTATGTAAGTGTTTAGATGGTTCCACTGTATGAAGGTGCCATTTAGGGCAAACATTGATTTTAAGTAAAGTAATTGTGGGAGGTTTTGGACATTGCAAAACTCACATCATAAATCTGACATCATTTTCTGGAAATCCAACCAGCTGAGAGTGAGGCTGAGACTATCACCCTTGTCCAATCCTGTTATTAGAGGCGTGTTTATTTAAGCCTGCCCCAGCCATATACTTTGATGATGTCCCTATGCATTATAAATAAGAGTCCCTGACAAGACTCTCGACACTCTTCCTGATGTTCCTGCTCTGTGTTCCTGTTCCATCCATCCAGATTCCAGATCCCAACTACAAGGCCAAAGCATTGCTGACCATACTCCAGGGCCCACTGCAAAACCCCAGCATTGCTGATCCTACTCCAGCAAGGTCTCAATTCTGAAAAATCACTAATCTCCCATGAAAAAGGGGAAAGCGGTGGTACCTTTTGCATCCTGAACCAGCCTGGCTTGCTGACCACTAACTGCATGCCCGCTGCCATCCTGCCATCCAGCTGATCCTTAGTATCCAGTGACCAGAATTGCCAGTCCAGAAGTACCATCGGGTGACCAGAACTGTAAATCTGTTTGCCAGACGCGCCGCCGTGTGGTGACCAGAACCTATTGACCGTCCAAAAATCCCAAAACTAAAAGGTGGACTGTGAGTATAAATCACCACCCCATAGAAATCCATAGTATACCTTGTTTTGCCTTGGTCCTTATTGCACTCTCTAAGTCATCCTATCCTTACCCTGGTAACTTGTAAAACTGTAGGAATTATCTGTGCAACCCGGCCCTTGATTTCTAGTGCTAGCATCCTCTCTTTAGTAATTTTATCTTGTGTAATACTTAGCCATTAGTCCTATTTCGAGTGATTGGACTGGTTTCTGCCGAGGTTGGGCGCTGGGGTGACAGGGTTGAAATCTTGAACCAATACTGGATCTTACTGTGTCCCTCTTTGGTGGGCTAGCCTGAATACTCTAGTTTAAAGTAAAACTGTTCTTGTCACAACTGATCCTTTCCTAGTTCACAGCTTCATTTTATTCAAAGCACACTTTTTTATATCTTGTATAACTCCTCCAATTTACCAGCTAGAAATGTACTTTCACTTCCAGAATATCCCTGTGATATACCTCTATCCCCCACTCCAAATCAGTGTATTTCACCTGTTTTTATTAAAAACCATTTGGGTAATTTCAGGCGGGAATTGAAAAAATTGCAAAGTTTGCAACGTGTCATTTTGCTGCAATCTGTTTTAAACTTTCCACTCATTTTCAACATGTATGCTCTTGGTAACCCATTCTTTGTGATTATTAGTGTCTTTGCATTGTTGCTTTAGTGAGGAATTATATTTGTTTCAAGGTTTTTAATACACATTAATTATTTATTTGTCCATTTCCGAGTGTCATTTCATAACATTGCAATGGGTTTGAAATCTGTTTTTCTCTCTTATTTGGGGGCGGGAGGGTCAGATTTGGATTGTGTTTCCTGTTTCTTATTCCTGATTACCTGCTGCTTCTGTTTATCCACTCAGAATTGATTATTTGTGGGTTAAGGGAACATTGCAGGGGGAAAATCTAACTTGGGTGCTATATTTCCTAAATCAAAAAGTGCACCTATTCCGCTGTGCTGTGTATATGTTGCACTAGCAGGTTAAACTCTGTGCATTGCTCACATTCTCATTGTAATTATCACCCCATTGGTGATTGCTGCCCCATGTTAAAAAGTGTATGCTTTCTTTTGAATTTTAAAATAAATAAATAAATATTGCATTTTACCAACCAGCTGGTTCACGGTCCATTGCGACCCGGGGTATTTAAAAAGGGTGTGTGATATGAGTGGTGCATCATTGCAATATTGAATCTATATATATATATCCATATATATATAAAGAGATAAGCATTTTGGTTGTGCGCTGCATACTAGGCCGAGACCAAGGTGTGTGTTGCCTGATTGAAATCCTTAACACAGCACTTGGTTGCTTTAAGTATTATCCTCAGAATCATCAAATGTAGTGATTTAAGCATGATCTATTGTATAAGTACATGTAGTAGTTTGAGTATAGTAGCAACATATGTAGTGCTTTACCTGCGATCCTTAATAGCAGAACATAAAATGCGTTAAGTACTATTATTTGTAGCACCACATGTAGTGCTTTATGTATAGTAGCTGCATATGCAGTCTTTTCAGTTTGGTCTTCAGTAGCAGCACATGTAGTGCTCTGAGTATTATCCTCAGTAGCAGCGAGTGTAGCACTTTAAGTATGAACCCCAGCAACAGCACATTTAGTGCTTTAAGGATAATTCTCTGCAGCAGCACATGTAGTGCTTTAAGTATTATTCTCTGTGGCTGCATATATAGCTCTTTAGCAGGGGCTCTAGGGCAAGATGAGTCCTTTTCAGTCTCTGCTCTACCAGTCCAGGGAAGTTTACTAGAATAGTAGTTGACCTCGGTACTCAGCAAGGTCACCCCCAATGTTCCCTGGAGGGAGAATGGGGAGTAGAGCTTCCCTATACCTTGGAACACCTTTCTTCACCTCTGGCAGAGGTCTTTGGAAATGACTACTCTCTAAACAGGATCCAAATTAATTCTTCCTGATGACCTTAATTTACCAAAAGTGAATGAATGAAGGAATGGTAGATGATATGATATGGCATTTATAACACACCTATACACAAGTGTTTTAAGGCACGACGAGGCAAGGGAGGGGAAACAGAGGGAGGACAAGAACAGCAATCTTACTAGGCCTTGTGACATTGACATTGCGCAGGTGCAGGGGAGAGGGGGTGAGAGAAATGCCGGGTGGGGAAGAAAGGGCAAGTGCCAGACATGGGATCACAAACAAGTAGTGCAGCCAACAGGTGGCAAGTGTGAGTGTTAAAAGTGCAGACAATAAGTGTCAATAAGTGCAGGTAAGGGGACTGCAGGGTTGCATTTACTACAGACTGCAAGTTCAGGGGATTCCAGGGGGCACAGCAGGAGAGCAACTGGCAGGCAGGGACCTGGGCCTGAGTTCAGAGGGTAGCCAGGTGACCAGGGCAGTGTCAAACAAGTGATCAGCAGGTGAGAGGAAGAGAGAAGGCAGAAGCAAAGAGAAGGGGCTTGAGGTGCTCCCAGAACAGGAGATGGTTCTGCTCAAGTTTCAGAGCGGCAGGGCGGCTGTTCCAGAGGGAGGCACCATCCGCAGAAAAAGATATTCCCCCAACGTGTTGCTTGGAGAAGTGACTGACCCTCAAGGAGCTGGAGGTGGAGGAGCAAAGAGCCTGAGTGGGAAGATATTTCCCAAGAGAAAGAGAGAGTTGGGGGTATTGCGGTCCCAGGCCCCAGAAGGCTTTGTGGGCAGTGAAGGGGGTCTTGAACTTGATCCTTGCTGCCACTGGGAGCCAATGGAGAGATTTCAGGGCTGGAGAGATACGATCCCTGGGCTTGACGCCAAGGACAAGTCTTACAGTCTGTTCTGGATGAGTTGTAGAGGACTGAGAGTAGAGGCAGGCAGATTCAGAAAGAGGCTGTAGCAGTAGTCCAGCCTAGAGAGAACCAGAGCGGAAGATGAGCAAAGGAAGAATATCTCTCAGGAGGTGCAGCTGGTAGTTTGACTTCTTCGAGAAGTCAGAGATGTGAGGCGAGAAGGAGACTGTGGAGTCTAAGATGACCCAGAGATTCTTAGCCTTGCAGGTAGGAGCAGGAATAGGGCCCAGAGTGGGTGGCCAGAGAGTGACAGGAAAGAAAGGTGCAGGTGTGCTGATGAGAAGGATCTCCGTCTTACTGGCATTAAGGCAGAGATCACCACTCCTGGATTGCAGACAGAAAATCTGGGATGAGAGAGGGTGGGCGACTGAGGGGAGCCTGAAAGCGAGCAGAGTGTCATCTGCATAGCACTGAAAATGGGAGCAGAGAGCAGCAATGCAGAGGACGGGAGGTGCCAGGTATTGGTTCAACGGCCAGCAAGAAATGTTAGACACCAAAGGGAGAGAGTGTGATAAAGGAGAGGAAGGACCCAAGTTGGACCTGGGAGGGTCGGTCAGAGAGGAAAGAGGTCAGCCAGGCCAGGGTCTGATCATTGATACTCAGGATATCACAGAGGCAGTAGAGCAGGATGGCATGGTTGACTGTGTTGAAAGCCAAGAAGAGATCGAGTGAGATGAGGACAGATGGGTGATTAGCATCCAGGTTAGAGTGCAGGTCTTCATGGATATTCAGGAGAGCAGTTTCCATGCCTTCTGGCTGCTCTGAAGCAAGCTTGAGGGTCGTGGAGACAACCAACAGATTCAGTGTGAAGATTAAGTTGGGAGATGGCCAGCTTTTTCAAGAGTTTGCCCAGAAAAGGAGTAATGGAGTTTGGCCGATAGTCAGCCAGACAGGATGGGTAGGATGTGGGTTTCTTAAGAAGAGGGTGCACAAGAGAGACTTCAGGGAGGAAGGGCAGGTTCCAGTGGTGAAAGAGTGATTCTAAAAGTTGTCCAGGAGCAAGGGTGTCGATGTAGTCCTTTATGGTTTTGGATAAACAGGGAAGAACCTGTTTTGACAAGACTTTCAAAGATCGGACTTGTCTGGGGTGAACAGAGGAAAAACAGAGAAGGGAGGAGGAGAGGTGGCCGAAGGGAGGCCAGAGGTAGATGGGAGAGTAGAGGGAGAAGGAGGAGAGGATGAAGGATGGAAAGGATGTCATGGGTTTTAAAGATGAAATGTGAAGCCAACACCATGCAGAGGGTCTAGGAGGGGACATGAGAGGTACAGACTGCTGCAGGATTGGCCAGCTCCTTTCAGATTTTAAAGAGTTCAGCCGAGTTGTTAGATGCTGCAGAGATGCAGGCATGGATGTGAGCTCTCTTCTTAGTGAGGACAGAGAGTCAGTATTGCCTTTGGAGCAGGCGGCAGGCCAGTTTGTGAGAGGATGTACAAGATGCCAGCCATTTCCTCTCAGCCACCCTGCACTTGCATTTAAAGGTGACAAGGTCTGAGTCATACCAAGAGTTCCACTTGGCTTTGGGCTTCAAGCCTCGTGATAAGGGCAAGTACATCAAGAGTGTCAGAGATAGAAGAGTGGAGGTTGGAAAGGGCAGTGTCAGGATGTGAGTCAGCCAGAGGTGCAGGAGGGGGAGAGAAATTGGCGGCAAAAGCCTCAACTGACACAGGCTTCATGGGATGGATGACCGAGAAGGTGGGTGGCATTGTGGCAGTAGGCTCGGCCTGGGGGATAGAGAGAGAAAGATGAGAGGGGAGTAGAAATTGGTCACTACAGGAGAGAAGAGTAGTGAGAGGGTTAGAGAAGGCGAGGTCTGAGGAAATCAGAACATCCAGATTGTGCACTGTAGAGTGAGTAGGTCCCGAGGGATGAATAGAGAGAGAAAGAGAGTCGCAGATGTCGAGAAAGAGTCCAGAGGAGGGACAGGAAGCATCCAGGTGGAATTTGGAATTTGAAGTCTCCAAGGAGGAGGAGTTGAGTGGTCGAGGCCAGGAGGGAGGAGGAGAGGTATGCCCACTCGGAGAGGAAGGAAGTTACCTGACAAGGTGGCTGGTAGATAGTGGCCACAGTGAGAGAGTGGCGAGGAGAGAGAGAGAGCCTGCAGTCCAGGCATTCAAAGGAGGAGTAGGCCTGCATAAGAATGATAGAGGCAGTAATCCACTTCGGGAGGAACAAGGCTACACCCCCACCTGAATGGTTGGATCTAGGCGCAGAGAGGATCTTATAGCCATCAGTTAGGAGAGTGTCAAAACTTGTGACAGAGCTGGCCATGAACCATGTCTGAGTGAGACCGAGATCATCAAGGTCAAGTTCTTCCAGGAGGCAGCAGATGTCAGAGGAGTGTTTGACAGATGAGCCAGAGTTGATAGTGGCAATGTGGAGAAGGTTGCCATGCTTGAAAGACTTCGAGGAGGGGTAAAAGTCAGAGGTACTCCCCACGGAAGTGTAGAAGAAGCCAGAGGGAGGGCAGAAGAGGAAAGAGGATAGGGAAAGGTAACCAAGGAGGAGGAAGAAGGTGCCAGGGAAGTGGCAGAGGAAGGAGGCAAGGAAGCTTGAAAGGGGAGAGAAGGGACAGCAGGAAAGGAAAGGAAGTTGATAAGGGGTGGAAAGCGTCTATCAAAGAGAAGGAGGTTGGCCTGAGGGCCTTGGATGAAGACGGTGCCATTTAGGTAAACATTAAAGATGATCTTAGAGCAATGGAAGAGGGCCAGCAGGCCCTCCCACCGGGTGACATCATAAAGGGGAGAGGAAGAAAAAGGCGAGAGCAGAGAGACCATATGTGGAATCCATAGGTCTGGAGAAGGAACGACAAAGAGGATGACAGTGAGCGGAAATATGGAGGAAGCACTAGTATAGGTATCAGTAATTGGGAGGCCTGGGTTGGAGACCATGATATCCTTTTTGAACTTGTTCCTAACAGACTTAGTGAGAAGGACAGGATAGTCAGTGGAGAAGCAGTTAGAGAAGATAGGAGAAACAGAGGGCACCAAAGAGGATTCAGAGGTGGAGGAAGTGGGGAGAGGAGGAGGGGGAGGTGACAAGGTAAGGGGGAAGACAGTAGGATAGGGCACAGGGGGAGAGGTGTAAGCAGACAAGAGCGAAAGAGACAATAACACGTAATGAAGGCTTAAGGGGCAAGTGGGGCAGTCAAGTAGAAGTGAAAACAAACCAATATGAACGAGGGAACCTGAAACAAAAAGGACACAGCAAGGGAAACACCATGCAGAGCAGGGGCTAGAACAGAATAATCAACAAAGGGAACCTAAGGAGAATGTGAACAAAAAACATAGGGAAAACAAATGGAGGTAGGCATTTCAAATAACAGTAGACGAAGAAAGCAAATACAGGAACAGTGAAATAAGCAAAAAAGGGCCCAAAGAAGAAACACAGAGCAACAAGGTGTTGCAACAGGGTCTGGTAGTGGAAGAAGGGCGGGGGGAACCTACAAGGGAGCACATATGTGCAGGGGTTGCATGGGTGCTAGCGAACTGAAGATGGAAAGTTGTGACGCATGCGCGATGAAGGATTGCGTGGGAACTACACAGGCGAAGAAGCAAACGTATCTGAGGATGAAAGGGCGCGAAGCACTCGCAATCCAGGAATGCAAGCAACTGCACAGGCTGAGGATGCGCAGGCTCAAGCATAGCATAGATGGAATGGGCCTGGAGGCACCCGCGATCAAGGATTATGAGGCACCACGCTGGCTGAGGACACGCACGTGCAAGCGTAGACAAGGAAAGAAGGGGCGCAGAAGCACACGTGATCAAGAATTGCCAGGAGCCACTCAAGATGTCCACTTTTATAGAGAAAAGGTCACTTGGGATAAAATATAAATAAAATAAATTGAGCTTTTATATTGCGCTTCATGCCAGGGACCAGCCTCTTAGTGTGGGACCGAGATTTAAACCTGTGATGCTCAGCGTTGTCTTGCTACCAAGACATTTGTGTTGCCCCTAAGCTATCCTCTCACCTGAAAGCTGCTTTAAGGAGTTAAATTCCTGTCCTTGAGACTATTGGCCCTTGACCCGTAATGTCATACCCAGATTGCCTTGTTCTACTGGAAAAGGGAGGGGAAAGGAAGTAAAGTAAAGCATCAGGGATTCAACATATATGAAGCCTAGATGAATCCTGCTGTGCTCGCTGACTGTCCTAACTTCACATCTTTCTCAACCTTCAGCTTCTAAATGTCTACTCTGTGCAGCTCCCTAGTTTGAGTCAGGCCATTCATGTGGAATGGTCTCTTCTAAGCCAGGAGATCTCCTGTTGTGTGCTACTGTGCCAGGTAGGGGGGAGTAACCCCATCTCCCAGTGTGTCAGCAGAGGCAGCCATCTTCCCACCTCTTGTCATATTTACTGGAAATCAGTCAGTGAGGTACCTATAATCCAAATCACCTCCCATAGCCTGTCTGAGCACACAGGGTTGACACTGATTTGCTACAAATCAGATATGGATTTAATAATGATAGACCTGTAAGCCACCATTCAAAAATGTAGGTATGGTTTATAGTTACAGATGATCCTGCCACCAGTTAATCATTTTGCATATGTATTCTGGGTTGGGAACATTGATGTGAACTTAAATGAAACCTCTGCAATGGAGGGACTTTGCTATCACAGCAGCTGTCAAATAGGCACCTCTGACATCTGAACCTGCTCTTTGTCACTGGAGAGGGGGAGCTGCAGATCAGGATATTGATGCAGCAATGCACAGGTGTAGACTATGCTTTTGGGATGGAGTTGAAAAAAGTGGATCTAGTTAGCAGACCACCCTTTCTGAAATGGATCACCTGGCTCATTTTATTATTAATACAAATCAAAATCTAGGGCTTTTAAACTCTTGACCAATGACAATCCTTCACACAGGTTTAATTACTATAATAGTGAGCACATTGGTGTGTCCAAAATGAGCCTTATACAAGCTTCAGATAGTGCACATGCATGTCTGGGGTCCAAGTAACTATGATTGCCTCCTTCAGCTGAATGTTGAAATGGCTTACAATAAAGCAAGGCATTAAGTTGCAATAAATATGCATTTTGTGGAAGGTCCGGTTGGATTTGGACCACAATATTTGACAGCAAGTGATGTTCCTTATTTCCCTTCAAGAACATTGCAATTCTCTCATGAACACGGGTTGGTGATGTTTATTGTTGGTGATTCAAACATAATGGGTGGAAAGACTTGTTCAAGTCTGTGGAGTCAATGTGAGCAATTCTTTACAATCATATGCTAAGGAAAAACATATTTGAAAGAAAACGAGTAGTTTGTGCTTCAATTAGAATTGCAATGCGAACATGAATATAACATAACAGGTGTATTTGTAGAGCACATTTTCAACTCCAGAAGGGCATCTTGGCACTATTGACATATAACAGATGTTTCGTGTTACCCAGCTCAATTGTACTCAGGTTATCAACCTCAAAAGAATGGCGGGCTGAGTGGACCTGCCAGGATGTGTACCTGTGACCATGAGGTCAACAAGACCAGGTAGTGGATGCATTAGTCCACTGAGCCACAGACCCGGCAATACCTATTTATAAGATATATAAACTATAAAATGTAAGTGGCTGTTTCTATTTTAGTGTTACTGGTTATATTGTTTAATATGTCTGTAATTATCTGTGAGCACTAAAAAGCTTAGCTCTTTAATATGTGTATCCATAAGTATTTCAATATATGAGATTACATACTACCACTTGTTGGAAGTTTGGCGACCCTGCAAGAAGTACGAAAATGTGCCAGAAGGGTTAAAATAGACCATTTTAGATTTGCCCAGTCTGCGCAAACTGAATTATGTCTGGAGGAGGGAATAATCTCGCGGACTATACGAGAATATTGTTTGGACTCAAGAAGCATTTTTGAAAGACACTTTTCTTTGAATAAACTGCTTCCTTTTGTCTTGGTAACTATAAATGACTTATGAAGCTTTGGGGGAATGTCAGAAAACTAACAACCCTCCACCCCCTTTGGGAAAAGTAACCTTAGTATAAGCACCAGTTTAACATCCTTTATTCTTCCTTTCCTTAGAGCATGGTTAGTCATAGGTTAGAACTGGTTTTGGACTGAGGACAGAGCTTTGTTTTGAGAGATCCTGATGACCATCGGTTTATTATTCAGTTTATGGACACCATCTTAGACATAGGGACTAGAAGAGTTTTTTTCTCTATTTGTGTTGTCAAATTAAGATCAATTTGACTATGTCCTTTTGCCTGTCTCCTATATATGGCCTACAACAACCATCATGACATTTTCTGGTAGAAAACCAATTAATTACTATGGAATCCACCTGCTGTTTACACTTGCAAAAAGCAGGTGTATTCCATAGAAATCCATTGTAAATGCTGATTGACATCCGTAAATGGCAGCCAGAATTTATTCATTTTGCACTGAAGTGTGCAAAAAGGAGCTGAAAATGCACATTTGCCACTGTTATATGCCTCACTCTAGCACTTTGCTGTGTAAATGATGAAAATTGCCTGGGGAGGATCTGCTTGCACTTATGTGACAATGTGGGAGTCCACTTCCAGGCAATTTACCATTTATAAAAAAATTGCTATATTGTGTTGCCACCTCTGACGTAAGAAAACTCTGTCTCTTCATATCAAATAATAGACCACAAACCATTCTACATTTATTAGTCTGATACCCTGTACAGCTTTTGTGAAAATACCAGTTCAGCACCTACAGGTGATTTCTACTGGTTTCATGTACTCCAAATAAGTTTCATTGATTTGAACTTTATATGTTCATTAGCAAAATATTCTACTTTTGAAATAGAAAAGACAAACGAAACCAAAACTGATATTCAGGAAAACGTTATGCATAACAATTCAGTAGCTGACAAGAAAACATCAGCGAAAATCAGCATCGAGTCGAATGCAGGTGTGGATGGTTAAATGGAATTCTCACCTGGGAGAACATTAACTAGTTCGAAACAGAGAAGAATGCCATTCAATTAGCTTCTCAAAATAATAGAAGAGATAAAGCAATATTTTTGGAGAAAATATAATTCTGGAGCTATTACTAGCGAATCAAAATTGCAGAGAACGTCAAGAAACTGAAATACAAAAAAATCTGCGA
The DNA here is from genome assembly GCF_040938575.1 of Ambystoma mexicanum. Taxonomy (NCBI): domain Eukaryota; kingdom Metazoa; phylum Chordata; class Amphibia; order Caudata; family Ambystomatidae; genus Ambystoma; species Ambystoma mexicanum. The sequence goes on from NC_090941.1 coordinate 261,263,256, forward strand.
GCGATTTGTCAGATGTAAAATACAACATACTGTAATAAAATCGTGTGTGCTCCTATTTTCATTTCATTTTCCAAAGTAAGTAATAACATAGGGCCTCATTACGACCCAGGCGGTAAGGGGTTTACGGCGCCGTAAACAGCGCCGACCCTTACCGCCTGAGTACGAGGTCCCTTAGCGCCATGGATTTTAACACCTGCTAAAAGCAGCGCTAAGGGACCATGGAGTTAATTACGCCACCGTAATTTACGGTGGCGTAATTAACGCCTTCCCCACTCCCATTATGCCCTATGGGGCAAAAATGGGAATGGGGAAGGGTAAATGGGGATTGGGGACTTACCGCCCCGCCAAGGTCCGAATGGGGCGGTAAGTCCGCCAACCACCATGGCGTAAACGTAGTTTACGCCATGGTGGTAAAGTCACGGCCCAGGCGGTAACTTACCGCCTGGGTCGTGATGAGGCCCATAACAAATAAACCTGCCTGATTTTGAATGCAGCCTTGCAATAAGGCTTCTCCTAGTACTAAAATTACTGACATGGGCATTTTACAAATTCAAACTTGAAGATTACCCAAGATTTTTCCTGCACCTGTGCTGTGTCATTACAATGGGTAATAATCGCAACTATGAACACTTGGAGTAAGATGGTTGATTTCCTTTTTGGCCAATAAGAAACGAGAGGTGCTGGGCAATAATCACCAGCAGGGTGGCCTGTCTGATGGCCCAGAGGAATTCATGTTCTACTCCTGGCCAGTAGTATTCATCCTTGTCACCCTACACATATCTCTTCCACTGTTGCCTCTTTCTGCTGTTTGCCTCTTCCTCTGCCTCAAACCAGCAGCATGTCCTCCTTTCCTGTGGCTCATTTTCGACTCCTCCACTCATTGCAGAAATGGAGAGAGGACTTCATATGTGAGTCCACTGAGAATCTGTAGCTCTGCAGACATTACAAAACGTTTTTCTTCCGTCTTCACCATAAACATTCCTACAGTGGACCGGGTGACAAAAGGAAGCATTCACTCACAGCTGTAGGACAGTACAGGTTCTTACGAGCCTTCACTTTCCTTAGGAAGCTTGAGTTTCTTGTCCTGGTGGAAGACAGCGAATATTTAACCGTAAAACTAAGATGCTGGTTATTGCGCCTAAGAAATATCCTGCATGCATAATCAATGTTGAAAATGAATATTTCAGCTCCGTGCCAAAATTAAGTATAATATGCTTCAAAGGAACACACATTTTTAAAGAAACCAAGAAAGATTAATGTACACATGATAAGGAAAGCCTTGATAAATGTTATGTTGTATGTCACTTGTATAGCAGCTACCACCATAGGTAAGGCCTTGAAGCACTGTGGGTTTGAGCGCCGTTCGGAAGACCATAGTAAGAGATGTAAGAAGTGAAGAAAGGATATCTAAAATGCGTGTGTGCATTTTGAGCTAGCACAAAGGGGGGTAGGTTGTGGCTAGGCCGCTAGGAGCAACCCATAGTTATCAGGTGAGAGAATGGGTGCCATGACAGATTGTCAGCGGAGTGGGATAGTCATAATGGTCACATAATGTGAACGGCTGGTCCGAATTTTGCATGTGTCCCAGTTTTATTCATTTGAATGCAGTGATGTGTGTTTTGGGTGTATGTAATTAAGCAGTGTTTTTTGGGGGTTATGCAGGTGAGTGGGTCATGGCTGTGTGGGATACTGTTAAGTTTATAGTATACAACTATGGAAGTGGAAAACAGTGGCAAAATACAGTTGGGGAACCCACACCCTGGACCGTAAGGAAAGAAAAGCAAGTATGGCTGTGGAAAACAGTAGCAAAATATGGTTGGGAAACCCACAACCTGGTCCCTAAGGGATGAAAAGCCAGTATTGTAGTGGAAAACAGCAGCAAATTATGGCTGGGAAGCACTGTGGGAAGGTAATGCAATGTGCTGGAACAAAAACATAGCGAGAATCAAAAATGAAGACCCAAACTTGAAGCACAGTGGGAAAATAATGCACTGTGGTGGAACAAACCTACAACAAGATCCAAAAAAGCAGACCCAACACCAAAGAACAGTGGGAATTTGATACACTGTGGTGGAACAAAACAGCAGCGAGATTAAAAAATGGAGACCCAACCAAAAAGCATGGTGGGAAAGTAAGGCAATGTGGTGGAATGAAACAACAGCGAGATTAAAAAATGCAGACCCAAACCAGAAGCACAAAGGTAAGATAATGCAATGTGGTGGAACAAATGAACAACGAGATTCAAAAGTGCAGACCCAACGCAGAAGCACAGTAGGGAGATAATGCAATGTGGTGGAACAAAATAAGAGTGAGATTAAAAAATGGAGAAGTACATCAATGGCGTTGTCTCCTACCTGGTTGTAGCTGCAGCCTGTGAGGGCAAGACCTGGCAGGGCTGGGGGCGCCAGGGTGAACAGGCAAACAGGGATGGAAGGTTCCCAAGGAACATGCATTTTGCCTTCGTCCAAGGCTGCCCTGGAAGTCCTAAAGGCATTGGTTCTTAGATAATGTGATTCAAGGTAAGCACCATTCCGGTGTCAGGGTGGGTGAGAAGGGGGTCAGAGGAAGGAGGGCCAAGGGAGAGGAGGTGGGGCTTGAGTTACAGAGCCCAGGGAACGAACCTCAGCAAGTGGGGCTTGTAGAGAGTGGAATAAAGGCCCAATCACCTGCTTGGGATTATCCTGAAAATACTTCCAGATTCCTTCAGGCGATGTGTCCTAATAACCAGAGGACATTGAAATATGGAGAGATCTTAGCCACGTGGTATGGTGGCTTGTTCTGGAGTCATGTGACCCAAGGCAAGCACTAATCCAGTGTCATGGAGGGCAGGCAGGGAGTGGTAGGAAGGAGGGCTGAGGGAGAGGAGTTGTGGCGTGGGCCAAAAAACCTGGGGAACGGAGCTCAGAAAGTGGGGCCTGTAGAGGGTGGAATAAAGGCGAAGGTCCTGCTTGGGAGTATCCTGAAGTTACTTACAGATTCCTTGAGACGATCTATATTAAATGTTAAATGTTAAAGGTATTGGTACCGCGCACCGTCACCAACGTAATTGGTCCCCAGGCGCTCTGGTAGATCTGTAAACGATAAGGTGGGATGGGTTAGTAAGGTGAGGAGGGAGTAGGATAGTGAGAGGAGTGGTGTTCTGTTGGCAGCTTCAACTCGGTATACACCGGGTGCTGAGCTTTGGTGCGGGTATTGGATCGGTGTCAGTCCGCGTGTGCTGTTGCTCCGGCTTATGTGTTGTTGCAGTGTTGTGAAGTGCATGTGGCTTGTTGTGCGAGAGATGGTTGTGTGAGTTTTTGGAGTGAGATAAGTATGCAGAGTTTGAACTTATATTGGTTAGTCGGTTACATGACCTTTACCATGCTTACATTCACAGTTTTGTCCAAGTGTGCCACTTGTCGGCCTTCACAATCCCATCCAGATGCGGTGCATGCTAATGTTTAGCATTCCATCTAGGTGTGGGCATGCTAACATTCACAATCTTATCTAGATGCGGGGCAGGCTAGTGTTCAGAAATCTGTCTAGGTGTGGGCATGCTAACATTCACAATTTTATCTGGGTGATATATGGAAAAGTTATGTTTGTGTGCTTCATAACTATTACCTAATTATACACTTGCAAGGCAAGGTGGCGTTGAAGGGGGCATTGGTGTGTGATTTGATTATACCTTGTTCAACACAAGTCTATCAATAGACCTCCAAAATCTTCAGCCTCTAGCAGCATATAATATAACTGAAATAATGAGATTAATGTGGACCACAACCAGTGAAATGTGTTAATTTGGAAGACAATTAAAGAGATTTAAAGTACAGGCAAATGTATTCTCTCATGTTTCTGTGGTAATAAGGGCAGACCATACTCTGTTGAGAGGGATGGGTTAGCTGATGAACTGTCTATATAGCACCAGTAAACTAAGTACTAAATTAAAGGAACGCACAAGCAAACCAATATAAATATGTACCAATTACAACCTTTTCTACAATCCCAATTAAAACTAACAACAAGAAAACCTACAGCTGCAAAGGAAATATACAGAATAGGCAGAATAAATATCAAAAACACAGAAACTTAGATAATATGCCAACGTACTATATTCAGTCCCCAGGACCACGGTAAGTCCTTGTAATCATAGGCCTGACACCTGGTTCACTGGGTTACTCCCTAATCTTAGTTGTTGGTGCCTCAACCACATTGAGATGGTCTCTCAGACACTATGATTGGTTTGCAAATGTGTATTGACTGTCCTCTAGTAGGCTTGATGTGGCTCAATTGATCACTCAACATTGAACAGTGGGATTCGATCAGGCTTGTGACTCAATTTATGGCACAGGGGTATTCCTCCTAGACCCTGAACTGGGAGTGCACAGGTGTAATCAGAGCTCATTGGTGGTTTGCAAATAGTGGTACTAATCCACTAAAGCAAAGGGTAATGGCCATCACAGGGTGTCAAATGTCAGAGGTGGGTTGGTGTTGAGTGTCCTTTTTTTCTGATACATGTCCGGATCAGAGCGTTGAACATTTGCTTGTGTGAAGACATTCACAGCCTAGTCAGCCCCCATCTCGCATTTAATTTCCTGTGTGGCACATATTGACTGGATGTCATCACCCACATTCAATCCAGTGCTTTCTGGTTCTATCACATGCTTTGGTGAATATAATGCAATGCAATGTATGCTGTGTTATATAGCACCCTCCTGGCACCATTGGTGGCCTCACTGACCTTGACCCTGTAAAAATGAAAGGGGGAAGTCATTATTGGCACAGTGGGAGTGGCATATGCAAAACATTTGGTGTTCATTAGTGCAGGTCAGAAGTACCCAGTTCTTCTCTGTCAATCTGCATTCTATTTGTTTGGCAGATACATTTGGGAGTGTATTGTCCATAGGGAACAGACACAGATCTGATAGACTACATAACCTTGAGCCTGGTTACTTACTGATGTGGGATAATTTCATTGGGCTAAAGAGTAGAGCATAGTTATGCTTCAGGTAATGACTTATGTGTTAATGGGTAGACCTGTGGTAGCATATCCTGGGGTTATTTGTGTGCAGTATAAGGTGGGAGGAGATCTTAGAGGGGTGTCAGTTAGTTAGGAGATGGGGAGAGTAGTACAAGGCATAACCACCTGCAACCCTGCACTCCCATTACTGGTCTCTTGCAGTCAGGTCTCATTTCACTTGCTCATATCGCCACTTCTCTCTCTCTCTCTCTCTCTCTCTCTCTCTCTCTCTCTCTCTTTCCCTTTGTCACATAGATACTTTGAATTCTGTGTGCAGCAGAACAAGCATGTGAACGCTGGCAGATGAAACAGGGGAATCTGGAAGCTTCACTCAATTATCATCAATATTTGGAAGGGTTAAGGGTCATTGGCTCAGAGAAAGGGCTACTTGAGATTTGAGGGCCACGTGTCCCCATTTCACATTCTTGCGATGGTCGACAGGCTAAGAGACACCCCAAACCTCACTTCAGCATGCTCAGATGCTGTGCTTCATGGCCTGCTGGAAATTCTGCCTGTCAAGGCCAGGACCCATCTTGAGCAGGGCAATATTGGCTGTCAATGGTAGTGCCCATCTTGGGCAGGGCAAGAAGGTGTCAGTCATTCGTCGGGCAGGGGCCAGAATCTCTGCTGAGTGTGGGTTTCTATGTTTTGGTCTGGTGGTGTTTGTCATGTATATACCCAGCAGCCATGGCAGTCCCTTCATGATGCTTGACAGTTTGCTTTTGGTGAAGATCATGGAGTCATAGATTGAGCCACATAATCTGGTACACACCTGTGTGAAGCACATGTCTGCATCACACACCATCTGGACATTGACAATGTGCTGCATGTGTCTGTTGATATAAACATCTTTTGCCCTGGGTGGTATATGGGCAACATATGTGCAGTCCAGTACCTCAACTACGTTGGGGAAGCTGGCAGTTGCATGGAACCAGACATTGAACTGATTTAGGATTGTGTGGTTCGTGGGGAAGGCAATGTGGTGGTGCATACTTCTCAGCATTGCATATGTTACCTGTGAGAGGATGCAGGGTGTACTGGAAACTGCCTAGCACAAACATGGAGCACTCAATTAGTCTGACAATGGTAGTTCTCCTTCCATTATGCTTATAAAAGTAAGTCTGCTGTTTTCTGCATGTTATGCAGTGCACAAAGCCATTTTAGTGGCTACTTCCATGTGTGGCTTGTTGTGGGGCCTTCGTGGCTTATAAGGATGGTTGGTGCCTGCTGTACATATGCCTGATTTTATTTTGAGCAGGTGCATTTTTTGGATTAAAAGGTGGTGTCAAATCCAGTGCAAAGTTTCAGGAGCATTCACATAGGAATACTTCCAAAGCGTATATTTGATTTGTAAATTATGTTTAGTTAAATACGCATGGGTTATGGGCCTCAAACGTAGGAATGTTACGCCTGTGTTTGCTGGTGTGAAGTTAGAGGACACCCACATACAAAACCAGTATGTATTAGTGCGTAAATTCAAGCTCTAAACTGTGCATGCCTCGGATTGATGCCGTTGTTTAGCACTCCTGGGATTTGGAAAATGATGCCTTACATTTACGCCTTAGTTTTCCTCTACACCCACTGTACAATTACATCCAGAACTCCGATTAAGTGACTAAGCTTCCCCGTTTTATTTTCGATTCTTTATGATGGAAAACTTCTTCTATTTTAAAACTTGTGTAACGTTTTATATATCATAACTGAATGTATGTATCCTAACATCCATCCTGAGGGGTGAGGGCAGGAGCCCCCCCAGCACCCCAGCCCAGCAGAGGTTCCCGAGGAGAAAGAGGAAGCGAGCGCGCCGAGGGACAGGGCCTGCCTGACCCCGTCCCAACAAGTGCCTGACTTGCCCATGCCGGGCGCATCGCGGCACGAAAGCGAGGCTAAACCTCGTTTTCACTACAGGAACCGCCGGCAGGCGGATCGCCGGCCAACCCAAAGGCCATCCTAAGGCCTGTTGTGTGCCACACACCCCCCCACTCCTAACATCCATCCTGAGGGGTGAGGGCAGGAGCCCCCCAGCACCCCAGCCCAGCAGAGGTTCCCGAGGAGAAAGAGGAAGCGAGCGCGCCGAGGGACAGGGCCTGCCTGACCCCGTCCCAACAAGTGCCTGACTTGCCCATGCCGGGCGCATCGCGGCACGAAAGCGAGGCTAAACCTCGTTTTCACTACAGGAACCGCCGGCAGGCGGATCGCCGGCCAACCCAAAGGCCATCCTAAGGCCTGTTGTGTGCCACACACCCCCCCACTCCTAACATCCATCCTGAGGGGTGAGGGCAGGAGCCCCCCCAGCACCCCAGCCCAGCAGAGGTTCCCGAGGAGAAAGAGGAAGCGAGCGCGCCGAGGGACAGGGCCTGCCTGACCCCGTCCCAACAAGTGCCTGACTTGCCCATGCCGGGCGCATCGCGGCACGAAAGCGAGGCTAAACCTCGTTTTCACTACAGGAACCGCCGGCAGGCGGATCGCCGGCCAACCCAAAGGCCATCCTAAGGCCTGTTGTGTGCCACACACCCCCCCACTCCTAACATCCATCCTGAGGGGTGAGGGCAGGAGCCCCCCCAGCACCCCAGCCCAGCAGAGGTTCCCGAGGAGAAAGAGGAAGCGAGCGCGCCGAGGGACAGGGCCTGCCTGACCCCGTCCCAACAAGTGCCTGACTTGCCCATGCCGGGCGCATCGCGGCACGAAAGCGAGGCTAAACCTCGTTTTCACTACAGGAACCGCCGGCAGGCGGATCGCCGGCCAACCCAAAGGCCATCCTAAGGCCTGTTGTGTGCCACACACCCCCCCACTCCTAACATCCATCCTGAGGGGTGAGGGCAGGAGCCCCCCCAGCACCCCAGCCCAGCAGAGGTTCCCGAGGAGAAAGAGGAAGCGAGCGCGCCGAGGGACAGGGCCTGCCTGACCCCGTCCCAACAAGTGCCTGACTTGCTCATGCCGGGCGCATCGCGGCACGAAAGCGAGGCTAAACCTCGTTTTCACTACAGGAACCGCCGGCAGGCGGATCGCCGGCCAACCCAAAGGCCATCCTAAGGCCTGTTGTGTGCCTGTTTGGAGCCAGGGGCCACAAACTCTGCCCGTGCTGCTCCAGGTAAGCCACCTGCTGCATAGAAAGTCTAATTTTACAGAATATTACTTACGCTCTTGCCTAACCTAACTTGTTGCCACCTCACACGTTCGCATATATCTCTGCTGCCCCTGCCTATGAACGTGCCACCTGGCTACACCCTAGAACACTTTACACTGTGCCCAGCAAATTGCGTTGCACTGCTGCTGATCGCCCATCTGTGCCTCTTCGCATCTAGATGTCTCTGAACTGTACCTACCCCCTTGTCAACTTAATCTAGGTACCCATGATCCTATGCAGTTGAGCCCTTTGGTCGCTAACGGATTACTTGAACTGTGTTGTGCCTTATGGTCGCTAACGGACCACTTGAACTGTGTTGTGCCTTATGGTCGCTAACGGACCACTTGAACTGTGTTGTGCCTTATGGTCGCTAACGGACCACTTGAACAGTGTTGTGCCTTATGGTCGCTAACGGACCACTTGAACTGTGTTGTGCCTTATGGTCGCTAACGGACCACTTGAACAGTGTTGTGCCTTATGGTCGCTAACGGACCACTTGCTTGCGCATGCCATTTTTCAACCTAAATGTGATTACTGTTCTTAGGTGAACCCCTTGCCTACTTGCATCTACTTGCACATGCCATTCTTAGCCTGAGTTGCGAATTCAGGTAAACCCCCTGCCTAACTACACATGCCAAACCGTACAATGTACCTCAGCAAGAGCCAAACAACCACCCTACTGTATCTCCTCATACATATATTACACCTTACCACCTTCATTGCCACCATAACCATGTACCCTGCAGAAAATGCACCCTGTCCAACCCTAGAAAGAAACACTAGACTACGAGCCAGACTACCCCGTCTCTACGAGCCCATCTACCACAACAAGAGACCCACCCTGCAACACACCAAAATCCACCCGAGCCACATCACACCCTGCTACAACTCCACCCTACCCAAACTTATCCCTATAACAATCCAGGATACACCCAACACTACCACTATATCCGGAGCGTTGATCAACGCCAGATCAATAATGGCCCACGCCACAGAAATAGCAGACACCTTATCCTCAAACAACCTCGACCTCCTAGCTATCACTGAATCATGGCTGCACGAAGCAGCAGGCCCAGCACTCTCAATAGCCATTCCAGAAAATTACCAAATAATCAGAATGGACAGGCCCAACAACAGAGGAGGCGGCCTAGCCATCATAGCTAAAACAAACCTCGAGCTAAGACCACTGCCTCAAGCACCTCTCAAATCCTGCGAACTCCTAGCAGCCAAACTACCCATCTCCAACTGTCGCACCTTAACCATCCTTCTAATATATAGGCCACCCGGCCCCATTGGCTCATTCGAAGCAGACCTATCCAGCCTCCTAGCCAACAACATAAAAGACACCACCCAAATATTATTGCTAGGCGACTTGAATCTAGGACTAAACGACCCTGACGACAAATCAGCACAAGCCATAGCCAACATGCTAGATGAACACGGCCTAATCCAAAGAGTGCTCACCCCCACCCATAATAAAGGTAGGACCTTGGACTGGATCGCCACTCTAAACTGCGACACCGTCATTACCAAAACCACTCCCCAGCACTGGACAGACCATTACCTCATTGACTTCACCTTATCTCTCAATAAAGAAGTCATCAAAGGAAAAATCATGGCACCACCACTACCCACTAGAGCAAAAAAAAACATAACCCCCGACAACCTCCTACCACTACTACTGCCAACCCTCAATGCTCTCCCCGATAATCTAAAACCAGAACTCCTAGTAGAAAACTATAACAATACCATAAAAAAAGGACTAGACATCATTGCCCCTCTAAAACTGCAAAAAAGCAAACAGCAAGCCCACCTGAACACCTGGTTCACCCCACATCTGAAAGAACTTAGACTGCACAAAAGGAAACTTGAAAGCCAATGGCGCAACTCCCCCACAGAAGAGAACAAATCACAACTCAAACTTTGTGCAAACAACTACAAAAAAGAAATCCTACTCACCAAAAAGAAACTATTCAATGAAAGAATCGAAAAATCGAGCTCCAACACCAGAGAACTATTTGCTATATTAAGGGAACTAGAATCCCCGATACCCCCACCAGACAATATAATTAAGGATAAAGTATGGTGCACCAGCGTCCAAAACGCACTAACTAATAAAATCAAAAGTCTCCAAACCAAAATCGCTCTGAAAAAAGACTCTCTCACCACCAATGAAACATCTCCCAGCGACCACGATAAAACAGCCAACTGCCCAGGCCATAATCTCTTCAGATTTACCAAAATATCTATCCCAGAAACAGAAAAAATTATAGCCTCACTTAAACCATCTAACTGCAAAGGCGACAACTGCCCTCCCCAGATAATCAAGGATGCTGCTAGGGATCTAGCCCCCTTTATAACCAAGCTGATCAACGCATCTTTCTCCTCCAACACCATACCAAGCAACCTCAAAGAATCTTGGGTCCTGCCTCTCCTCAAGAAGCAAACCCTAGACCCCGCTATCCCCACCAATTACAGGCCCATCACCACGGTGCCATTCCTGTTAAAGATAATAGATAGAGTAGCATACCTGCAGATTCAGCAATATCTTGAAACTCACAAACTACTAGGCACCCACCAATCAGGCTTCAGACCGAAGCACGGCACTGAGACAGCCTTAATCGATCTTAAAACCCAGATCAATGAGATTAACGACAAAGGGAACACTGCCATGTTACTACTCCTCGATCTGTCGGCAGCATTTGACCTGGTGGATCACGCAATCCTGTGCGAACACCTGGCCTCAGCAGCCCACTTCTCGAAAGAGGCTATAGCCTGGATCCAATCATTCCTGGACAACCGAACTATGAGGGTCTTCTCCACCCTAGCCTCAGCAGACCCCATTAAAATAACCTGTGGGGTGCCCCAAGGCTCCTGCGTCTCTCCCACCCTCTACAACATCTTTACCAAGCCCCTATTTGACAAGCTGGACAGACTGGGTGTCTCATATACCAATTATGCAGATGACACCCAGATCCTCATACCCCTTTCAGGCAACTACGCTTCAGATACGGCCTTGGTAAACAAAATATATCTCATCATTCAGGCATGGATGGCCACACACGGTCTATGTCTAAATGATGAGAAAACCGAAATCCTGCTCCTCGGATCCAATACCAATCTCAAAAAACTCAGTTCTAACTACAAGGCCTTCAACATTGATGGCAATACCATCACAGTGGCCAAAACAGTGAAAACACTAGGCTTTCACCTTGATGCAACCATGTCACTAAAAAAACAAGTCAACTCACTAGCATCCTCCACCGCCTACACATGCAAGCTAATTAGGGCAAGTAGAGCCTTCCTCACCCAAGCTAGCTGCATCATCATAGCCAACGCCCTAATACTATCCAGACTGGACTATTGCAACGCCATGTACCTAGGAGCCAACAAATGCATAACCAACAAACTACAGACACTACAAAACAACGCTCTCAGAACAGCCCTCAACCTACCTTCTAAGGAACACATCTCCAACAAAAGAAGAGAACACAAATGGCTTAAAATCCATGACCGCATCTCCCTCAAAACGGCATCACTCACCCACAAATGCTTAAACAACACAGCCCCCCCCTATCTCGCATCCAGAATAAAGAAAAAAACGTCCTCCCGCCCCACCAGATCGATCAATTCCTACTGCCTGCAAGTACCCAATTTCAGACAAAAGAAAACCGGCGGCAGCAGCTTCCCTGTCCTGGCAGCCCAACACTGGAACGCCCTCCCACTCCACATTAGGACTGACCAATCCTACTTTAGCTTCAGGCGAAACACCCTCACTTGGCTGCGGGCCAATGATCCTCACGACTAACCCTGCCATCTAATCTGATCATGCCAGTGCTATAACCTGACTACCATGTACAGCCTTAAATTTGTAAATATGTAAATGCAACCGAACTGCCCCTATGCACAGTATTAATATGTAAACCTGTAAGCTTTCGCTCAATTATATGTATATATGCACATCCCACACAATGTAACTGTAAATGCAATGCTCTTTTTCTCATGCCTATCTTATTCTGTAACCAAGTTTTTATGCAATCCTATCTTCCTGACCTCTGTTGCGCCCTGTTACCCCTGGGTTTTGCGCGCTATACTAAATAAATAAACAAACAAACAAACAAACAAGTATGTAACTATTTGTATGTTTATAATTTTAAATGTAGTGTGAAAGGTTAATTTACCATATTCACTTAATAATACAAATAAAAAAATAAAAAAAAATGCTTGTGTTGCATTTTGGCATATGTTGTTTACTTTGGCTCATCACATTTGCCACAACGAAATATGTTGTCACCTATAGATTGTTTGTAAAGCCAGCGAGGAGCAGCGTGTGACTGGGCTTGTTAGCCTTGCAGTAGCTATTCTCCTATTACTAATTGAATGAAGAAGAACACGTGTACCGAGACTTTGTTGCCACAAACACCAGGGTAATTATGCACAACTGGACCTTCACTGCATGATCGCAATGGAAATCAACACCACCTTCCCAAGGACACAACCTAAATATGATACATGACTGGCTCCATGTCTGCATTTTTATGTTCTGCTAAATGCTGCAATCTCAAGCGTGCCCCTTCTAATTAATACATATGTAGGAAATCAAAGAGTTGTTTATTGAGGAGTTTTTTTTTTTCTAAAAATAAATAAATGTCTACGCGTGAATGGCATTCTAAAATGTTCAAGTAAAAATAATACAGAACTATAGCCGGGCTTTGCTTTACCGGCCCATTAGGCAATGTAATTCTTCTGGCCAGGGTACTATAAGAATAGCATCTGTAGCCATCCTATCACATTTCCACTTGGCCTCTGTGGTTTGCCTGTAAATCGCTGCCAATGTGTCAGTGTGACCCATTTACGTGGTTGAATCATCAATATTTACTACCTCCTGGTTTGGTAAAATGTTAACAATTCACTCATCACCCTTCCTTGTACCGTCTATGCACTGAATGACATTCACAATCACTGCTATGCATGATATATTTCACATGCACATGCTTTCGCATGTTGATATTACCTTCACACATGTGTTAAGAGCATGCTCATCGAGGAGCTAGCAACACAGAGCACTGCAGCTCCACTCTTGTTCGCAGCTGATTCCTGAAAAAGTGTGTTGCCTGAGCAGCCTCTGGGGCTCCATCTTAGAGTCCAGGAACGAGATATAAGTCCAGGAGGTGACATTTCTTTCCCGATGATGTGCTCCTCCGTAGCAACACATGTAGCACTTTAAGTATGATCTACAGTAATATCCTATGTAGTGCTTTAAGTATGATCCACAGTAATATCCTATGTAGTGCTTTAAGTATGATCCACAGTAATATCCTATGTAGTACTTTAAGTATGATCCACAGTAATATCCTATGTAGTGCTTTAAGTATGATCCACAGTAATATCCTATGTAGTGCTTTAAGTATGATCCACAGTAATATCCTATGTAGTGCTTTAAGTATGATCCACAGTAGTGCCCCATGCAGTGCTTTAAATATTATTGTCTGTAGCAGCAAATGTAGTGCTTTACGTATTATCCTCAGTAGCAGCATATGGTTCTTTTTAAGTATGGTCCCCAGTAGCAGCACATGTACTACTTTAACTGTTATTCTAAGTAGGAGTGCTTGTAGCACGTTAAGTGTGATTCACTGTAGAAGCACATGTAGTTCTTTAAGTATTATCCTTAGTAGCAACACATGTAGCACTTTAAGTGCTCATGTAGTACTTTAAGTATGATCTTCAGTAGCAGCATGTGCAATGCCTAAGGAACGATTCTTTGAAGTAGTACATGTAGCACTTTATGTATAGAAGCAGCATATGTAGTGTTTTATTTAAGTATTATCCCCAGTAGCAGCACATGTAGTGCTTCAAGTATGTTTCTCTGTCGCAGCACATGTAGTGATTTACATATTATCCTTAGTCGCAGCACATGTAGCACTTTAAGTATGATCCCCAGGAGCAACACATGTAGTGATTTAAGGATAATTCTCTGTAGCAGCCCATGTAGTGCTTTAAGTATTATCCTCAGTAGTCGCACATGTAGCTCTTTATCAGGGGATCTAGGGCAGGGTGAGTCCTTTTCAGTCTCTGCTCTACCAGCCCATGGAAGTTTACTAGCAGAGTAGTAGGCTTTGGTACTCAGCAAGGTCACCTCCAATGTTCAATGGGGGAGGGGGGGTGGGAGGATAGGGAGTATTGCATTCCTCTACATTGGAACACCTGTCTTCAACTCAGGCAGAGGGCTTTGGAAATGAATGTTCTTTCAACAGGATCCACATGAATTCTTCCTGATGACCTTGTAGTACCAAAATTGAATGAACAAAGGAATGGCCACTTTTATAGAGAAAAGGCCACTTGGGAAAAAATATAAATAAAAGAATTTGTGCTTTTCTATTGCAATTCATACCGAGGACCATCCTCTAACTGCGGGACCGGGATTCAAACCGGTGACGGTCTGTGTTTTCTTGCTTCCAGGACCGTCTGGTTGCCCCTAAACTATCCTCTGGTCCAATTCCTTCTTTAAGTAGTTTGATCCCTGTTTTTGAGACAACAGGCCCTTGACTCCTACTTTCATACCCAGAGTGCCTTGTTCTGCAGGAAGTGGACAGGAAAGGAATGAGAGAAAAGCCTCAGAGAATCAACATATATGAATCCTACTTCAAGCATGCTTTGCTCTCTGACTGCCCTAACCTAACCTCTTTCTCAGCCTGCAGCTTCAAAGTGTCTCTGGTGTGCAGCTCCCTAGTGTGAGTCAGGTCATTGATATGGAATGACCTCTTCTAAGCCAGGTTCCCAGGAGATCTCCTGTTATGCGTTACTGGGCTAGGCAGGGAGGAGTTACCCAGCCTCCCAGTGAGTCAGCAGAGGCAGGCACCCTCCTATCTGTTGTCGCATTTACTGGAAATCAGTCAGTGAGGTACCTTTAATCAATATCACCTGTCATAGCTTGTCTGAACTCACAGGGTTGACACGGATATGCTACAGATATAGATTAAATACGGTTCTGACCTATCAGCCACCATTCCAAAATGTAGGTATGGCTTATAGTTACAGATGATCCTGCCACCAGATGGTAGTTTAGCATATTTATTCTGGTTTGGTAACATAGATGTGATCTTAAATGAAATCTCTGCAATGCAGTGATGTTGTTGTCACAGCTCTGTCAAATAGTTTCCTGTGACATCTGAACCTGTTCTTTGTCACTTGAGAGCAGGAGCTGTAGATCAGGATATTGATGCAGCAGGGCACAGGTGTAGACTATGTTTTGGGATGGAGTTGAATAAAAGGGGATCTAGTTAGTACACCACCCTTTCTGAAATGGATCACCCACATACGTTCGTTTTTAAAATAAAAAATGCTAGGACTTTTAAACTCTTGCTCAATGGCAATCCTTCACACAGGGTTAATTATTATAGTAATGAGTACATTGATTTGCCCAAAATAGGGCTTATATAAGCTTCAGATAGTGCACAATAGACCCATTCAAACATTGCTGGGGGTTAAATAACTATAATTGCCCTCTTCAGCTAAAAATTGAACAGGCTCAACATAAAGCAAGAACTTGGGTTCCAAGAAATATTTTGTTTGTGGAAGGACCGGCTGGATTTGGACCACAATCTTTTACAGCAAGAGATGTTCCTTATTTCACTTTCAGAACATTGCAAAGCTCTCATGAACACAGCTTGGTGATGTTTTGAGCCTGCAAACAGAAATGAGTGGAAAGATTTTTTTTCAAGTCTGGGGAGTCAATGTGTGCAATTCTTTGCAATCAAGCCTTGGTCTAGTAATCACCTATGGGCATTCTATATGCTAAGCAAAAAGCATATTTCAAAGGAAAATAGTAGTTTGTGCTTTGATTAGAATTGCAATGCCATCATGAATATAAGTAACTTCATTGGCTGTTTATATGATATTGTTTAATATTTCAAATGATCTTGTTTAATATTTTTGTAATATCTGTGGGCACTAAAAAGCTAAGCTCTTTAGTATGTTTGCACATAAGTATTTCAATATAAGAAATTAAATACTACCGCATGTTGGAAGTCTGGCAACCCCGACAGAAATATGAGAAAGTTCCAGAAGGGCTAAAATAGACCATTTTCGGAATTGCCAATACCGGCTCAGTCTCTGCAAATTGACTTATGTCTGGAGAAGGGATATATCTCGAGGACTAGACAAGATTATTGTTTGGACTCAAGAGGTTTATTTGAAAGTCACAATTTTCTTTGAACAAAATGTTTCCGTTCGTTTTGGGAACTTTCAAAGACTTCTGAACCTTTTAGGTTAATGTCTGAATGCCAACCGCCCCCCCCCCCCCGCCCCTCCACCTTGGGAGAAGTAACCTTAGTCTAAGCACCAGCTGAAAATACTTTATTCTTCCTTTCCTTAGCACAAGGTTAGTCATAGGTTATAATAGGTTTTGCAGGACAGAGCTTTGTTTTGAGACATCCCAACGACCACCGGTTTATTATTTCGTAGTTTAGGAAAACCATTTTAGACATAGGGACTAGAGAAGGTTGTTTTTCCTTGTGCGTTGGCAAATAAAGATTTCTTTAACTATGTACTTGTGCCTGTCTCCTATAACTGATCTTCCACAACTAGAATGACATTTTCTGGTGTAAAATCAATGGATTCCTATGTAATCCGCTGCTTTTTATTCTAACAAAAAGCAGGTGTATTCCATAGGAATCCACTGTTAACACTGCCTGACATCCGTAAATGGCAGGCGAAATATACTGATTTTGCACTGATGTGTGCAAAAGGAAGGTGAAAATTCACGTTCACCTGTATTATGCGCCTCTCACTTGCACTCTGCAGTGCAAATGATGAAAATTCACTGTGGTGGGGGTCTGCTTGCCTTTATTTAAAATTAGCTCCATTTTGTTGCTGCTCCTGGCGTAAGCAAACGATGTTTCTTCTTGTCAAATAACAGACCACAACATCAATGTACATGAATTAGTCTGATATACTGTACAGCCTTGGTGGAAATACTGGTTCAACACCTACAGGTCATTTCTACTGGATTCATGTACACCAAATACTTTTCAGTGCATTGAACTTCATATGCTCACTAGCAAAACATTCTACTGTTGAAAAATAAAAGGCAAATGAAACCAGAACTGTAATCCATGAAAACGATATGCATTGCAATTCAGTAGTTGACAAAAAGAAAATCGGGATGGAGTTGAATAGATGTGCAAATGATTTAATGAAATGCTCACTGGGGAGAACATTAACTAGTTATGGATAGCAAAGAATATCATTCAGTTACCTTCTCAAAATAACAGAAGAAATTACCCAACACTTCTGGAGAAATACAATTCTGGAGCTATTACTAGCCAATCAAAATTGGAGAGAACGTCAAGAAAATGAAATACAAAAAAAATGCATAATGAGATCATGGGTGCCCTTATTTTCATTTCATTCTCGAAAGTAAGTAACAACATCACCAAATCGTGTCTGCTTTTGCAATAAGGCTTCCCCTATTACTGAAATTACTCACATGGACATTCTGCAAATTCAAACTTGATTATTACTCAGGATTTTTGAGGTACCTGAGCTGTGCCGTTACATTGGATAATAATAGCAGCTATAAAGACCTGGAGTAGATGGTTGATTTCCTTTGGCCAATAAGAAACGAGAGGTGCTGGCAGCAATCGTTAGCAGGGTGACATTCTTGATGGCAAAGAAGAATCCATGTTGTTCTCCCGGCCAGCTCCATTCATCTTTCTCACCCTACACTTATCTCTGCCAGCATTGCCTCCTTCTGCTAACTGCCTCTTTCTCAGCCTCATCCCACCAGCTTGTCCTCCTTCACCGTGGTTTATCTCTGACTCCTCCTCTCATTACAGAAATGGGGAGATGACTTCACATGTGAGGCCACCGTGAATCTGTAGGTTGACAGTCAATACTAAAAAATGTGTTTCCGTCTTCACCACAAACATTCCTAAAATGCACCTTGTAGGAAGCTCGTGAGATGCAGCATCACCGTAGTCTCACGAGATCCTGTCCAGGAAGCGCACTGAGCAGCGCAAAGTGGGAAACAGGCAGTGCAAGGCGCCAGTGAAACAAGCAGACATGCTCCTGGCGCTCCTGCTGCTTAAGGTCCCTAAGACTGCCACAGAGCCACCAGAACCAGCCTGGACCCCAGAGACGGGACCCTGCCTCCAAGCAGCACATACATACTTTATGGACTGATTTACAGTGATATCAGTTGCTGCATGCGTTAGAGTTGAATAAAGTCTGTTGCTTCAAGCTACTTGTGACCTGATTATTATACAAGATATTTGGCGATGACGACAGGATTTGACATCCACAAATCACCATGGAAGGAGCAACACCTCCCCCGCTGTTCCTGCAAACACCAGGTAGGCCTGCGATCCCATGGCCACAATGCCAACCCATTTTTGCGACATACGTAGAGGCACTAGGAGGTGCGAGGTAAACAGCTGCGAGGCGCAGAGCAATGTTATTGAATGTCCTGGGCGTAGATGGACAACGTGTCGTCACTAGCCTTATGCCTGAAGCAAGTGCAGATGAGAATGACGATGTGTACAAGGAGGCCATGAGGAGAATTGTGAAGTGGTTTGCCAGTAAGAAAAACACAGTTCTGCACAGAATAAGATTTTATGGATGCAAACAAGAAGTGTCAGAACCCGTGGACGATTATGTAACCAAGTTGGGAGAACTAGCTGCACTATGCAACGTTGGCAATAATGCTGAAATAATGATCTACGGCATGATAAAGGTCCACATCAACAGCAGAAAGGTGCAAGACACATTTATTTTGTAGAACAAACTTCAACTTGATAAAGCTGTAGAGATAGTGAGGGCCGTAGAAGAGACTGTGGGGCAATGGAAAGAGTTTGCAGCAGCTCCGACCCAGCAAAGGTGCAGGTGATAAGGTTTAAAAACAGAAAAGAGAAATAAGTGGCCGACTCAAAAGAAGGGAAGTGGGGAAGGAAGGAACCACTAAAGTGTTACAGATGCACCAGCAAGAAACACCTAACCAATGACAGAGAATGCCCAGCGAGGGACAAGGAGTGCTCTGTCTGCAAGAAAATCTGACATTTTTAATTGGTTTGCAAATGGCGCAACAAAATAGTGACATACATCAATACACACACAATGTGGAGGCAGATATCAATCATGTTAATGGTGAACACCCCAAGAGCCAGAAGAGAGAAGCGCCATTGTGTTATCAGAGTGAAAGGTATGGGGACAAGAGTGATGGCTAACTCAGGCTCAGATTTGATCATATTACACTTAGACACATACAAGGAAACTATAGGAACGTACAGAGTGGAAGTACTCAGCATGCACTACAAACCTACCATGTTTGGAGGTGCATCAGTGAACCCTTTAGGGCACATTAAGGGTGTTGTGGAGTTCAAAGGAAGAGAGACCACAATGAGAGTATACCTGTCAAAAGAACGCCCAGCCGTCCTAGGATATGACGACCAAGCCAAACTCAAAATCAAACGACCCCAGCACAGAAGATCAGGTATTGGCAGTCAAAACAGGAGGAGTGTCGGTGGTGAAAGAAGACTTCCCTACATTGTTTTCAGAAGGTCCAGGGAAAATTAAGAACTTTGTCCACAGCTAATGCTCAAAGCCAATGCCGTTCCTGTAAAGACTAAAGTGTGGCTGGTACCAGAGACTGCCAGGGACATACTCAAAAGTCAACTCAACAAAATGGTGAAAGAGGGCACCATCGAAGAAGTCGAAGCCTCAGAGTGGCTAAGCCCGGATGTGCTGAACAAAAAGCAAAACTCTCTAGAGTTTGCATAGACCTTCGCAGCCTCAGCCTGGAGGTCATTTTAGACAGCTACCCCCTCCCCAGAATAAATGAATTAATCCCCATGATGAAGGAGGCCAAAGTGTTTTCAAAGCTGGACATGTGGGGTGCACATCATCAAATCCATCGTCATAAAGACTCCAGGCCCCTCACAGCATTTTTCACCCCGTTTGGGATGTACCTGTTCACTAAGATGCCTTTCGGTCTGTTGTCACCAGCTTTGGCCTTCCAGCGCATGATGGACTCACTACTGCAAGACATAGGAAATGTCTCCTACTTTCAGAATGACATACTGGTTTACGCAGATGACGAGCACATGCATGGCGTCATATTCAGAAATGTACTCACCAAATTCCCGGAGTAAAGCTGAGGTTTGAGAACTGTGTCTTGAAGTCAAAAGGAGTCGAATACCCGAGGTACAAAATATCCACCAAAGGAATTAGCCCCAAGCAGAACCTTGTATAGCCTATAGTCAAGGCTCCAGAACCTACCAAATAGGATGAAGTAAGATCATGCATGGGATTTGCAGAATATTATGCCAAATTCATCTCAAACTTTTCAGAAGTCACTGCCCTGCTGAGAGACCTGCTCAAAAACGGAGCGTAGTTCACCTAGTATGAGGCCCAGCAGGAGGCTGTACAATGCATAAAAGGACGGATAGTGGAAGCATCGTGCCTACAGCTGTTTAATCCCGCGTGGGACACAGTCGTCACCACATTTGCCAGCGTGTGCAGTCTAGGGGCTGTGCTCACCCAGAAGAAAGCTGAACAGAACACGTGGTGGTGTTTGCCTTTCAAAGCCCAATCCAATGCTGAGAAGAACCACTCCACTGTAGAAAAGGAGATGTTAGCCTGTGCATGGGCAGTGGAACATTTCAGGACTTACTTATGGTTACAACATTACAGTTAGTTATGGATTATAAGCCCCTTAGCCACATACTTAATCCCGGAGGAACAAAGTCATCCACACCCTGACTGGCACGCATTGCAGCAAAACTTCAAGAATATATGTTTGAGATAACTCACTGTATGTCCAGGCTTCCGAGAAAAAAAGAGAGAGTCACCACATTCCAGCAAGACAAATGCATTGTCATATCTATCCACGATCTGAGATGTCCAGATTTCTTGGAATAAGTGAAGGTCACTGGAACGAGGATGAAAGTAAAGACTCCACCATGGTGAGACTCAGAGAGTGGGTCAGGAGCGGGTGGTCAGAAGAAAGAGCCATTCCGGAAGTCATGAGGCCTTACTGGAAGGTGGTGGAAAAGTATCAGAAGCAAAAGGTCTGATCCTCAAGGGTGACCAAGTAATACCCCCAATAGGTATGAGAAGAGTCATCCTGTGCAGAGCCCACTCAGGGCATTTAGGAAACACCATGATGTGCCGCTGAGTAAGAGAGGCATACTGGTGGCCCGCAATGCATCAAGATATCCACTCCATGATTGAGGGATGCCATAAGTGCATGAACAGTGATAAACGGTTGAAAACCAGACACGCCCACAATGATTCCCTCAGAAAACCCTGAAGCAGTCTGGCACAAAGTGGGACTGGATTTCATTGGTGCATTAGAAGTGATGGCTCCCGAACATCGGTACGGACAAGTAATGGTAAACTTTCTGTTGAAATGGGTAGAAGCAGAATTTGTCCCTAACATTACCACCACAAAAGTTATTGAAGTTCTCACATCCATCTTTCAGAGGGAAGGCCTCCCAAAGACATTGTCACAGACAACGGGGTCCAATTCATGTCATGAGAGATGGAGTCATTCATGCAGAGACACAACATAAGGCAGAGGAAGACTGCGTTGTACCACCCCCGGACAAATGGATTGGTTGAGAGGGAAAATAGGTTTATCCAAAGGGCGATTCAGTCAAGGAAGCCATAGCGGCCCACAGGTTACCCCAATGGAGTCCCCAAGTGTCGCTGTTTCGCATGCTGAGGGGGAGCAGAGCGGAGTGCACACTGGTACCACCAATGTTGATCAAAGTGAAAGAAGATGATGAAGTAAACATGGAAGAAGTTGTGTGGAGGTTGGAAAATAATAAAATGCGAATGAAGAAGTGGAGCAATCGGAGAAGAGCGATCAAAGGTTGTGAAGTCAGGGAAGGAGACTGAATTAAAATGTGTCTACCATGTAAAGACCAAACGACAGGGTCAAAGTTCAGCAAGCCCATAAAAGTGTTACACAGAGAGATCAATCACGTCTGCACTGTAGATGGCTGCACGTGGAACATGGAACGTGTGGCAATTTTTGAAAGGCCTCAAACCACTGAGAGAGCGCTAGACAAGTTCAATCCCTGCAACCGCCAAGAACGTGCTGCAACAAGAGAACAAGGACTACAGGCATCAACAAGAGATGTCATAGAAAATGAGATAGAAAGCGAGTCGCCGGAATTGTCTCATGAAGCGAAGCAAGTACCGGATGCAAGGAGTACAAAGGAGAGTCATCTGAGGAGATAGCACAGAAGACCAGTGAAGTATGATGACTTTATTATGGAATAGACATCATTGTTGTTTGAAGGGAGGTGTGGTGAAAGCTCGCAAGATTTGGGCACCGCTGTAGTCTCTCAAGATCATGTCCAGGAAATGCGCCGAGCCACGCAAAGTGGCAAACAGGCGGTGCAAGGCGCCAGTGACACGTGGCAGGCCTGCTCCTGGTGTTCCTCCTGTTTAAGGACTTTAAGGCTGCCACAAAGGCAACATAACCAGCCGGGGACCCCAGAGACAGCACCCTGCCTCACCTTTTATAGTGATATTAGTTTCTGCAAGCGTTAAAGTTGAATAAAGCCTGTTGCTGCAAGCTAATTTTGACCTGATTATTATACAACCATCGGGTGCTAAAAGGGAGCTTTCACTCACAGCTGTAGGACAGTACAGGTTTTTACCAGCCCCTCACTCTCATTATGCATCTTTCCTTTCCAGACTGGAGGGACACTGTGAATATTTAACCTTAGAAATAAGATGCAGGTTATTGCACTCAAGAAATAACATGCATGCATAATCAATGAAGAAAATGCATATTTCAGTTCAGTGCCAACATTAAGTACAATATGATTCGAAGGAAACAACATTTTTAAATCAACCAGGATCAATTAACGTACACAAAATAAGGAAAGCATTGATACATGTTATGATGTTATATGTCACTTTTATACCAACTACCGCCATTGGTATGGCCTCAGAAGCACTGTGGGGTTGAACGTCCTTCGGAAGACCATAGTCAGTAATGTAAGGAGTAAACTTGTTTGATATAAACCATATACCATGCCAATAATAAAGGTTTTAAAAAAAGAAACAATTTCTTAAAAGTGCATGTGCATTTTTAGCAAGCAAGAAATTGGGTAGGGAGTGGCTAGGTCCCTAGCAGCAACCCATGGTTATCAGGTGAGAGAATGGGTGCCATGACTAATTGTCAGCAGAGTGGGATAGTCAGGAGGGTTAGATTATGTGAAGGGCTGGTCTGAATTTTGCATGAGTCTCAGATGTATTCTATCAGATGAGGTGCTGTTCATTTTGGGTGCATGTAATTGAATAGTTTTAATTGGGGGGTATGCAAGTGAGTGGGTTGTGCCCATGCGGGATACGGATTGGGTTTGTAGTATGTGACAGTATTTAACAGTAGCAAAATACAGTTGGGAATGCACTACCCTGAATCCTAACCGAAGAAAAGTAATTATGGCAGTAGAACATCATAGCAAAATACAGTTGGAAAAACCACACCATGGACCGTAAGGGACGAAGGAAAGTATGGTGGTGGAAACAGCAGCAGAATACAATTAGGAAACCGAAACCCCGGACTGCAAGGGAAGAAAAGCAAGTATGGCTCTGGAAAACAGTAGCAAAATGCATTTGGAAAACCCAAAACCTGGAGACTAAGGGAAGGTATTGCAGTGGAAAACAGGAGCAAAAAATGTCTGGAAAGCACTGTGGGAAGATAATGCAATGTGGTAAACACAAAACAACAGCCAGTTTCAAAAATGCAAAACCAGGTCAAGAGGGAGACCCTGTGGCACAAGTTAAAGAACTTGAAGTGCCCCGGCTGGATTCTGCAAGTATTGATGAGCCTACATAGTAATAAAAGCGCCAGGGTCAGACTTAACAACGAGGGAGAGGCCACTGATCCTATCTGTATCAACATGGGAGTAAAACAGGGCTGTGTTGGTGCACCTATGTGCTATAACTTGTACATAGCTGATCTGTTACCCCAGATGGCAGCCAAAGCAAATTGCCGACCAAAATTGGGGGTTACCCCTATTGTAGGGATGCTTTATGCGGACGACCTAATTTTGTTTGATCGTACGTTGACACGAGTAAAGAGCATGTTAGAAGAGCTGTCTCTCTACTCAGCGGAGCTGGCACTCACCATTAATCTTAGGAAAACTAAGATCTTGGTAATAGCCAAAAGCGGCCCTCGTCGGTCAACAGTTGAGACTAGCTTAGGGAGTGTAAGTATCGACCAATGATATCCATACTTGGGTTTGGACTTTGATACTCAACCCAATTATAATTTGATTATCTCACAAAAAAAGAGGCGGGCAAAACTCCTCACATTACAGGCCTGTAAATTTGCCAAAAGTACAGCAGGGTTTAGCATTGTGGGGATTATTAAACTATAATCAACAGTGTTTCGTCCCAGCCATCTTGTATGGCTTGGAGCCATTAGCTAATCAGGATATGAATTGGCTTAATATACTTGAGGGCCAGTACTGGCGAGCAGTTTTTGGCTTGGGCCCGGCCTGTTCTGTCCAGTACATTAGGCTACAACTGGGTTTAACATCCCTAAAAGGTATGGCACTGCGAGCCCGAGGTGCTTTCTACTTGAAAGCAATCTCCTCCCCTCCTTGTAAATTGTTAAGCCTGGCCGGTATTAATTTTGACACTGAAAGATCACCTCAAGGAAACAGTTATAAATAACTAAATTAATCCCTCTTTGCCGATATAGACTGGTCCCATGACAAGAAGCGGCTTATGCCATTTATTCACCCGAAAAAATCTTTCATACAAAAAATGAATAGATGGGACTGGACTCAGAATTATATACATCTGTCAACTTTGAAGGGGTACGAAGCTGTAACTCATGTAATCCACAGATACAGAAAGCCTCAACAATACTTGCTACTGTGCCCAGACCGTGAGGTACGCCAGTTTATGTTAAGGATGCGGAGGAATCAGCTACAGGTCCTAGCAGTCATTGGGCCACGTTTGGGTATTCTACCCAAGGACAGGAGCTGTCGTATCTGTGAAAAGGGAGAACATTTAGAAACGTCTAGGCACGTTTTGACCGCTTGCCCCCGTTTGGGCTCATTGTACATGAGCATGTTGGGAAAACTAGTTAACAATTATGAGACTATTAAGGGAGAGTCCTTTTGGGATTATTGTTTAAACTCGGTCTCAATTAGGACTCAACTGGCTTTATATAGGGTTTGGTTTGAAGTCAAAAGCTTACTACCCACTCTGCCGGCTTTAGTGGACACGTGTGGGGATTCTAAGCAATCCCAGGTACCAGTTATTATGCTCGATGCCTGAAACTGAGGCTTCGTTATTTGGTTGATACCTGGTTCCTAATTGTCTGTGTTCATCTGTGCAAGGCATTTAGTTTTGCAGAGGAACATGATGTCATATACATAGTGGGCCACACACTTTACCTATTGCATCCCTGTATCCAACTCCTGCATTGCATTGTAGCATTATCCTTATCTTTGTATTGTATGGTATACTTGTACTGTATTGTATCTGTTTATACGCATAACTTGATTTAATTTTATATAACTTTTAACTTTTATATAATTTTTATTAATTTGTAATTAAGGTGTAATACGTTTGTATTAAGTTTTTACGTATTTGCCTTTTATGTAAAGTTCAAATTTGAACTAAATCACAACAAATTAAATAATAAAAAAATGCAAAACAAACTAGAAGCACATAGGGAAGATAATAAAATGATGTGATATAAAACAACCGTGAGATTAAAAAATGCAGACCCAACTCCAATGTACAGTTTGAAGATATTGCAATGTGTTAGAACGAATAAGAGCAAGATTAAAAAATGCAGACCAAACCCAGAAGCACAGTGGAAAGATAATGAAATGTGGTGGAACAAAATAAGAGTGATATTCAAAAATGGAGTACTGCTGAGTATGGAAGTCGGTTACGCTGTCTGTTGTCTCAGTGTGGCTTGACACTCCTTGCCAAAGGACGTCTTAAGGTCCTTTCCTTCAGTTAAGCCAGCAGATACCGTGGAACAGAGAGGCTGCAAGTGAGCCTGGCGCTCCTGGGCTGCGATTTAGACTGGTGCGCTGTTGAAGACAGGAACATTTTCAGAGCTACCGGGGAACTGTTGGAGTGTTGCAGAGCATCATTGTTATCTTGGTGATGAAGGTGGTAGAGGCAGTAACTGGTGCTGGGGGATCTTTGATATTTGGGGTATTTCTCTGCTTTTTCGGCAGAGTGTGGTAGGTGGTAAGTGGACCCGCCACTGTGAGTTGAACCCTGCCAGCCTAAACCCAGTTATAGTTACAGGATGCTGGCTGCAAGTACTGTTTGATTTGCCACTGCTGTCCTTCCTTGAACTTCCTAGAAATGTGCTGGCAAAGTGAGAAGCCAAGTGAGGTCGCAATTTGGGAGTTTGGCTGTCAGCAAAGGTGAGGTGAAAGGAAGGATGGCGAGTTGATTTCCTGCTTAATTTCAGCTATCTGGCATAATTATATATTCGTTGCGCAGTCCAGTCAAGCACACTGCCTCTACAATTGCTGAACAGCTATTTGAAATGGCCAGAAATGTGCCACTACCCTCATTCCCGTGATAGTGGGGGAGTTTCCTGTGTATCTGTTTTCCAGCTGAAGGGGGAGTGGGAGACAATGACTTTAAAACTTTGGACAAACGCCGTGATTCAGAAGTTCAGGTTATCGGAAAAACATGGGAAGGAAGCAACTATTTTTGAAGCTGATGAAGAACTGGTCAATGTACTCAACTATCAGGAAGGTGATCCTGCTGGGACCACTGCAAATGGTTTACAGTCACCTCCAATATGTTCTGGCACAGAGGGGGAAGATAATGACACTGACATATCAGTTACTTCCTACGCATCCACCACTCACCCAACACAATATAAACTGACAGTTATAACTGACTATAATTAATGAGGAAAACAGTGCAGAGAAAGCACTGATTGCTTTAAATTATGTCCTCTCATCTTTTGTTTCTCTATATGAAGGAATGAAACAGGACCTGTAAATGTGTACAATTGTCTAAGGGTCCATACAGAGGAAACTGGATACTGCTTGTGAATGAAGCTGGCCTTAAGGCTCCCTTATTGCCAATGAATGTGTCTCAGTAGCTGGGGATGTCTGATCTCTTGCAAGCCATCCAGATGCTGCAGAGCATAGAGGAGGCTTCTCACGTGAGCTTGAAATATCGAAACACTTAACCACAGCTCCTCCAACATTGTTGGACGGTTCCTTCACTTTGGTTCCCGCGGTGGAGTGTTAACAAACCTGTGGTGCCATTGCATGAAAAGGCAACGCAAAAGCGTAACACCACTGAAAACCGAATGGGGGGAAAAACAGCAATTGTAAGGCTCAAAATAACAATACAAAATCGTCCGGACCATTTCTGAGCAACTTATAACGATAATGGATGCATTCGCTAAAATGATATCAAATCCCCAAAAAACACGTGCAGAGGTGGGAAAACCTCAGTAAAGGTGATAACCTACAGCTTTTCAGAAGGAGATTAATAATCTGAGAATGGCTTGACTAAGTCTCACAGAGTGATAACTTCACATCAGAGTGCGCCATTGAAGATTACCATGACTACCACTGCCACTCAAAGTGACCACTTCTCATTACTTCCTGTGGAAGTCATGAGTGGTGAAGACTGCACCACGACTCACAGAATTAGTTTGTCTGTGCAAACTGATGCTGTGGCTTTGGTTGAAGCTCCCACTCATACTACCTCTGACATGCCCACTACTGCTTTCTATACTATCACCTCTAGCAACCTAGTGAGGGCAGCTCGCTCATCAAAAGGGCTCATTGCTCTCTTTATGAGTCTTTCATGGAAAGGGAGGTTCAGTGAAGGACCAAAACACAGAGGTTATGAAGGGCAGTTTTTGTTAAGTGCTCCAAGTCCTCAGCACAGACACACATTTTGCCTTACTAAATTGTGTGCATTAACTGCGTCTCAAGTGCCAGAACGAAAAGATCTAGTGCCTCTGGAAAAAATGTATGTCTTTAGCATACTCAGTAGTGCTGGTGGCTGGAGTAACGATATGGAGGATTACGGAACTCGACAGAGCCTAGTACCATTGAGTTAACAACCACCAAGGACAATACTCACCTAGTGCTTAATAGATCGGCCAACCTATGGTGTTTTCGCTGATCCCAAATGTACATGGAAAGAATTCTAGGGATGTTGCACGAGTTGAGTTTAGCCATCCTGCTTGCACAAATATTGTTAATATTCACTTGGACTCAAACATTGTGGTCGAGGACATTTTGCATGAAATGCCTCTTCTTAGAAGTGTAGGACTCACAGGGGCAGAAGTTATTACTCCCAATGTAGATAAAAAAATGCAGTTAATTGGCTACCCAGAATTGCTCCTCTAGGTGAAATGAAATCTTAGTAACATTTGCTACTAAAGCAATACATTAAAGTGTGGGTAACTTCTCAGATGCTACTGTTGCTAGTGGCGGGGTGGAGCGAGATTGCTCACGGTTGTCAGGTGTCCTTACAACTGATTGGAGAAAATACACTCAAACTAATTTTCTCTAGTAGATGTGTCTTCCTTTAAGATTCTGTCATGGATCTCTAGAGGACACAGTGCTCTTTCTAAAAAGACTCAGCTAGACTTACTATTCTGAGAAAGCACGACATAATATGCTTACAAATGCACTGCTTGAATTGTCCTCCTACTGTTGATGAGTACACTATGTGGTTTCAGGTGGCCCAAAAAAGCAGTGTGGGCCGACTGATGGGTGGGGTGACTTATCACCCTAATAAAACCGGGCAGAGGAATTATGGAAGTGAAGGTGCTAGAATCTTCCACAATTTGACTGGGGCATTGGTAACTGAATTGTCAACAAATGTAACTAAGGGACAAAATTGGACCTTGCTAATTAATATTTACGGGCTCAAGAGTGTGAAGCCATTGGATACGTTTTTAGCAAAATTAAGAATGATTGTGGAAGGCTGATTGTGCAGGAGGGCGCCCGGCCACGTGATAGCTATGGGAGATTTGCGCTCCTCCTGCACGCTGCCTGATCATGCCAACATTTACAGCTCTACTGACTGGTTTAATGACCACTCCATGAATAAGACATGCAATGGAGTTAAATTGCTTGTTTGCATGCACTCCTTTGGTCTGCTCAAAGTAAATGGGGCAGTGAAAGTGGATGTCCCAGAAAGTCATACTTAGTTCAGGGTCGGAGGTAAAATCGACCTTGGATTACAGCTTCATAGATGAGTATGTTTTCACGAAATGCATTGCAATAATGCTGTTGTCTACTTCTTAAATTGATCACTCCATGTTGAGTTGCTTGCTGGATGTGCAGCTTGAAGTTCCATCAAGAGTATTCACCCACAAATGAGTGGCAAACATGTGCGGTAACAGAGTGGTCTGGAACACTGGCTCAATCAAAAAATGTAATGATAGGATTGAGCATTCAGATTACCAACACGAAATGGGCCTGTTTACCATAGAAAACATTTTAAAAGTGCTGTCTTCAAACTTGCCTTCTTTACTGGGTGAAAATGACAGGAGGAAAAGCTCTGTCTAAATGGACAAAGTCAGTTCCCACGCCTATGACTTGGGAATCGCTAAAAAGAAGCAAGAGATGAGAGCTGCAATTAGGCTAGTTAAAAATTCTAGTATCACCAGTATAGTGAAAAATAAAGTGATCTTTAAAATAAACTTAAAATATGAGAATTTGATCAAGAGGCAAAGAGTAAGGCTTGACCAGCAGGATTAAGAACGGAGGCGTGCTAGTTCAAGATTTAACAACTTAGAAGACTTTTGGAACCTCGTTAACTCTTCAAAGCACTTGAGTAAGAGTGTACAAGTAAACACAGTCTCAAAGCTTTCATGGGTTACACATGTTGATTCTTTGTATTCAACTGATAAAACAGATGCGTTTGCACTGAACCTCTTACATTACAAAAAAAGTAACCAATATCAAATTGACTCTATGGAGACTGTTCTGGATATTATTGGAGGGTCAAGTCAATCAAGGGCACCTGGTCCCAATAACTTATCCAATAAACTCTTTAAGTAAAATCCTCTTTTCTGGGCCACCATTCTGTCTCTACTATTTTTGGACATAGAAAAAAGGGGTTGCTTCTCTACTACATGGAGAATATCCTATATAATACCCATATGTAAATGTGGCTGATGCTCATATCACAAAAACTACAGCTCCTTCTCAATCCTTGACACAGTGAGCAAGATCTATGGAGCAGTCCCTTTAAAACATCTTGAGCTGTGGGAGGTAAGTATTCAGCATCTGAACAAATGGCAAACAGGATTTAGAAAACCACATGGAACCACTCTTTATGGGTATATATTATATACTGTCATGACAGTGTACATGATGGACGCTATAAATCCATACATGTTGCAACTATAGATTTAAGGTTCGCATTTGACATTGTAGGTAGACACATTTTATGGTCAAAATTGAGTAACTGGGGAATTCCAACTGGGCCCCTAAAGTTCAGAATAAGGCTCCATAATTTAACTGTGGTGCAGGTCAGATTAAACAATTGCAGTGACATGTCCAAATAATGTCTAGTTGGGAAAGGATTAAGGCACAGGTGCATATTAGTTCCCTGTCTATATGATCTGTACGTTTCTGATGTGGGTGAAGTTATTGAGCATGTTGCCTTTATCTCAAACAAAATTGACCATTTAAGCGCTTTTGGTTTGACTTATGATGACAATTTCCTGCTGATGGATTGTACTGGAGTAGGATTTCAGCATTTACTGATTGATTTTGCAGGCTATGCCAAATTGCACGTCCTAAAAATCAATGTAATTAAAACAAAGGTATTGACCTTCACAGCAAACAGAATGACAACAAGAGGAAAGTGGGCTATGAATGCAGTCTTATTAGCGAAAGAACCTGATTTAATACATTTGGTTTTAGGTGCCCCGAAAAAAGGCAAATACAATTTTACAAACAAGACAGATTCGTTGATTTCCCAGATGCTTTATATTAAAAATAGATGTTGCAAGTATATTATGCTTCCCCTGAGCATTCTCCTCCCAAACTGACTTACAGAATTGAGATACATCCATTTTGGGTCTCTCAAATTCTGTAAGAATGGAAAGTAGAGTGCAGAGAAAGGTCTTGGGAATAGCCAACTCTGTTCCTACAGTAGTGATTTTATTTGACTTGTACCTGTGTAACATAATGAATTCGGTTAGGTGGAAAATGCTGTCATTTCTTTATAAATTGTTGGTGCCTTGCCATAAATCGTTTTACTTGGACCTGAATCAAATCCTATTAGTGGTTGAGGAAAAAATCGTGAGGGATTTTGGAGTGTACTGTGATCTCATTCTAGAGGAAATTGGTCTTTCAAGGGTGGAATTGGTGAATTCTCCAAATAAAGTGAACAAAGCTATAAAGCAATATGATTGGTGCATTATAGCAGACAGACTACATAATCAGAAGAGCCTGCAGCACATGTCACAAGAACACAAGAGCGTGGGTATCCCTGCCTGGCATTGAAGACTTTTCCCCTGTCCAAAATGTTGACAGAATTGTGAAACATTCCGTTGGAGTAAATTTAGAACCCGTGAGGTCTTGAAGAGATATAAGTCTATTATCTCCAATGATGTTACTAATCTTTTTTTGTCATGACGGGGATCCATTGAAATTCTAGAACACAAAATGATGCAATGTTTGACTCTGAGTCATAAACACAAGGTTTACTTTGCAAAACATTTGGGAAAGAGCCAACAAATCATTTATGATGAAGTTATTGGGAATGTTGTGGCTGTAGATTTTTAATGTCTTTTTGGGCCTGAGGAAATAAAAATAATGTAATATTGTATTGTTTGGCAAATGTTGTTGTTATGCACTTTATAAATGTAAATGTTTTATTGATGACTAGCTGTTGCTGTGGCTCATTCTGGTTAAATGGAACAGAAAGAAAAGAGAAAGCGTAAAACAACACCTCCCCCCCCCCATAATCCAGGAGTCAGGTATCTAGTCTTTCCCCCTCTCAGTGGTGCCAGTGGCGGACGCAGAGAGTGCAGCTCTATTCCCTCCTTGCTTGTAGTCTGGGTGTTGTGCCCCCGCTTATCCCTCTTCATGGGTCGGAGTTTGCATTGTGCTACCTTGCTCCTGGAGGATACACACAGCATGGAATGATACTTAGCTCAGTTAGTGTTCCTCAGCCACCTGCCAAGAGCATTATAGCTCTTGGCAGTTGCTGCACCCATCAGCCAAATTAATACATTCTTAAATTAGATGCGCACAATGGGCATGCTCGCACCATGCATCCTGATGTCTGGCTGCACATCGCTCTGCTGCTTCCTCGGCACGTATTTGAGCCATTCTAAATCGGAAACATTGAAATGGAATCCTAAAATATTTAGTATAGCATGTGTTGCTTTTATGTCCAACAGATGGCGCTGTTTTTCCCAAAAAACCTAAAATATTTAGTATAGCGTGTGTTGCTTTTACGTCCAACAGATGGTGCTGTTTTTCCCAATAAACATGTTTTTACCTGTCACAGGTGTGACATCTATGTATAGTAGGTATATAAAAAACATGCGCCTATTCGAATGCAACGTTGTGTCAAAATTTCAAAGCAATCAGTGAAGAACTTTCGGACATTAACATTTTTATTTATATAGAAGATTATCAATTGTATTATAATTATGTATGATGAAATATTGTTAAGGTTAAATGATGTTTTGGCCAATAAACAATTACAAAAAATGGAGCAGTACAGTAATGGCATTGTCTCCTACCTGGTTGTAGCTGGAGACTGTGAGACCTGGCATAGCTGGAGCACACGGGCGAACAGGCAAACAGGGATGGAAGGTGCCCAAGGAACATGCCCTTTGTCTTAGCACTTAGCCAGCTGCCCAGGCAGGGCTGCACTGGAAGACCTTCCTAAAGGCCTTGGTTCTAGGGTAATGTGACCCAAGGCAAGCACCAATCAGGTGGCAGGGAGGGCAAGCCAGTGGTGGGAGGAAGTAGGGTTTAGGGCGAAGAGGTGTGAACTGGGTCACAAAGCTCGGGGGAAAGGAGCAGGGCAATTGGAGCGGGTAGAGGGTGGAAAAAAGGTCCAAAGCCCTACTCAGGATTATCCTGATTATACTTACAGCTTCCTTGAGGCAATGTGTCCTAAGATCCCACAGACATTGCAACAGGGAGAGATCTGAGCCACATGGGAAGGTGGCTTGTTCCGGGTCATGTGACCCAAGGCAAGCACCAATCCAGTGTCGGGGAGGGCAAGTGGGCATGGGGTGAGAGGAAGGAGGGCTGACGGAGAGGAGGTGTGGCCTGGGTCACAGAGCCTGGGGAACAGAGCTCAGCATGTGGGGCCGGTAGAGGGTGGAATAAAGGACCAGGGCCCTGCTCTGGAGTATTCCGAAGATACTTACAGATCCTTAAGGCGATGTGGCCTTGGACAACACAGATGTTGAAAAAGAACCATATGGGTGTAAAACAGGCATTGGCTGGGTAAAGGCAAACATATGTGTGTGTGCTTCGTTACTATTACCTAATTGCACACTTGAAAGACAAGAGGGTGTAGAAGGGGCATTGGAGTGTGATTTCATTATATCTTGTTCAACTAACGTCTATTAATCGACCTCCAAGATCTACAGCCTCAAGCAGCATATAGTTTAACTGAAAGTGTGGCATTAATGTGGACCATGACCAGTTAAGTGTCTTAAATTGTGAGACAATGAAAGAGATTTGAGTACAGGCAAATTTGTTCACTCTTGTTTCTGCAGCAGACTACACACTCTTGAGAGAGATGGGCTAGCAGAGGAACTATGTTTATAGCACCAGTACACTAAGTACTAGATCAAAGGAATTCAAAAGCAAATCAATATACTTATATACCAATTGCATCCTTTTTTACAATCCCCATACAATCTAACAACAATAACAAGAATAACAACCTACAGCTGCATTGAAAACTCATCCAGCAAGGTGTCTTTTAGCCATTACATAAAGCGAGGTTTTACCATTAGAGCTCCATTTAAATGCTTTTATCAAGTGCGAAACTCAAAAGCGCGCCGATTTATAATGAGGTTACGTTCTGACCAACTACCTACTTATGAACGCTGAGGTGCTTGGATCAATGTACCTCATGAGGCTAGGCTACGTCATATCTGTCATGACAAAACTGAATCTGTATGACATTTCCTTACCTCATGCTCTAAACTGAGGGAGACATACATTCGAGATTACTGTCATTTTGTGATAGATATTGGGAAAATACAAAATGACCAATTCTGGTCCCATATATTTCTTCCAGGTCCAGGTGACAATTAGATATTGGATTATGCTACCTTTTATGTTTGGAAAATTACTTTGAAAACTCATTTGGTAATATCTTAAATTTAATGGAAAGTATGGTTTTAAGATTGTACTACAATTTAAAGGAGGAATTTTAGTAAGACTGTGTTGAAAGGTAGATGAAATGTATTTTTTTTTTATTCTAAAGCACTGTAAGCGATCAATGAAATACATTTTATGAAATTAGCGTTTTTAGCTTGGTGTTTTCGAGAATCATTTTTTTACACACAGTAATGTTATGATATATATATCCTTTTCTTCTATTGTTGTTGATGTAACTGGGTAAATGGTTTTTTATCTAATCAACCTAATAAAATAAAATACAAAAAAATAACAACAATACAACCTACAGCTGCAATGAAAATATACAGACTAGGCAGAATAAATACAAAAAAACACAGAAACGTAGATAATATACCTAGGTGGTATATTCAGTCCCAAGGGCCAAGGCAAGCCCTACAAGTCATGGACCTCACAACTGGTTAACTAGGTTACTACCTTAGTCTTAGTTGTGTGTGCCTTAAACACATTGAGATGTTCTCTCAGATATGTTTGGTTTGAAATAGTGTATCCACTGTGCTTGGGGCTCCCTCAATTGATCGCTCAACATTCAAAAGTGGTGTCTTCAGTTCTTAGAGGAAGGGAGGCATTTCATGAGCTCTTCTTCTTCTTCTAGGAAGTTCTGTTCCACATGGATGTTAAAGGAAATGTCTCACTCTCTCCTTTGGATGTCCTTGTCCTAA
Organism: Ambystoma mexicanum; assembly: GCF_040938575.1. NCBI lineage: Eukaryota > Metazoa > Chordata > Amphibia > Caudata > Ambystomatidae > Ambystoma > Ambystoma mexicanum. The sequence continues at coordinate 261,298,446 of NC_090941.1, forward strand.
CTCACTTGGTGGGTGGATTTCAGTGCTTACATTGATAATAATTTAATTTAAGCAACAGAGAGGCTCTTTCCCACTCTATATATGCAATAATCCTATTAGGGGAGTGAGGGTCCCGGACATTTTTGTTTTGGTCCAAATTGGGTGTGGTCCCTCTTTTGTAGCTGTCTCAGAGCGATTTGCCTCTGATAGAGATGCATAGTGGCAAATGCTGAGAAAACAAGCATAATCAGTCTGCTGGATGTGAATTTTACTGCAATAAGCAAGAACCCTGTTTTAACTCTAGACATGACCCACATTGATAGGATGAAAGGGCCATGACTGCATTCACTAATCCCTTGCACTTGGAGTGACATAGGACCAACTTTGGAAAGGACATAGCTAGCTGGTTTCAGTTCTGAGAGGGAGCTAGGTGTTTTTATGAGTTGTTCACTGACAGCCATCAGCAATACCAGAGCTACCAGGATCTCACATTGATTAAAGTTAGAACTATGATGACCCTATCTTTACTTCTGCATGAAACATAGTATATTCTTTTGGAAATAAGATATTTCATATGTACAACCACTTACTAACCCATTTGTATGTGGGGTGTAGACAAAAGTTCGGAAAGTACATTGGTAAAACAATGGAGTTTTACATGAGGGTGTTATTTTCAATTAATCCACACCCATGCCTGGAATGGATTTGCGCCTACCAATGTTTCTGTTAGATGCCATACTCTTTTCAGTATCTTTTGGTACATATAAGGTCAGTTGTGTCAATAAATATCAGTATAATTATAAGACACTTACCATTGAATAAGATGCCTTGAAAATCTCTAGAGTGCTCGAAATTGTTCCATTCACCCAATCCAGCATAGATGAAATGTTGTTTTTGGAATGCTGCCATGTTTCCATCCAGGTGTATCTTTTTGTTTTTAACACATATGCCCACTATATGGACTTCACTTATCTAGTTACACAGTCCATTGGAAAAATCCCTGCATGCGGCAGAAGACTAGCCCAGAACAGCAACGTTTGGCTAAACAACATATGTGGAGAATGTGTTTGTTTGATGAAGCCAACTTTTCTGTTGATTCCTTACTAATTGCTCCTAATTTAGAGATTGATATCCCCTCGCTGCTTCTATTACATGCTGTCATTCTTCACCTTCTTTGTCTCATCACTGTGCAAACATGTTAATGCAATTTAAATGTTTCTATTATGTAGTAGATTTGTCAACCCATATGGAACCAGAATCTGACCAGGCATGACAGCAGATAAGATACATTGCTCTTGTTTAATGATATGGGAACTGCTGCCCAGGAGGGCGAGACGTACCTTTGGTTAGCCTGACATACAATTGATTAGGATTCATTGTTTGCCACGCAGCTTTAATTGTAGGCTTGGTTACACCTGGAATTGTGATGATTTAGGGACATGGCCATGAGTGGTATGATGGGTTAACTAGAAAGTGATGTCATTGTCATACAAGGTAGGGGCTGTTTTCAATTTGCGTTTATGCCATACCATGTCTGGTGGTTGTAACTGAAACATGTTCCCACCTGGATTCTACTATAAGGTTGGCCATACTAGTGGTGGAATAGAACACTCAATCTATGGTGCAGGGGTATTCCTCCTATTCCCTTATAAAGGGGTGTGCAAGGGTTACCAGAATGCAGTCAGTAGTAATGCAAATAGTGGTATTAATCCACTAAAGCGGAGGGTAATGGCCATCACAGGGGTCAGCAGTCAGGTGTGGATTGGTGTTGAGTATCCTTTTTTATGATATGTGCTCAGTGTTGGAAGTTTGCGTGTGTGGTGGCATGCACAGTCAATTCAGCCTACATCCCTCAGGAATGTCCTGTGTGGCACATCTTGTCTGGGTAGCATCCCCTATATTCATTCACAGTGCTTTCTGGTTCTATCACATGCAGTAATGAATTTAATGTAATGTAATGCAAGTAGTGTTGTGTAGCACCTTCCTGCCACTTTTGGTGGACTCACTGCACTTTGTGCTCTAAGACAAAAGAGGGGAATCATTAGTGATACAGTGAGAGTAGCATACGTGGAACTTGTGGTGTTGATGGGTGCAAGTCAGAAGTACCCAGTTCTTGCCTGCCAATCTGCTTTCTATGGATTTGGCAGAAACATATGGGAGTTTATTATCCATTGGGAAGAGACAAAGATCTGATAGACTACAGAACTTTGAGACTGGTTACTTGCTGATACGGAAGAATATTACTGGGCTAAAGAGTAGAGAAGAGTCATGTTTCAGTCAATGGCTTATGTGTTAATGGCTAGGCATGTGGCAGTATATGGGGGTTATTTGTGGGTAGGGTAAGGTGGTAGGAGATCTTAGAGGGGTGTTGGGTAGTCAGGAGAAGGGCATATTTGACCTTACAATGCAAAAGATCCTGCAACCAGCACCTCCTCTCCAGGCCTCTTGCAGTCAGGTCTCAATTCACTAGTTCACATTGCCACTCGCAATCTCTCTCTTTCTTTCCCTTTCTTTCTCTTTCTCTTTCTCTCTCTCTCTCTCTCTCGCTCTCTCTATTTTTCACACTCCCCCCGCTCTCAGATAATATGCATTCCGTGTGCAACAGAACAAGCATCTTCAAACTGGCAGATGAGGAGAGGAGGGAATCAGGAATCTGCACTAATATTTGATAATCATTAAGGGTTATGGTAGGCAAGAACCATTGGTGCAGAGAAAAGACTACTAGAAGTTTGAGGGCCACATTTCCCCATTTCACATTCTTATGATGGTTGGCAGGCTTTGATGCTCACCTGTGGGTCTTGCAGGTATGTCCTGGAGTCCTGGAGCACTGCGTAGACTGTCCCTCACCACTTCCTACCCTGATCACATCCAGAGCTCGAATGGCACGTGAATGTGGCCAGAACAAAAGTGATAGAGATAGGTGTTTGAATATTGTTGACAGGTAGGTCCCCTAGCGTGATAGAGTCAGAGACGTAAGTTAGGAGATGAAGCATGACCCACCCTCTACCTGTGATTCTACCTTCCCTAATATGTGAGAACTCACCATAGTGTACAGCGCTATTGATCTGCTTCTTAAGTCATTTACTTCAATGTGCTTAATGGTCAAGACCAGGTGCGACCAGCGTTTTCGTACCTCATCTTTAGATGCCGCAATTCTTGCCTTGCCTCTTGTTTAAATCAATGCAAAATGTCTCTTGCAAAAATGCTTTCAGTTTGGTTGGTCTCTTGTGATTTTCTGAGTTAACTTGTGTACTTTTCCTTTATTCTGCAGGACTCTGATGGATTCTCCCCATGCTCCTGACTGATTCTATAAAGTTTATACCATACGGTAAGTAATGATTTTTCTGTAATGAGTTTTACAATGTCCCAATTTCATGTTGACTCTCACCATGTTCTTCTTTTTCTTGTTGCAGGTTTCCAGTGTAACACTCAAGTGTGTTGAAATGCTACACCACTTTGGGAGGAACAGAAGAGGATGCAAAACAGGAAGTGGATGCAGAAGATGATAGTGCGTTCACGGGGGTGAACTTGGACCGGCCTTAAATAGCCCTGTGGGCCAATACTGCCCCCGTGATTTGGGGTAATCATGTGTGATGTTGAGTTTCTTGCTTTACCTGTATAATGCTGTGGCCATCTTGGAAGGGTGTGAGATTAGACATTAGGGTGGTCCAGTGTGGCCCCTGTGAGAGTGGTGTTTGTGTGGGTGCTGCTTGGTTCATGGTTATGACAGCACAGACCCTTAAGGCCCCCTTCACATTGTGTGTTTTGGGTCTGGGTTTCGCAGGATGGTCGTGATGCAAGCAGTTCACTAAACGAGGGGCATGGACATTTGAAGCTGGTTACCAGGATCTGTCTAGTTCTGCATAACATTTCCAATATATCAAGTAATAAAAGACTCCCTTGATTTTTGATAGACTAAGATGTCACAAACTTCGTAATCAGGGTCACAATTTACTTGGATAGGCAGTGGTGTGTGTGTTTGGACTTACATGTGTCTGGGTGGGCGTACTTTATTATAGATAAATGGATATCTGGAAGGTAGATGGCATGGCCAAATGAACAGCTACTAGACCCATCTTGCCAGTGATCGGGTATGGTCCGATGTACCAGTGGTGGAATTGAATTTCCATGGGCCCTTTATGCGGATGTGCTTGGTTGCTAACCACAACTTCACATCCACACCTGCCAGCATCTCCGGCCCTTGCCGGCATAATTTTTAAATCAACAGCCAGCATCACCGGCTTTGGTGGGACTAAATAGGCCATCCAGGAGCCTTTTCTCACATAGCGGGACACGTGATACCATCAAGCCCACTGAGAATGGTAGTTTCCCCTCCAATGGCAGTTTCCCACTTCCTGACAGCACCAACACTGATAAGCCCTGACATCATGACTCTTGGCACAATGCCACAAACCAGCACCCCAATTCCCAGTCCTCACATCATCCCCTCCCAAAGGGACCCCTACAGGTCTGGGCTTGTCTGGGTGTAAACGATGAAACAATCTTGCCAGTCTCGGAGCATGCACTGCATCCGCCGGATCCCAAGAAATATCTTCAGGACCCTACCCTGCCCATTCAATGAGATACCATACACAACTGCGTCTCCTCCTGGAGTCCAAAATCTGTCTCCCCTCATACTCTTCATCTCCATCTGTCAGCAACACTGGAGGCTTATGGGTCCGAGTAGAATCCACTGCAGTTTTCACTAAAGAAATGTGAAACACAGGGTGTATTTTCAAGCTTGATGACAATTCCAATTGTACTACTGTTTTAGAAATGTATTTCTCAATCACACAGGTGCCAATGTATCATGGCAACATTTTTCAAGATCCAGACAACTTAATATTCTGTGTAGACAGCCACACCTTATCTCCCACCACATAATTGGGACCCTCTTGTCGCTTCCTGTCAGCATACTTCTTATATGATTCCTTGGCACTTATTGGGTGTTGTCGTGCCTTCTGTCTGATCCTGGAAAGCTCCTGCTTATTTTTTTTTATTTTTTTTTTATTTGTTTTTGGTTTATGAGAAAACCTTTACAAAGAAAGAATATTAAAAGTTCCAATTTCATACAAAAAGCATTTGTTTCCTGCGTATTTAAGAGTACAGAAAGCGAAGCAGTAAAGTGACAAAATAAAATAACAAGGCAAAATACAGGCTCAGAAACCAGGGATTTGACTAGACATACTGATCCCATTGACTGGAGAGTTCAAGAACATGACTAGTATGTTGATAGTTCCTTAAGATAGTAAGCTTCTCCAAAATGTTTACTATCTCAGCAGTTAGCATGACTTCTTGGCCAGAGATCAGTCTATCCCAAAATGCGTCCTGAACTAGGCTCTCCTCTCTAGTTACAAATCTCCCCAGTGATGATACCCTGATCGCCCATGTGCCTTTGCACTCCAGCAGCAGGTGTTTGAGGGATTGTAAATTCGGAGAGGCACAGATCTTGCAAAAGCTTATTGCCTTCTCACCCTGGTTTCTTTGGTCCAGTATTTCACCCGTGTGGGCTATATTCAGTCTGAGTCTGAGGAAATTGTTTCTGATTCTTTGGTCCGGGAATTTTTCCAGGTAGCGCGGGATGGTGCTGAGCTTTCTGTCCGCTGTCAGGAATAGGTTTGGGGGGTTAAGCCTTCTGATTCCCTCGATCATTTTAATCCAGTCCTCCGTTTCTAATATTTTTTTGACTTTCTTAGGATTTTGTGTGAGAGATTCTGTTGTTAATTCCAGCCTATGTAAAATGCAGGCAATCTTTTCTTCCAAGCCGAGGAGTTTTTTTGATTTTGACTTTTTTAGATGTTGATTTACGTCGAAGAAAAGGGTGCATACATTGGCTGTAATTATGTTACGATAGAGGGACAGTAGCTTCCACTCTGCTCGGCAATTCAGAGAGGTCAGACCCAACTCAAATCTCAGACTAGCGAGATGAGTGCATGCTGGTAGATGAAGAGAAGATTTCCACAAAGAGCCCTCAACTTTGCTCCAATCATAGTTCCACAAAAGAGGCTTTGCCTCAAGGCCGTAGAGAAGGACCGGGACAACTTTGCCTATGTAGAACTTCTTGAGCGGAATTATAGAAAATTTGCAGAATCTTCCATTCAGATTTTTAATTTGTGCAATAATTTTTGATTTATTCCCCAGAATGGAGTGTATCACCTTGTTTAAGGTAGGGTGGGCAAGAATTTCATATCCCAGGTATGTTAACTTGTCCACCCGTGGGATTGCTTTGCTGTCCAAAACCCAGTTTCTTGAGGTCACCTTGAGGTCAACCAGAGGTGGTTGAGCTCCTGCTAATGCTCAACCACCTCTGCAATCGTGTTATTAGAAGGTAGCACCTCAGGCTGCATAGTTAACTCTTGACCACACAAGCACCCTTTGGGTGACATACCCAACACTCAAAGAAGAATGGGATGAATTGTTATGGCCGAATTCTGCAAGCCACAACACATGCACCCAAGAGAAACAATGCAGAAACTGTTCCATTGTCTGATTTACTCTCAGTATGCCCCCTGGTCTGAGGATGATAACATGTGGATAGAGCACAGGAGATTCCCAACATGGAACAAAAGGCTCGCCAAAACTTGGAGGTGAACTGTGAACCCCGATCCAACACAATGGACCGGGACAAATCATGCGATGGTACTACATGTCGCAGAAACAACCTAGCCAAGTCTCCAGCGTTGGGTATTCCCCCGCATGGAATGAAGTGGGCCTGTTTGGAGAAATAATCCACCACCACCATTATGGTGTCATACTCTCTGTTCTTCGGGAGCTTCATTGCAAAATCCATGGATAAATGAGTCCATGGTTCCTCCGGGGTTGGCAGAGGCTGTAGCAACCCTACCTTCTTGGTATGATCTGCCTTAGATTGCATGCACATCTCACACTGCTCGATGTATTTGTGAATATCCTGAGCCCTTTTTTGCCACAAAATATATCTTTGCAACATCGTTAATGTCTTACTTTCAACTGCATGACCTGCCAACTGAGACTTTTGTCACCATAGCAAGGCTTTATCCCACAAAGACTTACTGGGAAGGTATATTTTGCCTGCTTGATAGTGTAACCCATCCCAAATGCTCCTGTTCCCCCCCAGTCTTTCCAGTTCTGCATCTCCTGAGTGTGGATACTATTCCGCACTTCCATCAGGTTATCCTTAGTCACTTCCCCAACTATTCAGTACACTGCTATTATTTTTCTGCTCTCTTGAACAGTAACTTCAGTGTTCCCCTGTCTGGTTAGAGCATCTGCTTTCCCATTGTTTTTTCCTGGCAGATAAGTGACCACAGAGTCAAATTCCTCAAAAAACTGAGGCAGCCGTAACTGGCATGGACTCAAGGTCTTAGCTGACTTCAAAATTTGCAAATTTGTGGGGTCCATAAGCACCGTTACAGGATGTCGTGCACCTATCAAACAATGCTTCCAATCCAGAAAAGCTGCCCATGTAGCTAACAGCTCCTTATCAGTAATGGCGAAGAATGCAATGGTGTACTTATCTTTCACCTGGGCACCCGCCCGTGGTAACCCAGGCATAGTAGAACCAGCAAAATGTAGCACCGCAGATGTGAATCAACTCACCAACTCCCTGTGCCTCTGCTCGTGGCGGGCGTGGCATTTTTTAACTCCCCGTGTTCTCAGTGAGCGGACCTGTGCTGCCTCTCTGCCGTTGCTCACTACATCCACTCACCAAGAGCTTGGTGTCTACACCTGCCCACATCTCTGCCCCATGCCTGCATACTACCAAAATCACCAGCAAACAGCACGGGATGAGGTAGGACTAAATAGGCTTCCCATGCATCCTTCTCTCACGTAGCAGGACAAGTGATGCCGCTGAGTCCCCTGGGAAGTGTAGTTTTCCCCTCAACAGCATTTTCCCACTGCCTGGCACTGCCAAAACCTATGAGCCCACACATCATGACTCTTGCCACAATGCTACAAACCAGCACCCCAATTCCCAGTCCTCATACACCCAAAGGGGTTTCACCCAGCTCTGATCAGTTTGAGCTAACATGCACCAAAGGTATTGTTTTAGGCTTTGGTTCTTCCTCTCGGTTTGCCCGTCTGTCTGTGGGTGATGGCTGCTGCTTAGACAAACATCAATCTGAGCTAGTGCACAGCAATGTTTCCAGAAGCGAGACAAAAACTATTTTTTTCCGATCTGAAATTACAACCGAGGGAAAACCATGAAGCATGACAACTCAGTGATGAAATCTAATGACATGGTGTGCCAAGGAGCAGGAGTTAAGGGTGTGGGTTGGAGGAGACCCTGGGGTTTTTGTCTTTATGGTTTTGTGTTGAGTGCAGATCTCACACATTTGAATGTACTGGGTCACATCTTTTTGTAACATGGCCCAACAGTATTGTTTTTGGATCTTGTTGAGGGTCTTATTGATCCCTGGGAGGCCTTCCAGGAGAGATTTGTGATAGTTCTAAATAATATGAGTTTGTAGTGGCTGGGTTGGGACATACAGTTGACCACAACAGTAGGGTAGACTATCTTGAAGTTTTCGTTCAGCTTGTTCTGATGCCCATTTTTTGCAGTTCCACTATAGTGAGGGCACCTCAGATAGCATCTTTCAATTGTGTTTGAATGTACGATCTGGAATCATTAGCCCCCATGATCTTCTCCACTGGTATTATTGCTGCTGGCTTGGGTGGTGAGTAAGCTTGTTCTTATTGGTCTTGTCCACACCCCAAGCGTTATAGCGCATTTGCTTTCCCTTGCGTGTCCCTGGGTCCTGTGGAATGATAAAGTCAAAGTCTGTGAACAAAAGAGCACAGCCTAGTTGTCATGCTGACTGAGTTTGTGTGATTTTTAGGTATTTCAGGTTCCGATGATCTGTGAAGACTGTTACTGGGGGTTTAGCCCCTAATAGATGGTGACACCATTCTTTGAAAGCAGCTTTGATTGCTAAGAGCTCTTTGTCAGTGATGGCATTTTATCTTTTCAAAGGTGTATATTTTTGGACTAGAAAGCGACGGGATGCAGTTGTCCTGTATCTGGTTTCCACTGGGATAGCATGGCCCCAATGGCCACATTGGAGGCATGGGTCTCTAGCATGAATGGCTGTTCTGGATTTTGAAAGGTGTACATTTTTGGACTAGAAAGCGATGGGGTGCAGTTGTCCTGTATCCGCGTTCTGCTGGGAAAGCGTGGCCTCAATGGCCACATTGGAGGCATGGGTCTACAGCATGAATGGCTGTTCCCGATTGGGATTCTGGAGGATTGGGATAGTGGGGCACCAGTTTTTAAGAATACCAAAGGCATATTCTGCTTCTTGGTCCCACCTGAAAACCTTGTTCTTTTGGAGCAAAGATGTGAAAGGGTGCACAATGTTTGAAAAATCCAGGATGAAACATTGGGAAAAGTTGGAGAACCCTAAAAAGCTCTGGACTGCCTTGACAGACGTGCCGGTCGGCTACTGTAGTACTGCGTCTACTTTGAGATTGTCTATCTGAATCCCTTGAGGTTTGAGTATGAAGCCATGGAACTCTACTCTGGTCAAATGAAATGAACATTTTTCCAATTTTGCATAGAGGCAATTTTGTTGGTCATTCGAGGACTGCTCTTACATGTCCCACATGTTCAGATAAAGAGGACAAATAGATCAGTATATCGTCTATGTAGATAATAGCACAAATATCGATGCGTTTTCTCAAGACATTGTTCAGGAAGTATTGAAACGCCAAGGGTGAATTGCATAGGCTGAAGGGATTCTCCTGATATTCATACAGTCTTTGTTTTGTATGTAAGGTAGTTTTCCATTTGCTGCCCTCTTTAACTCTCACAAGCTGATAGGCTCCTCAGAGGTCTAGTTAAGTATAAATAATGGGGTCTTTTACTTGATCTAGGAGCACTGGGATCAACGGCAGAGGGTACAGGCTTTCCCGGTGGTGCAATTCAGGACTCTGTAGGCGATGCAGGTCCCTAGATCCTTCTCCTTCTTAGGAATTAAAAGGAGAGGGGAGAGGCTGCTGGAGACATAGATGGTCAGATACATCAATTTGCCAAATACTGATCAAGGTAGGTTTGTAGATGCTCGTGTTCCTGTGTGGTCAGGGCATAGATACAAATTCATGGTACCAGTGCTCTTGGAATTAAGTTGATTTGGCAGTCATAATACCTGTGTAGATGCAATGTGTTGGCCTGTTCCTTTTTGAAATACATTTAGATAATATTGATGCTCCTGGGGTAGCACTGCAAGCATGCCCAACACACATTCCGCTGGGTTAAGGGTTACTGCTGGAATTGGTGTTGATGTTAATGGGGGATTCACATAACAGGTCTTTGCACAGGTGGACCGGAAGGCCAAGGTTCCAGTTATCCAATCAATTGTGAGGTTGTGTGCTTCAAGCCAAGGGATGCATAGGATGATTTGAAACTGAAACACACTAATGAGATCAAACGCAATGTTCTCACAGTGACCATCCTGACAAAGCATGTGCAGTGGGTTGCAGGGTTGTTAGAAAGTTTTGTCCCATATACTGCCACCACGTTTTCCATCACAGCTTGGTTCAGGTTGGCAACCCTAACCGGGTGACAGTCATTTCACTGTGGTGAGCGATCTTGTCAAAGTGATGGTAGGAGAACAATGAGCGCAGGGTAATCACACGTGATGTCATGTTTCGCCTGTATAATACAGTGGCCATCTTGGAAGGGAGTCAGATGAGCCAGTTGTGGTCTATCATGGTCTATTGTGTCCCTATGAGAGTGGTGTTTTAGTGGGTGCTGGTTGGTTCATGGTCATGACACAGGCCGAGAGACACCTCAGAATTTACTCTAACATGCCTAGATGCTGCGCTGCGTGGCCTGCTGAGAATTATGCCTTTCAAGGGCAGGTCACATCTTGGGCACGGCAAGAAGTCGTGTCAATGGCAGGGACCATCTTGGGCATGGGAAGAAGGTGTTTGTCAGGCCCAGTGTTGCTGCAATCCTTTCATGATGGTTGTCAGATTCTGGTGGGTGAGGATGATGGAGTCATGGGTTCAGCCACATAACCTGGCACACACCGGTGTGAAGCACATGTCTGCATCACACACCGTCTGACAGAGTAATGCCATGCAGTTGGATCACAGTGTGCTGGAAACTGGCTGGCACAGACAGGAAACATTGTGATGAACTTCAAGAGGGGAGCGGGGCTAGAGATGACCTTGTTACTGTCAAGCTGTATGTAGCGCTTCATTTCTGCAAGGCAGCTAATTAAGCAGTAGGCAATAAGGACCTGCTGGTCCGTGTTGGTTGGACTTTCAGGGCCTGTACAAAACATGTTGGTAGAGCCTTTTGTCTCTGCTGCACTTCTTCCTGTCCTGTTGCTGCTGCTGGGTTGGGGGGCTGGGGTGCAAGCTGATGGGCTGCATCAGGTGGATGCCTGGGTTCAGGCTGACGAACTTCTTTTCCAGTTCTACCTGGGACATTAGTATCCTTGGCTGCCCTAATTAGCCTGAACTTGGTAGTTCTTCTTCCATTATGTTTTTAAAAGTAAGTCTGCTGTTTTCTGCTTTTTATGCAGTCAACACCCCCATTTTAGTGGCTCTTTGCATGTGTGGGTTTAGTAGGTGTTCCGTATCCTTTTAGGAGGGTTGGTGCCTTCTGTGTACATGCCTGATTTTGTTTTGAGCAGCTACATTTTCTGAAAAACAAGTTGGTATAAAAACCAGTGCAATTTTTCATTAGCATTCACAAAGCAATACTTTCAAAGCATACATTTCATATGTAAAATATGGTGCCAACAACATGCATGGGTTATGGGCCTCACACGTGCGAGTGTTGCGCCTGTGTTTGTTACTGTGAAGTCATAGGGCACACAAATACAAAACCAGTATGCATCGGTGCGTAAATTCAAGTTCTAAACCGTGCATTCCTCGGATTGATGCCATTGTTTTGTACTCCTTGGAAAATGATGCCTTCCATACGCCTTATTTTCCATCTCCAGCCTTTTTAAAACTACACCCAGGATGCTTGTTTTGCATTTTGGCATATTTTGTTTACTTTGTCTCATCACATTTGCCATACCAAACTATTTTGTCACCTCTAGATTGTTTGTAAAGCCAGTTGGGAGCAGAGTGTGACTGGGCTTGCTAGCCTGGCAGAAGATATTCTCCTATTACTAATTGAATGAGGACGAACACGTGTAACGATCCTATTGCTGCCACAAACACCAGGGTAATTATGCGCAACTGGACCTTCACTGCATGATCGTAATGGAAATCAACACCACCTTTCCGAGGAAACAACCTAAATATGATGCATGACTGGCTGCATGTCTGCATTTCCATGTTCTGCTAAATGCTGCAATCTCAAGCATGCCCCTTCTAATTGATACATATGTAGGACATAAAAACGTTATGTATTGTTTTTCTTTCCTAAAAACAAGGACATGTCTACGCGTGAATGGCATTCTAAAAAGTTCAAGTAAAAAATGTTTAAAAAAATAAAACTGTGCAGCCTTGATTCCCCTGCCCATTCCCCTGCCCATTAGACAATGTAAGTGATTTGTATTTATCTGCCCAGGGAACTCACTCGGCCTCTGTGATTTGCCTATAAAACACTGCCAATATATCAGAGTGAACCATTTGCGTGGTTGAATTATCAGTAATTACTATTTCCTGGTGGGCAACATTATTTTTTCAAGTGGATTTTATTGCCATTTTCAACAACAGGAATACAAGTCATTCCCTACCTAATCCCTCCGTCTCCCACTCTTTTCCCTCCCAACTCCCCCCTCTCGACCACAACACATGTAGACCAAACTTCAACCATTCCTATACCCCAGAAGCCCCATATCTTTTCAGCTTGGCTTTCGAGCACATATGCCTGCAAATGGCTAACTCTCGTGCCCGACAGTGAGCAGGCCTTCGCTGCTATTAAAAATCGACCTTCCCTCCTCCTTTTCCATAGAAATAGGATTTCTGATTAAAGAGCGTCTCCAATGAGAGTTTTCACCCCCTGTGGGAAGAAATTCCCACTAACCCCAACAGACGCATATTTCTCGGGCACCATGCGGCACGTGAGTCTGTTTGAAGGTATAGCAGGAAAACGTCCCACTCCAACAGAAACCTTTCATGGTCCCCTTGAATTATGTAAGTCACATACTCCAGGACAACAAAGTTCCAGATCTTGCTGATCCATTCATGTTCTGCTGGGGTCTTTTTCTGTTTCTGTTTGTGCACCACCACTAGGGTCGTCGCCACCACCATCAGAATGATGTATGTTTTCCTCAGAGTTTTCGAGGGTAGTTTCTCCAGAGTTACTCCCAATCCCAGCAAGTCCTCTCCTATCTTGTCTGGCAACTGGTCCTCAAAAATCCTGTTCATTACTACACGGACCATGTTCCAGCAGGGATATAAAGCTGGGCATTCCCACCATATATGCTTCCAAGATCCTAGTTCCCCACATTCCCTCCAGCAGAGTGCTGACACTGTTGGGTAAAATCCATGTAGCTTTTCTAGGGTGAGATGCCACTGGACCATTATCTTAATCTACATCTCCTGGATCTGGATTGCCCTTGTGAGCCTAGAGATATCTGCACACAGCTGACTCCAGTGTTCCCCCTCCAGTAAATGCCCTATTGCTGATTCCCTCAGCTCCATATAGTGCCACACCTGGCTCTTTGTCCCATCTGCTATGATCCTATACAGTGTGCCCACTAAATGTCTGTCTCTCATGTCCATCGTCACATATTATTTGAAGGGAGTGAGTTCCCTGGTAGCCGCTGCCCTGACCGTTGGGTTCAATAGCCAGTGCCTCAGCTGGGAGTATCTATACCGCTCCCCCTCATCAAGCTCAACGTCCAACCTGCATTGTTTAAATGATTCGATATCTTGACCCATTAACATATCCCTCAATGTACAGCATCCCACCTCCTCCCAATTGCTGAAAGCCCCCCTTTCCCTACCCAACGTGAACTGGGGTTCCTATATAAAGCCATCAGTGGAGAGGGGAAGGTGGTCAGGTTCGCCTGCCTCACCAGTTCATCCCATGAATCTCCCATCAAGGCCAGTATTCGGCTTGAATACATAGCTGCAGACCTTCCCCCTTAGGCAGCCATAATACTTCATCCAGGGTTAATACCACCACAGCTCTCCTATGCCAATCCGTTATACATTCTCCCCTAAACCATTCCTGGATTATTCTTATTTGAGTTGCCAGATAGTAGAAGCAAATGTTTGGTGCTCCCAGCGCTCCTCTGGCTTTGGGAGACGTTTGTAGCTGCTTAGCTACCCTGGGTTTCTTGTGGTTACAAATAAATGACCCCAGATATTTTGGTATAGCTGTGAAGCAGTACAGACTTTTTGGCAAAATCACCATTTTAAGGACATGTATCCTCCCCAGCCAAGATATAGACAGGTGTACACATTCGGTCAATAGCTTGTGCAGCTTTTCCAACAATGGCGGATAATTAGCTCGATATAGAGACCCCAGTGCCCCAATAATCAGCACCCCCAGATATATGATGGTGTATTTCACCCATCTATAGGGTACCCTACCCCACAAACCCCAGACTCTGATGTAACAGTCAGATTTTACAGTTCCGACTTGTGGACATTGACATTGATTTTTAATCCTGCCATCTCGCTAAAGAGACGAAGTTCCTGAGGGATACCTGAGAGTGATGTATCTGGGTCAGTAACCATGAGGAGCACATCATCAGCAAACACTGCAATCTTATGCTCCTCCCCTTGAAGGGGATTCCCCTGATATCTTAGGAGGCCCTAATGCTAGCTAACAGTGTCTCCAGATGAATAGCTTACAGATGCAGGGATAACGGGCATCATTACTTGATACTGTGTGTAACTTTGATCCCCTGGGAGAGCTGTCTGTTAATCGGTAGATGCAGGGAAGGCGTGCAATAATTGCCTCTAATTATGGCAAGGAATTTAGCTCCAAGCCCCATGACCTCCATAGTGCGAAAGAGAAATGACCATTCCACCCGGTCGAATGCCTTCTCAGCATTTAACACCAATATCAGTGCAGGGGTTCTGGTCATGTTACATTTTTAATCAAGTGACAGACCTTCTGAATGTTGAACAAGTTTTGCTTGTACCTGATAAAGATAAAACCTGATTGGTCAGGAGCAATAAATTCGCGGAGGAGTTTATCTAGGCGCTATGCGAGCTGAATGCATCGCACACAATTTGGTCTTGTACATCTTCTATTGCATTAACTGCAAAGAAATCCTCAATTTTTATGTTTTATGTCCTTGCATAAGACACCATCCTTAAGGAGGTGGGTGGGGAATTTCCACTGCCACAAGCCTGGATCTCTCTGTCCCATATTTAAGCTAAATGTTGGTAGTGCGTGATCTGACATGATCTCTACTACCCTCCCCACTAGACAACTCAACAACCAGGCGTAGTCTATCCTTGAGAAGGATCTGTGAACATGAGAATAAAATGTGTACCCCACCTCATTTCCCTCCAGCAATCTACGAGCAGCAACTGGACCATGCATTCCTTCAATTAAGCAGATGGTGCTCCCTGACTGTGAAACACATTCATGCTCCTGTCTTCTCTTGGGTTCCATCCTAAGTTGAAGTCTCCTAGTACTATTATCTGCCCCTTAGCAAACTTCTCCAATTTGGTCAGTGTTGCCCGCAAGAACCCATCTTGCCACCTGTTGGGGGCGTAAATCATTGCCACTGTATATTTCCCCTTCTCCCATTAGAACATGACCGCTAGATACCTTCCCTTGGAATTCCCTTCTGTCGGAGTGACCTGGAAAACTTGGGGATCCTGGATGGCTATTAGCACCCCCCATCTTCCCAGGGGCATTGGATTGGAACAGGTGACGATAGGAAAGAGAGATGTTGATAAAATAAGTTGGATAAGGGAGTATAAGAGCAAAGATCTGGTGATGAGGGAGGAGGGAATGGGGTCCGGAAGGGAGGAAATAGGATGTCCCCGATGTCCCCTGGCAAGAAAAGATGAGATATTAGTAATTGAGCAAGGGGTGAATGAGGAGAAGGAGGAAGAAACACAAGAAGGTCTAAAAAGCAATTTGTTGGTGGAGGCGGTAGAGAGGATCATAGTAGGGCCACTTTAGAAGTGACTTAATTAGCCAGATACATTGGAGTGAGAGACAAGGAGACACAGGGCTCAGAAGATGGAGAAGAAAACATGATTAAGTAATTTTAAAAATACAACAAGGTTGAGGAGAGTAGGAAAGAATATGATTCAATACATACTGTTTTTGGCCTCAACCAGAGCAGAATCATATGACAAGTGGATAGAGGAAACTGTGGCTAGGTCAGAGGGAAAGTGTATTTCCCAGTGGTGAATTCTACAATAATGAATGCCCTGCAGGACCTCAAGCAAGAAGCTAAAAAGCAGGATGTGGATCTGAAAGACCTGCAGAAATAATCTGAGGGTTTGCACCAAGAAGCAGAGAAAGTAAACATTGGAGTATGCAGGCTGATTGTTACTATGGAGAAGGAGTTCTCAGGGTCAAATAACTGCTGTGTTCAAATGGAAGCAAATACCAGCTCATTATTTGATGATATGCCTCCATCAGAGTAAGTTTTGGAGGAATGCAAGAGTCTGGCACACACAGCAGAGTGTGCAAATTCAGAGGAATTGGAGGAAGATGGGAAGGGAATATATGCTTCATCGCCACAAATAGTCAGCATTACGGTAATTGAGCTGAGGGAGCAAGTACAAAATGAAACCCAGTGGAAGCTCAAAGAGTAAAGGGAATTAGAAATGCAAGACTCCTGAACTGGGGGTCCCCAGAGAGGAGTTGAAATAAAAAAACCAACAAACACAGAGAATTGAGAACTTTGTATCATCAAATTTTTTCTGTACAGTCTCCAAGTCAGGTAGCAAAGCACATGGGCAGGTCCATGACCAAGCCCACAGAGTGGCAGAAAATAAGCAGCAACCTTGGTTTTGGAAACTCATAGCCCACAACTCTGAATAAGGCTATGTCAGTCGCTTACATCGTCACTATTGATTTGACCCAGAAAATCAAAATAGTCAATATGGAGGCACAAACTGATGAGAATCTGGCGTAATGGATACGAGAGCCGATCATCTGTTGTTGAGTCCACCCTGGTGACCCGCTTCCTCAGCTTCCCCAGATAACTCCGAAGTTGGTAAGATTACAAATTTTGGTCCAAACAGTTGACCCTGGGGCATCCAAAAAATGGGAGCCAATTTTCTACTGAGGGAAAAAACAGAGAACTGGATTAGCTAAGAAGACCCAAATAGGAAACGCTGCAAATGTAGAGCCTCATCCTATATCTGGTATCCTCTAAATGGGGACTTGGAAAAGGGGATAACAGAGAGACAGATCAATGACTCATCGATTCTGAACTGTATAGCAGCAGAGATCGGAGCCACCAAAGAACGGAGGCACTCAATGCAGTTGGAGCAGACTCAGGAAGAGGGGGACAATTGATGCGCAGTCTTCAAAATAATCCCAGAGTAGCTCTATCACTTCTCATCTGATTACATCAAATATGCACTATTTCCTCATAAGGATTGTGGTTCAATAACTGAAATGTGCTTGAAATCCAAGTTGAGTGCAAAAGCTCTATTGGCAGATGGAGACAAGCTGTTAAAATTTGGTTCTGAGATTGCTACAGTAATCTTTGATAGGGAGGAGCAGGGGGATCACAGAGGGGTGGACAATGAGGGAGAAAACAGGGAAATGTTTCAGGACAGAGCGTCTTGTCTCCCCACTTCCTTCGATACCAAGGAATTCCTGGTGGGTTCGGTTATCTCAACCTCCAAGTATGATCAATTCACGGGTGTGGTACTTGTTGCTGGAAATTTTGATTCACATTTTCCAGAAGTTGGGGACCTCTGAGGAGATACTTTAGTTGGGCGGCCTCCGACTAATAAGTTGGAATACACTGGGTTCCAATTCATTTTTAAATGCCATACTGGCATTTCACCGTAAAAGTGGCCGACCGGCGGGAGGCCTCCTGATAGCAATTAGGAATGACAAAATATTAGGAGTGGAATTAACTTCCTCCACAATGAGAGGAATTCAGGCCGTAAATGTATCATTGAAAGGTAATTCAATTCAGAAGCCACTGGTAATTGTAAACATATATTGGAATCCTGCCTGCTCTACTGTATTGCTCTTCTTGGAGTCCGTGTCATCCATACTATTGAGAATCGAAAGCCTATCTGAATGAGTTAGCATTATCATTGCGGGGGATTTTAATGCTCAATATATTACTGCTTTGAATGTAGTGGGCACTATTGTGCTAAGAAAAAACACTGAAATGGGAAGATGGTTGACCTTTTTGACAGAATGGAATCTATAAATGGCAAATGGAAATGTGGATGGAAATCTCTCGTCTGCTATAACTGGGAGGAGAGGTTCTTCAGGGTCAACGTTAGATTATCTTATTTTGTCCGCAGATATGTTAGATAACTGTATTAACTTCCAGATCATAGAAGGGGGCAGTAGGGACCACTACCGCTTATTGGAAACTTTTCATTGAAACCATTCCATGTAGAAAGTTGTCTGTGTAACGATTTGTGGGTCAATAATGGTAAGACCGGAGTGATGAAATACAGAAGGGATGGTATGGTGTTGAATAGGAAATGCAGAACACAGTGCACAACGTGTCCCATGCAGACTTAGGGGTTGGTTGTGGCCCAACAAAATTCTTGGAATTTCTGAGGGATTCCATTCCTCCACAATCAATTGCCTACACGAATAGGTAAGTGCATAATCACAACTTTGATGAGGAGACCTGGTGTGGGAAGCAGGAATTGAGGAACATACAAGGCATTTGAAGGCAGAGCTTGGAGAATCTGGAGACTATGAACAGGAATTTAAGATATTGAGGAGCAAGTATAGAATGTGGTCACGCACTCACAGATATCTTCCCAACCAAAAAGACGTGGAGTTGATGTTGGAAGCATTGAGAAATAAAAATGGCTGTAATTTCTGGTCACTTGTTAACCAACAGAAAGCGAGTCAAGCCAGCATACAAGGTAATGTAGTGACAGACGGTGCTTGGTGTGAGCATTTTAGTGGCGTGTATGATACATTGCAGTGAAGTGATAGTAACGAGGAGATGAACATCACTGCTGGATTTAACGCAGGATATCATTGCACAGCTCATACTCCACTCTTCAGTATCAAGAGCAACTGGGCCCAATGGCTTGACCAATCAAATACTAAAGGGGATGTGAATGTTTGGTGCGGAATCCTATTAAAGTTGTTTGAGAGAATCATATGTGACAGGTGTGTTCCAGCCTCCTAGAAGACTTCAATGGTTGTCTTTATTTACAAGAGTGCTGATCAAGTAGATTCAGTGAATACCGCCCAATCTCCTTTCTGGATGTAGATAGAAACATATTTTCAATAGTAAGTTTAAGAGAACTGGAAACCTGGGCAAGGGACAATAGCTTCTTATCAAAACACCAAATAGGATTTAGAAGAGGCTTATCCACATCATTGAATGGCCTGTTCATGAATCTGAAATGTAAAAATGTGTTGGAATAGGATGGTCAAGTCTTGTATGGTGCATGGATAGATCTGGCCAGGGCATTCAATATGATCAATAGGGAGTAGCTGTGGACAAAGCTGACAAACTGGTGGATGCCAAAGTCTTTATTGGTAATTTTAATCTCCCTGTATGGGAATAACAGTTTGCAGGTCAGATTAATTGTGCAGGGTTTCCTCTCCCCCGGGATTCTGGGAAAGAGGGGAGTAAAACAGGGTTGCAAATTGCCCCCCTCTACTTTTTTTTGTACCTGGCAGATTTAGATGAATAGTTGACATCATAAACATCGAACAAAGATCGGGGGCAACAAATGATGTGGCTAGCGTATGCTGATGATTTAGTCCTTTTAGACTATGCTGCAGTTGGCCTCCAGCGTTTATTAAAAGCTCTGGGTGATTACGCCAGAGCAAATTAACTCCAAATTAATCCAAGGAAATATAAAATGGTGCCCTTTAAAAGACCTGGGAAATCTATTTCACACCTTAAGTGGCTTTTAGAAGAGCAAGTGATCCCAGTAGAAAAGGAAGTGATTTATTTGGGTTTTAGATCATACTCATTGCCGACATTGGCACAACTTGAGCAGGAACGTGCTTCAATTATGCCAGATGTCCAAGTTAATGAACACATCCTGTATTTTCCCGCTTTCTCACTTATTAGATTCTACTCCACAAAGGAGCTCCCGGCACTTTTGTTTGGTTTTGACGGAAGGCCGTTATCTGCGAAAATAAATTGGACTAAGATCGAAGGGTCAATCTGGAAGAGGGAGTTGAGGCCCCCCAGAGCCTCCCAATGGTCTGTCTAGGATATGAACTAGGCCTATACTCTATACAGATGCAAGTGGAGTGGTCGCTTATCTCGCTCTATAGACTGATAATGGCCCCAAAAGTAAACTCTTTGAATGTTGATGTAGGATGTTGTCTTATTTCTAATCAAATGGGAGTGAAGAAGGCTCTGCGAATAATAGACTGGATTCACAGAATTTCCAATATGCACAAGGTAAAGCTGGCCAAATTTCTCTCAATATATGATAAGCAGAGAGGTTTTTTGGCCAGATACATAAGACTCTTCCAAAACCCGAGTCATAGGCAGGAAGTTTTAAGATTTTGCTTGAATCTTGATAACACAGGAGAGATCCTGAGCTGCTGCGACAGGAATCCTCTGTCTGTCCTAGTTTGTCCCATATGTGAAGTGAAGGGTAAACAATCTCTCAGGCACATAATGGTCGAGTGTAAAGGATCATCGGAGATGAGATTAAGGCTTCTGAAGCACTTTGTGGATCGGGAAGACTGTTTATCCTCAGAGATGTTTTGGGAGAAGCTGATAGAGGGGCAGGAAGTTCAATAGACCATCTGTGTTATCACTCATGATTGGTCACGTGACTGCATATCATAAGAGGAGAGGAAATGGGGCAGAAGGAGTAGAGGGAGAGGAAGGAATGGTCAGGAAAGGAAAGGATTACCGGAGATGGGAAAAGCTGGAGAAGAAGTAAAAAACATGAGATTAAGAGAGGGAGCAGATATATGTGAAGGCGGTGTAGGGTATTGAGAAAGGTAAAATTAATTCAGTAAGCAGAGAACAGGAGAGAGAAGACATGGATGGTCGAGAGATGGAGGTTAATGTCACCAACACAAAAGGTGTCATAAGTAAGAAGGAGAAGAAAAGAGAGACGTTTGTCAAGATCAGTGCAGAAGGAAGAAATAGCGCCACGCAAGCGATATACACTAAGAAAAGCGATATGGTGTGGTGGAGAGAATTCGATAAAATTGTACTCAAAACATGCAAATTGTGAAAGGGCTTGAGGAGGAGGAAGAACAGTGTAGAAATGGTGAAAGAGTAGGCTGGTGCCACCCGCTCTACCGGATGAGAAAGATAAAGTGGAGGTTAAAACGAAGAAAGGAGTTCAGACTAGTGTGGGACTTGTTAAAAATTGAGCGGGCGTTGAAAAGGACAATGAAAAAAGGCAAAGCAATATTATTGAGAGGGCTAGGAGTTAAAGATTGTGAGCTGCAATGCCATTGAGCGGTTCGGTGTGAAGGGTGCGTTGCCCAGTGAAATGGAATAAAGATGGCATGAATAGAAGAACAAGAAAGAAGATGTAGGAAAATAGAACCGGTAGAAGAGTGAAAACTAAGTTCGGTGACTGATGGAATAGTAGGACATAGCCGTATGAGCAGTTGGCAAGCCATGAGCAAAAGTACAGAGACGCAGCGAACCAGTGACAGGCAACATGTGTAGGAGAACAAGGGGATATGGAGGGGTAGGAACAGGGCAGTCACTCCAGTCACAATTGGAACCAAACAGGAAAGGAGAAGCCCTTTGAATGGCACCCTTTGAGATGGACGCTCAGGGCTAAGGATGCCATAGGAGAGCTTCCAGATATGCAGTCACGTGATCAATCATAAGAGCACCACTGCACGTCATGGGTGGGGCGGCGTACCATCATTATGAGTTGGAGTTTAAAACCAATGCGTAAACTGTTCATTCCTCAGTTTTATGCCTAGGTTTACAGCCTTGTCCCCCTTTAAAATAAAGTGAAATTCATATGATCCAGTACTGACTCCCATATATTTGTAAAAACATTTTGGTTGTGGTTAGAGAACAAGGATGAAAGCTATTTGTTAGACCGGGAAGAAAGTTGCAAACATCATAACATGTTACAGACATAGCAAGATATTACAAACAACATCAAGCCTTGCAAATATTGCATGCACTTGAAAAAAATGCATGACATGATTTGATGGAGCACAACACAATGAAGATTGCCAGTAAAAGTGTCCGTCCTTCCTTCCTTCCTTCCTTCCTTCCTTCCTTCCTTCCTTCCTTCCTTCCTTCCTTCCTTCCTTCCTTCCTTCCTTCCTTCCTTCCTTCCTTCCTTCCTTCCTTCCTTCCTTCCTTCCTTCCTTCCTTCCTTCCTTCCTTCCTTCCTTCCTTCCTTCCTTCCTTCCTTCCTTCCTTCCTTCCTTCCTTCCTTCCTTCCTTCCTTCCTTCCTTCCTTCCTTCCTTCCTTCCTTCCTTCCTTCCTTCCTCCCTCCCTCCCTCCCTTCCTTCCTTCCTTCCTTTCTTCCAAAAACAAGTTGGACATAATGTGCAAACGATGTGAATGTTCTGCTTTGCGGTAAATCCGCCCAGAAGTATTTACAATAATCAATGGAGATGGGGTGCCCTATTCTCCTGACAAAATGTGGATATATCGCCATCGTTGCTTTGCAGTAAAAAGGCTTTTCCAAAATGTATTCTGAACTCTTTTTTCTTTTTTTTTGCTCGAGTGATTCCCGTGGTAATAATGAAGTTTAAATTGAGAAACGTGCTCAAAATTATATTTGGAGGAGGAAAAAAGGTGTATTAATATATGGATGCAGGTGGTAAGTGGGAAAGAGGTACATACATGTAGTGAGGGAGTTTGGGGACAGACTATTTGTGGGAGAATATTTTCATCATATCAATAGAAATCTCTAGGAATCTAGGTAAAGCGGCAAGATGTGCTCATAAAAGAAAATGTGAACCGCAGAGTGAAATTGAGTAATGCCAGACAATTACAGGGAAATAGACATTTAAAGAGAGCCGAGAGGCGAGAAAAGAGGAGCGGGATACCTAGTGAGTGCTAGAGAGGAAAAGGAAGACTTATCTGATCTTCACGTGTTTTCCCATTACCGCAAATAGTGCAGTACCGCAGGAATCACACCGTATTATAGCAGGAATGATTATGGGTAATTATTTCCATGGGAAGAAAGGATAGCATCATTCTTAGCGCATTAAATTATCACTGGAATAAAAAGTGGGGAATCAGTAGATTATGGGATACGGGGGTTTAGCCAGAGTCTTTTAAACTTGCAGAGAAGTGGCATCTGCTGAATTCACAGTGGACAATGCCATGGAGCCTGAGGTTACTGGCCATGGATGTAGGGCATGGATATTGGGATCTAGCAAAGTACTAGCGAGGGGAGGGGTGCGGACCTCGCCGGCCAGTGCCTTACCTTTTTTAATTCGTTGTTGAAACTTGGACAGGGGGGCCCTGAAGAAAATATGGCATACCAAATCCCTTGAAATTGACTGAAAACTGTAGTTAGCTGAGAATGAACACAAGCTGATTCATGGCAACAAAACTATTGAAATTCAGCGGGTGTGGGAAATAATGACCATCTCAACAATGTGACAAAATGGAGGAGGGGGGCTATGCGCAGAGATGATATCTTCCCTGTGCATTCCTCCTCCATCTTGTCCGAGCATTTTATCTTAAACCTGCATGAGATTGTCATGCGGGCATATAAAAAATGGATTCTTATGGACTCTGACTACTAGACCAGGTGGATTCCATAAGAAACAATAAGTAAACTCCAGCTTCAAAATGCAATGCAATGTAAGTGTACTTTCCAGGCAACGTTTACTTTTTCACAACTCAAAGAGGGAAATGGAAGAGCAAAGGCGAGTTTGCCTCACTTTAGTCTTTCCTTCTCTCCGCCTTGTGAATGTTTAAAACTGCAAGCTGGGGTCACCAGAGCACATAACGGATAATGTTGATGGTTTCCTGCATGCAATTTTCATTTGAAATAAAATTAGGTTGCCTGGCTGCCTCTCTGCATCGCCATGTCCCTACATTTGTGTCTCACTCTCTCTCTCTCTCTCTCTCTCTCTCTCTCTCTCTCTCTCATCTTTCTCCCGCCTTCAAAGGCAACCCCACTCTCCATTCTCCCACATCGTTCTCCCGGTCCTCCTCATTTGTAACTCAGACCACTGGCTATTACCACCCAATTCAGCCCAACCGGGTCAGATTGTAATGCTTACATTCTACAATACTCATATGTAGGATATCCTTGCCAACTTTGTAATACACTCTGTTGAAAATAACATCCTGTTTTTAAATATATTCATGCTCAATTTCAAATGTAAAATACCTCATTTTATTTCAGCATTGTTGTTATGATACGTAAGGGGCTAATATATGCATACCATGCATTTGTACATTGTAATTAAACAAGTTTGTATATATATTTGTGATATTGTTTGCATTCTAGTCAAAAATATATTTGGGCTCACATATTTTAAAACAGTTCCCTTATACAGAAAACGAATCTATATTAATTAATATTACGATTGTTTTTGTTTCTGCAAAACCCAGGGCCGCAACTTAATGTTGGTATGTTGTTATTATTATCATTATTATTATCATCATTATTATTACTATTATTATTATTTTTATTGTTATTATTAATAGTAGTATTATTACTTTACGTTTAGATCACATGTAGCAAATTTCTCTTTGAACAGTTGTGGGTCTTTACTACATCAATTTCAGCTCTTTGGCAAGCAATTAAAATGGTGACACAACATGAGTATCGCTATCAGTACTTATGCTTACAGTGCAATTATTACAAACCAGGCATGTATTTCCAAGTTTCTGCAGCAGTGGCATCACTGTTTCATCCTTCTTGGAGCTGTTCCAGAACCGTTTTTTTCTATGAAAGTCCTTCACATCCAAAATTACTTTCCTGCTCCAGTGATCCATGCACAGACAGGCCTTTACTCATTTAAAGGTTTCACTGCGAAATTGGAGCCATTAAATTCACACCCGTCACTTTACACCGCTATCTGTGATTGTTGGAAAGGCTTGCGGTGTCCTCCCCTGCTTCCTCCCTAAGTAAAAATGCTTAATGTTCCTGAGATGTTCCAATGCAAGTCTAACTCCTGCTATTCAATGTGGCTCCTGTTAAGTGCAGAGGAATCGTCTTTCAATTGATAACGTTCTGTTTCACAAGCCTGTTTGGGAATACACCTTATACGTGGATGATACCTTTCATTTATGAATTCAACGTTTGCAGGCTGTTTTCCTGTTAGTGATCATTAGAATACTGACAAATTAAATGCCAGAAATTTCCAACGTTGTGCTTAATAAGCATTTAAAAATTCAAGGAAATTGAAATATCTATAGCAAATGGATCATGTTGATGTTATCGGAGAAAGGCGACAAAAATGAGTGTACTGTGACGACCAAGCACTGAACACAATGGTCCTCATTACAACTCAGGCGTTAAGGGTTTAACTGTCCCGTCGGCGCCGTTAACCCTTAACGCCTGATTACAAGTGTCCCTTTGCGAGTTGGTGTTTAACGCCTGCTTTTAGCAGGCGTTAAAAATCCAACCCGCAAAGGGACTTTGGAGCTAATTACGGCACCGTAATTTACGGTGCCGTAATTAGCACCTTCCCCATTCCCATTATGCCCTATGGGGGCAAAAATGGGATTGGGGAAGGGCAAATGGTGAATGGGGAATTACCGCCCCACTCACCTTGGAATGGGGCGGTAATTCCGCCATCCACCATGGCGGAATCGTAACCTTAGCGGCATGGACCATGGTGCTAATAGCACCATGGACCATGGTCCTCCGCCAAGGTTGTAATGAGGGCCAATGTTGATAATTACAGGATGCATTGTAATGCCAGGGCACATTTGTATGCACATCTGTGTGCACGCTAACATTGCCATGAATGCATGGAAAAGTTAACAGGAGTGTCACTGAGACTCCCCTGATATACCATTAACATCCAATGCAGATATGTTCTTTCCTATGCCTGAGGGGCGATTCGATGGTTATAATGTCCCCATATCTGGAGCCAGGGTACTTCTGTTGGAGTTGTGCTGCATGGCATCCGGGGGCTCTGCCAATTACAGTGCTGGCATTGCTCTGTGTTTACCTGCCCTACATATACACATTAGGGATCCCATGTTAGATGGACTTTCTTAATGGACGCAGAAGGTGATAGATAAGACGGCCACAACCACTTGTCCATTCCTTGTGCATATTGTGATTACAGAAGATGCAGGTATGTTCCCCCCAATTGGGCATTACGGAGGGGGGGGCGTTTGGTTTGTTAATTTACATGGAGGCCTTTGCCAATGCAGAACACATGAAGAATTGGTACAGACATATGCAGGGCCCAATTGGAGTAACAGATGTCTAATGTAGGGCTCAATAGATTATAGACTTGTCAGTAGCACCTTGGCAAACAAATTGTTTCCTGCTGCTAGGTTGCCATACTGTATATAATGGGTGGGCCTGTTTATAAAATGAATTTTGCAAATGCATGAAGGGGTTCAGACAGGGAATTCTTCTTTTGACACTTCCTGCCATTCGATATTAAACTGTTGTTAGGTCTAATGCTTAAATAAATGTTAGGCAAAATCTTATGAACACCTTTTTTTGGTGTTTGTGCAAATAGGCATGTGAATTCTTAAGTGAGGTGTATCAGCATTAAACAGGGAAGAAAGGCAGGTTAGTTGTGAGAAGGGGCAGAATGCCTTTCTTGACAAGATATACAATTCTGTGTGAAGACCACCCAACCTGGGCAACCTGTAATGGACAAGTTAGGGAGTAACTTGTCTTTTATAGCCCAGTCCAAAAAATGTCAGTAGCCTTCTGCTTTCTCTAAAAGGTTCTACCACCCCAAAGTACCTGAGGGGCCACATGGGAACAGGATCCAAGATGAATCTGGGACCCTGGATGACTCCTCAAGCTAGAAGATGCTCTTCCTCGTCACAGTAACTTTGGTGCTTTGGCAGGCAAAGTGGCAGAGTTTCTCAGTTCCATTTGAAAAAATGTCCTCCAAGGATGGACCCCCTTGAAAGAAGGAGCCACTGGGATTCTGAGTCCAAGAAAAAAAAATGGTACCAAAGTTTTTCTGAAGTGCTGCAGCTTTGCTCTTAGCAGTGCTCTCCTTTGGTGAACGATTTCTCAGACTGTAGAAGTCCTATGAAGATGAAACTGCTGTGGGCTCCTTAAAGGCTTGGCAGATGAGAGTAAGACCCCTGCGACCCTTCAATGACTTCCGTCGACGACTGTTGCATAGATCACTTTTGTTGTTGGGTTTCAGAATATTGCTGTTTCCCACCTTCGGTTCTTTGGTGTTGCAGCCACAGCATGGAAATATGGACGGCGTCTGGTGACCTGGATGTGACCACTGAAGTGCACCTCAGACCTTCACCAACCCTGGACACTCCAGACATCTTCGTTAGCTTCTGGTGGTGGGAACTCTGAACTCTCTCAGGTGGGATGAAATGTTCAGTGATGATGGCAAGGATGTCCCTTGAAATGTTCTTAGGCACTTTTGCAGCTCTGGGTGTCCAGCAGCACTATGCCAGGGTACCCCCTCTTCTTGGTGGTAGACAGCAACGGCAACAGCAACGGCTTTCACCAGTATCAAAAGTGCACCTCCGGACCCTGAGTGACACCATTGGACTTCCTTGACTCGAGATGTCTAGGCACAGAGACAGGGCTTCCCAGAACTTTGTGAAACAAGGCAAAAGACAATAGAAACCAATCAATAGTCTACAGAGTCCATCTAGCCTTCTATCACAAATCCATTGATTCTTATGGCAGGGTTTGGGTGTCGGAAAATGGAGGACACTCAGAGCCACTGCCTTGTCAGCAGGTAGCTGCCACCAGCCCATACCCTGCTCTGTGGGCAACACACATAAGGAGTACACGGGTGTACTACCACCCATGGGTGCCATAAGGGTATCCGAAGGGTGTTGTTCACCAAAAGGAAAACATGAGGAGCTGCACTGCCACAGGTCCACTCTAGATCTCAGTGGCATCAATCATAGAGAAAACACACTCAGAGAAATGGTAGGAAAAGGATTGGGTGCCCTGTCCCTCCATAAGGCATTTCCAGCTTCACAATAACCGTAGACAGATGAGGAGTGACTAAACACACATTCATTGAAAGTGTTTATTCCTGAGAATATTTTAGGATTTGAGGGAACTATTATCAAAATTGACATTCTGCTGGACAAGGCTGTGTGAACAAATGTATTGTATGTTTACTAACTCTCACTTAAAATGTAAAAGTAGGTGGCAACGTGTAGATACATCTTTTCAGTTTGCCGCCCCCCAAAAAAATAAATAGGTAAAAGGGAATTGCATGCCACTATTATCCGATTACTGAAAAACTGAAAAAACACTCTCCAGATCCTTCTCTTTCTTCTCATTTCTGTCCCATTTATCTTTTGCCCTTCTTCTCTAAATTCTTGGAGAAAATTTACATTCCTATTTACACTTCACTCTCTCCTCCCTCTGCTCCAGTCTGGCTTTTGACCTGTGCACTTCACTGAAACAGCTCTTCTAAACATTGGCAACTCACTTCCGATTGCCGCCTTAAACTTTGGTCCTAAGTGAAAAGATCTTTTAAAAAAGATCTTTTCACTTAAAGACTGATTTAGAAAGACCTCTCCATGACCGCACGGAACGGTCTTTCTAAATCCAGCTTTCACTACTGTGCCGCACACGAGTGCGCACAAGGACTGACAGGCAGGTCGGGACCCAGCAGGGTAGGACCAGGAGAATGGGTAAGTGTGTGTGTTGGTGTGTGTGTTGTGTGTATGTATGTATTATTTTTGGTTTTGGAGAGTGGGGTGTGGGGGATGGGGCTGAGTGATAGGAGTTTGTGGGTGTGGGTGTGTGAGTCAGTGTTTCTGTTGTCTGTATGTCAGTGTTTGGTTTGGGGCACTGGGGGCTGCTGGCGGGTGGGATCTTGGCAATGGGGAGGAACAATTGGGGATTTGGGTGGTGAACACATATAAACGCATATTATACGCCTATAACTAATTAAAATTGTGTGTGATACACTCAACCTTTACAGTGAATCCTTTCAAGTATTAGGATAGAAAATTACTGGTGTCAATCCTGAGATATCTTTAGCAAACAGCACCATCTCTCTCTGTCACAGAAGCCCAAATATGGATGTCAGCTATGTGCCTCCTCTGTGAAACTTAGCAATTGTTGCTAGTTTAACCAGGTGTCTGTACTCTTGTTAACTTCCCTTGATCAATACATGGCTCCACCGGTCCGTCACTGTCAACATTACGGACGAGAAGCCCAGATACCATGTCCTTGGCTACTGAACTCTCACTGAACTGCCATGAGGTAATTATATCATTATTTCTGGCATGACTTGCAAAAGTCCACCATTTTGTATCTAGCATCCATTTTAGAGTTTGCTTGAGAGTTTGCCTGACTTTGTCCCACTCAAAAAGGTTGATCAAATTTCAAAATGCCTGACCAACCTATTTTTTACTCATAACTTGGTATCTGCTCAGTTTTTAATCTAAATATATGATCATTTATCATAAACATGTACTACTTGACCTATTCTCTACTGTGCACAACATTCTGACCCCACAAAATAGATTGCCTTTAAAGCGCTTTTCTGAAAGGCACTACATTTCTGATTTTCGCAGTATTAGAGTCATTGATCAATCCGACAAGCTATCTGCATCCAGTTTGAGGGGGATGGGGCCTACCTCCTATACACTCAGTTTGAGGGGCATGGGGGGCTTGTCCCTGTACAACCCCCCTCTGGACTGTATTTAGTCACTTACTCAATACATACCACTGCACTCATGTCCACCCTCAATTTTCAGTGTACCTATACATCTCTGGCCTAATCACCCTTTTCTGTAAAACAATTTATTTCAATCTAAGAGGTATCCTAAAAATATATCTACAACATCAGTACTAACACATTATACTCTCCAAATCTAAACATGTATGTGTCCCTAACAAATACCTTTATTTATTCTTATCTGAGTCCCATCTCCACACCCAATTAACTTTAAACTAACTATATGTCTCAGATAATTTTACAGCCACTATGAGGATTTGAGAGAGGGTCTCTGTTCGAACTAACCCACCAGCATGTTTCTTTACACAATATCCACGTGTGGCTCATACTCCACATTCTTTCCGCCACTCCCATTTCAAAACATTTCCTAGTTCCCCATTGTCTTCCCCACCTGTATTTTTACAAGTGCCTTTTCTTTTTCTTCTTTATTCATTGTTTGTCGTTATATCTTCCATCCATCTCAACTTGGCTTGGACTCCATAGATCGTCTGTGTCCGGTTGGTTTTGTCCTTTTTTAGGGTTTCTTACAGCAAATGCCTGGGTCTTTCAATGCATAGGCCACTTTGGTCCATTTTTTTTTTCATTTGTGAATGTCTTTTTAATGACATTATTAACATTGGGGCATTCGTCCACTTCTTGGGGGATTCAAGGATATGGGAGTTTTTCCACAGAAAGTTTGTCTGCTGTCAAAACTGCACAGCAGAAACATGTGTGCATGGGCATCTGGTTAGGTCCCTTGACCCTTCGCTCTGCTCATAGGTTCAAGTGCTGTCATTTTTCAGTTTTATATGTGACCCTCGTCCACCTGTAATAGAAAGCTGAATGAGTTTCCTTTGAAAAATAAGTATGTCTCTATCATCAACACTTTTTCACCAAACCCTTGAAAAATCTAGAGAAAGAAAAAAATCTACTCTTATATGTCTGTCACATGCTCCTGCCTTCTAAACAAACTCCATTATCTCACCTTTTGAACATCCCTGCCTCCTAGAAAAAGCTTCAACATTTTGGTTTGGTTCTTTATATACCTTTATATACCAAAGCTACTAATCCTCTCCCTTTTTCATACACATTTACTTTTTTCTGCATGCTGTCTGATTGCTGGGACCTGATTTGTTTTCAATAAACATATTCAGCTGCGTCTATTTTTTCGGCAATAAATACATTTGTCTGTCTTATTTCTACACTTATGTCTTATGGGCTTCTTTTTACAAAAATGATTTGTCCCTTCAGGGGACTTTTTCATTTTCCCTCTATATCGATATTCTCAGATGTAGAGATGCTAAAAATAAATGACAAACACATTTTAAAAACAACATTTAAAAGACATGTCATCATCTTCTCCATCTCCTAGGTGCATCTGTAGCAGAAGAGGACATCGCTGGCAGGGATCCCTGTTGTGTGTAGAAAATCGAAATAGAGACAAAAGTCATTCGGGGACTGGCAAGGGGGTCAAGTTTCTTCCTAAACTAAGTTCTTTCTCCTTGCTGCTAACAAAAATAAAAATCTTACGGTAATTTCTCGCTATTTTCAGCCCATTTAACTCCTATGCTGTCTCTTACTCGTTGGTGCACATAATAATTACAATCATTTTCTTTGGGCCTATACAATATTTGAATCTGTTCTTTGTTTTTCCCCAGCTCAGCTGAACGGTCTTCGTCTGCTCTGCTGTAAATGTTTCATTCTGCTTCGCTGCATGTGCTTCACCTGCTTTGCTGCATGTGTTTCACTTGCTTTGCTGCATGTGCTTCACCTTTCCTTCCCCATCTTGCTTTCGATCGCGTTGGACCATGGTAATTCTCCTTCTGTGCTGTGCTTTCATCCTGTTTAAGACAAGGCATTATCTCTTCCTTACCCAACTACTCTAATCTAGCCTAGCCCTGTTTTTCTAGAATATGGCACCAATCATTCTTACTATGTGCCTTCCCATTTTATTATGAATCTACATTGTTTGCCTATTCTAAACATTTCTTATATGTTTGCCAAATATACCCTTGTTGGCATCCTACCAACTATCAAAAAATAAAAAGGTTACCCACCTTTTATTTGACGTCTTTTATGTCCTGCGTTTGTCTGAGGTGGCCATGCTTGTATTTATATGCTACACTATTCACACCTATTTACACCTATCTTTGGAAAAATGGCTACATAATTGAAACACTATGGGCCTCATTACGAGTTTGGAGGTAGCCATGCCGTTTTTAGTGGCATGGCCACCCCCAAACTCAGGTCCGGGTCCCGCAAAAGGGGATTTACTGTGCCATTCCGACCTTGGAGGGCCTGGTAATTCCCTTTCGCGGGACCTGGACCCGGTACGTCCCTATTCCCATTTGAGCCCCCATAGGTCTCAATGGGAATGGGGAGGATGCTAACAACGGGCCCGTTAATGACAAGCCTGTTGTTAACATCCTGTACTGCTAGTGGGTCCCGCTCTGCATGTCTGGTCTGGCCAGGTGTCCAGAGCAAGACCCGCTGCAGAACTCATAATGTGGCGGCCCGGAATGAACGGTGCTGGTCCCTTACTGGCACTGTTCATTCCATGGCCACCACAGTTGTAATGAGGCCCTATGTCTCAGCCTCTTTTTCTGTTACTCACCTGGGTCATCTTACTCCTAATAATGATCATCAGTGTGTTCACACCCTGTGGTGTGAACCAGTACTCACTTTTTTTTTTCCTCTCCCTATTCACTAACACTTACCTGTGTTGTGATATACTGTCTCTTCTCCTATTTAAGGCCATGCAGACATTCCTCCTGTGTTCAAGAAGGGTCCATGATCTTTATCTAGAAAATATAAACCAACACCATCAAGTACATTCAAATAATGTTATTTTTACTCACCCTTGTATCTTCTCTTCAATTGGCGCTGTACAATATGTCCTTGTACGGTTAACTCAATTTTGGTTAACCATACCCCTTTTGGTCCTTTATTGATCCCATCGTTCTTTTTTATTGAAATGCATATTTTTTTCAATTTTGGCCTTCGACTTTCATTGGTGCTGTTTATTTTCCAAATTTGAATTTTTTGTGTGCTTATTTTATGCTCCCTGTTACTCTACTATTCATTCATTCATTCATTCATTCATTCATTCATTCATTCATTCATCCAATCATTTCTTCATTCATTTTTCCATTCATTCATTTTGTACGTATTCATGTATTTCTTTATTTCATCCAAATGACGTCATATTTTTTTCTTTTTAACTGAGCTCTTTAATCCTAGACTGTTTAAAGTAAATAATGTATTTTTATCTTCCATATGCAATAAAATGTTTCCTTTCTTTTCTTTTTAGTGTGTGCTGTTCCTAAAGAAACACCACTTCATCCTCTGTAAACTTTATCTAAATATGTTGTCATTAGTGATGTTTAATAAACCTGGACCTTTCTCATGGGAACCATCACTGTCCTCTGTGGTCCATTTTTATTCTTCATTCCTTGATCATTTGCCATGTTTCCTTATACTATGGTTGTTTCTAATTTTATGGGGGTTGTCTGTCCCCCCTCTGTGTTCGTAAATATCCATGGTTTGAGACTATATTCATCAAATACTCTTACCTTTTTCCTCCATTAGGCCACATAGGCATGCACAACACTATACTTATTTTATAACACCAAAACCTTTGGTCTCACCAGAAAACACATGCAGGGCCTCCTGCCCAATGCAAACCATCATAAATTCATCCATATTCAAATGGTGAATTCCAAAAAGTGGAACACTCTATCCCTAATTCACTAAACAAAATCATCATGTTTAGGCTTTTATCATCCAATCCTTTCCTCAAACATTGGTAGGTGCCCGTTGTAAATATAGCAAAAACTTGCCATAACACACTCTCCTCCAGAGACTACTAATTAATCACTAGACAAGAAGACTGTGTTTATAGTTTTTCAACAGAATCCTCAATTGTTCTAATAATCATTCAACACTTTTCTGTCTTTGCTGTATGGACATACAGTCCTAATGTCTACCATCAGAACAAAGATTGTTCTCCCTTTGCCATATTGATTTTCGGCACTCCTGGAGGTTTAGTGCCACTAACAATTCTGAACACACCAAGTCGCCCCATGAGGATGTCCCACTGTGCGTGCATGCATAACCTTGTCCTTGTGAAAGCATTTCTTCCTTTCATAATGACACCTTCACTCCTGTGTGTCACTACTTATTCCATGTTATGCTGTACTTGCTGCACTCCCAGCGCTTATCTGATATAATGTCCGATCCTGGGCAAAAAACCTCTCCACTTTGTTGAGTGTATGCAGGCAAGTATACAGTCCCCGCTTTTTAGAATGACCAGTTTTGCACAAACCCTTGACTTCCACACATGCGTACAATGTGTCCTGTCATTCCATATATCCAACATACAGGAGGTCTCCTAACTTGCCTTCCCTGAATGCCTTGATTATCATTCTGTATGTTTAAAAATCAATTTTGACTATTCTGCAAATGTCCCTAATTATCCTGGAAGCCTCCCCTACCTCGTGGTATGAATCAATGTTTACCTTGATCAAACTGCCTTTGGTTATTCACCTGAGGCATTCTTTGCTGTGAACCTGACCCTTCCCCACTAGTCAACATCGCCCCTTTTATGGCGTATTTTGACAATCTTTTCTACACTAATTTTGCGTCTTTACCTTCCCAAACATCATTTTTCTGCTGATTCTTCTCTTGCAAAAATCTGCACTAATACGCAATGGTCAGCTGAATTTCTGACCATGGCTTTGCTTCCATACCCACTAACTTCCTGAGCTGCTTCTGTACTAGCTCTGGCAACCCTTGACATAATACATGGTAGAACACAGGCATGGATTATCTCCAAGGTTTGTGAGTCTCCACGCTACATTCCTCCTGAAAATTCCAAATGTAAATAAGAGGATCATCCCCTTCCTGTATCTTTTTCATCATTATAGCTCCCATATCTGATGTGTCCAGATACAGCACTCTAAGCGCTTCCAGACGGACACCCTACAATTGTTAAACTTTGCTCGAACATGAGCGGTTCTCAAGGTGGTAACACTCGAATATCCTGCTCTTGACCAAATGTCATCAGCCCTTTCGACAAGAATATCGGTTAGAAGACCTTTAGGGGCCGATTCATGGAACAAACGTGCGCCGAAAATCTTGGCGCAAGCAGGCGCAAGCAGGCGCAAGCGCAAAAAAACAGGCGCACGCGCACGCGTGCGATTCATGGAAGTCCCTGCACGTGTTTACCTCGGGATGTGCGCCAAACCCGTGCATGGCGCACAAGTCACTGCAACATCCCGAAAGGCGCGCGCGACGCGCACAGTGAAAGCGCACAACCTCGGCGCATACACCAGAAAGTGGGCGGAACACGGGGCGTAACGCGCGGAATGGGGAACAACGCGCAAAAATAAGGGCGTAACTGGGGATGTACTGCAGGGAAGCAGACGGAACGCCCACAGGCACTCGAACCACACGTATTCATGGAATCGAATAGGGCAAAGCCACGCACAGCCAAAGACACGCACAAGCCGAAACAAGTCCGCAACACGAAGGCAGGCGATAGCGTCCCTGCGCATTACAAAAGTGGCAACATACAGCAATTGTGCCTGTGCGAGCGGGGCACGTGTATTTTGGGGTGCGCGGGAAGTTACACACGCGATTGAGCGGGGTACGTGTATTTCGGGGGTGCGCGGGAAGTTACACACGCGATTGAGCGGGGTACATGTATTTCGGGTTTGCGCGGGAAGTTACACACGCGATTGAGCGGGGTACGTGTATTCCGGGGGTGCGCGGGAAGTTACACACACGATTGAGCGGGGTACGTGTATTTCGGGGTTGCGCGGGAAGTTACACACGCAATTGAGTGGGGTATGTGTATTCCGGGGGTGCGCGGGAAGTTACACACGCGATTGAGCAGGGTACATGTATTTCGGGGTTGTGCGGGAAGTTACACACGCGATTGAGCGGGGTACGTGTATTTCGGGCGCGCGTGGGAAGTTACACACGCGATTGAGCGGGGTACGTGTATTTCGGGGGTGCGCGGGAAGTTACACACGCGATTGAGCGGGGTACGTGTATTTCGGGGGTGCGCTGGAAGTTACACACGAGATTCCATCAGGGTACGTGTATTACAGGGGTGCGCGGGAAGTTCCACACGCGATCTCATCAGGGTACATGTATTTCGGGGTGTGGGAGAAGTATCACACGCAACATCAGCAGGGTACGTGTATTCCAGGGGTGCGCGGGAATTTCCACACGCGATTCCATGAGGGTACGTGTATTACAGGGGAGCGCGGGAAGTTCCACATGCAATCTCATCAGGGTACGTGTATTACAGGGGTGCGTGGGGAGCACCACACGTGAATTGCACGTGTGGGTCCTCCCAGGTGTTCCCTCTACACCCTCCACGGCCCCTGCAGGTGGCTCACACCACAGGGGCCTACCCTGCACATGTCCTGCAGGCACCCCATCCACCATGGCCATGCCCCCCAGCCAACCCACATGTCAACTTGCACTACTGCCCACCAACGCATGTCCCCCTGCACCCCCAGCCACCAGGGGCACCCTCCACCAGGCCCCCACCCATGTCTCCCACCACCCCCACCCCCCAGCAGTGCAGGGTCACCCTCCACCAGGCCCCCACCCATGTCTCCCACCACCCCCACCCCCCAGCAGTGCAGGGTCACCCTCCACCAGGCCCCCACCCATGTCTCCCACCACCCCCACCCCCCAGCAGTGCAGGGTCACCCTCCACCAGGCCCCCACCCATGTCTCCCAACACCCCCACCCCCCAGCAGTGCAGGGTCACCCTCCACCAGGCCCCCACCCATGTCTCCCACCACCCCCACACCCCAGCAGTGCAGGGTCACCCGCCACCAGGCCCCCACCCATGTCTCCCACCCCCCCACCCCCCATCACTGTGGGGCACCTGCCAGCAGGCCCCCACCCATGTCTCCCACCACCCCCACCCCCCAGCAGTGCAGGGGCACCCACCACCAGGCCCCCACCCATGTCTCCCACCACCCCCACCCCCCAGCCATCAGGGGCAGCCTCCACCAGGCCCCCACTCATGTCTCCCACCACCCCCAACCCCCAGCAGTGCAGGGGCACCCTCCACCAGGCCCCCACCCATGTCTCCCACCACCCCACCCCCCAGCCACCAGGGGCAGCCTCCACCAGGCTCCCACTCATGTCTCCCACCAGCCCCACCCCCCAGCAGTGCAGGGTCACCCTCCACCAGGCCCCCACCCATGTCTCCCACCCCCCCACCCCCCTGCACTGTGGGGCACCTGCCAGCAGGCCCCCACCCATGTTTCCCACCCCCCCACCCCCCAGCACTGTGGGGCACCTGCCAGCAGGCCCCCACCCATGTCTCCCACCCCGCCCAGCATTGTGATGCACCTGCCAGCAGGCCCCCACTCATGTCCAACTCATGTTCCCCTGCACCCCCACCCCCCAGCACTGTGGGGCACCTGCCAGCAGGCCCCCACCCATGTCTCCCAACACCCCCACCCCCAGCAGTGCAGGGTCACCCTCCACCAGGCCCCCACCCATGTTACCTACCACCCCCACCCCCCAGCAGTGCAGGGTCACCCGCCACCAGGCCACCAACCATGTCTCCCACCACCCCCACCCCCCCAGCACTGTGGGGCACCTGCCAGCAGGCCCCCACCCATGTCTCCCACCACCCCCACCCCCCAGCAGTGCAGGGGCACCCACCACCAGGCCCCCACCCATGTCTCCCACCACCCCCACTCCCCAGCCACCAGGGGCAGCCTCCACCAGGTCCCCACTCATGTCTCCCACCACCCCCACCCCCCAGCAGTGCAGGGGCACCCTCCACCAGGCCCCCACCCATGTCTCCCACCACCCCACCCCCCAGCCACCAGGGGCAGCCTCCACCAGGCCCCCACTCATGTCTCCCACCACCCCCACCCCCCAGCAGTGCAGGGTCACCCTCCACCAGGCCCCCACCCATGTCTCCCAACCCCCCCACCCCCCAGCACTGTGGGGCACCTGCCAGCAGGCCCCCACCCATGTCTCCCACCCCCCCACCCCCCAGCACTGTGGGCCACCTGCCAGCAGGCCCCCACCCATGTCTCCCACCACCCCCACCCCCCAGCCACCAGGGGCAGCCTCCACCAGGCCCCCACTCATGTCTCCCACCACCCCCACCCCCCAGCAGTTCAGGGTCACCCTCCACAAGGCCCCCGCCCATGTCTCCCACCACCCCAACCCCCCAGCAGTGCAGGGTCACCCTCCACCAGGGCCCCACCCATGTCTCCCACCCCCCCAGCACTGTGGTGCACCTGCCAGCAGGCCCCCACTCATGTCCAACTCATGTTCCCCACCACCCCCACCCCCCAGCACTGTGGGGCACCTGCCAGCAGGCCCCCACCCATGTCCAACTCATGTTCCCCTGCACCCCCACCCCCCAGCACTGTGGGGCACCTGCCAGCAGGCCACCACCCATGTCCAACTCATGTTCCCCACCACCCCCACCCCCTAGCACTGTGGGGCACCTGCCAGCAGGCCCCCACCCATGTCCAACTCATGTTCCCCACCACCCCCACCCCCCAGCACTGTGGGGCACCTGCCAGCAGGCCCCCACCCATGTCTCCCACCACCCCCACCCCCCAGCCACCAGGGGCAGCCTCCACCAGGCCCCCACTCATGTCTTCCACCACCCCCACCCCCCAGCAGTGCAGGGGCACCCTCCACCAGGCCCCCACCCATGTCTCCCACCACCCCCACCCCCCAGCACTGTGGGGCACCTGCCAGCAGGCCCCCACCCATGTCTCCCACCACCCCCACACCCCAGCAGTGCAGGGTCACCCTCCACCAGGCCCCCACCCATGCCTCCCACCACCCCCACCCCCCAGCAGTGCAGGGTCACCCTCCACCAGGCCCCCAACCATGTCTCCCACCACCCCCACCCCCCAGCCACCAGGGGCAGCCTCCACCAGGCCCCCACTCATGTCTCCCACCACCCCCACCCCCCAGTAGTGCAGGGGCACCCACCACCAGGCCCCCATCCATGTCTCCCACCACCCCCACCCCCCAGCCACCAGGGGCAGCCTCCACCAGGCCCCCACTCATGTCTCCCACCACCCCCACCCCCCAGCAGTGCAGGGGCACCCTCCACAAGGCCCCCACCCATGTCTCCCACCCCCCACACCCCCCACACCCCCCAGCACTGTGGGGCACCTGCCAGCAGGCCCCCACCCATGTCTCCCACCACCCCCACCCCCAGCCACCAGGGGCAGCCTCCACCAGGCCCCCACTCATGTCTCCCACCACCCCCACCCCCCAGCAGTGCAGGGGCACCCTCCACCCGGCCCCCACCCATGTTTCCCACCACCCCCACCCCCCAGCACTGTGGGGCACCTGCCAGCAGGCCCCCACCCATGTCTCCCACCACCCCCATCCCCCAGCAGTGCAGGGTCACCCGCCACCAGGCCCCCACCCATGTCTCCCACCCCCCAGCACTGTGGGGCACCTGCCAACAGGCCCCCACCCATGTCTCCCACCACCCCACCCCCCAGCAGTGCAGGGTCACCCGCCACCAGGCCCCCACCCATGTCTCCCACCACCCCCACCCCCCAGCAGTGCAGGGTCACCCTCCACCAGGCCCCCACCCATGTCTCCCACCACCCCCACCCCCCAGCAGTGCAGGGTCACCCTCCACCAGGCCCCCACCCATGTCTCCCACCCCCTCCAGCACTGTGGTGCACCTGCCAGCAGGCCCCCACTCATGTCCAACTCATGTTCCCCACCACCCCCACCCCCCAGCACTGTGGGGCACCTGCCAGCAGGACCCCACCCATGTCCAACTCATGTTCCCCACCACCCCCACCCCCCAGCACTGTGGGGCACCTGCCAGCAGGCCCCCACCCATGTCCAACTCATGTTCCCCACCACCCCCACCCCCCAGCACTGTGGGGCACCTGCCAGCAGGCCCCCACCCATGTCTCCCAACCCCCCCACCCCCCAGCACTGTGGGGCACCTGCCAGCAGGCCCCCACCCATGTCTCCCACCACCCCCACCCCCCAGCCACCAGGGGCAGCCTCCACCAGGCCCCCACTCATGTCTCCCACCACCCCCACCCCCAGCAGTGCAGGGGCACCCTCCACCAGGCCCCCACCCATGTCTCCCACCACCCCCACACCCCAGCACTGTGGGGCACCTGCCAGCAGGCCCCCACCCATGTCTCCCACTACCCCCACCCCCCAGCAGTGCAGGGTCACCCTCCACCAGGCCCCCACCCATGTCTTCCACCACCCCCACCCCCCAGCAGTGCAGGGTCACCCTTCACCAGGCCCCCACCCATGTCTCCCACCACCCCCACCCCCCAGCAGTGCAGGGTCACCCTCCACCAGGCCCCCACCCATGTCTCCCACCACCCGTACCCACCAGCCACCAGGGGCAGCCTCCACCATGCCCCCACTCATGTCTCCCA
The DNA here is from genome assembly GCF_040938575.1 of Ambystoma mexicanum. Classification (NCBI taxonomy): domain Eukaryota; kingdom Metazoa; phylum Chordata; class Amphibia; order Caudata; family Ambystomatidae; genus Ambystoma; species Ambystoma mexicanum. Next base: position 261,338,701 of record NC_090941.1, read on the forward strand.
CCACCCCCACCCCCCAGCAGTGCAGGGGCACCCTCCACCAGGCCCCCACCCATGTCTCCCACCACCCCCACCCCCCAGCACTGTGGGGCACCTGCCAGCAGGCCCCCACCCATGTCTCCCACCACCCCCACCCCCCAGCAGTGCAGGGGTACCCTCCACCAGGCCCCCACCCATGTCTCCCACCACCCCCACCCCCCAGCACTGTGGGGCACCTGCCAGCAGGCCCCCACCCATGTCTCCCACCACCCCCACCCCCCAGCAGTGCAGGGTCACCCGCCACCAGGCCCCCACCCATGTCTCCCACCACCCCCACCCCCCAGCAGTTCAGGGTCACCCTCCACAAGGCCCCCGCCCATGTCTCCCACCACCCCAACCCCCCAGCAGTGCAGGGTCACCCTCCACCAGGGCCCCACCCATGTCTCCCACCCCCCCAGCACTGTGGTGCACCTGCCAGCAGGCCCCCACTCATGTCCAACTCATGTTCCCCACCACCCCCACCCCCCAGCACTGTGGGGCACCTGCCAGCAGGCCCCCACCCATGTCCAACTCATGTTCCCCTGCACCCCCACCCCCCAGCACTGTGGGGCACCTGCCAGCAGGCCACCACCCATGTCCAACTCATGTTCCCCACCACCCCCACCCCCTAGCACTGTGGGGCACCTGCCAGCAGGCCCCCACCCATGTCCAACTCATGTTCCCCACCACCCCCACCCCCCAGCACTGTGGGGCACCTGCCAGCAGGCCCCCACCCATGTCTCCCACCACCCCCACCCCCCAGCCACCAGGGGCAGCCTCCACCAGGCCCCCACTCATGTCTTCCACCACCCCCACCCCCCAGCAGTGCAGGGGCACCCTCCACCAGGCCCCCACCCATGTCTCCCACCACCCCCACCCCCCAGCACTGTGGGGCACCTGCCAGCAGGCCCCCACCCATGTCTCCCAGCACCCCCACATCCCAGCAGTGCAGGGTCACCCTCCACCAGGCCCCCACCCATGCCTCCCACCACCCCCACCCCCCAGCAGTGCAGGGTCACCCTCCACCAGGCCCCCAACCATGTCTCCCACCACCCCCACCCCCCAGCCACCAGGGGCAGCCTCCACCAGGCCCCCACTCATGTCTCCCACCACCCCCACCCGCCAGTAGTGCAGGGGCACCCACCACCAGGCCCCCATCCATGTCTCCCACCACCCCCACCCCCCAGCCACCAGGGGCAGCCTCTACCAGGCCCCCACTCATGTCTCCCACCACCACCGCCCCCCAGCAGTGCAGGGGCACCCTCCACAAGGCCCCCACCCATGTCTCCCACCCCCCACACCCCCCACACCCCCCAGCACTGTGGGGCACCTGCCAGCAGGCCCCCACCCATGTCTCCCACCACCCCCACCCCCAGCCACCAGGGGCAGCCTCCACCAGGCCCCCACTCATGTCTCCCACCACCCCCACCCCCCAGCAGTGCAGGGGCACCCTCCACCCGGCCCCCACCCATGTCTCCCACCACCCCCACCCCCCAGCACTGTGGGGCACCTGCCAGCAGGCCCCCACCCATGTCTCCCACCACCCCCATCCCCCAGCAGTGCAGGGTCACCCGCCACCAGGCCCCCACCCATGTCTCCCACCCCCCAGCACTGTGGGGCACCTGCCAACAGGCCCCCACCCATGTCTCCCACCACCCCACCCCCCAGCAGTGCAGGGTCACCCGCCACCAGGCCCCCACCCATGTCTCCCACCACCCCCACCCCCCAGCAGTGCAGGGTCACCCTCCACCAGGCCCCCACCCATGTCTCCCACCACCCCCACCCCCCAGCAGTGCAGGGTCACCCTCCACCAGGCCCCCACCCATGTCTCCCACCCCCTCCAGCACTGTGGTGCACCTGCCAGCAGGCCCCCACTCATGTCCAACTCATGTTCCCCACCACCCCCACCCCCCAGCACTGTGGGGCACCTGCCAGCAGGACCCCACCCATGTCCAACTCATGTTCCCCACCACCCCCACCCCCCAGCACTGTGGGGCACCTGCCAGCAGGCCCCCACCCATGTCCAACTCATGTTCCCCACCACCCCCACCCCCCAGCACTGTGGGGCACCTGCCAGCAGGCCCCCACCCATGTCTCCCAACCCCCCCACCCCCCAGCACTGTGGGGCACCTGCCAGCAGGCCCCCACCCATGTCTCCCACCACCCCCACCCCCCAGCCACCAGGGGCAGCCTCCACCAGGCCCCCACTCATGTCTCCCACCACCCCCACCCCCCAGCAGTGCAGGGGCACCCTCCACCAGGCCCCCACCCATGTCTCCCACCACCCCCACACCCCAGCACTGTGGGGCACCTGCCAGCAGGCCCCCACCCATGTCTCCCACTACCCCAACCCCCAGCAGTGCAGGGTCACCCTCCACCAGGCCCCCACCCATGTCTTCCACCACCCCCAACCCCCAGCAGTGCAGGGTCACCCTTCACCAGGCCCCCACCCATGTCTCCCACCACCCCCACCCCCCAGCAGTGCAGGGTCACCCTCCACCAGGCCCCCACCCATGTCTCCCACCACCCGTACCCCCCAGCCACCAGGGGCAGCCTCCACCATGCCCCCACTCATGTCTCCCACCACCCCCACCCCCCAGCAGTTCAGGGGCACCCTCCACCAGGCCCCCACCCATGTCTCCCACCACCCCCACCCCCCAGCACTGTGGGGCACCTGCCAGCAGGCCCCCACCCATGTCTCCCACCACCCCCACCCCCCAGCAGTGCAGGGTCCCCCTCCACCAGGCCCCCACCCATGTTTCCCACCACCCCCACCCCCACCCCCCAGCAGTGCAGGGTCACCCTCCACCAGGCCCCCACCCATGTCTCCCCCCCCCAGCACTGTGGTGCACCTGCCAGCAGGCCCCCACTCATGTCCAACTCATGTTCCCCACCACCCCCACCCCCCAGCACTGTGGGGCACCTGCCAGTAGGCCCCCACCCATGTCCAACTCATGTTCCCCACCACCCCCACCCCCCAGCACTGTGAGGCACCTGCCAGCCTGCCCCCAGCCATGACCAACTCATATTCCCCTGCACCCCCACCCCCCAGCACTGTGGGGCACCTGCCAGCAGGCCCCCACCCATGTCCAACTCATGTTCCCCACCACCCCCACCCCCCAGCACTGTGGGGCACCTGCCAGCAGGCCCCCACCCATGTCCAACTCACATTCCCCACCACCCCCACCCCCCAGCACTGTGGGGCACCTGCCAGCAGGCCCCCGCCCATGTCCAACTCTGTTCCCCAGCCAACATGTCATCACAATCTAGATCCCTGGTCCCTATGGTCAGCCTCCAAATGCAAAACACCCACCCGAGTATTGCATCCACCCACTCATAATTGGCAATTACATGACAGAACACCAATTGCAAGTTCTGAAACAAACACATTTCCCTCACAATGGGTGTCAGTGAATCTCAAAACCCATATCATGATATGCATGAAACCAATGAGATGATACTACACATTGAAGTATGATAACAAAATATGTATTAAAGGAAACATAAATAGAATCAGAAATAAAGAAACAGAAATGTGAATGTACAAAAATGAAAAGAAGCATGTCCGTGAAAAAAAGCAAAACCAAAAATCAAAATCCAAAGTAATGGTGTCCAAAGTCACTGTCCACAAAACAAAATCCAATGGGAAATAAAAAAGAAAGCCATTGCTCCATGGTTAAAATGTGAAAGAAAAATACAATCCAACAGTGAACTATGTACATACAAACAAGCCAGGGTCCATTATCCCAACAAAAGAAAGGAAACCTATCTAACTACACTAACTAATAAAATAAACTATATACAAAAATGAGGCCAATGTCCGAAAGGTCCAAAATAAATTTAAAAAAAAATGAAACCTAACACTACCTACATAACTATGTACAAGGGCAGCGGGCTAGTTTGACGGCTCACTTGTGGATGTCCCGGCCCAGGGCATCATCGAACTCCTGCTCAATGTCCCAGAGGCGGTCCTGCTCCATGGCCCCGAGGGTCCGCAGGGCCGTCGACGTGTCCACCTCCAAACCCCTGCGGATTGCCTCGAGGCACTCTGCCCGCCTCAGGGCCCTCCGCATGGAGTTCTCCGCCCTGACCATTGTGAGCCGTGCCTCTTCCGCCCGCTGCCGCTCCGCATCTATGGCGTGGCCCAACCGCTGCCACACGGAAGACACTCTCTGTCCTGGGTCCTCCTGCCCTCCGGCCGATGCCTGCCCCTCCGATGTTGAAGGCCCCGAGCCTTCATGGCTCCCACCACGGTTCTGCTGCTGCTGTGCCTCTGCCCGTGCACTGCCTCCTGCTGCCTGCACATCCTCCGCCGGCTGGGGTGCAGTCGTTGATGTGGCCTCCCCTGCTGGACGTCCGACTCCCGACTGTGGCAGGGATGCCTCCTCCACCAGCCTGGCCGCACCGTCAGAGGCAGCTCCACAGGGCACCCAGGTGACTGATGGGTGGGAAGATGGCACGGAGGACGACTGGCGCGTAGGGGGTTCAGTTGAGGAGGGGGTCGGAGCAAGCCCCATCATACGGAGGAATCCGGCCTGGGTGACCTGTCCCAGCAGGCTGACGCGGTCAACGAGCCATCAGAGATGACGTGCACTCTCCTCATGAAAAGACTGCAGGTCACCTCGCATGGCCCGTTGACGCAACGCCACACAACTCAGAACAGGCTTAACCCAGACCCGGATAGCCACGTCCGCAGGCAGAGGAAGGCCAGTTGTCGTGAGCTCATCCCCTGCCTGAAAACGGGTCTGGACGTAGGCATCCCTGCTCGTGCAAGATGATGCAGGGACAGGATCAGGGACAGGATTGCACACAGGCACCTCCGCGGCGGCCTGTGCTGCCTCCTATCCATGGTCCTGCTCTGCACCACTAGCACCAGTGGGATCCCCACCTCCAGACCCCGTCTCTGTTGCTTGCACGGCCTCCTCCACCAAACCCCCCACCAACCTGGATGACTCCGTGCCATCTTCCCCTGTTGGGCCCTGTGGGGTCCCAGCTGCCCCTTCTGCTGCCGAGGAGTCCAACTCCAACCTCCGCCTCTTGGACCTCCCCCTGGCAGCTGCGGCATGGGACGCAGCACCAGACTCCTCACTCCCCGACGAGATGACAACATGGGCGGGGAGCCGGGCCTTGCGTCTCCGGCTGGCGGTGGGATCCCTGCCGCTGTGCTCCACAGCACCTTCTCCGCCCTCTTCATCAGTTGACGCTGCAGACAGGGAGAAATAAAACACAGGCATCAGGGCACTGTACAATGGACACATGCACACATGACAGTTGTACATGAGTGGCATTGGCAAACCTCAGACATGTCATCACAATCCCCAACACACATGTCATTTCAACTCGCACACATGAGCCATACCACAGCCATATCGCAACTGCCAGCACCATCCATACACATACAACAGCATGAGCAGGCAAAGGTGAGCCAGACATCACATGCAACACAGGAAGTGCACCACACATGTACACACACCACCACACTTGCATGCATGTGTACACCTCTGCCAAGTGTCGCAGTGTTCCGATGGGCATCCATGTCACATCTGCCGATCAGGCTTCCACATACCGCTGTCACATGCATCCATGTTGGATCACTGTTGCACCCTTGTCATATACACACACATGCACATGTACACAGTGCTGATACATGCAGCGGAAAACAACATACATGCGTGACATCACGGACACGTCTACTTACATACACATTCATCCAAACATGTGTGCCCACACAACTGCATTTGGCATGCAAGCCTACACACACAAGCACCATCCATGTCTCACACATTCCAGCCCTCGCATGTGTTAGCCCCACGGCCCTGTACACCCCCACCCATACTCGACCCCATACAAACAGATGTGCAACCTGCACACTACTGAAAAATCACCACACGCACATCTCACAATCAGGATGCATGTACACTTACCGCTCGACTCCAGACGGGTCTGCCTCTCAAGGACCTGGACGTGGAGCGCTGGGGATATGCGTTCCAGGACCCTCATCTGTTCTTCCGACAAGTGGCCCCGGCGCCCCTTGGCATCCGCTGCCTTCAAGAGGCGCCGGGCCTTGTTCAGGGTCCTGGACCTGAAGTCCTCCCAGCGCTTCTTGACATGTTGTAAGTCGCGGACTGCCACCCCCTCCGCGTTGATGGCAGTCACGATGTCAGTCCAGATCCGAGTCCGTCCTTCCTTGTCGGCGCGGGAACTTCCGAAGAGGGCATCATACTGCCCCAGGACTTGCTCCACCAGGACACCAACTTCCCTGGCACTGAAGCTGGTGCCCCTCTGCCTCTCTGGCCGGGGGTTGTCAGTGGTCTCAGATGGTGTTTGCCCCGACATGACAACCCCAGAGGCAGGAGTGGGTGGGCAACTGGGTCCTGGGGCTGGGCTGTGGAGCGATGGAATCCCAGTCGGGAGTCTTCGGTTCCAGCAGGGGTGGTCACAGCAACAGCACCCCTGGCTGATGTGCAGGCAGCAAATGGCAGGGCACGTGGGCAGCAGGCAGTCAGGCAGCAGCAGATGGCAGGTGGGAGCGTGCTGGGGGCTCTGGGGGGCAGTAGTTTGGCCTTCTGGGCAGGAGCGTGGTCTTCCGTGTGCTTACGCGTGGCCAGCTTGATACGGAGTGAATTGGCACGTGAAAATCCTGCACGTTTGCGTGTAATTCGAGGAAAGGCCCTTAGCGCATATGCACGGCAGCACGCATATGCGATATCATTGGACCAAAGGCCTTTAGCGCGTGAGCGCGTCTGTAACGTGACGCGCGCGGGTGTTTCCCTCATTACACGTGATGACAGAGCACACGTGGATTTCCACCAATCGCGTGTGAAAGTTCCCGCGCACCCTGAAACACACGTACCCAGGCCAATCGCGTGTATGCTCACTTCCCTCCGATTACACGCGATGACACTCGGACGTACAGTTTTACCACGTATCCGAATACAGGAAACCCGCACACGGCAAAAGACGTGCACAGGCGTCAACGCGTCCGCCACACGGAGGCAGGCGGAAGCGTCCCCGCGCACAGCATAAAAGTGCGCGCAAACAACAAACGCGTATATACAGCTACGATGAATGCCCCATTTGTCGCAGCACTGATCGTGGGACACCGCAGGAGGAGGAGAATAGCCAGGGCACGCATTTTCGCACCACGGACAAGCCTTTTTGGGATGCCTGACGACCAGGTCTATGGCAGGTATAGGTTTCCACCCCATATCATCCTAGACCTGGTCAGGGAGTGGGAAGATGACCTTACATCCCCCACCCTTTGCTCCCAAGCATTGAGCCCCTTGGAGAAGCTGCTCAATGTCCTGCATTTTTTGGCCACTGGGTCATTTCAGCGGACCACTGCCATAGTGGGGGGGGTCTCACAGGCCACGCAGTCACGGTGCCTACACCAGGTACTGGCAATCTTGACAGTGCGCCCCTCAGTCCGAAGGCACATATACATGCCCAGAACACCCGCAGAAAGGCAGGCCGTTGTCCTGGATTTTTCAGGGTGGCACACTTCCCCAAAGTGCTCGGTGCCATAGATTGCACCCATGTGGCCCTACGTCCACCTAGGGCCACTGAGCACATCTACCGAAACCGCAAGCACTGGCATTCCATCAATGTACAGGTGGTATGCGATGTAAAGGGAATCATCACCTCTGTCTATGCAAACTACCCTGGCTCCACCTATGACAGTTTCATATACAGAATGTCCGCCCTGAGCCGGGCCCTGGAAGCTGGGCAGCATGGCGACACATGGCTCCTAGGTCAGTACAAATGCCCTTGCACATGCATGCAAGTCACACACAGACAAATATCCAAACCCTAATAATCTCAACTATTATCACCTCCCCAGGGGACAGTGCCTACCCTCTGAGCAACCACATGATGATGCCGATCCGGAACCCCACCACACCACCCCAGGTAAGATACAACGCCGCCCATATTGCAACCAGGGGCATAGTGGAGCGCACATTCGGAGTGCTTAAGTCACGTTTCCGCTCCCTTGACCGCTCTGGTGGGCAACTACTCTATGCACCACCAGTAGTGTGCAGGATCATTGTGGCAGCATGTGTCCTGCACAATGTTGCAACACGGCAGGGCGTCCCGGTGGACATGGTGGTGCCCCCACATCCCCAACCACAGGCACAGGCGCTGCCCATGGGAGGGGACAGGGCACATGGCGAGGAAGCCTGGACCCAGCTTGTGGCCACATTTTTCACCTAAACTCCCACCCCTGCGGAGTGCACACAGGCCTGGCACATACCAGGTGACAATCGATGATGACAAAGTGACAGTCAACTGTCACAACCCTACCACCCTGAGATAGTTGCCATGGAAGTGCCACATTGTCTGCATCCCTAGCTACTTAAACACAAGCTATCCCGTGTGACCAAAAGGCACACATATGACACATGACATGATATGGCCTATACACAAGTATTTCAAGGTGCGATGAGGCAGGGAGGGGGGAAACAAGGGAAGACAGACAACGGTACTACTAGGCCAGGTGTCATTGAGATTGTGCAAGTGCAGGGGTAGGGGGAAGGGAAAAGTGCAAGGGGGGGGGGAGTGCAGTACAGGGGAAGTAGCCCAAAATAAAAATACATAGGTCGGCTGGTGGCAACTGCAAAGGTAAGTGCAGACAAGTGCTGGGAAGGGTGGGCTGTAGGGATAGAGAGACAGTACCGCAGTGCAGGGGTTCCCAGGGAGGCAGTGCAAGTGGAGAGTGGCTGGGCCAGGGACCGAGGTCGGTGAGAGTGGCCCAGTTGCAGCTCCAGTGCAGTTCCAGTGAAGAATTCTGCAAGGGAGAGGCAGAGAGAAAGCAGAAGCAAAGAGGAAGGTCTTGAGGTGCTTCCAGAACTGGAGATGGTTCCCCTCAAGTTCAAGTCAGGCAGGAAGGCTGTTCCAGAGAGAGGGCCCTGCCGCGGAGAGAGATCTACCCCCAGCTAGTTGCTCTGAGAAGCGGATGACCCTGACATGCAAGGTGTGCATCACACACACCTGCAAAACAGGCCAGGGCCATCACTGTCATGTCACTCAAACCCTCCCAAACCACAACATGACATGGCAAGCAATACCCATACACCAACACAGTAATGATAAGGAACACATTGCCATGTCCTAAATGTACAGTCCCATCAGACAATGATGCCTGACCCGGAATCAGATGAAATGACAGACCACCAAAATCTCCCACCCAAAATAAGTCATTTCCAAATGCATGACAAGAGTCGTAGACGTAACATAACAATGAATGCCTGTCTACATGCACATTGTGCATTGCAAAATCAACACTGCAGCTCATGTGTGCAGTGTCCTACTCCTGCAACACACTGCTCAGCGCACAGCACAGTGAACAGCCATTGTGTGTGATGCACACCCTGAGCATCACATCTAAGTGACAGACCACATCAAACAGCAAATTAGGCATGTACAGGATCCATAATCAGTCACAGAACATGTGCTGCAGGGACACAGTGGGCACCAGAAGGCAAACAGTGTACACGTGGATATGCAAGGGTGGGAGTACATGTAGTGCATCAGAGTGCAAGTGTGTGGTTCTGCAAGGACATGCACTCCACATATGCATGTGCACTCAAGTGACCATTAGTGTTCTCTACACATCACATGTGAACATTCACCATGTGTACACCCCAGCATGTCAAACCACAACTATCCCCTCGCACCTGAAAGGAAAACACAACACATGAACAGGCATTGATCAGCAGAACACAACATGTACATACGATACCACCATTACAATGTCAGAGTTCCCATCACACTGCAGAGCAAGGCAACTATCAACAACAACCCCCCCCTCCCTCACAAATGACCATGATCCACTGAACAACTGCACCTGGGTCATGGAGCCTTCAAACCTCAATTCCACCTGGCCACAGGATCACCTTTACCCTTCGTCAACATCTCCCACCTTGTATGTAAAAAGGTGCCTGCACCCTCAGAATCAATGTCCAGAATCACAAAATCCAAGCCAGAAAAACGAACCAGAACACCCTCCAGTAGATGACTTGACGTAGCAGTACATCACAAAGGCCAAGGACTACCACAATGATGCAACAACCAAGGTAGCACAGCAAAACAATGTCACGACAGGATGTGAAACATGTGTGGTACATGACATAGGATGATGCACCATGAACAGATGTGTACTGTCACAGGTCCCCTGTACAGGCGCAGGAGTGTCACGAAACAACCACCCCCACCATGTCCCGGGTGCCTGCAAGGTCAAACTCACACAGGCCCCTGAGACCCTGATGGGGAAGCAGGTTCAGGGATATGCAGTCGGGACAGGTGTTGACACACTGGATGACTGGAATGAGTGGCAGGAGAGGGGAGGAGGAATGACACATGAAAGTAGGGAATGCACGAAAATGTACTACCTGCATGAACACATACACAATCCAAACAAACTTGGACATCATTGTCATGGCCTTCTGTAGTCCAGGCTCAGGAGTGGTACGAACCAACCACCCCCTCTAGGGTTTTGGCGCCTGCAAGTTCGGGGCTTACACAGGCATCCGCAACCCCAGCGGGGAAAGAGGGTCAGGGAACGTTGCTTGGATAGGTACGGGAAGCAGGAACACCGGGTAGAGGGTACAGGGTTCAAAATTGCATAGGATCACGAGTGATTAGGGAGAAAAAACATACCAAATTGAACCACACATACATCCATGCATTAGTACACTCCCCAGCAAGCCTATGCAGAGCAGTTTGAAAGAAAAACAACAAGACACTTAGCTCTGTTTTTGAGTGCTGGCCTCCTGCCTGCGCACTCTCAGGTCCGGTTACAGGAGCACTGCAATGCTGCAAAGAGAGCCACAGTCAACAACCTGTACGTGCCAATTACACAAAAACACAACACCAAACATGCCCCATAGCAAAAAACGACTCTACAAACAGACAATCTGGTGTCGATGCTTCGTACCCATATATAACATCACCCCTGTGACGGGTCATACACAGTCAATGCAGTAAGTCAGCCACTGGTGGGTGCGTGGCAAATGGAACACCAATGTGTCACAATTCACACAACATGCAATGTTCCCTGGGTAAGCAGACAGACCCATATAGCAAGCCATGACTTCACAGCAAGTTGCGTACCACCATGACCGAAACAAAGTTGGCAGTGCATTTATCATAAAGTACAAGGAAAAAACATGCACTGCACCTGAGTGTGTCCCTTGCTGTATGTCCCTGTGAGCTGCCCCTTTCCATGTCTCGGAAGGCTACATGGTTGATACAAGTGCCTCAATGGACCTTGGTGTACCGGAGGGTATGCGCCACTGCCCCTGCATGTGTCCCAGACAACCCTACTATCAACAGCCATCAGTCCACCAACACATCTGAGCTGCATTTTGTGCTTCAACACCAATATTCGTCTAAGCTCACCCTCAGTGCTGTGACTAAGCCTGCATGTGCAACTCGCCTGGTGCAAGCTTTGCTGTGTCGTGGCCCCCCTGTGATGCTCACCTTGCCTGGAGTTCCTTGGAACATGTCAGCAGTTCTAGTATGTGGGTCTGCAATCCCTGTGCCTCTGCTTGTGCACACATGTGCATGTCGGCACCAACAAACGGGTCCCGAATTCCGTCATCCAATGGGCCATGTCTGCTGGCAAAGGTGCTCTGGAGGCTCATCCCCCTGCAGAAAGGGCATGAAACACATGATTAATGCTTCAAAGTCATCTGTGTGTGTCTCATCAGGCATCTCATTACTTGACCATGTCAGAGAGTCACATCACAAATCACACCATCAGTCCGTCTTTCACATCCAAAGTGTGGAACACTATCTACAACATGAATTGCAACAAGCACGTGTACATGAAAGATATGAAACATACTACACAATGCATAGCAATCAATGTACACATTAATCATGACACACCACATCTAGCAAAAGCTGGACAGTGGACAATAACACCAAAATCATCCCCACTAGGGGTGTCAACACAAGTCACACAGCACCAGACATGCCACAGATATGACAGTCCAAAGCCCTTGTGTAATATTCTGTAACACCGAACCATCCTTGCGAGCCCATGGATAAGGGAGGCAGGAGTGGCATATGTGAGTCAAGGACCCCAAGCAGCAATCATATACACAAGACAAGCCTGAAGGGCCCAGCTGGAACAGACAGTGGAAGCCTTCAAAAGCCACAAAGCACCGCACCGTCACATGAAAGCACAATAGACTAGCAATTTTAAACTAAATTAACTATTAACTAATTACACTAACAATGGAAAACCTACATTACCTAATTAAACTAACTATCAAACAGAAACTTAACTAACTAAACTAAAAGAAAAATCAAAAATGGCCACATACGACACGAGGGGGAGGGGAGGCACCCAGGAGGGGGGAGGTACAGGGTGCTGCTCAACATCCACATGCGATGATGCTGAGCCAAAAATAAAAACCTCCATGGGCTCAATGCCTGCACAGCCCGATCTATGTGGGAGATAGATGGTCGTCCGAGTCTGGCTCATCCTGGAAAGGAGGACCTGGCACAGTAGCCTGGCCACGCCTAGCAGCAGCTTGCCCCTCGTCTGCAGCAAGTCTGCCAGACGGGTGAGCCTGGTTCTGTGTGGCGATGTGACATAGGTCTGCATGCAGAACCTCACGTGATACACGTGCTTCCTCTTGCAAGGTAGCACGTGTAACACGGAGTTCCTCCTGCAAGGCCTGGCTGGTCAACCGCTGCACCTCCCGGCAAGCCTGTAGCTCAGCCAAGATGGTACGCTCAAGCTGTGCAAACCTCTCCTCTGCCTGCTGCCTCTGGGACATCATAAGGACACCCAGAGTGGATCTGAGGAAAGCATACTCCTCCCTCAGGGCATCCATGTGCGCCTCTGCGTGAGCAGCAATTGCTTGACGCAGAGACGACATTTCAGCCTGGCGTGCCCTGTCTGAGGCCGCCATGCCCAGCCTGAGCGAGCGGGCCGTGGACCATGCCGCCTGCTGCTGGAGAAGCACCTGCCTAGCAGGGGGGAGCACAGATCGGGCCACGCGCTCCATGCTCTCAGCGATGTTCTCCATTGCTGCCCCCTGCCGTTCGGAATTGGCAGACATGTCTTGCTCCCACTCAGTATACAGCGGTTGCGCACGGCGACCGCCTTACCGGGCTTGACCCCAATGGGACCCAAGGACCGGGGGTCCTCGCTGTGTTGGCACCGCCCGCGGCTGCACGACTACATGCCCCTGTCGACGTGATGTCCCAGGCACATCCGTGACTGGTGTGGAGGGTGACCCTGCGTCCCGATCCACCATGGGCGGAGGAACCAAGACTGTCTGATCCCTCAGTGCAGGGGTCGCAGACAGAGGAGTGTCCACATCAGAATCACTCACCCCTGACACATGGACCTGATGCTCATCCAACTCAACATGGACGTCAGAGTCGTCATCAAGGCTGGACTAATAGGCAGCCAGAGACAAGATGGACTGCAGCACTTGGGGGTTTTCGTGGCCTACAACCCCACGACCCCCGCTAGTTCCGGGTTGATGTGGTGTTACCAACCCTGTGTCTGGCATGACAACACCATCCTCCGCCTCCATTGCGTCATCACCTGAAAAATAGAGAGAAAAAAGGTCACTACACTTGTCAGAAGCACACAACACACACACTCACCGACAGCAAACGCATCCGGCAGACATGTGACACACAACATATAACCTGGCATGCATGCTGGGTCAACTTTTAATAGCTTCTGTGATCAGACCTGTTGAAAGGTGGCAGTTTCCATGGAAGTGGGTCTATGCAGTGCAGAAACTGTGTACGCCACTCACTACCTACATGTACAAGGACTCCATGGTGTGTGCCAGGAAATGTGAAGGCAGTGCAATGTCAAATTCAGACATCACGTGCATTGTGCATTCAATGTGTACCATATCTAGAAGCCAAGCTCCCCTCCCCCCCAGTACCAAAGCAGGTTTGCCTAGCATGGTATCAAAAGGCTGACCATACACCTGTGTATTGACAGGCAGTGTTGACTGGCATCAACAGCTTAATGTGATTCAAATGACAACACTGCAAATGATGCTGGGACAGTGGGCAGGACACATGATGAAAACACTGGAGGCCGCCCACATGTGAAGAAGACACAACAAGAGTTGGACAGAGTCATTGGCCATTGAACAGGCAGAGGCCTGTGAGCCACACAGATTGTCAGAGCCCATACATGTGTGCAACGCAGGACTGAGCCACAGTTGACATGGGAAGGCTGATGAGATGGCAGGCAATGTATGTAACCAAGGACTTGTATTACAGTGATCATCCAGTCAAGGACACATAGGGGCATTCGTGCAATGCACATGGAGCATGAATGGGCACTCATGTCCCTGCGGGACATCTGACCCATGCACAGTACAAGTGAGATACCCTGCATCGAGTACTAAGGCTGTACCACACGGCATATGTCTGGCAGATTCTACGCTGGAAGTTAGCATCTACACAGGACACATGAACAAGAAAGTACACATTGGCAAGATTGAAGCAGACAAGTGCAAAGGTGGAACTGGGGTGCAGAGTGGCGGAGGAGGGGCAAGGGAGCATGCCTACATGGAGTCCCGCATGCAGGCAGAGGAGACATGCATGACGGAAGCATTGCATTACTTACACATCAGAACCATGTACACGTCACATGTAGCAGCAATCAAGCACAACACATCCCACAAGTGAAACACACACGTCCTCAACAAACACGCATCAACACTCACGGGACTGCACATCAAAGTCCAGCATCTCTCCCACTCCTTCGACCAATTCAGGTGGTATGAACTCCGCAATGAGAGCCTCATGCGGAGTGAGCTCTTCCTCCTCTGGTGCAGGCCCACCGCCAGTCACCAGAGTCAAGTTGTAATTAGAGGCACGCTTAGCCTTAGTGCTGCGCTTGATGTCATTCCAACGCTTTTTACACTCCTGCGCCGTGTGCACCTCATGACCGAATTAACTGACATGTTCCGCAACATGCTTCCAGTGGGTGTCACGTTGGGCAGCCGTAGTCTGACTATTGGCACCCACTAGCATGTCACGGCTGTGGCCCCGCACATAGTCCACGAGGAAGTCCAGTTCCTGCTTACAGAAAGGCTTCTTCCTCGACGTGCAGGAGGTCGTGGCTGTGTGTGGGGTCCCAGCATCTGTGGTGCAGGTGCAACCTTCCTCCTCTTGGACTGTGGCGCAGACCCTGGCTGGCTAATGCCGCCCTGACCAGTATGGCCAGTGGGTTTGGTGGATTGAGCCAAGGGAGTGGCAGGTGGAGGGATGACCAAAGGCCTGACTTGTGTCATTGGCAGCTGGGTGCCCACTAATGGACATTGCGCAGCAACATCAGCTGTGGCAGGGTCATTGACCGCAATGGTCCTGGTTGGCAGACTCACAACCGGGGTGCTGTTGGGTGCATCTGCCCTTGCACTTGCCAACACCCGGCTGTTCGGGGCAGCAGATGACATGACTGCCCCAGGGACA
This sequence comes from Ambystoma mexicanum, assembly GCF_040938575.1. Classification (NCBI taxonomy): domain Eukaryota; kingdom Metazoa; phylum Chordata; class Amphibia; order Caudata; family Ambystomatidae; genus Ambystoma; species Ambystoma mexicanum. The sequence continues at coordinate 261,354,181 of NC_090941.1, forward strand.
CGTGTCTTGGTCTGAGCAGCCCGGCGTGCCCCTATGGTTTCCCCCCTGGCCTGTTGGAGATCTACCAAGGCCTCTTCAAGTGCCAACGCAGCCTGCGCTGGCAGACCCTGAGCCTGGGTGGCGGTGTCCACAGCTGCACCAGCAGCTACCACTACCCTTGGGCCCGTGGCAGTCGATGGAACGGACTGCCGGGTCGAACGGGTGCCAGTGCCAGATGCAGGAGCTGCATCCCCCGGAACCACAGGGGGTGGTGGCATGACTGCACCGACACATGGCACAACATTGTGCTCAAGTGGCGCACCCCTGCCTCTTCCCTCTCTGTGGCTGCCCTGGACACCCTGGAGTCCCCCTACTCCCTGGTCACCACGGCCACGTCCCCGACCACGCCCGCCACGAGGAGGACGCCCAGCTGAGGCGCCCCTCACCTTTGGTGCCCTTCCAACCATGGCACAGATGTAGTAGTGCTGGCACAGATGGAGTGGTGCCAATGGGAGGTGTACACCACAATTGACCTGGGCAATTGGGGTGAAGGGGGTGGGAAGCAAGATGTTAACAGCCCCCCTGCACCTGCAAGGCTGTATGTGACCCCGGTGATGTGGTGACGGGTCACGCAACGCTCAGGCACCCCAAAACTGCAGTAAAACCGTGCACGCAACCCTGCAGCCTACGTGCGTGGATTCAACCTCCCGCAGTACACGGTGGCACCCAGTAACACGAATAACACGTACGCGTGGGACACGCAGGCTACTATGACATTGAAAATGGGTGCGATACACAGGGGCACCCGCAGTGGGAAAAAGAGCGTGTGCGACTCACATTCTGACTAGCGCGATGCAGAAAAACACGCGTAGCCAACACCCCCGCCAAAAGAAGAGATACGTCCTTGATAGCTGTGAAGTTGTGATGGCGCGCGAAACAACAGGAAGTAGCAACACACGTCAGTCTCCACGAAAGGCACGTACAGCGAACTGCTGGGCCCGCTCACCTTTAACCCATGCTGAGGGAAACGCACGCGCGCGTCACGTCACTTACGCGTATGGGCCCTTTCCTCGTATTACACGCGGACGTGCAGTTTTTCACACGCGCTGAAATGCCCATGCACGCCTGTACACGTCACGTCACACGGGCGCTTGCGCTTGAGGGGCCTTCTGTACAATGAAAATGCGTATGCGCGAATTACACGCTGATGTGCCGAATTTTCACGTGCCAAATCACTCCGTATCAAGCTGGCCACGCGTAAGCACACGGAAGACCACGCTCCTGCCCAGAAGGCCAAACTACTGCCCCCCAGAGCCCCGAGCACGCTCCCACCTGCCATCTGCTGCTGCCTGACTGCCTGCTGCCCACGTGCCCTGCCTATTGCTGCCTGCACATCAGCCAGGGGTGCTGTTGCTGTGACCACCCCTGCTGGAACCGAAGACTCCCGACTGGGATTCCATCACTCCACAGCCCAGCCCCAGGACCCAGTTGCCCACCCACTCCTGCCTCTGGGGTTGTCATGTCGGGGCAAACACCATCTGAGAACACTGACAACCCCCGGCCAGAGAGGCAGAGGGGCACCAGCTTCAGTGCCACCGAAGTTGGTGTCCTGGTGGAGCAAGTCCTGGGGCAGTATGATGCCCTCTTCGGAAGTTCCCACGCCGACAAGGAAGGACGGACTCAGATCTGGACTGACATCGTGACTGCCATCAACGCGGAAGGGGTGGCAGTCCGCGACTTACAACATGTCAAGAAGCGCTGGGAGGACTTCAGGTCCAGGACCCTGAACAAGGCCCGGCGCCTCTTGAAGGCAGCCGATGCCAAGGGGCGCCAGGGCCACATGTCGGAAGAACAGATGAGGGTCCTGGAACGCATATCCCCAGTGCTCCACGTCCAGGTCCTTGAGAGGCAGACCCGTCTGGAGTCGAGCAGTAAGTGTACATGCATCCTGATTGTGAGATGTGCGTGTGGTAATTTTTCAGTAGTGTGCAGGTTGCACATCTGTTTGTATGGGTCGAGTATGGGTGGGGGTTTACAGGGCCGTGGGGCTAACACATGCGAGGGCTGGAATGTGTGAGACATGGATGGTGCTTGTGTGTGTAGGCTTGCATGCCAAATGCAGTTGTGTGGGCACACATGTTTGGATGAATGTGTATGTAAGTAGACATGTCCGTGATGTCACGTATGTATGTTGCTTTCAGCTGCATGTATCAGCACTGTGTACATGTGCATGTGTGTGTATTTGACAAGGGTGCAACAGTGATGCAACATGGATGCATGTGACAGCGGTATGTGGAAGCCTGATCGGCAGATGTGACATGGATGCCCATGGGAACACTGCGACACTTGGCAGAGGTGTACACATGCATGCAAGTGTGGTGGTGTGTGTACATGTGTGGTGCACTTCCTGTGTTGCATGTGATGTCTGCCTCACCTTTGCCTGCTCATGCTGTTGTATGTGTATGGATGGTGCTGGCAGTTGCGATATGGCTGTGGTATGGCTCATGTGTGCGAGTTGAAATGACATGTGTGTTGGGGATTGTGATGACATGTCTGAGGTTTGCCAATGCCACTCATGTACAACTGTCATGTGTGTATGTGTCCATTGTACAGTGCCCTGATGCCTGTGTTTTATTTCTCCCTGTCTGCAGCGTCAACTGATGAAGAGGGCGGAGAAGGTGCTGTGGAGCACAGCGGCGGGGATCCCACCGCCAGCCGGAGACGCAAGGGCCGGCTCCCCTCCCATGTTGTCATCTCGTCGGGGAGTGAGGAGTCCGGTCCCGCGTCCCAGGCCGCAGCTGCCGGGGGGAGGTCCAAGAGGCGGATGTTGGAGTTGGACTCCTCGGCAGCAGAAGGGGCAGCTGGGACCACACAGGGCCCAACAGGGGAAGATGGCACGGAGTCATCCAGGTTGGTGGGGGGTTTGGTGGAGGAGGAGGACGTGCAAGCAACAGAGACGGGGTCTGGAGGTGGGGATCCCACTGGTGCTAGTGGTGCAGTGCAGGACCAGGGACAGGAGGCAGCACAGGCCGCCGCGGAGGTGCCTGTGTGCAATCCTGTCCCTGATCCTGTCCCTGCATCATCTTGCACCAGCAGGGATGCCTACGTCCAGACCCGTTTTCAGGCAGGGGATGAGCTCACGTCAACTGGCCTTCCCCTGCCTGCGGACGTGGCTATCCGGGTCCGGGTTGAGCCTGTTCTGAGTGGTGTGGCGTTGCGTCAACGGGCCATGCGAGGTGACCTGCAGTCTTTTCATGAGGAGACTGCACGTCATCTCGAATGGCTCGTTGACCGCGTCAGCCTGCTGGGACAGGTCACCCAGGCCGGATTCCTCCGTATGATGGGGCTTGCTCCGACCCCCTCCTCAACTGAACCCCCTACGCGCCAGTCGTCCTCCGTGTCATCTTCCCACCCATCAGTCACCTGGGTGCCCTGTGGAGCTGCCTCTGACGGTGCGGCCAGGCTGGTGGAGGAGGCATCCCTGCCACAGTCGGGAGTCGGACGTCCAGCAGGGGTGGCCACATCAACGACTGCACCCCAGCCGGCGGAGGATGTGCAGGCAGCAGGAGGCAGTGCACGGGCAGAGGCACAGCAGCAGCAGCAATGTGGTGGGAGCCATGAAGGCTCGGGGCCTTCAACATCGGAGGGGCAGGCATCGGCCGGAGGGCAGGAGGCCCCAGGACAGAGAATGTCTTCCGTGTGGCAGCGGTTGGGCCACGCCATAGATGCGGAGCGGCAGCGGGCGGAAGAGGCACGGCTCACAATGGTCAGGGCGGAGAACTCCATGCGGAGGGCCCTGAGGCAGGCCGAGTGCCTCGAGGCAATCCGCAGGGGTTTGGAGGTGGACACGTCGACGGCCCTGCGGACCCTCGGGGCCATGGAGGAGGACCGCCTCCGGGACATTGAGCAGGAGTTCGATGATGCCCTGGGCCGGGACATCCACAAGTGAGCCGTCAAACTAGCCCGCTGCCCTTGTACATAGTTATGTAGGTAGTGTTAGGTTTAATTTTTTTTTGGATTTATTTTGGACCTTTCAGACATTGGCCACATTTTTGTATATAGTTTATTTTATTAGTTAGTGTAGTTAGATAGGTTTCCTTTCTTTTGTTGGGATAATGGACCCTGGCTTGTTTGTATGTACATAGTTCACTGTTGGATTGTATTTTTCTTTCACATTTTAACCATGGAGCAATGGCTTTCTTTTTTATTTCCCATTGGATTTTGTTTTGTGGACAGTGACTTTGGACACCATTACTTTGGATTTTGATTTTTGGTTTTGCTTTTTTTCACGGACATGCTTCTTTTCATTTTTGTACATTCACATTCACATTTCTGTTTCTTTATTTTTGATTCTATTTATGTTTCCTTTAATACATATTTTTTTATCATACTTCAATGTGTAGTATCATCTCATTGGTTTCATGCATATCATGATATGGGTTTTGAGATTCACTGACACCCATTGGGTGTATGTGAGGGAAATGTGTTTGTTTCGGAACTTGCAATTGGTGTTCTGTCATGTAATTGCCAATTATGAGTGGATGGATGCAATACTCGGGTGGGTGTTTTGCATTTGGAGGCTGACCATAGGGACCAGGGATCTAGATTGTGATGACATGTTGGCTGGGGAACATGAGTTGGACATGGGTGGGGGCCTGGTGGCGGGTGACCCTGCACTGCTGGGGGGTGGGGGTGGTGGGAGACATGGGTGGGGTCCTTGTGGAGGGTGACCCTGCACTGCTGGGGGTGGGGGTGGCGGGAGACATGGGTGGGGGCCTGGTGGAGGGTGCCCCTGCACTGCTGGGGGGTGGGGGTGGTGGGAGACATGGGTGGGGGCCTGGTGGAGGGTGACCCTGCACTGCTGGGGGGTGGGGGTGGTGGGAGACATGGGTGGGGGCCTGGTGGCGGGTGACCCTGCACTGCTGGGGGGTGGGGGTGGTGGGAGACATGGGTGGGGGCCTGCTGGCAGGTGCCCCACAGTGCTGGGGGGTGGGGGGGTGGGGAACATGAGTTGGACATGGGTGGGGGCCTGCTGGCAGGTGCCCCACAGTGCTGGGGGGTGGGGGGGGTGGGGAACATGAGTTGGACATGGGTGGGGGCCTGGTGGCGGGTGACCCTGCACTGCTGGGGGGTGGGGGTGGTGGGAGACATGGGTGGGGGCCTGGTGGATGGTGACCCTGCACTGCTGGGGGGTGGGGGTGGTGGGAGACATGGGTGGGGGCCTGGTGGAGGGTGATCCTGCACTGCTGGGGGGTGGGGGTGGTGGGAGACATGGGTGGGGGCCTGGTGGAGGGTGACCCTGCACTGCTGGGGGGTGGGGGTTGTGGGAGACATGGGTGGGGGCCTGGTGGAGGGTGACCCTGCACTGCTGGGGGGTGGGGGTGGTGGGAGACATGGGTGGGGGCCTGGTGGAGGGTGCCCCTGCACTGCTGGGGGGTGGGGGTGGTGGGAGACATGGGTGGGGGCCTGGTGGAGGGTGACCCTGCACTGCTGGGGGAGGGGGTGGTGGGAGACATGGGTGGGGGCCTGGTGGCGGGTGACCCTGCACTGCTGGGGGGTGCAGGTGGTGGGAGACATGGGTGGGGGCCTGCTGGCAGGTGCCCCACAGTGCTGGGGGGTGGGGAACATGAGTTGGACATGGGTGGGGGCCTGGTGGCGGGTGACCCTGCACTGCTGGGGGGTAGGGGTGGTGGGAGACATGGGTGGGGGCCTGGTTTCGGGTGACCCTGCACTGCTGGGGGGTGGGGGTGGTGGGAGACATGGGTGGGGGCCTGGTTTCGGGTGACCCTGCACTGCTGGGGGGTGGGGGTGGTGGGAGACATGGGTGGGGGCCTGGTGGAGGGTGACCCTGCACTGCTGGGGGGTGGGGGTGTTGGGAGACATGGGTGGGGGCCTGGTGGAGGGTGACCCTGCACTGCTGGGGGGTGGGGGTGGTGGGAGACATGGGTGGGGGCCTGGTGGCGGGTGACCCTGCACTGCTGGGGGGTGGGGGTGGTGGGAGACATGGGTGGGGGCCTGCTGGCAGGTGCCCCACAGTGCTGGGGGGTGGGGGGGTGGGGAACATGAGTTGGACATGGGTGGGGGCCTGCTGGCAGGTGCCCCACAGTGCTGGGGGGTGGGGGGGTGGGGAACATGAGTTGGACATGGGTGGGGGCCTGGTGGCGGGTGACCCTGCACTGCTGGGGGGTGGGGGTGGTGGGAGACATGGGTGGGGGCCTGGTGGATGGTGACCCTGCACTGCTGGGGGGTGGGGGTGGTGGGAGACATGGGTGGGGGCCTGGTGGAGGGTGATCCTGCACTGCTGGGGGGTGGGGGTGGTGGGAGACATGGGTGGGGGCCTGGTGGAGGGTGACCCTGCACTGCTGGGGGGTGGGGGTTGTGGGAGACATGGGTGGGGGCCTGGTGGAGGGTGACCCTGCACTGCTGGGGGGTGGGGGTGGTGGGAGACATGGGTGGGGGCCTGGTGGAGGGTGCCCCTGCACTGCTGGGGGGTGGGGGTGGTGGGAGACATGGGTGGGGGCCTGGTGGAGGGTGACCCTGCACTGCTGGGGGAGGGGGTGGTGGGAGACATGGGTGGGGGCCTGGTGGCGGGTGACCCTGCACTGCTGGGGGGTGGAGGTGGTGGGAGACATGGGTGGGGGCCTGCTGGCAGGTGCCCCACAGTGCTGGGGGGTGGGGAACATGAGTTGGACATGGGTGGGGGCCTGGTGGCGGGTGACCCTGCACTGCTGGGGGGTGGGGTGGTGGGAGACATGGGTGGGGGCCTGGTGGAGGGTGACCCTGCACTGCTGGGGGGTGGGGGTGGTGGGAGACATGGGTGGGGGCCTGGTTTCGGGTGACCCTGCACTGCTGGGGGGTGGGGGTGGTGGGTGACATGGGTGGGGGCCTGCTGGCAGGTGCCCCACAGTGCTGGGGGGTGGGGGTGGTGGGGAACATGAGTTGGACATGGGTCGGGGCCTGCTGGCAGGTGCCCCACAGTGCTGGGGGTTGGGGGTGGTGGGGAACATGAGTTGGACATGGGTGGGGGCCTGCTGGCAGGTGCCCCACAGTGCTGGGGGGTGGGGGGGCGGGTGACATGGCTGGGGCCTGGTGGAGGGTGCCCCTGGTGGCTGGGGGTGCAGGGGGACATGCGTTGGTGGGCAGTAGTGCAAGTTGACATGTGGGTTGGCTTGGGTGCATGGCCATGGTGGATGGGGTGCCTGCAGGACATGTGCAGGGTAGGCCCCTGTGGTGTGAGCCACTTGCAGGGGCCGTGGAGGGTGTAGAGGGAACACCTGGGAGGACCCACACGTGCAATTCACGTGTGGTGCTCCCCGCGCACCCCTGTAATACACGTATCCTGATGGAATCACGTGTGGAACTTCCCACTCACCCCTGGAATACACGTACCCTGATGATGTTGCGTGTGATACTTCCCCCGCACCCTGAAGTACACGTACCCTGATGAGATCGCGTGTGGAACTTCCCGCGCACCCCTGGAATACACGTACCCTGATGATGTTGCGTGTGATACTTCCCCCGCACCCTGAAGTACACGTACCCTGATGGGATCGCGTGTGGAACTTCCCGCGCACCCCTGGAATACACGTACCCTGATGATGTTGCGTGTGATACTTTCCACTGCACCCCGAAGTACACGTACCCTGATGAGATCGCATGTGGAACTTCCCGCGCACCCCTGATACTGCTGATGTTGCGTGTGAGACATACCCCGCACCCCGAAATACATGTACCCTGCTGAAATCGCGTGTGGAACTTCCCGCGCACCCCATAAATACACGTACCCTGCTGAAATCGCGTGTGGAACTTCCCGCGCACCCCTGAAATACACGTACCCTGCTGGAATCGCGTGTGGAACTTCCTGCGCACCCCTGAAATACACGTACCCTGCTCGCACGGGGCCAATCGCGTGTGGAACTTCCCGTGCACCCCGGAAATACACGTACCCTGCTGAAATCGCGTGTTGAACTTCCGGCGCACCCCTGAAATACACGTACCCTGCACACACGGGGCCAATCGCGTGTGGAACTTCCCGCGCACCCCGGAAATACACGTACCCTGCTGAAATCGCGTGTGGAACTTCCCGCGCACCCCTGAAATACACTTACCCTGCGGCAATCGCGTGTGGAACTTCCCGCGCACCCCTGAAATACGCGTACCCTGCTTGCACGGGGCCAATCGCGTGAGGTACTTCCCGCGCACCCCAGTGATACACGTAGCCCGCTTGCCGTGTTGGTACAGGGTTAGCGCAGCCCTTTGCGCTGGATTGGGGATTTTGATGGCTTTTCCCTGTGCGAGAGGCGTTCTTGGGGGCGTAACTGGCGCTGCTGCAGGGTCGCTGCGCCACTGTGTGCCACGGCTGGTTTTGGTGGCTGGAATCCATGAATACGCTGTGCGCGGAAATGGATTTTAGCGCACGCGGCTGGTGCAGGGATTCGCACGCGCACACTGTGCGCCAGCCGCGTGCGCCACTTGTGCGCTGCATTCTATGAATTAATCCGTTAATGTCTACTGTTGTCATGATCTCTGCTTCCAAAGGGTCAGGACTTACCCAACTCCCTTGGAAGCAGACCCATAACCCCGGTTCCGAGTGCCGGCCAGTCCCAATTGGGACCTTTTGGACCCTGTCCTGGCGCCAGTGGCACCAGGCTCATAAATATGCCCACCAGGCTCATAAATATGCCCAGTCCCAGCGCTGGAAGCGCCGGGCTTATAATGCTTGGGTGGACTTACCTGCAGCAGACCATGCTGCTTACTTACCTGCCAGTTGAGCCCCTGATCCTCTTCTGTTTGGGACTACTTTTCCTGTTGGGTGGGGCAGGAGCCACTCCCTAGGTTCAGAACATTGTAACTCTTCTGGAAAGCAGGAACTCTTTTCTTACCCAGGCGAGGCCGTGGAAGGAGACACCTAAGCACTACAGGAGGCTATTTAAACCACACCCGATGGATGAATCTTGCTTTGCGTTATTCTGCATTCTCTGCAGCAGAACGCTCACTGTGTCTTCTGATCCTGTGCCTAAGGGAACAAAGGCTTACCATCCTGGAATCCAGTCTTCAGCAGCACCTATAAAGACAAACAAAGAACAGGTTAGCACTACGGTCTTCAGTGGCAGCGCATCTCTTACCTGGTCCAGCGGCTGTCACCAACGCCTCGCGCTGCATACCTGCATCTGAAAGACAAAGGCTTACCGACTCTTCGCACGCTCCGGAGGTCTTCGCGCTGCATTCCGGCATCTGAAAGGCAAAAGAAGGTGCGTTTAGAGACATTGGGCAACTTTACTACTCACGCCGAAATCAGCGGGTATCCCAGCACCCTTCAGCTTCTCTAAAGCTCCGAACTTGTACCTGCAAGGTAAAAGAGACAGTTAGTGCGCATCGGGAAGCAGGCAACAAGCGCTCACTTACGTGCTTCCAAGCGCTTCTATTCCTCACGCGGGTTCGATCCTCAACTCTCTTCAGCCCGCCATCCGCCATCGCCGGAACCCTGCAAAACAAGAGGTATCATTACAAAAGAACTTTACATAAGTCAAAAGCCATACTCATGTGCTCCTCGGCACCGCTCCACAGCAGCTACGCCTTACGCACTTAAAGACTTTTAAGACATTGGAAGTGCCCAGAACTTACCATTCGTGCAGTAAACGACGGACAGCAGTCCTCTGAGGTCAAGAGGCCTGCACCCTTATCCAGTGAAGAAACTGGTTATGGCACCCTGCCCCCGAGGCAGATGGAGAGCTCGGCGTTCACCTACCTAAGGTGAGATCGTTAACCTTTGGGGTCCTACAGGAGAAGAGAAACGGAAGAGGAGAGAGGCACCCAATAACCCCAGTTCATTAATCCCATATTTTCTATCTGCAGACATCTTACTCTCCGAGTCAGACACACAGTGCACAGAGGTCCAGCCCGAGGAACCAACCGTGTGTTACACATCACCTTTGAAGACACGGCTTTCACCCAGTCGAGACCGGCGCCTCTGCGGAAATCAGGTGAGCGTTACAGAACGCAAAGCCCACCGCAAAACTCCCACCCAGGCGCTATGGAAACTTCGGATACCGACCAGCTAGCCCAGTTACTTGGGGAACTAAGAGCAGAAGTGCATGCAGCCCGCCAGGAAACGAATGCTCTAAGAAGGGAACTGATTATTTCCAAGGAGCGAACAGATGATCTCGCTAGACAATTGCTACAGTCACAAGCCGGACAAACTCAGTTGCCCGCATCAGGGGCAAATCATCCTTCAACATCCCCTACGAACCCAGTGCAGATCAACCTCCGCCCAAACGATTTTCTGGTGACCCAAAGAGGTTTGCAGTATTCATTAATCAGTGCCGCTTGCACTTCTTATGCCGGCCAGCAGCCTTCCCAACAGATCAAGCTAAGGTAGCTTTCGTGCTTTCGTACCTCAGTGGCAGTGCGGCAGATTGGTCGATCCCTCTAGTTAATCAGGATGATCCGGTTCTCCATGATTTTCAAGCTTTTCAGCTCAGCATGGAAAAACTGTTCGCAAGACATTCACTGGGGCAGGCCTTGGACAATGAACTCCTTTCATTACGACAGGGTAATCAAGACCTTTTGGCTTATATTGCATCTTTCAACAGACTGATAGTGGAAACCCAATGGCCTGAGGACAAACGGATTACGCTGTTTTATAGAGGTCTACGTGGAGAGCTCAAAGATGTGTTAGCCCAAGTAGTGAATCCCCCGCAAGACTGCTCGGACTATATTGACTTAGTCGTTCAAATAGACCACAGACTACAGAACAGGAAGGCCGATCGTTCCAAGTTTGATGCTCGAGTGTTTTCCAAACCACCAACTCCTATCAAAGGAGCAGACTCCGGGGAACCCATGCAAATAGGGGGCCTGAAAGGACCACTAACCCAAAAGGAGCGGGAAAGGAGAAAACAGCTGCAATTATGCCTCTATTGCGGAAACTCGGGGCACTTTCTTCGAGACTGTCCGGTGAAACCAGCCAAGAAGGCAGTAGGAGCTGCAGTTACCAGGGTCACAAACTCTGAGCAGGGAAACGACCTCGCCCGACAAGAATAGAGGTCCTCTTGCCGAGCGTTAAAACCAGTTCCGTGACCTCGCATTTCGTGATACCTATGGTCCTCATTAGCCCTGAACGTCCGGATCGATTACATGCGATTGAAGCTTACGTCGACAGCGGTGGCATCGGCAATTATGTGGATCATGAAATGGTATTGAGGATGAATCTGACTCTTTGTCCAAAGGCTGTAAAGGACGTCATTACTATGGTGGATGGTACGGAGATAGCTTCCGGACCAGTAACGCATACCACCCAAGAAGTGACGTTAGTAAGTCAAGATGGACACCATGAGAAGATCGTGTTCGATGTGATCAAGGCCCCTCAGTTCCAGATTATTCTAGGAATTCCTTGGTTAGAGAAGCACAATCCTCAGATCGATTGGCGAGCAAGAACGGTTCAGTTTCCAGAATGTGTCTCCATTTGTTACCCTCGATCTGATGTTGCACTGGCAGCAATTTCTTCGGAGGTTCCCCAGTTACCTCCCGAATACCTAGAATTCCAAGATGTCTTACGGAAGGATCAAGCTAACTCTCTACCTCCTCATAGGTCTTATGACTGTCAGATAGACCTGATACCTGGATCTACCCCTCTTTGTAGTAGGATTTATGCCCTCACCGAGCCTGAGAATCTTCACCTCCGACAATACCTGGATCAATACCTAGCGAATGGGTTTATCCGTCCTTCCAAGTCCCCTGCTTCCTCAGCTTTGTTCTTCGTTCCAAAAAAAGAAGAGGACCTTAGAACTTGTATAGATTATCGCGCCCTGAACCAGATCACCGTTAAGAATAGATATCCGTTACCTTTGATCCCTGAACTCCTGGACCAAGTCAGAAAAGCATGCATATATACAAAGCTGGATCTTAGAGAAGCCTACCACTTGGTACGAGTGAAAGAGGGCGATGAATGGAAGACGGCCTTCCGCACCAAGTATGGGCTATTTGAATATCAGGTCATGCCCTTCGGACTTTGCAATGCCCCGGCCGCCTTTCAATATTTTATGAACGACGTCCTCAGAGAGCTCATAGATGTGTGTGTCGTTGTCTATATTGACGACATCCTCGTTTATTCTTCATCGGAAACTGAACATCAGAAACACGTGAAAATGGTCCTCGAGAGGTTGCGTCAACACAAACTTTTCGCTAAGTTGGAAAAATGTGTTTTCAACGTGACTGAAGTTGAATTCTTGGGATTCATATTATCACCTAGCGGAGTGCGTATGGATTCAAAGAAGGTCGATGCAATTCTCAAGTGGCCTTCGCCATCCTCCGTAAAAGGTGTTCAAAGCATGTTAGGCTTCGCTAACTTTTACCGCAGGTTTATCCCTGAATTCTCTCGAATAGTCCAGCCCATCACCACCCTGTTAAAGAAAAACAAACGTTTCAAATGGTCTACCTAGGCGGAACAAGCTTTCCAGAATTTGAAGACTAAATTCATCTCTGCGCCGATCTTAAAACATCCTCGCCCAGAACTCCCCTACATTGTTGAAACTGATGCTTCGAGTCTTGCCATGGGAGCAGTTTTATCACAAAAGGACCCAGTAACCAATCAGTTGCATCCCGTGGCATTTTGGTCCCGCAAATTCTCGCCTCCTGAAATCAATTACACTATTACTGATAAGGAACTTCTGGCTATCAAGTCCGCCTTTAAGGCTTGGTGGCATTATCTTCTGGGGGCCCGACACACCGTTACTGTGATCACAGATCACCGTAACCTGCAATATTTGAAAACCGCGAAAGCTCAATCCTCTAGGCAACTCCGTTGGGCACTATTCTTTGCCGAGTTTGACTTCATAATTACCTACCGACCTGGTACGAAAAACGGTAAAGCTGACGCCCTTTCTCGGATGGGAGTGGAAGAACACTTGATCAATCCTAAACCTGTACCTATCATTCCCGAACAAAGAATTCTGGGTGTAATCGCCACACAATCCATTGAAGAAGTTAAGGATAAGGCCAGGCAACTGGTAACTCCAGCAGACATACAGAATTGGCATCTGCAGGGAAAGGACTTTACGGTGAAGGACAATCTATTGTATTTCCAAGGACGGTTATACCTGCCCAGCACAGATTTACAGAAAAAGGTAATCTCCTGTTATCACGATTCTGTAATGGAAGGACATCCCGGTATGGCCAAATCCTCGGAAAAGATCAAGCGCTACTTCTGGTGGCCGTCTTGGAAAAAAGATATCAGAGACTTTATAATGTCCTGTGTAGTATGCGTCCAAAACAAGAGTCAAAAGGAAAAACCAGCCGGCCTCTTACGCCCTATTGACATCCCACCTCGCCCTTGGCATACGCTTTCTATGGACTTCATCACCGATCTACCTCCATGCTCCGGATACAATACCATCTTAGTAATCGTGGACCTATTCTCCAAGATGGCGCACTTCATTCCACTCAAAGGCTTACCATCAGCAGCAACTCTGGCCCGAGAATTTCTCGAAAACATCGTCCGACTGCACGGTTTTCCTTCGGTCCTAATTTCGGATCGAGGAAGTCAATTTATTTCTCATTTTTGGCGAAGTTGCTGTCGGTCGGCTCAAATTGATGTGAGACTTTCGACCAGACACCACCCCCAAACCGACGGACAAACCGAGAGGACCAATCAAACTCTGGAACAGTATTTACGCTGCATACTGCAACAAACTGAAAAAACTTGGAAAGATATCCTTTGGATAGCCGAATATGCCTACAATAACTCTGTCCATTCGGGAACCGGGAAGACCCCGTTCTTTCTTTTACACGGTAGTCACCCTCGAACCTCGGATTTGGATCCACTCCAAGATCTTGGAACACCAGCAGTAGACCACCTGCATTCTACTATCACCCAAGCCTTTAAGGAAGCCGTTTCTCACCTTCAAAGGGCTAAAGAACAATACAAGAAAGGAGCAGACCAACATCGGAAGGAAGCCCCCCAATATCAAGTAGGAGATCAAGTCTGGTTATCCACCAAATATCTACCTCTAAAAGGACCACGCAGATTCAACCCAAGATACCTTGGTCCCTATTCAATCACTACCATAGTAAATCCGGTAGCGGTCAAGTTGGACTTGCCCCCTCACATGAAGATACACCCGGTCTTCCACGTCTCTCTACTAAAACCCGTGCAACCTAAAACCCGACTAACTAAATCTCCAAAAACTATCCTAGTTGATGGAGAACTCGAGTTTGAAGTCAAAAGTATCCTGGATTCTAAGATCTCCAAATCTAAACTATTTTACCTGATTGACTGGAAAGGTTATGGCCCCCAAGAAAGGTCCTGGGAACTGCAGAATATGTCCACGCGCCTCGTCTAATCAAAAGATTTCATCGAACATTTCCTAACAAGCCCAAACCCCCGGAGAAGCCCGGTTTGGGAGGGGCCTTGAGGGGGGGTGCTGTCATGATCTCTGCTTCCAAAGGGTCAGGACTTACCCAACTCCCTTGGAAGCAGACCCATATCCCCGGTTCCGAGTGCCGGCCAGTCCCATTTGGGACCTTTTGGACCCTGTCCTGGCGCCAGTGGCACCAGGCTCATAAATATGCCCACCAGGCTCATAAATATGCCCAGTCCCAGCGCTGGAAGCGCCGGGCTCATAATGCTTGGGTGGACTTACCTGCAGCAGACCATGCTGCTTACTTACCTGCCAGTTGAGCCCCTGATCCTCTTCTGTTTGGGACTACTTTTCCTGTTGGGTGGGGCAGGAGCCACTCCCTAGGTTCAGAACACTGGAACTCTTCTGGAAAGCAGGAACTCCTTTCTTACCCAGGCGAGGCCGTGGAAGGAGACACCTAAGCACTACAGGAGGCTATTTAAACCACACCCGATGGATGAATCTTGCTTTGCGTTATTCTGCATTCTCTGCAGCAGAACGCTCACCGTGTCTTCTGATCCTGTGCCTAAGGGAACAAAGGCTTACCATCCTGGAATCCAGTCTTCAGCAGCACCTATAAAGACAAAGAAAGAACAGGTTAGCACTACGGTCTTCAGTGGCAGCGCATCTCTTACCTGGTCCAGCGGCTGTCACCAACGCCTCGCGCTGCATACCTGCATCTGAAAGACAAAGGCTTACCGACTCTTCGCACGCTCCGGAAGTCTTCGCGCTGCATTCCGGCATCTGAAAGGCAAAAGAAGGTGCGTTTAGAGACATTGGGCAACTTTACTACTCACGCCGAAATCAGCGGGTATCCCAGCACCCTTCAGCTTCTCTAAAGCTCCGAACTTGTACCTGCAAGGTAAAAGAGACAGTTAGTGCGCATTGTGAAGCAGGCAACAAGCGCTCACTTACGTGCTTCCAAGCGCTTCTATTCCTCACGCGGGTTCGATCCTCAACTCTCTTCAGCCCGCCATCCGCCATCGCCGGAACCCTGCAAAACAAGAGGTATCATTACAAAAGAACTTTACATAAGTCAAAAGCCATACTCATGTGCTCCTCGGCACCGCTCCACAGCAGCTACGCCTTACGCACTTAAAGACTTTTAAGACATTGGAAGTGCCCAGAACTTACCATTCGTGCAGTAAACGACGGACAGCAGTCCTCTGAGGTCAAGAGGCCTGCACCCTTATCCAGTGAAGAAACTGGTTACGGCACCCTGCCCCCGAGGCAGATGGAGAGCTCGGCGTTCACCTACCTAAGGTGAGATCGTTAACCTTTGGGGTCCTACAGGAGAAGAGAAAGGGAAGAGGAGAGAGGCACCCAATAACCCCAGTTCATTAATCCCATATTTTCTATCTGCAGACATCTTACTCTCCGAGTCAGACACACAGTGCACAGAGGTCCAGCCCGAGGAACCAACCGTGTGTTACACATCACCTTTGAAGACACGCCATTCACCCAGTCGAGACCGGCGCATCTGCGGGAATCAGGTGAGCGTTACAACTGTAGCTAATGTGTCTCTTCCTGTCATTTTTTCTAGTTCACATATCCATTTCCCAGCATAGGAAATTATACTCTAAAGTTTGCATCTTAAATGTTCCTTAACCATCTGTTGCCATGGTATATATATATTGTGGTCTGGCTCCTCCTTTTTGTACCAAAGGAAACTGCAATATCCCAAACTCACATTCATCCCATCCGCCATCGTCTGTCTGTTCATGACAGGGACAATGGGCCTCATTAGGAGTGTTGCGGTAAGGGAACAACTGTGTTGGCAGTGCTAATGGCGCCGTTGTTACGTCGCTGCAACATTCCAAGTTTGCTTGCGGGTTCCGGCTCTGTACGCCTGGTCAGACCAGGCGTGCAGAGCGGCACCCGCAAGCAGACTAGGATGGTAGCAGCAGTACTGTTATGAACGGTACCACTGCTACCATCCTCCCCATTCCCATTGAGCCCTATGGGGGCTCAAATGGGAATGGGGACATACCGGGTCCGGGTCCCTCGAATGGGAATTAACGGGCCCTCCAAGGAATGGCCGGGTAAATCCCCTTTTGCGGGACCCGGACCCGAGTTTCGGGGGAGCCATGCCCTTATTAAGGGCATGGCTACCTCCAAACTCGTAATGAGGCCCAATGACTCTGCACTGCCTTCACAACCTTAACCTACTCAAATAAGATGGCGAGTCCCCCTCTCATCATAGGATCGCCCTCTAGGTCGATCTGACCGCGTCAGAAATTCTGATGCCTGAGATATAGGTAGGTCTAGATCTGACCATCTTACTTCTTTGTCTGTCTAAGAACACCCCTTCCCTTGGGATTATATGTACTCGCGGAGTGAGCAGAGTACGTGTGCTGCTCTCTTTTTTTTTTTCTGTGACCTGTACCACGCTGTGGTTTATTGCTGTGCACCTCGGTGTGATTTCTTGTTGCCTCGTCTCCCCAATGACTTGAATTGCTCATCACATTGCCCCGCTGGCCACACAGACAGGAGTCTGTTTTTCGTGGCTTCCATCACAGCAAGAAGAGGAGCCTATAAGATCTCACTGCCTCGGTGGAGCCGAGGCGGAGTGAGCAGAGTACATGTGCTGCTCTCTTTTTTTTTATCTGTGACCTGTACCACGTTGTGGTTTATTGCTGTGCACCTCGGTGTGAATTCTTGTTGCCTCGTCTCCCCAAAGACTTGAATTGCTCATCACATTGTCACGCTGGCCACACAGACAGGAGGAGTCTGTTTTTCGTGGCTTCCATCACAGCAAGAGGAGGATCCTATAAGATCTCACTGCCTCGGCGGAGCTGAGGTGGAGTGAGCAGAGTACGTGTGCCACTCTCTTTTTTTTCCTATGACCTGTACCACGTTGTGGTTTATTGCTGTGCACCTCGTGTGAATTCTTGTTGCCTCGTCTCCCCAAAGACTTGAATTTCTCATCACATTGCCCTGCTGGCCACACAGACAGGAGTCTGTTTTTCGTGGCTTCCATTACAGCGAGAGGAGGAGCCTATAAAATCTCACTGCCTCAGCGGAGCCGAGGCTGAGTGATCAGAGTGTTCAGTGTTCAGCTGTAAGGCACTAGGTGGGAATCCCCTCCGCTACGACATTTCTGCAATTCCTGATCAACCTACTCTGGCTTACTGTCTGCTACGTGCACCATTTAATGTGGCCTTCTCTAACATCACGTAGGAAGTGAGGCGGAAGTGTCCCGTTGTGTTGCGTGAGGACGGGAGACGGGACTCCCCGCTGGATACCATGCTCGCCCACATAAGCACAGTGCGCGGTGTGTAAAAACCCATTTAAGAACTCACCCAGACAATTTGTCCAACAAATAAAGGTGAGCTCTCCTTTGCATCAAGGCTAAGGCATTTGTTTATGGAAGCAGCATCACTACTTGCTGTGCCCACCGCTTATCCTGGTGCTCAACTGTGACTGCGGGGCTAGGCCTTTTGAGCAGTCGAGCGAAACGCTATATGGTACAACTGCATATGGCGGTCTAAGTGGGGTATTGTTTGCAGGACTTTTTGTCTGCTTGAAGAGAACCTCAAACAACATATGGTGTACAACACCTACACATTAAAATCAAATATGCCCCTGATGTTGAGAACATCCAGCACATCGCTTACTTTATAGTCCACTCCAGTACGTCGTTTATCGACGAGTGCGCTTAAATGCAAGATGGTGGATTCTAAGTTTGACTGTGGGGAAAAGAAACCCTGTGTTGGGGACACACGAGACATCTGTAAACCCATGATTTTGACCTCCTTTGATGTGATAACAGCAGTTGTCAATCGCTCAATGCCTCTAGACGGTCCCCCCGCAACAGTGTCCAAAAACATCTTGATCACTGATACCCAATTATTAGAGGTAGAAGCATTGCCACGTTTGTCACGGCAAAGTCACCCTGAACTGGTGCTCTCTGCAGAGC
The DNA here is from genome assembly GCF_040938575.1 of Ambystoma mexicanum. Classification (NCBI taxonomy): domain Eukaryota; kingdom Metazoa; phylum Chordata; class Amphibia; order Caudata; family Ambystomatidae; genus Ambystoma; species Ambystoma mexicanum. Next base: position 261,372,472 of record NC_090941.1, read on the forward strand.
TCCGATCCACAAACGAGATAGACATTGATAGCATCTCTGCCGTCATCCCTGTGTCAAACCTTGGCGGTGGTTTAGAAATCTCAGTGCACAATGTTAGTGCAAATGTTTCTATCTCTATACCCACCGTCTCTCCAGTCAAATGCCCAGAAAATTGTAGTTTTTGTATTGGTGACATTTCCATAATTGCCTCTTCCTCCTCAATAAGTACTCATGACAACAGCCTATATCAGTCTCCAAGCTTATTTGACAATTCTAGCAACATAGTTAATTTGTCTCTTGCACCATTACTTATTGAGGGTGAAACATCAAGGGGCCAAAGTGAACCACTGACTCCTACTCGATTTCCATCGAGGTCTCCCCCCTCAAATTTGTACAAAATTACCATTCAAGCTTTGAATATGACAATCAACACACTAGTAAAGCTGTTTGAAATGTTAGCCTATAAAATATCATCTCAAGCCAAACAGATTGATTTAATCCTGAGCTGGAAGAGTGAAAATGTGTTACCAAAAGCAAATCACTCAAATAATAAACCAGCAGCGAAATGTATGATGGAACCTGCAAAAGCTTATGATGCTCTTGTGCAAATGCCAATTGTTGTTGATTGTGGAATTGAGTCGGACAAGCCGATGGTGTGTGAACAATCAAGGCATGATGGTTTGAATGACAAGATGCTCATGTCTGATGAAATAACGAGTATGAGCGGGAACAAGTCTGTCATCAATCTTGTAACGCAACCTGTGACTAGTCCTTGCTCTGAAACTGTGTTAGCTGATAACTCTGTGATTTGTCATGAAGCTGATGATTCTGTAATGGATCCAAATCTGAAGTTGCCTGTAGATACAGAAGGGCTTTTGAATAAAAACAAAAAGGTACCTTATAGGCTATTTCAAACTAAAGCAGGTACGATGCGAAGGAGTGGAAATCTAGGCCTAACTAAGACATTGAAGAACCAAACGATTCCCCCCTCGCGTTCCAGGGCCAATCTTAAACAATTGTTGAAATGCCTAATCCTGCAAGCGAATACTGGGTCTACTTTGAAAACAAATGTTTGTAAAAAACTGCCTAGTCCACCTGCCAACTCAATACAGACTGTACCTACTGTCTCCATTATTGAGGGTTACCAACCATTGAAAAAACTTATCATGTCTATCTCTGATCAGAAAATGACCTCCACTGGCACTCCGGGTGCCATCAAGGCTAACACTGTTGAGACTCCAGATGCTATGAAAAATGTAAGCACTGAAGAGACTCCAGTCGCTGCATTGGCAAGCACCGTTGAAGTGGTCAAGGTTGTGGAAGTGGGTGTTGCTGGGTCAGTGCATAGCTGTACATTATTTAATCCTATTCACAAAAGAGTGCTACCTCCCATTTAGGAAGCCAGTAGCAGCTTTGTTCTGACAGACATTCGAGAGCAAATCGAATGTTCCATTCAGAAATACATCGATTTTCAACTTACACATATGAGTACCAAATCCAAACAACTCCAAACATCTGTGGCGAGTCAGGTCCCCTGTACATTGACACAAGCCATGCAAACCATTGATGTTGAGACTTTAGGAGTTCCAGCTAAAACACCTATTTTAACTGAGTTGATGCACTCATCAGTGTTGCATTATAATCAGGAACTAGACACACTGATTCCAATGTACGCAGGCGACAAGAGAAGTACAAAGACCCTTGGTGGACCCCTCGTCTTTCACAAGCTGAGATATGTCAGGATAACATGCCAACGGTAAGCAGAAGAGAGTGTCCTCAAATGCCTGAGGCCCCCTCTTTGCTACGGAATGCTTCCAATGCATGCTGATTGGGCAATCCAGCCTAAAGTTCAGGAGGTCCAGGCACATGTGGGGCAGCAAATTGATAACCAAATTGCTAAAGCGGTGCAAAGTTATTTTGACCACAATCAGCCGCATTTTGATACCTTGACTCAGGCCTCCTTATTGGCCAAGAAACAATTGACCAAAATGAGTCTTGTTACTAACTCTGACTCACTAAAAACAAGCTCCAGTCAAAGAGGCTCTGAGACACCGAGACTGAGCATAAAACAAGCTAAAACCAACATGGTTAACAAGAAACATGCTAACTCTATCGTTTAATTCTCAAGTGTCGCCCTGCACCTTTCACTGCCTACACAATTAACAGAATGACTATTCTGGCTTTTTTGATGAGATCAGCATGCTGAAAGGTATAACATCAGCGGACATCGACCAAGTCGATTTTGTTCAGAGTAATGATAATTCGATTGCTACAATATGGTTGCAATCACATTTTAGAAGGAACGCCTTGTGGCAGGCAAGGATGGACATCTTCGCCCTGGGTTTTGTTCTAGCAATTGATCTGTTCACACTGGATACAGGGGGCAACTTAATTCTTGTAAGTAATCCCACGAGCTTGGATGGAGTTAAAATTCATAATAACATCTATGGAGTGAGCCATTCAAATAACGAAAGATCACTTCAGTACCTCTTTCCCAACAAGACTAACCACAATCAAAATTCATAACCAAGAATTGGCCAAAGAAAACATGAAATTCTAACAATTAGTTGGAACACATGTGGAAATTCACATCTCTTTGGTAAAAGTGTGGCTGTTTTGTCTAAGTATAACATAATCATATTACAGGAGATGTGGTTAAAGGAAAAACCAGTTTGGGAAGATCATTCAATTGTGTTCCATCCTGCCAAGGCTTCAGCCCAGGGGCGTCCTTCATCTGGCATGTAGTAGCAATTAAAAACCACAGGGATTGGCTACTCGATTGGTGGGCTGCCCCCAATCCTTATTTATTACTCACTAAGCCTGCCTTCCCGGGAAGAACAGTGGCAATTTTGAATGTACCCTTTGGGGATGTCAGATGATAACTTCTTTTGTGATTTAGAATGCTTACAAAATGAAGCCTTTGAATCTCCCGAAATTACCAACATCATTGTTATGGGAGATTTCAATTTACAAATTCTCCCAGAAAATATTCAGAAATGTAATTTGGCCTGTTTAAAATGGCTATCGGTAGTAAAAAATAGAGCCCTATATATGTGCAATGGTGCATTACCCAGAGATATTACTCCGAAAATCACATGGCAAAGAGGAGGATTCACATCGATTCTCGATTATGGTTTCGTCGATATAAGCATGTTTGAGGTGGCTACAAGCTTTAGGGTAATACCCCAAGTTTTCAGTGATCACAACATGTTAATCCTTGCATGGTCGGTTAACTTGGAGGAGCTCAACCATGGTCAACCAGGCTTTCCTCAGACGATGACCATCTACAATGCTTGAACGCGCTTGAGTTGGAACCCTCAATCTTTATAGGATTTTCACAATCGGGTGGCGAACAGTAATCAGGATATCATAGTGATAAATAATGACTATACCTCCTACTTATACTGCTACCATGAGAGGGTAATCTATCGATCACAAGTTCAATTTCAACTGCGGTACAAATTTGATCCCTTGGTGCAATCCAAGAAGGCGCTTCTACACAAAAACTAAAAGCTTGTGGCTTCTTCTAATTGTGCAAACAAACATGAGCGGTTAAGTACACTACACTGTCAGTATCGCAATTGGGTGCGTAGTCATCAGATACAACTGTTGCAAACTGATGGCGAAAGCATGGTGAGAAGTATTCAATGCAAAAATTCTGCTCAAACCTGGTCTCTGATAAACACTGCTAACAATTTAACCCAAAAATCAGTCCAGATCAATGGTGTCAGTGAGTCAGACTGAATAACACATTTCTCTACACTCTATCAACGGCCGATAGGGTGGGAATCTTATGTTCCCAGGGAAGCCTCCAATTATGATGGCCTCATTATTGTGAGGCAGACATTCTCACAGAAATTAAAAAACTCAACAACTCTCGTGCCCCTGGTCCTGATGGGATAAGAAACTATGTATTCAAACAAAATTACAAATTATGGGCAAACATTCTTTAAAAAATGTTCAATCAAATCTTGACTGTCAACAAGATCCCTTCCTCCTGGCTCTCTGCAATTGTTGTCCCAATTTTTAAAAGGGGAGATTGGTCGGTTGCCAACAACTACAGGCCCATCTCTCTTTTCGATGCCCCTGGCAAGTTGTTTGCTAAATTTATACTAAGAGACTTTAATAACTGGAACTGTGTTGAAGGAATGAGAGATACCTTCCAAACAGGTTTTATCTCTGGTATGGGTACTTGTGTTAATCTGTTGACTTTATCATCCATTATTTACAGTCATCAAATCACAAAACAAGCCTTGCATATAGCATTCATAGATTTGCAAGCAGCGTTCTACTCCATTTCCAGAGAACTGCTCATATCTAAATTATTGCAACAAAGTTGTCCAGGCTATATAATTTCCCTCATTAAAGATCTGCACGACAACAATACGATGCGGGTTAGATTGTCTGTTGATGGTAAACTCTCAGCTCCAATCAACGTTCACCGTGGCGTTAGACAGGGATGTACCCTGGCATCCACCATCTTAATTTTTTTGTTTTCTGGTGTAGGCAATGTTTTCCAAAACATACTAACTGATCCTCCTAAAGTGGCCCAGAAAAAATACCATTCTTAATGTATGTGGATGACTTGGTCATTATATCTAAAACACCAAGTGGACACCAAAATGCATTGGTTGTGCTAGCCACATACACTCAGGATAATCTTTTAACCATCAATCTTGATAAATCTAAGATCACATGGATTCTCAGAGAGCAAAGCTTGCAAGTGGTTTGCCTCTATACCTATTTGGGTGTCCAAATAGCTAGCCAAGGGGCAACCAAAATATATAAACAGCTTCTGATTGATAAGGTCAACACAGCTACGCACCAAATAACTATTATCCAAAGGAGATACAGCAAATTGTCAGCTGTGCCTGCTTTGACCTATCATCAACAAAAAGCCACTCCCATTTTGCTATGTGCTGCTGAAACCCGACCCATTTTGACCAAGGAGTTCTTATCTCTGTTAGAAGGGAAATATTGGCAAGGAGTTTTAAACTTGCCTAACTGCACACTGCTTCCTCTAAAACGATACGAACTTTGTTTTATATCATTGTCCAGCAAATACACCTGGCACGTTATTGCTTTAGTTAGAAAGTGCTTCATGGCCATTGCAAACAACACAGTTTTGGGATTTCTAGCTGATTATGGGCCTCATTAGGACCCAGGCGGTAAGGGGTTTACGGCGGCGTAAACAGCGCCGACCCTTACCGCCTGATTCCGAGGTCCCTTAGCGCCATGGAGGTTTTAACACCTGCTTTTAGCAGGTGTTAAAATCCATGGCGCTAAGGGACCTTGTTGTTAATTACGGCACCGTAATTTACGGTGGCGTAATTAACGCCTTCCCCACTCTCATAATGCCCTATGGGGCAAAAATGGGAATGGGGAAGGGTAAATGGGTTAATGGGGACTTACCGCCCCACTCACCTCGGAATGGTACGACCCAGGCGGTAACTTACCGCCTGGGTCGTAATGAGGCCCTATGTGTTTATGTCAACCAATCCTTTTATCAATAAATGGCGACTGCATGTGGTTCAGGCTATGGCTGGAATAGATGTATCCCTTACCACTTTGATCCAAAATCCCATGCAAGTTAAAACTAGATTGCATGCTATGGACTGGGACAACAATTGTGAGCAGTGTGCAAAATATCGTGATTGCGATCCAGAAGGTTTTTGATTTAAAAAACACAACATACCTGAGGCATACTTAGTTTAATCTCCATCTACGGCTCATGGAAATGACTTTCTCTGAATAAGACTGAATCTATGGCTGACAAGAAAAGTCTTGATGCATAGGAAGATTATTAATGAAACCCAGAACCTTTGTCGATTTTGCTTGGATGACACCTCAAGAGAAGATCTACAGCATTTATTGACTGAGTGCAAAGCACTCTTAACACAGCGCCAACACCACTTCAAAGCAATTGTTGATCAATACGAAGTTAAAACCTCCACCATTTTGTGGAAGATGATCTACTCTGGCTATTCCGTGACAGTGAGAATTTCGATCCTTAGTGCTGCTATGTGGTCTTAAATTGCGAGAGAACATTGGCATAAGTGGTGTAGAGGCTTAATTTTGGCCTCAAGGCTTGTAAGTTCTGCATATAAAATCAATTATCTCTCTTTCATGTCATTGTTCTTGATTCATCTGGTATTTGTACAGGTGAGCAATCTTATTCTGTGATTTTTCTTTTTTGTGATTTTTCTTTTTTGGTTATCTCAGCTCATTTTATGCTTATAAATTCTGTACATTTTAGTTTAAAATGTTGTAAAGTTGTGACAATAAAAGAAAATATATGCACTAGCACCCTACTTCTCTTGAAAGGTTTTCCCCTTCTTAATCTGACATAGTTTTGTCCCCAACTAATGCCACTCTCACCATTCTAGTCTCTTTTAAATCAACCAGCCCATAGACAAGACTCTATGCTTGAGGCAGAACAAGCCTCTCATATTTTAAATGTGTCCATCCTGTGTACAATGTTCGCTCTGTCATATCTGAATGGGTGCAAACTGTTGATTACAAAGCCTGCTTAGCACTAATTATTTGCCAGCGATGCACTCACTTGTTTGTGATTTGTGACTTTCCCCATTACTCCTGAATATTTTCTTTCTTGATTCAGCTTTGACCTTTGCAAGCTTTTCCTTAAGCCAGCACAGAATGTGCGATATCGGCTGCATTCTTTTCTGGCAATCTCAGTGCTACTCCCACTTGTTCCCAAACCGCTTTCATATCTACTTCAAACAGTCTTCGCTTATGACCGCAGTAAAATATAATTATTGTTCCTATTCTCGCATTTAATTTTTGCCTCCTGTGTGTGTTGAGCATGCAATGGTGTATGAGTGTGTGTGTAGGTGTTTGCATTCTCTCTTATGTCAGTGCATCTACATGAATGCCTTGCCCATGTTGGCATGACTTGCAAGCACTTCCTTCAATGCTTTACCGCTTCTTTAAGCTAAATTCAATATTTTTCCAATTTTGTCATGTATCTCAAAAAATGTTTGTCAAAACTATTTTTTTTCTCATTTATTTTTATTATTTACGATAAACATCCACTGTGCCTAATTCAAATAACATCTACTAGTACCTTGGTCAGTTTTTTTGCTGCATTTTGCACACAAAAATACATTTAGAATCTGATCTACACTTCTCTCAACTTGTGTGATTGTAGACATACTATTTCCGATTTTGTCTCCAAATGTCCTCAAATTTTACAGACAGAATATACAGCACTGGAAAAATTGCTCCCCTGCTCGGCATTGTCTACTGTGTTCCAAGCTTAATTGATGCACTTTTAGAACTTTGCATGAATTTAACTTCATGCTACCATTGCAGTGCAATATTTCTCTATTCCCAACTCCCAATCTTCTCCTAATTTTGATTTTCTAAAGCACCTTCTTGTTTCCTTTTGGAAATCTGTCTCCTTTCCTCTTCCTGGCACAATAAAAAAATCACACAGTCAACTAGTGCATGACTCAATAACCTATGGACATTTCTAAATGTCCCAGGTTTTTGCCCCGCATAAAACCAATAATTTTAGGGGCATTTCTCAAAGTGCACCCACCAAAAAATCATTCATCAACACCTTGCTAATATGACCAAAGCATTTCCCTCACAATGGGACTCTGCTCATGCACAAAAGTGGTCCAATAATACTAAACAAAATAGAACATTCAGCCCTTCAATTGAGAACATCAGCTTTTTCAACATATCGATCACTAAGGAGTTAACTTGCTCCGTTGTCAGACAAGGGCCTTCCTGACATCTGATTTTTCATCATTATTCATTGTCATGTTTTCCCGCGCATACTGCCTGAATTGTATTTTACTCAATAGACTGTTCGCTGTGAACATAATTTAACTCTCTAACTGCATCGCCTGTTATCTTTTAATCCTTTGAACAAACACTGTCCTAATTTCAGTAGTGCACGGTCTATCTTGGCCAAATGCCAAGCTACGTACTTAAAATATATCTCCTTTTCTGCACAAGAGTTACTTTTAAGCCCTGTATATATCTCAGCTCTGTTCTCTAACTCAATTTGACAATTTTTCTTAACTCAATAAAATGCATTTTCATAATTCCATAATATAAACACATATACAGTACATAACATATAACACATAATACAATTTAACAAACTGACAGACAGGCCAGCCACATATATCTCAGTCTATATCTCAAGACTTATCCTACCCCTAAAAATATCCCAATTGGGATGTGAATCAACCTCTTCAAACTCATTTTTAATCAAGTTTGTTGCCTATGTCACCCTTCTGTAGAGCTCTAGGTCGATTCCGTCTGTTCTGTGGGCGTACTCTTTATCATGGCCTCTCCTCATGATACTTCTTAATTGCTTGGCCTCTCCTCAAGTCAATTATTCAATAACTCAATTGTTTGGCCTCCCCTCAAGTCAATTACTTAATATTCAACACTCATTGTTCTCAAGTTACTTTAACCCAATCCCCGTTACTTCTAAGCTACTATATGACACTCTTAAAACTTTGATTTACCCAAAAATAAAAAATATGTTTCTAAAGACCCATTTGAAAATAATCCTTAAAAAAAAAACTTTTCTAAGAGGGGGGACTCCAAGGATTTCTAAAAATGGCCCCCCAAAAATGCCCCCCCAGAAATGCGCCACACATTTCCCAAAGGAAGGACCCCAAAATAAATTCCAACGGGGTACCCCAACAAAAATAGCCTCCACAATCCACAGATGCCAAGGCTCCCTCCATGCTATCAGGTCTGGGAGTCCCCTCTCTTTAAATGATGTGCTGTCATCTGCATTTTGCCCCCCATCTCTCTCTCTTCCAGTCCTGATAGTATGTACCTTATCTCTGGGTCCTTGGCCCTAGAGCGAGGGTCCGATCATCAGTCTTCATCTCAGGGTCCCATCTGAAGGTGCCAAATATTCTGGAGTATCCAGAGCCCTCTCTAGGGTCCTGACATCTCTCTGGATTTGGGAATGTATTCTGAGGACCAAATATGGAAGCAGGCCAAAGGCCTCAGGCTGAACTTTCAAAGACATCTTTATTTCTCCAAAGTACAGCAGGGCAAGGTACAGCATGATATGATATGATATGATATGGCATTTGTAACGCGCCTATACACAAGTGTTTCAAGGCGCGACGAGGCAGGGGGGGGAACAAGGGGAAGACAGACAACGATCCTACTAGGCCAGGTGTCATTCAGATCGCGCAAGTGCAGGGGTGGGAAGAAGGGAAAAATGCAAGGGGAAGGGGAGGGGGGGAAGTGCAGTACAAGGTAAGTAGCATAAAAAATAATAAATAAGGCCAGCTGGTGGCAAGTGCAAGGTAGATGAAGAACAAGTGCTGGGAAGGGGGGGCTGTAAGGATACAGTGACAGTCCCGCAGTGCAGGGGGGTGCCAGGGAGGCAGTGCAAGTGGAGAGTGGCTGGGCCCTGGACCGAGGTCACTGAGAGTGGCCCAGTTGCAGATTCAGAGCAGATTCAGTGAAGAATTAAAGCTGTTCAGCAGGGGAGAGGGAGAGAGAAAGCAGAAGCAAAGAGGAAGATTTTGAGGTGCTTCCGGAACCGGAGGTGGTTCTCCTCAAGTTTCAGGGAGGCAGGAAGGCTGTTCCAGAGGGAGGCCCCTGCTGCAGAGAGAGATCTACCCCAAGCTCGTTGCTTCGAGAAGCGGCTCACCCTGAGGGAGTTGGAGACGGATGAGCGAAGGGCTCGGGAAGGAAGATATTTAGGAAGAGAGAGTTGAAGGTATTTGGGCCCCAGGCCCCAGAAGGCCTTGTGGACAATGCAGAGGGTTTTGAACTTAATCCTCGCAGCCACTGGGAGCCAGTGTAGAGATTTCAGTCCTGGAGAGATACGGTCCCTGGGCTTGAGGCCAAGGACAAGTTTCGCAGTTCTGTTCTGGATGAGTTGCAGAGGGCGGAGAGTGGAGGCAGGCAGATTAAGATAGAGGCTGTTACAGTAGTCCAGCTTTGAGAGAACCAGGGCTCGGGAGACAGTGAGCTTCTGGGGGAAGGAGAGGAAGGGAAGAATACCTCTGAGGAGGTGCAGCTGGTAGTGTGACTTTTTAGAGACGTCTGATATATGAGGAGAGAAGGAGAGTGTGGAGTTGAAGATGACCCAGAGGTTTTTTGCCTTGCAGGTAGGAGCAGGAAGGGGGCCAAGGGAGGCCGGCCAGAGAGCTGCAGGGAAGGAGGGAGTGGGTGTGCCGATAAGTAGAATCTCAGTCTTACTGACATTAAGGCAAAGGTCATTGGCGGCACACCATTCCTAGATAGCAGACAGACAGTCAGAGATGAGGGAAGGAGAGGAGGAGGCCGAGGGTAGCCTGAAAATGAGCTGGGTATCGTCCGCATAGCACTGGAAGTTGGGGCAGAGAGCGGCGATGCAGAGGGCAAGGAGTGCCAGATACTGGTTGAAAAGCCAGGGAGAGAGGTTAGATCCCTGGGGAACACCACAGGAGGAGAAAAAGATGTCAGAGAGGAAGGACCCCAGTTGGACCTGGGAGGGTCGATTGGAAAGGAAAGAGGTCAGCCACGCCAGAGCCTGACCAGTGATACCCAGGTTATCACGGAGACGGTTGAGCAGGATGGCATGGTTGACAGTGTCAAAGGCAGAGGAGAGATCGAGTAGAATGAGAATACACGGAGTGTTGGAATCGAGGTTCGAGAGCAGGTTATCACGGATGTTCAGGAGAGCAGTTTCCGTGCTTCTGGCAGCTCTGAAGCCAGATTGATGGTCATGAAGACTACCAACAGATTCAGCGTGGAGGTTAAGCTGGGAGATGGCTAGTTTCTCCAGGAGCTTGCCCAGGAAGGGAGTAATGGAGATTGGGCGATAGTTAGCCAGGCAGGAAGGGTCAGAAGAGGGTTTCTTGAGGAGGGGGTGCACGAGGGAGTGCTTGAGGGGGGAAGGGAAGACTCCAGAGGCGAAGGAGTGGTTGCAAAAATCAGCCAGGGCAGGAGCCAGGGAGTCGATGTGGTCCTTGATGGTTTTGGAAGAACAGGGGTGAACCTGTTTAGACGAGACTTTCATAGATCGGACTTGTCTGGAAACCTCATCAGCAGAAAAAAGTGGAAAGGCAGAGAAGGAGGGGGGAGGGGTGGCTGCAGAAGGGCCAGAGGAAGAGCCGGGAAGAGAGGGAGGGAGGTGAAAGGAGGAGAGCGAGGACAGGATGTCCTGAGTTTTTGAGATGAAGTGAGAGGCCAGTGCAGTGCAGAGGGCCTGGGAGGGGACAGGAGAGGTAGAGACTGCAGCAGGGTTGGCCAGCTCCTTGCAGATTTTAAAGAGTTCGGCCGAGTTGTTTGATGCCTCAGAGATGCGGGCTTGGATAAGGGCTCTCTTCTTGGTGAGAACGGAGAGCCGGTATTGCCTTTGGAGCAGGCGGCAGGCCAGTTTGTCAGAGGATGAACATGAAGCCCGCCATTTCCTCTCTGCCACCCTGCACTTGCGTTTTAGGGTGACGAGATCCGAGTCATACCAGGAGTTACATTTGGCTTTGGGCTTCAGGCGGATTCTCATGATGGGGGCAAGGATATCAAGAGTATTAGATATAGCAGAGTGGAGCATGGAGAGGGCTGTGTCAGGGTGGGAGTCAGCCGAAGGGGGAGGCGGGGGCGAGAAGGTAGCAGCAAAAGCCTCAACTGACACGCGCTTCATGGGTCGGATGACCGAGAAGGTGGGTGGTAGTGAAGAGGGTGGCTTTGCCTGTGGGGTAGGGAGGGTGATGTGGGATGATAGGAGAAAGTGATCACTCCAGGAGAGAGGAGTGGAGGATGGGACGGAGAGGGGAAGGTCGGAGGAGATCAGAGCATCAAGAGTGTGCCCTGCAGAGTGAGTAGGCCCAGACGGGAGAATAGAGAGTGCGAAAGAGTCGCAGAGGTCACGAAAGAGACCAGTGGGGGGACAGGAGGCATCGAGGTGGATGTTGAAGTCACCAAGAAAGAGGAGTTGAGTGGTTGAGGACAGGAGTGAGGAGGAGAGGTCAGCCCACTCAGAGAGGAAGGAGGAAATTTGACCAGGTGGCCGATAGATAGTAGCCACGGTAAGGGAATGGCTAGGAGAGAGAGAGAGTCGGCAGACGAGACATTCAAATGAGGAATAGGTCTGCGTAGGAGTGACAGTGGCAGGAATCCACTCAGGGAAGATAAGGGCAACCCCACCCCCTGCACGGTTGGGCCTGGGCACGGAGAGGATCTTGTAACCGTCAGGTAGGAGTGTGTCAAAGCTGGTGGCAGAGCTGGCAGTGAACCATGTCTCAGTGAGACCGAGGACGTCGAGGTCCAGTTCCTCAAGAAGGCGACAGATATCAGCGGAATGCTTGATGGCAGAGCGAGAATTAAGAGTGGCAATGTGGAGAAGGTTGCCATCCTTGAATAACTTCCGGGGAGGGGTACAGATCAGAGGTACGCCCTGCGGAGGTGTTGAAGAAGGAGGTGAATAATGAGCACGAGAGGGGGCAGGGAGGGAGGGTAGAGGCAAGGTAGCCGAGGACAGAGGAGGGGGGACAGCAGGAGAGGAGAGGAAGTTGATGAGGCGTGGGAAGCGTCTATCAAAGAGGTGAAGGTTGGCCTGAGGGCCTTGAACCAAGACAGTCCCATTAGCGTAGACATTAATGATGGCCTTAGAGGAGCGGAAAGGGGCCAAGAGGACATCCCAACGGGTGCCACCATTAATGGGAGAGGAGGAGAAAGGAGAGAGCACAGAGACCATATGAAGGGTCCATAGGTCAGGTGAAGGCACGAAAAAGAGAATGTCAGTGAGAGTTTCCTTGGAGCTGGCACAGCATACATCTCCCATCAAGACTCCAACCGATCTCCAAAATGTTATACATGTTCCCGCCTTATATATGCTATTCACTTGGCTCAGCTCCCTATTTATGATGCAGTGTACTCTCATAGGTTTAGACACTCCAAGATAAGCACCTTCCCCTTCTAGGATTGGTTGATTGAAATGTCACAAGCCAAGTACATATGTCATACCTATGCATAAAACTAATTAAAATTGTGTGTGATACACTCGACCTTTACAGTGAATCCTTTCAAGTATCAGGAGAGAAAATTACTGACGTCAATCCTGAGATATTTTTAGCAAACAGCATCATCTCTCTCTGTCACAGAAGCCCAAGTATAGGTGTCAGCTATGTGCCTCCTCTGTGAACTTAGCAATTGTTGCTAGTTTAACAAATGTATGTACCCTTGTTATTTTCCCTTGATCAATACATGGCTCCCCCACCCCGTCACTGTCAAGATTACAGACGAGAAGTCCAGACACCATGTCCTTGGCTACTGAACTCTCACTGAACTGCCATGAGTTGATTATATCATTATTTCTGGCATGACTTGCAAAAGTTCACCATTTTGTATCTAGCATCCATCTTAGAGTTTGCCTGACTTTGTCCCACTCTAAATGGCTGATCAAATTACAAAATACCTTACAAACCTATTTTTTACTCAAAACTTCACACCTGCTCAGCTTCGAATCTATATTATTTGATAATTTATCATAAACATGTACTACTTGACATATTCTCTACTGTGCACGACATTCTGTCACCACAAAATAGATTGCCTTTAAAACGCTTTTCTGATAGGCACTACATTTCTGATTTTCGCAGTTTTAGAGTCATTGATCAACCCGACAAGTTAACTGCATTCGGTTTGAGGGGGTGGGGCCTACCTCCTATACATTCAGTTTGAGAGGCAGGGGGCTCATCCCTGTACACCAATCTATCTGGTTGCTCTTACTCAGTGTCCAGGCAGGCTACCTTTCCTCCCATGTTCCATTCTATGTGGTATTCCACAGGGTTCAGTCCTTGGCCTGCTCCATGGGTCTGCAACCTTTGGCTCTCCAGATGTTTTGGACTACAATTCCCATGATATGTGGAAATTCACTATGCTGGTTAGGAATGATGGGAGTTGTAGTACAAAACATCTGGAGAGCCAAAGGTTGCAGACCCCTGCATACTATTCCTCTTTCTTCACTTATTTCATCTTTAAATCTATCCTGTCATTTCTATGTCAACGATTCCCAATTCTTATTTTCCTTTTCTGAGTTATCCAATGCCTTTCACTCCCACGTTTCTGCCTATCTTTCTGCCATCCACACTTGGAGGCTGTACCATTTTCTCCTCCTAAACCTATCCAAAATAAAAGTACTCTTCTTTTCTCCATCAATTACTCCCCCTTTCTCCCCTCCTCCATTCCTTTCTTTTCCTCCCTCTCAGCTCTTGTTTTCAACCTTCGCTCATAAGCTTGGCGTTCTCTTCGACTCTTCCCTTCCTTTTCCTCTTCCATGTCACTTACGGCATGCAACTGTCATTCCTTCTATGTAATCTCATTCATGCCCTTCCTTTTCTGTCTTTCCACACATCTAAACTTCTTATCACTACCTTCATTTTCTCAAGGATTGATTAATGTTTTGCCCTCTTGATTGGCCTCCATGTGTTCTGTTTCACCCCCTTCATTTTATATACAACTGTGCCATTCGTCTTCTCTTCTGCTTCCCTCCTTGTATGTTGATTTCCCCCTCATTGTTATCTCCTTCTATCTTAGCATTTGAATCTTGGCTCCTGTTTGATTTTCTGTGTACTGTCTTTAAATACCTTCATGGTCTAGGTCCCTCCTATCTTTCTTCCTTTGTCTCCTTCACTTGCATACTCGTTCTCTATGGTCACAATCCACTTTTTGCCTTGTTCCCAAATCTCCCTGTGCGTCCTTTACTTTTTGATCATTCTCCCTACTTGCCAGTTTTCATTGGCATTCTCCTCCCCTTCCCAGCCTCCTCCACCGTCCACATTTTCTGGACTCTTCTTAAAGCTCATCTTCTGACTCACCAGTCTGACTCCAAACATTAGACTTAAAATTGTGTACTGCCATTATTGCTTTTCGTACCACTCTCCTTTTATGCTAAGCACTTTGGTGAAAGTGCTATATAAATAGCAATAGATACAAATACAAATATAAAATGAGGGACTGAACATGCAAATGGGCCTGCAATACTACGAGACAATACTCCAGGTGTTGCAATACAGAATATGGGTTCCATGCTGGAGCAGGCCAAAATTAGAAATGCAGCATGTGGTTGCAGGACCGGAGAGGTCTCTTGGAGGAGCAGGCAGGAAGATGGTGCACAGTGGAGAGGAAGGCAAAGAGCACCTAGGTGACTAGAGATAAGATGGCCCCACCATGTCAATGGGACTTAGAGAAGCCACTGCTTTCTACCAGTTGAAGGGAGCAGACCAGGTGCACTTGCAGCAAGCATTGACATTATGGCCACCATCCGGTCCCAAGTTTACTGGAAAAGTGATCTGAAAATGACAGGAAGAGCATAGATGAGAAGTTGGCTCTCAGGATTGGTAAACTGGTCCATACACCTGCCATAAGACTAAAAACTTTAGACAACTGTGTTGAAAATAGGAGTCACAAACATTCTTGACTTCAAAGATGGTCATCAACCTTGATAAGTGGAGGGTGTTTGTGACTTGTGGCCTAAAATAGGGTCTGTCCATCAAAGCTCCACCTGTGAGATGTGGAGTGGAGTGTTCTTTCTAAATGTATGTATTTGAGAGTTCAAGGTACACAGCCACATGTCTAAAACATGATCCACCAACAATGGGCCTATAGTGAATGGTGCCATCTTGGTATAGTGAAGGTGGATGGCAAGGTACTTGACTTAATCATCAATGGTGTACGCACAAGTGCTCAATTACCTCTTATTGGGCATCTGTATTATTCATTCTTGGGCTTTCTGAAAATGGCAGAACTCCAAGACTCTTGATCGACATATTTGATATACGGTGTTGTTTTTAGGTGCCCTATTAGATGGAGGGGTGTCCAAAGGAAAGGGTCAATGATGCAAAACATACTTTCAGAAAAAAAAGAGTAATCCCTGTGATGAAATAGGAAGAATTATTATCAGCAAACTCCTTTCTGGATAGCAGGCAGGTCAAATTGGCCTGTCTACCTTTGGAAAATCATACTAAGTATTACACCAATCCTGGTTTTGTCAATCTGTCTTACCTCCTGTCTCGGTGTGTATACCATAGACAGCAGGGGCAATTCTACACTCAGGTTGTTACACAGAACAGTCCAGAATATGGCTACATACTGGCACCCGTTTCTGAAATGTTGTTACATGGCAGTCCATCCAATTGGACAACCTCCCGGAGTAAAGCCTATGCCCTCACAGTGACTGAATCTAGTTTTCACATGTGAAATAAGTGTGCCATCGTGGAGTATGATTCTACAGAAATCAGGATCATGACGTTTCCTTCTGAGGAAGGGGGGTGTATTATTAAGTAAGCAAACAGTGCATCAAGGGAAACGAAGGCAGCTCGAACGGCCATAACAGACCCATCAGGTTTGTCCAATATATGTTGGTACCGACATAGACCTTGCAGTAAGAAAATCAGCCACATCTGTCTTTATGGAAGACAAGCAAAACTAGTGATTTAAGTCTTCCAAGAGCTTTGAACCTCTTGATGCCCAGTTAAGGGTCTGCTGTGGCATACACACTCGGAACATGGTGTAGTTTGTGTAGGTAAAGGTGACCTTGCAAAACATCAATTTGGCCATATTACACATGTTTCTATCCTGCAGGGGGAACTAAACAGAGGGACTGAGGCTCCAACTCATGATAATAACGAGACATCATTGCAGCAGCCCCTATTTGGTTTGCAGCCCTCTTGTTGGTGTGAAAGGTCTATTGAGCAAAGAAATAGGCTAACCTTGTCGGTCAGCTATTCTGAAATTCAAAACATTGCAGTAAATGCAGGTTCCTGAGATCGTGTCGAATTGAGAAACAAAGGATAAGCCCAATAAAAAATGCTTTCTGCACTCTTGGCAAAGTCAACTGCTGAGCACAGTTGGTGACAGTATGTTATAGGTTTTGTTTGGACTTTCTTTACCAACTCTCACCTGTACATTTATTATATAAGTAACTGAGTAAATACCATTTTTATTGCCTGATTACCGGTGGAGATTGTGTTGTATTGTACTTGTCATTTATATAGCACCTTTTACCATAATTATAGTCTAAATGCACTGTTAGTGGGATCGCCCTCGGAGGACCGAAGTCCAGATTGTTGGAGATCATGGAGCAAGATTAGGATGCATGTTTGCATTTAGCCAAATAATACTTAGCAGGGCTGGCCAGGCATTGGCAGAGAGCAAACCATGCAGTCAGGCATGTGGATGGATACTGAGATGAGTCATGAGATGGCGTGAGTGCTTGAGACTCGCTATGTGTTCAGGGTGCCCAAATTTGTCATAGATCTTCACTGCATTCTGATGCCAGAGGTGATGAGGCATAGTCTGGTGTAAGTAGGCAGAGAATTATATAAACAGCACAACCAAATTTTGTCATAGTCCTTGCTGTATTTCTGACGTGTGCGAGTAGCTATGCCTGTGGCCAGTGTCCACCGTAGTGGTGCGTTATACGTACCTAGCAGAATTTGGTGGTGATTTTTTGTTTGTGCGCCCGCTCAGGTAATTGGCTTCTTATGTCGATTCTTGTGACTGAGCTCAATGAGCGACACCTACCGTCTATGCTCCAACTATTTGAAACAAGAGGAGCATTTCGGGTTGCACTTCCAGGTTCTTGTAGGTGGATAGCATGGCGAGTCTACCCAGATATCGAGCGCTAGATGAATAAATACACAGCTCTGGTTTTTACCAGGAAATTGTTGAAATCTCTAGACTACATATACTCTTGCTATGATCCAGATATTACTGTCTGGATTTTGGGGTCCGGATATTGGTGCTGATGGAATGGCCATTTCAGGTGATATAAAATAGAAAGATGCACAAATTATGCTATTAATGACAATATTAATAAAATTAATTGAACATACCTAAAAAGCTTGCACCTTTTAATTATACAGTGCAATGTAGATAATATTTGAGACCAACATTCACAGTCCATTTTTAGGTAATTTACTGGACACACCATAACACTCATAGGGTTTTGTATTTTGCATTTTTCACTATTTTCATTTGCACTTAGATGCACGGAAACAGCATGGTTATTGTAAGATTGGATGAGAAATTATTTTCAAGTTATTTATCCAATTTTTGCATTCTATCTATACATTTTTATTAATGCACCAAAGTATTTGAGTATTATTTGCTTTAGATACTACGTGGATGCTTAGCCAACTCGCATTTGGAAAGTTCGGTTTTTATTAACTGTAATCAGATTATAATACTAGCATTTAATAGCCTTGTAGATGCACACAATGTGTTGGGTATGGTGTAGGCTTGGTCTCGGTAGCTATTTGTCTTGTTAATGTTTGAATGTGGTTCTCAGTAACCTTAAGTGTCAGCCTTATTGTTTTGTAAAATCCTGGAGTAAAATGTGGCATCATTCTATATCTTAGATTTATTTTCAAAGCGTTCTCACCTTTGTCTCACTGGTGTGTACATTTCGATGGGGATATTTTTGGTCTGGCTCTATATTTAGCACCTCCATATATGTTCATTTACACATGTTCCACCAAAGAAAACTGCACTAATTGCGGTCTTCTTTATTTTTGATAGTTTTGAACTTTTTTCCAGGGTTTGAAAGTGCATGATTAAGTAACCTTTCTAAAGATGTGGATTTTCTAGGTTAACAATTAGGTACGAATTGCAATCAATCTCATTCTGGTTTTGACTGCACCTATGCTTCATTTAGCTCCTCAACGTGATTGCAAATCAGCGAAAAAATCACAGCTGAAGTTAGGTGGCTGTCTAATTCTTTGATTTCATCTAGGCTTTACTAAAAATGATGTATTCACCTTTTCAGATCCTCATATATTAGAGATGTGAAATGTAGATTCTTCTTAATTCCGTCTCGGTATCTTCTCAAGTGTAAGCTAGATTCACAATGAGGATCCTAAAATGATTTTGCTTGGGCACAAATTTCCTTTTGATGTCGATGATAGCTTGTCATTGGATCAAATACATTTGACAGTGACAATGGATAGGTGAAAAGAGAGGAAATCGTAACAGAGCAGTCTAATGCCATAGAAGAACAGATTACTGTTTGGCCTTTAAAGCTAAGCTTGCTATTTGTAAATCTACTGCAGCGTCAGTTTCAGACATAGAGAGTTATACCGACCATTTGGAGTCACTTTTCCACTTGGATGCTCATAGCAGTACAGGTTTAGGTCTTCGCCATACTTTTGAAATTCCGAATTGAATTTCTTGCTGACATCAGTTTGCAGAAAAAACGAAGTACTGCAGAGAAGAAAGGGTAGGGACTTTCTCACTCTAACATAACATATATACCTTGTATAATGCAATACCCTGAGCATAACGTGCCTCCCCTTCAGAAACTATCTCACTCCTTTTGTTGCTCCTTGAGGGCATAGAACACCAGCCTTTGAATGATTTGTAAGGGTATGGATTAAGGGTGGCAAGGGTTGGAGGGCTTCAGGGAATAGAGAGATGTGTTGGCCTGTTTGTAGATTTCACGACCACTTGTAATCAGGTGGTCATTCCGCCTGGCCAAGCGGCAGTAATGGTAATTCCTTACAGATATTTTTTGGAGGATTTACCTCCGATTTTCCACCTAACTCATAATGAGGCCCTTTCTCTGTTGTGACTTCAGTGGTTGAGCTGAAGAGTATCCTGTCTGAACCTTGCTTGACAACTTGGCAAACACAGTTCCGAAACAGGAGTGACAACACAATTTGGAGGTTGACGGTTTTGATTGGACTAGTGGTCTGACTGCTTGTTTTTTTGCAGTGCATCTGGCATAACGCTTGTGAACGTGGAGCAAGCCTCTACTCCTGGGCTCGGGAATGAGTGTACAGCATGTAGTAACATCTTTAGACTGAAGGGACCTAATCGATGCCTTTTGTGAAGATAATCTAATAGGATTATATGTTGTTGTCTGAAAGAGTAATCACCAAAACCTACACTTCATTCTCTGACTACAGGCTGAAAGACTAATAGATGACAGTGGGCCTCATTACAAGCATGCCGGTCCAGAAATAATGGTTCCGGACCGGCATACTACGACTCTGCGGGTGCCGTCCCACCCAGCAGGTCATTACAAGCCAAGCATGCAGGTCCAGAAACAGCTTACCGGCACCGTTGTTTCTGGACTGGCATATTACGACTCTGCGGGCGGGTGCCATCCCACCAGGCAGGTCTGAAATGCTGGGCGGGACGGCACCCCACGCAGAGCTTTTACGGAAGCACCAGCACCATTAAAAACAGTGCTGGTGCTTCCGTGGTCCCCATAGGAATAGGGATTTGCAAACATACCGCTGCCTTACTTCCTGGCGGCCGGGGTTGTTATCCTCCGGTGTTACCGGGAAGTCAGGTGCCGGTAATTCATTGCGGATCCGGCGGCTACCTGCCGGTAGCACCGGCACAGTTACCACCGGAACCGTAATAAGGCCCAATGACTTCGTTTATGGCCCTCATTACGAGTCGGGCGGTACTGGGTTAACGGCACCGGTAAAGGTGCCGGTGCCGTCAACCCTGTACCACCCGATTACGAGTTCCCCTCGCGGGACCCGCTCTGCACGTCTGGTTTACCAGATGTGCAGAGCGGGTCCCGCAAGGGGAAGAGGGAGCAAACAACGGGCCATCTCGTAATGGCCCGTTGTTTGCTCCCTCTACCATTCCCATTCAGCCCTATGGGGGCTGAAATGGGAATGGGGAAGGACCGTGTCCGGGTCCTTGTAGGGAGGAATTACCGGGCCTTCCGAACTCGGAATGGCCCGGTAAGTCCTCATTCCGAGGACCCAGACACAGACGTGATTTTGGCGGCAGCCATGCCGCCAATAGCGGCATGGCTACCGCCGAACTCGTAATGAGGCCCTATGTCTGCTTTTTCATTCTAGGTAAAGGTGAACTTTCTTAAGTCAGGGGGAATATGAAGTGTTTCTGAATTCCTCCTTTCGAAAAGAGACTGGACAAACATGGGAGGCCCGTGTAACATGGCCATGCTGATGTATGCTAATTCCAGTGTCCCTCATAAATAAATACAAACTCTTTCTCTGAACTGCACACTTGCATTGACAAACCAGAGCATTTGCAGTGCATAACAATGAATGAATGCCAAGCAGTGGTGTGATGTTACCCATTGCAAACAAGGAAAGAAACCTGGCAGTCGTTTGTTTCATCTTAATTGCTTGTGTATCTTACTTCAAAGAAGTTTGTACATGAACTTTTCGTAAGGTTATCTCTGGTTGCTGATCTGTTTAATATCTATGCATACTTTCAATTTATTTAATGAACTGTGTATGTTTGAAATATCCTTAAGTGAAAATCAATCATCAACCACAAAAGTCTACTTCATGCCCAGAACGTACATCTTGTATGCTAATCAGACATTTAATTAACACTAATGACGAGAGCTCCTCACAATTAAATGCCTAGCCTGTTAATTCTTAAATACCGCCATTTATTAATTATGCTCCGTTGTAACTGACTTGGAGTTATCCGGCTGAATGCAAATTGATTGTGCAGCAGTCAATTAATAGGAAATGCATTACACCTATATTAATTATATAGTTTAAGCGAAGCAAATAACATTTCGAAGTGTGTTTTAACTTATAAAACCTGGATTCCAAATAGTCATTTACTTCTGGCATCCTGGATATATAAGCGTTTACCGATGATCTTACTGGGCGTGAAAATGGAGAGATGCCGCTTCGTGCTCGGTTGACAGTCTCCCACATTCATGTTCTGCAGTTACCAGCCCCTCATATACAGATCCGCTCTGTACGTTTGGCGGAGCTGGTTTTGATGGATTCATTGTGGGCACTGACAAGCAAAGAATCATACTGACTCACGCCGTTTTTTGTGTTCCTTTTTTGTTCATATATGTATGAAAAATGTAAAATATATATATTATATATATTATGATTGCACATCTCACACATGACTCAACTGAGAGTATGAAATAATAATATCAATAATAATAATAATAATAATAATACGTTCTGCACAGTTTTTAGATGATGTGATGATGTGAAACAAGTATACGAGCATGCGGTACTTGAAGTGTAGGACTTGCCAGAAGATTACAATACCGTATTCCACTGGGTCATATTAGGCGCTTGATTTTGAAGGGCCATATTCCCTTAACGGTGACAATCTTTATGTATCCTTCTGATTTTCGGCAGGACTACTTTGGTAACGAGAGATTTTGAGTATGTTGTATCCAGCCTTTCCCGTGTCATAGACTGGATGTTGCATGAGGGGCACCGCTGCCCTCATTACCCTAGGTGCCAGCCAGCTGCAGTGATTACCACCGCTTTGTTCAGAGCTGTTCCTTCCTGATAGTTGTCAAGGGTGCATATGTTCGACTGTGAGGCACTCAACAAAAACGGGGTTGACCTGTATATACCTTTTACATAGAAAAAGCTGATGTGTATGCCTATGTAAATAAACTACTAAGAACATGTGATGTTGTTACACAAGTTTATTGGGATGTACCCACTTCTAGAAATTAGTACGATTCATTTGGGAGGATCTGAAGCTGTCCTTTGCCTGTTGAGAAATATTGAAACAGTTTTAGGTGTTAGGCTCAAATTATTTCATATGTTCATGATTGCATTTCTGTGTTTATAAACGATACAGGAATGCACCGTAATCTCACTATGACCTATGTGTGCTACCAATGCCAGAACTTGAAGATCACGATGTAAAGGCCTCATTCAGCGTTATCTTTTATGAAACAAGTGTATGAATGAAGTAATAGGTTGAGCAGCGTTGGTGGTGGGCGGCCTGCATTGCTTGGTTTAAACAAAACCGTTACACTCAGTAGTGATTTTTCATGCAAATGTGGTCGCAGCTGCAGAAAAAAAAAAAAAAAAAAAAAAACAAGGTAAATATCTATCTACCAAGCATTGACACACTGTACAAAACAAGATGTAGAATGATAGGGCGAGCCATGGGAGGTCAATGAAGAAGGTTGAGCCCATAAATAGAATATTCATGTCCACACATACATTGATCTCTAGCGATCTCTGTGGACCATGCATGCTTTTGTCTGAATTCTGGTTGGGCACTGTTTGCCTTTCATCCTTAGTCAATAAAATAAGTACAATTGAGTTGCAATGCAATAAAGGCAGCCTGTGAAAGCTCAAGCCCCACAAAACAATGCAAAACAAGAGACTCCAAATAAATAGATCTTTCTGCAGTTTTTTTTAGGGTGACCCCCACACCTGACACACATGAATACAGTGCATACCCAGCCGGCAGTGACATTCTGCCTTCACAGCTCATGCCATGCAATGCATAGAAGGGAATGAAACATGACTGATCATTCGGACAGAGTGCCCGGCATCCCTCCAGGTTAGCCTGGAGGCGCACAGAAGAGCAGCTTCCCATTAAATACTGAAAACATGCTACTGCTGTAACTGGCCAGGTGGTTGAATGGAGACCCCACATAGCTCATTGAACAACCAGACCTGTGTACATACATGAGAGAAAAATTAGCATGATGAAGGCAATCTGCCACAAGTCACTGGTGCACGTGCTTAAATATGTCAAGTGGCCAGGTTTGCAATATTTTTATTTTTTTTGTTGTTTGCACAAATCATTACTCAGTGAGCTAAGGTGTGGGTTTAATATGTCAGTGTTTTTAAGTGATTTCCATCTGGCACACACCCAACTCAAAGCCCAGCATGTAGTGCACAACTGAAACCCTTATTCATTTTTGTCTATAAGTTCAATATTCTGAACGATATACAACTCATTTCACACCCTTCTCCTGAGACCCCCCCCACCCTCCCCCGGGTCACACTGAAACAGGAATCAGGCTAGTTTGCAAAGGTCAATATTTATTTATGTATTGACAATGTAATCACAGTATATTTTAATAGTTACAGAACAATCACCAGAACACTGAATAATATCTTTAATACACTAGGAATAAGCAATGAGCAAAACAAATGCAACACAGAAAATAATATTTTTTTCTTGGTTCAGATCAGACAGCACTGTGATTAGATGTCCCCCCTGCAACACCTCTCAACCCCCAACAGGCAATGTAAATAGATGTGAGGAGAGAGTAGGTATTCAGGAATAGCACAATCAAACAGAATATCAGTCCACCCTCCCCCCATAAGAGAAAAACGGAAATGACTTTTCATCTGTTAGAATGGCTTTTAAAATTGTTTTAGAATTGACTGGGCAAAAACACCAACTATGGTCAAAAATACTTAAATTGTTGTAAATTCCTATGGGAGCCGGTTTGAACAGTTGCACACAATCACAAGCAATGATTTAGTCCAAAGAAGCAGTTTAGAGCTATTTCACACGTGTAAAGATTTCAGATTTTTAAAAATCGCAGCAAACTTTTCATTGAGTGATATTCGCGATAACGGGAGAATCACACTGATTTCAGGTACAAGTAGGAGTTGAAATTTTGTTTCTATCACAAAAACTGACGGAGCTATAGAGGTTTTAGTAAAGGTCATTATTTGTAAAATAGGCGCGAGAATGGAAAACAGAAATGCACTTTTGAAAATGACAAATGCGTTTGCTTACCCTATGGGATGACTATGAAAAAGCGAATACCACACAGGGATCTTACAGTCACTTGATAAGGGTGACCCTCCTGCTAAGGAAACTCGACTTCTTCAGATGAGAAAAGAGTCAGCGCAACAATGATTCTAACAGTACTGGTTCTGAATGAAAGGTAGGATGGGTTTGAGATAGGGATGAGACAATGCAAATATACTATGGGACACAGTTCTTCCTATTAATACTCACAGGATAAGTTTTTAAATTGGATCGTCAGTTCTGGTCATGGATTGGGTCTGGCCTAAGAAAGACAGTACATCAGGCACAATACTGGATCCTCTAGGCCGGTCACCAGATTGGCACAGGGTCTGCCCTCCCAATATGTGGGTATTTGAATCAGCTGTATGGCGAGTTCCTCAGGCTAGCCTAGTGGTGGCAAGCCAGAGGATTTCAGGATACTGGTTCAAAAGGCCTTCTCACACCACTGCGCTTTACCGGGTTGCAAGAATACATTTGAGGATTTGGGGCCTTGCTGAAACTCAATGGTTCTCTATTGCTGGCAAGAGATTTTGGCATCTGGATCTGGAAGAATATTAAAGCTGTATGTAGAATGCTGGATCAGAGTGCTTCGCTGGAATCAGGAAAGTGAGTTGATCTGTGAGTCCCTATGTCTTGTCAGCTGTCGCTATGTATTCCTTAAAATGACATCATAATGTATGGGCCGGCTTAGCTAAGCTTGCCCCTGTGAGCTAGGATAGGACCACACTTCATCTCCGCCTTGCAATTTGAGTGATTGGATCAAGGCTGTATGGTGTCACATTTTATGATTTGCTTTACAGTCCTCAGAGACCTCCTTTTAGCCACTGGTCTCAAAATCGGATTTGATACTTAATTTACATTTCTTCATTGGTCACCTTTATACAAATCACACACAAAGATGCCATATTTTATGTAGCAGCTATTCCTCAAACCCTGCAGCGGTGGGATCTTGTTTCAACTTTCTGCAGACTTTTGCCTTTTCGCTATGAACACAATTTCCAAATGTCATGCAACTTTCCACAAATGTGTGTGTTTAACATAAGGATATGCATGCACATTTTCACAATTCTAACATTAATACATTTTGCATGTAGCCACATATATTGCCATTCCTATCCAGAACATGTCACACAGTTCTATCGCCTCTTCACACGTGCCGCCAAAAATTAAATTAACAACTCCTTTTTATATTTTTCACCTTTTAAAAATTGTTCATTTTTCATTCTAAAAAGCAGATGGTCACTTGGCTCCACCCCTTTGCCTCTCCTGGGAGTCCAGTGCATCCCCCTCCTTGGGGGAAGCTCCTTCCAAGAGAGTTTATGACTGCCTTCACACCTCCGCTTCCTGGGCTGAAAGGCTTTTCATTGTTCCTTTGCTCTCTGTAGACAAGAGTCTGTTCTAACCCTGCAATTAACATCTCCCAGAGAGATTCTGGTGAGAGGAAGGCCCTCCTTCTGGAAGAAAAATCTGCTTTTCCAGTTCTTGTAGCTCAGCCAGGCTAATTAACTTTTTATTCCAGCCAAACCACATTTGTTGCATCAAACATAAATACATTTCTTTCTTGGCCTTAAAATCCAAAGAAAAAAAACCTAAAATCTGTATTCCTTTTTTGCAACAATCCTGTTTATGTTTGCTAATCCAGCAGACTTTTTAGTTTTAGGTCACTTTTAAAGTATCATCAGTACTCATCTGACAGCTGCCATTCAGGTATCCCCAGGTACTTCACCCAGATTTTGGCATAGGCTGTCAGTTCACAGACTTGTATGTTTCACAATGCTTCATTTGATACCTGAATTTTAGCACCAGGCAAGATTTTGAATGTTGAAAAGTGTTGTGTTATTGGCATTTTGGAGTTTTTTGTCAACAAAGCAAATGTCATTTGAAAAATGGCAGATACATTTTTATTTGCTAACCAGCGCTGTAACTCAAATGAGCAGAAAATGAATGGCGATTCGACAACTAGTGTTAAAAATGATAAATTTTGTTTATCTCAACTTTTGACAATGGCCCGTACCAATAAAGAAATGGCATGGTTAGAACCATTGCTAAAAATGATATTTGCGGCAAATCCTGACTTGTTTACATCATAAGTTAAGGAGAAGTCTGTCCTTACTGTCCTTTCATGGAACTCGTGTGGGTTTAGCAACATTCCTATTTGGCTTTCCACGCTTGCCAAATTAACAACAATTATTTTGTTCCAAGAAACAATGAAAATGGATCCACTAGATATCCCAGATTACCATTCATACTGCTCTCCTGCCTCTAATGGTGTTGGAGGCAAGCCTTTTGGTGGCTTAGCTATTGCAATTAATAATGCTGTTGCTTGTTGGATAACTTTGGTGTACTCATCTATTCATGTTTTAGCGGTAATTTTGTGCCTCGAAAAGCACGAGACAAATGCAATCCTGATAATTAATGTGTATTGTAATCCCTTGAAATATTCTATTCTGGATATCCTTGATGACCTGGATTGTTGTTTTGATCAAGCCTCAACCATTTACTCTAACTATGACACTATTGTAGGCAGGGATTTAAATTCGCAATGTAATGGCCTGCTCATAAATCATCTTGCGTGTAATCAATCTAATTCAAATAGTCAGAAAAGCAGAGCAGAATTCCGTGAATACTTTGAAAATTGGGGTATTTCATTTATCAAATTCAGTCAATCTTCTAATGTACACACCTGGAAAAGAGGTAAAATTGGCTCTGTGATTGATTTTTTTTGTGTCTCTGATTCACTTTTATCTAGAACCGACTCTGCTAAAATTGGGGACATTTCCTACAGCGATCATGCACCTATTGTTCTTACCACTTCACTCGATACCGATCAATGGCATTCTAACACCTGTTTACTCCTGATTGAAATCAAAAGGGATAACACTTCCTTGAGATGGAATCCCACTTTATGCAGGAAGTTGGCAGAGCAGGTGCAAAATCATCTTAAAGATTTTACTAATTGGGATTCCACTAACTCATACTCTATTGATCACGTGAATTTAATCATCAATGATTGCATTAAAGACGCTCTTAAACATTACAGAACCAAAACACCTCTTTCTGAGTCTACGAACAAACATAGATTCAACTACAAAATCAAAATGTTGAAAAGATCTAAAAATCGTGACATTAGAAGACTAGAAATGGGGAATTTACCGGTTTTGCGACACATGTTAAAAAAGAAGCTTATTGTCCTCGAATATAAATACAACATTTTATTAAATTTCCTGCTTTGAAAGAAATTACCAGATGACGTCTCGTGCAAACTCGCCCCCTTTAGAACAAGAACCTACCTCTACAGATAAATCTGGTCCTAGAACCAGATAACAAGGGAAATGTGACCAGAAATAAAAACCTATCATCTCTGACTCTGCATTTCAACTGACTAAAGAGAAAGTCCTTCTTATGGCATTGTGCAAAAAAGAAGATCGACAAGCGAGCATACACCAACCTGCACAACGTCTGCCCACAACTCTATCAACGTCATCCCCACAGACACCGGACCCCACCCAAGAAATGGTAGATATTACGGCTCACCCTTGTCCAATTAAAGATCCTGAACCCTTGAACATTGTACCCGATGCCTCCGAAGGGATGAGTCAAAAGATCTCCCAACCTGGAAATAATGATCCGAACAGAAAGGTTTTCCCTTCTTCCAGTGCGACAAATTCTCTAGATGCCCTGAGTAATCCTGCAAATATTATTACTGCTGATCCCCCCTTTCCCTGAATATCATCATTGAGCAGAGACCCTCACCTACCAACCCTCATCATGCGGCGTTGCCAAAAAAACAGCTGAAAGACATAATAATACGACAAGACTCTGTGATAGAGATGACACTCAAGACCGTACAAGGCTCCCAACAAACAGAGCAGGCTATTGAATCTAATCTTGCTCTTCTATCTAAGACAACAGCTGGCAGATTCTCAAAAGACACCAATCCTGAAACAGATGAGTACCAACGCTCTGATTCGTCCAAAAAAGAAAAAGACAAACAGGCCGAACTGAAAGGGCTTAAGTCTTACTCTATGAGAAGTCCGCAAAAAAACTATGAGGCAAAGAGTCACACACCAACCAAACACTAGGGCGGCACGCCTTTCGCTTGACATCACTGAAATTGAGTCCCTCATGAACAACATTGAAAAAAGGAAAAAAGTTTTCGGGGACTTACACTTCAACCGACTTAATGAGCTTCCATTTACATCCACGCCGGCCTTAAGAAATTCACACTTCCCCGACAAGAACTCTCCAAATAAAGCTCGGAATGCGCATCCATTCACCATTCAGTAAGAGAGAGCCAATAATAAAGAAATTGAAGTTCAAACATTAAGAAAATGAAGCCTCGTGCCACACCTACCTTGAGAGTAATAAGAGAAAGCCACTTCTCATGAACCACACAGAGGATCAACTCACTACCAATAAATGTCAATGTGAAACCCCTGAAGAGGCACCCCTTCAAAGGATCCCAACCACCATGGTCGAGGTCCAAAATATACTTATAGCAATCACCACACAAATCATGATTCCATTTTGCAAGTTATATGAAGCTTCCAACGAGAGCATCAAAGATCAAGCAACCCTTTTAGCATTAATTCACACTAAACAGATCCATCTGGAGAATTTAATTACTACTCTAGAAAAACGTTTAGACCGCGAAGCAGAACTCTCTCATCAGTGGCAAACAAGACTACTGGATATGGCAGCGGCAGATAGAGCAGACAAAGCCCTACTCACCTCTACTATGATGACTCTGATGAAGACACATCCTCCTCCATCATCCAGCTCTCTCATGATACCAATCCCAGCGACTCCGAAGATGCCTGAAACGCCAACTGCAATGGAAGTACAGAACTTTAATGATATCACTGATTCCCTCCCTCCTCAACCACAATCCTTCCCTGCGATACCTGCAGAAACTATACCCTTCATGAAACCTTCTGACACTTTCCATATCTTCTCAAATAACAAATTACACAACGAAATTGCGTCTGCTAAACAGATCTCGAAACCTAAAAACAAAAGTAAAATGGGTACCAAACAAACAGGCTTGCGAGCCTTCTTAAGAAACTTGATCATGCCCACAGACAATGATCCAACTCAGCCTCCTAATCCCCATCTTACAAACTGGAAAAAAGTAAGAGCTTTGAAAATTGTATCCAGCACCACCCATCTACAGCCACTATGCCCCACTCAAACTTGTTCAATCGAATCAGAAATACAAACAGAGGACCTCCTCAACCTTACAACACATATGGATCCTCCGGAGAGCCCTGAGGTCACTTCCCCCAATGAATCAGTACCAATAATACTGGATGAATATGTAATCGATTCATCGAAGGAGAACAATGGCCGAAACCTTTCTTGTGAAACTATATCAGATTGGACCTCTTCTTACTCAGGCGACATCACTTCCATTTCAGACGCACTGTCAAACTACTCAAGCGATACAACAAGAACGTCTGAAGAGCCTGATAAGACCTCAGACCCCGAGATCACAATAACAGATCCTTCAACGTACCCGCTTTCTAATGGGCAACCCTTGCTAAGGGGCGACACATGGAAACCTCATTCTTCTGATGTATATCGACTACCTCAGTTTGTGGACCCATGGCAGAAAAAACAAACTTACTCTCTTCAGATGACCTGTGTTGACCGTAGAAGTGATCGTATCACCCTCAACAGGACAAATCTCTTAAGACTGTTAGACACCATACCGCAACTAAATTCAATACAATCACAGGAAATCAAGACCGTACTCTTTGTTGATGACCAACTTTTAGACAAGATTCAGATAAAATTCTACACCCAGGCCACAATGAACAGGATTATACAGATGACTACACCATTATTATCCCTAGGCTTTGCATGTTCACAAATACTGGGATCAACAGAAGACGATCGGGAATGCAATCGCCCAGCTATACAACCTGCAGCAGCACCTGACAATCATAGATGGAAACATCATAACAGATCGTAGAGAACAAAGAACACAAGAAACCTGTTAGACAGAGATCATTGTTTCGAGAGCCAGACTTACTTACAGTCTCCCTTCTGGCGAGAGTACAACTCTGTATCTCCAGTCCAATCCAACAAGCCAGCCTACCACTCAAAACCACTAAGTCCATCACAAACCTCTGGCTGGATACTGTGCTCATGGAACACGAGAGGACATTCCCATTTGTTTGACTCACCTGTCCCGGAACTTGAACCCTGCCAAGTAATCTGTCTTCAAGAAACTTGGCTCACCAAACCACTGACTTGTGATGGATATATAACTGTGCTTAACCCGGCCCTACAAAGTGCCCGGGAACGTGCCTCCTCTGGCCTATTGACACTGATTAAGATTAATCCAGCCTGGAGGTTTCTTGAAACGGAGAACATCAACCCATGGACCCAATTCACTTTGATCAAGATTTCTAAACCAATCAACTCGGCCTATCAAAGTCAACAGATTAGTCCTACCATTAGTTTGATTGCAATTAAAAATGTGTATTGGAATCCAGCGGCAATAAATGATAACAACCTCCTCTATGGCGTCTTTGTGACCATCGATAGACTCATCGTGAGATTCCCCAACATCGACTTTATCATCTGTGGGGACATTAATATCCATCTCTTTACTTCTATTGGTCTCCTCAGACCTTCTGATGACTTGACAATCAGAGCCCTCCGCTGGTCCAAAGAAATTACCATGAGAAACCTGATTCTAATGATCTACCCTTGCGACGAACACAAGTTGCTGATTCCGACCTGGTCTTGCAGAAACACCACGGCAATCATCGATTACATTTATCTTTCATCAACCTTGCATAATTTGATACTGGAATATACAATTCAACCATCTACTAAGAGCGACCATTCTATGCTCAATCTACGTGGCATCGGAATGTCTGATCAGAACACGACAATTCCAGCTCCACCTTTAGAACTTACCGGAACAACCACCAGATTAAGATTTAGCTTAAAACACCAAGCCTTCTTGCTGCAGACTTTCTGTCAAACCAACATGCCAGATGAAGAAAAGCTAAATTATGATTGGATGTTGTTCTCCTTCCAGATCAATGCCACTCCAGCCAAAAAATCTGTTCGACACCATTATAATTCTGAGCTAGCAAATAAAAAGAAAATCCTCCAACAACACCCCCGAAAATGGAGAAAGAATCTCACGACTGAAAATCTGCAAAATATGAAAAAAGCGAAACAAGGCTTCAGAAATTGGGGAAAAAAAAACATGAGATGTCCTTGCAACAAAAAGACGCCGAAGCCATGCTTCTAATGCTCAAAAATAAGAACTTGAGGAATCTGTGGAATTTGCTAAATAATGACCCCAATCACCAACACCTGATGGTCTCCAATGTTTCGGAACAAAAATGGATCTCACACTTCACCAATCTGTATAAACTCCGACGCCAAGATGAAACCTCGGCAGAACTAACCATCTCGAATCAATGGACCATGCTTTGGGATAAACACCATTTACAACAGATGATCAAAAAACTCAATCCCTCTCGCGCCACTCGGCCCGATGGCCTGTCTAATGCCATTCTGAAACAGGCTGTGGAGATTTGGGCAAACATAATGGACCTTATTCTGACCTTAATCAATAAACTAAAATCGATACCAGTCACTTGGTCTAGAGCAGTGCTGATCCCGATCTATAAACAAGGCGAAAGAGATAATCCATCTAATTTTAGACCTATTGCTCTCCTAGATCCACTGGGAAAATTGTTTGCAACATACCTCCTTCAAAAACTGACTGCATGGGCCAAAGAAACAGACCGCTTTGATGCTCGACAAACAGGCTTTATGCCAAATGTGGGCACAAATTTGAATCTCCTGATTCTAAATTCAATAAAGCATGGAGCCCTAAGAAACAACTCCCAAGTCTACGCCGCCTTCATAGAGCTTCATATGGCATCAAGCTACTGTACTCCAATACCTCTGTTACCATCAGATTAACAAAACAAGGACTCACTACAGGTGAAATAAGAACACACAACGGCCTAAAGCAGGGATGCCCTCTCTCTGCAACTTTGCACAATCTATACATCGCTGATTATTTCTCCCACATCAAATCTGACTCACTCAATCCTCCAAAAATTAATTCTCTTCCGATTGCAAACCTCATGTATGCTGACGACATTGTATTGCTGGATAAAACTCCATCAGGCCTACAAGAGAACCTTCTGATGACAGAAACATACATGAACACCAACGAGTTGCAGATAAATGTAAACATTTTTTTTTTTTTAAATGACATTAACTAAACACCAAACTACAAACACCCGACTGAGACTCACAAACTTCATCATGGAGAACAAACCACTTGAAGTAGTTACAACCTTCAAATACCTTGGTGAACTAATTAATCAGCAGAAGGCCGAAACAGCTTGGGTGACTTCAATGAAAGGTAAGATCCAAAGGTTAGCCAGACAAGGAGTGATGTTATAGAGACGCTATTGCAAATTCTCCTTAAAACCCATCCTGGCGTTCTACCGGGAAAAAGTCATTCCCATCATTACCTACAGAAGTGATGCCATGATTATAGTAACAGAGGTAAACTGGCAAACCTTCGAAGCAGCTTTCTGGCGAAAGATTCTGCACCTTCCAAAAAGTTTCCCCATGGTCAGAATACGGTTCGAACTGGGCCTTCAATCTCTCTCATCGATTGTATGGTGCAAGCAGATGGACCTCCTGCGTAAACTGATAAATGAAAACGAAAATAAAATCCAATCCCAGCACTTCTTATTCTATGAGAGACCTGGCATGCCATGCATAACACAATGTTGAAAACGTGGAAAGCCGCCTTAGTCCAACAAATGGCGAAAGAAGACATTACAATAGAAATGCTTACCAACCGCCCTCAGCGCGCGAAGATAAGAATGCAGAAGAATGATTGGGCTAAAACATCTGCAGAAAAACAAAGATACTCCATGAACCTACAATGCTCAATTGACATCCGTACAATTCACGAACTATCGCAATACTTGGCACTTTTCCCACATCCAATTGTCCGTACTGCTTTCATGAAAATCCGTTTGAACACCTATCCAACTAGACAAAGACTAGCTAATAGTCGACAAATATCCATGAAGGATCAATTCTGCCATTTCTGCTTCGACAAAAACACACCCGAAACCTTGAAACATCTCATTATGATCTGCCCAGCCCTTGCCGACAAGAGAATTTTATTTGGCAATCTATTCAAGATTTCTGAACAGCAAGAAGAAGGAGACTCTAGATGGCTGAAGATCTTAGGAGGCCAAGACAAGAAATTGATCTATACAGTCATCTAATTTCTTGCGGACATTCTCGACTACTCAAAAGAACCAAATTCATAAATCGTACATTGAAGAAACTTGTTCTTTTACAAAAATGTTATGTTATGCTAATACTAAGATCTGATATATCCTAACAAAACCAAATGAAAAGTTTATGTTTAAACTAAATCATTTTAAATAATAAAAAAAAATACAAAATTAAAGGTGTTCATCTGGTGCAATACAATGATCAAAATTCTAAAATGATCGAAGCTATTTGTTGTTGCAATTCACGTGACATTTGGACTGTGCTGAAAAAGAGTAATGTTCCAGATAGATTAGACAAGTGTGAAATAAAAGCTGAAATATGGATATCATATGTTAAGGAGAAATACACGATACCAGCCCGCTTTGTCAATCTAAATGATGACATAGATCACCGTTCTCCCTCTACTCACTTTGTTTGGTCCACGTATGACATCATGTGGGCCATTAAAAAATTGTTTAATTCCTGTGCTTCGGGCCCTGATGGGGTTCCACCGTGTGCATATAGATCTGACCCTATCTTTTGGAGTAAGATCCTAAACATCAAATTTGACAGTATCCTTCAAAAGGGTTATATTCCGACATCTTGGGTTGCCTCTATTCTTATATCTCTCTATAAAAAGGGTGATTCCAGCTTACCCGAGAATTATCGACCCATATCTTTGACAGATGCAGCTGCAAAGGTTTTTTGTATTTTAGTCATTTCTGACTTAGAAAAATATCTAACTACCCATAAAATCTACTCAAAATATCAAGATGGATTTAGGCGCCACATGGGAACAACCCTAAATGCCACAATCATGGCCCATCTGATTGCTGGAGTTAAAAGAAAGGAACTTGGTACCATCTACATTGCCTCTATCGATAGGTATTCTGCATTTGATTCAGTTGTGTGTCATGTTCTATGGAACAAAATGCGTAAGTTAGGAATTCCAGAATATTTTATATACTGGATCACCAAATTTCATACCAACACTTCATGCAGAATTCGTTTGACTAGGGGGGAGGGGGATCTTTAACTGAATCTGTTCCTCTCCATCTTGGATTAAAACAAGGCTGCAATTTTGTAGCCTTGCTTTTTAATCTGTATCTTGCAGATATAGACGATCTTTGGGGATCAGCTACCACATATCCTGCAAGGCTTTGCTCACTTAGACTACACTGGCTAGCCTTTGCCTATAATCATAATCTTATACACAATCCATCTAAGACCCATGTTGTGATTTTTCAATCCTGCAAAAAGCTTAAGAAATTTAGATGGAGTATTGGTGATATCCCCATTCTTGAACTAAAAGAGACCATTTATTTGGGATACCGACTGAGTAATGTAACTACTATTAACTCATGGGTATACTAATTAAAGCAAAAAGCTAGACCTCTATGGAGTCACATGAAATTCATTTTTCCTAAACTCTGCACATTCTCAATCTTACCACTCCTCGAGTTCTTTACATTAAAAGTGGAACCAATTCTTCTGTATGCATTGGATATTTGTCCTGGTAGCCTGCTTAAGGAATTGGATTGATTACAGGGCAGCATGGTTAAAAAAGCTCTGCGCTTGTCTTTATCCATTCCCAACTGTATTATCAGACACAAGATGGGTCTTATTTCCTTATCCACCAGGTTTACATGACGCGCTTTATCCAACTACTCCAAAATTCTGAATTGTCCTGATAATTCAATGTATCAAGATTTCTTTGACTTCAAAAAGGGTTGCTCCTCTAGTTCTATTACCAGCTATTACGTAACTATGGACAAACCCTAACTAGTTTGAGTGTTGATAGTGATGATTTGTACAGGCGTCCAAATTATGTGAAACAAAAGCTATTTCAGAATAATTGGTGCAAAACCATTGATGAAATTGCTACTCTGTGCACATAGAGTAATATGCAAAATTTCCCCAGAAAAGAGATGGTTGTAGTGACTACCTTAAGATGTTTCCATGTAACATAACCAGAATGTACTATATGTGCTTCAAGTTAAACAAATATCACACCCTTGAACAAACAAAGTACTGGGGAACAGGAAAAAATAAACAGGGCATTTCTAATTGTCGGTTCCCTGAATGTACCGAACGGAACAAAACCCTAAAACATCTTATCTTAGAATGCCCTTTCTTTAGGGATGGTCTTTTTTTAAGATTTATTAATGTGAATTATGAAGATTGTATGATCTCACTTTGGAGTCGACTTATGCAAGGTAATGAGAAGGCATTCATTTTTGCTTTGGTTGTTTTCCTAAAAGTAATTGAAAAAGAGATTCTGTTACTTTAAGGATATATTGTTCTTTTAATTTAAAAAATTGTTTTAAATTTGTGTTTTCAATAATGTATTGTTTTGTAAAATTGTTGAAATAGGTATTGTTGTATAATTTTATAAAGGTTCTTTGAACCACATACAAATAAAAAAAAAAAAAAAGTCATTTGTAGGCACATTTTGGGGTTTCGCTTGCAAAGTGCTGCTTTTCTCTCTGCACTCTGAGTGCTCGTCATGGAGTCCACTGGCACATTTCTGCAGGGTGTGCTCTATTCCACCGCACATGTACCATGGATGGCAAGTTGTGCATCCCTCTTTTTGTGTGCTGAAGCACACGGCTTTTGTAGGTTTTTGGCACGCACAAGGGTTTTGCCACCATTGTTGCTGTTTCTTTCCCCATAACTGGCAGCGTGATGCCGCATAGCATAGCAGAGTGGGTCAATACATGCCACATGTTGCAAAATATTCTCAATCCCGTACATACTCTCTCCCCTGGGGAATCCATTTCAGAATTAATGCTTCCTGGGGACTTCTGCTCATGCCCCCATGTGAAATAAAGCCGCGCATCGTTTGATGGATACATTTTATTATTTTTAAAAAGCAACCTTCTGCATTTGAACCTATGTATTAGGCTGGTTGTCATCAAAGGCTGACACTTACCTCAATGAACTATCAGAGTGTCAGGACTAGCACACTGAAAAAAACATTTGCTTCACATAATTGCCTCCAACAAGTAGCCACTGACATCACCAGGATTGTGTATTTTTACTGCATCGTATCAGGGGTGCATATCTCAAACAGTTTTGATTGCTCCAAATGCTAACAGTTCGAATCAGAATGCATAATCATTTTGTTTGGAATATTTTTTTGTATAAGGGAATGCTGGTCCTACATTAGGGTTAGCTGGGAAACAGTGATTCTGCTGTCAATGGGCATGACTGGAGCTTTGGTAAACAAATGCTGGAACACTTGTGATGGCACATTCCTTCTGCTGGATTGGTAATGGCATATTCAAAATATGGCTTTACCAAAGTAGCACAGAGCATATTACCTCAACAGACAGAAGGCAGCTAATTAAAATTGGTCCCCCTCTTTATCTTTCTCACTCCCTCATTCCCTCACTCTCTCTTTCTCTCTCTCTATCTCTCCTTCTGTCTCTGTCTCTGAGTATGAGGAAATGATTTAGAAAAGTGTATTCAGCTACTTAGTCTGCCCTTTCGGGGGGTAGTTATTCTCTCAGAGAATCTACCCTTCAAGTAGAAGAATCTGTTCTTCTACAGAGTTTCCAACAAGTGAGAGAGATGACTCTGTTACAGAGCTTTCCCCATCAAGAGGGTGGGGGGGGGGTATTCTCCTACACAATTTCCCTGTCAAGGAAGGGAGTGTGTACTGCTATAGAGTCAAACTTTCAAGGGGGAGAGGTTATCCTGTTATACTGTCTTCCTCATCATGTGGAAGAGTCTACTACAGAGTCATCCACATCAAGAGAGAATGATTACTCTGCTACAGAATGTTTCCCATCAGGGGGTATTATGTGGCAGAGTCTCTCCTTCAAGGTGGAGAGTCTATTGTGATATCTCATTTAAGATTCTCCCTCATCAAGTGGGAGAGCTTATTCTGCTACAGAGTGTACCACATCAAGTTGAGGAATGTAGTCTACTATGGAGTATCTTCTTCAAAGAGGGGAGTTTATTCTGATACATAGTCTGCCCCTTCAAGGGGGAGAGTGTATTCCTATACAGAGTCTCTGCCCTCGAGAGGGAGAAATTATTCTGATACAGACTCTCAACCTCAAGGGAGAGAGTTTATTTTGCTACGGAGACTCCCCCCCATCATTTGTGGGAGTGTACTGTGTTACATGGTCTACCACATCAAGGGCAAAAAGGTATTATATTACACACTCTACCCTTCAAGGGGGTGGTGTCAGGTATTTTATAATATTCATAATAAAGATGAGGCCTAAATTGAATAAAATGAGAAGGGCAGGTCATTTTATTAAAAATTATACTTGGAAGTCTTCATGTATCTTTTCAATGTGAATAGCAAATGTAAAGATGATGTTGTTACAGCAAAATGTTGTATTAAAATCAATGCAAGAATATTTGATGTGTTTGTTTATTCTGCCATTTTAGTAATTCATTCAAACACTATTGTTTGAAGCTCACGGATATGAATAGAAATGCCGGTTATTTCATTTTGCTATTTGATTTACATAGAAAGGACGCATCTACATTTGTAAGTGAAGAAATTAATCTGAAGGGAGATGGCATGAAAGAGCAGAATCAAATTGCATTTAAGTTTCTGATCTCATGTTTTGGCATACTGATGATAACATAGGTGTCCAGTCTAGCTGGAACTGGGTATTAAATAATTACAGGTCATGGTCAGATCAGATGGCTTAAGACCACTCTGAAATTCAAATGAAAACTCTGCAAAATTGTCTTCAGGCCTGCACTAATGGCACCAGGATTTGCTTCAAAGAGATGTCACATTCTTTATTTTACAGCAACTCATAAATCAAATCCATTAGCCTATGAAGAGATTAGCAGAGGAGGACTCCGACATTTAGAGGCACACATCTGCCACCTTCCTTGGATCAGTTAAGGTTAAATGTCATTGAATGCACTACCGAGACATTTTGCATTAAATACGTGGTCACATAGAAAGGTAACACTTAAACCGAGTTTCAATCTCCTACGCTTGCCAGATGGGCAGGATCCCAGTGACCTCCGAACTCACCAGCTGCAGCATAAACATCGGATGAGCTGCAGCACGATTTGAAGCTTCTCCCTGGTAGCTGTTGTTTGGGTAAGCAATTTGCTTCTTCCCCATGCCCAGAAGGAGTCTCCAGCCACTCTGCACAACTTGAATTTGCTGTGTTTTTGTCATTTCTCCTTGCAGAACCGCATGGAGGTATCTAAAATGGCCACCACCATTACTTTGTTACTGGTTGCCTAGCAACCCTCTCCGTAGCACATTGGCAGAGCTACTGCAGTTATTCAGCCATGCGCCGCCGGAAGGCGTGTGGCAGCACTTCCCTAAAGGCAATCACTTAATGCACCAGGCCTGTCTGTGCCCTCGCATTATCTTACGCTTGCTGGATGGGCAGGAGCCCAGGCCCCTCTGAACTCACCAGCCCCAGCATAAACATCGGATGAGCTGCAGCACGATTTGAAGCTGCTCCCTGCTAGCTTTTTGGACAAGTGATTTGCTGCTTCCCCATACCCACAAGGAATCTCCAGTCATGCTGCACAACTTGAATTTGCTGTGTTTTTGTAATTTCTCCTTGCAGAACCGCATGGACGTATCTAAAATGGCCACCACCATTACTTTGTTACTGGTTGCCTAGCAAACCTCTCTGTAGCTCATTGCAGAACTACTGTTGTTATTCAGCCAGGCGCCACCGGAAGGCGTGAGCCGACACTTCCCTAAAGGCACCCGCTTAAGGCACAAGGCCTGGCTGTGCCTGCCCGTGGGTGGCCATCGGCCAGCTATGCTGTCCGGATAGCTCCAGCCTTCGCCACCCCCCTCTAACATTGACTTACACCAGTCCCCTCCTTCCACTGCCGCCGCCTCCTGCACTGTATGCATTGCCCTCATGGAACTGATTTCAGACCAACCGAACACTATTCTAAGTAACTGCAAATGCATGTAAATCAGAGCGCATATATCAGAAATGTTCCTTGGCCCGATTATCCAAAGTTACGCCCATGAGTAATCACTGTTTGAAAAGCTGCCACATGGTTCGTCTCCCAATGTATACCCGCATGACCCTATGAAACTTAGCACTATAATGGTCAGTCACCACGCTAGGCAGATGCACCAGACTTGCTTATGTTCGCCGCTCACATGTCCAGGGATACTTGGGATATCTCTTTGTTTTAGACTCACTGTTGTACTGTAGGTCCACTGACTACATGATACACATAAGCCACTTATGATCACCAATATAGCCCCTGCAGTCTTTATCTGACGGGGTAACTGAACCCCAGATAGCATTATTTTGTACCGTGATCCACTTCTACTTGACCACTGATATTTACCAACATGGTTTATGGCTCACGCTGCACCAATCTATTGTACTGCAATATGTCTGATGGTAATGCACACCTGTAACTTGAACATATGCTATGCCTAGCTAGCCACCAAATTAGGGTTCACACACCAGGTAACCAATCCCAATCACAATAAAGGAAGAACATTAGATTCGTTAGAAGACCTCAACTGTAATATTGATATACTCTCCAATATTCCTTGTGCCTGGACCGACCACAACCTAATTTTGTTCACTATCAAAGACAGTGTTCCACCTAATCATCAAATTCAAGCACCTGCCATAATGACCAGAAATAAAAGTTATCTCACCTTAGAGAAACTCTTACCATTACTTCAACCCATTACTCACATCACTATAACGCATTCAGACCCTACAGCCCAATAGACCTGTACAATGAAACTATCTTCAAGGTTATTAATACTATAGCGCCCCTCAAACTATGTAAACCTAAACCTCATGCTCACCTCAACAACTGGTATACCCCACACCTTAAAACTCTCAGGAAATTGAAAAGAACAGCTGAAGCATTATGGAAAAGCACCCCTTCGGAACTAAATAAGGACAACTTCACTGCAGCTTCATTTAACTATAAGGTAGCCATTGTCCAAGCTAAAAAATACAACTTCAACGATTGCATATCCAAGGCTAAGTCCAGTATGAAGGAACTATTCAATATTCTGAAAGAGTTGGAATCACCTGCCCCCTCTCCTAATACTTGTACTAAAGACA
Organism: Ambystoma mexicanum; assembly: GCF_040938575.1. Classification (NCBI taxonomy): domain Eukaryota; kingdom Metazoa; phylum Chordata; class Amphibia; order Caudata; family Ambystomatidae; genus Ambystoma; species Ambystoma mexicanum. Next base: position 261,413,286 of record NC_090941.1, read on the forward strand.
CCTTATGGTTTACTAATATACAGTATGCACTATAAGACGAAATTACCATGCTCCAAAAGAAAATAGAAACTAAGAAAACCCTTACCACTGATATCGATCATACTCAGGACACTCCCTCCCTTACTAGAAACACCCTGCCCCAATTTAACTTCACACCCCTCTCTATCAAAGAGGTGGAGACCATCATCCTAACACTCAAACCATCCAATTGTCAGGGAAGCACTTGTCCAGCTGCGCTTACCAAGGAGGCTGCCAATGAACTGGCCCCTTTCATCACTTCCTTCATTAATGCTTCATTCAAATCCAGTACAGTACACAATAATTTGAAAGATGCCAAGGTATTCCCGTTACAAAAAAAAAATCATTAGACCCTAACAACCCCTCAAACTACAGACCCATCACAACAGTCCCGTTCTTGTTAAAAATTGTGGACCGAGCAGCGTATCTGTAGCTACAGCAACATCTTGAATCTAACAATCTGCTAGGATGGAAACAATCAGGATTTAGACCTAGATATGGGACAGAGACAGCGCTCGTTGACCTGAAGACTCAAATCCAAACTCTGAAAGACAAGGGACAATTAGCTTTGCTTCTGTTACTTGACTTCTCAGCGACATTTGATCTGGTAAACCATAACATTTTATGCAACCACCTCTCATCTGATGCGCACTTTTCGGATCAAGCAAATGCTTGGATAGAGTCCTTCCTCAACAACAGATCCATGAGGGTCTTTGCACCCTCAGCCTCTGCCATACTCACTTTAGCTACATGTGGGGTTCCACAAGGATCCAGTGTGTCCCCTACTCTCTACAATGTGTTCACTAAGCCTCTTTTTGATGAACTTGACTATCTGGGAGTCATGTACACCAATTACTCGGATGGCACCCAGATACTCATCCCCATTACCGTTGACCACATTGTAGACAGTAAAACCCTCAACAACATCTACAGCATTATACAAGCCTGGATGGGGAAGCATGAGCTCCGTCTCAACAACGAGAAGACTGAGTTGCTTCTCATAGGGTCCACAGCTAAATTAAACAAAATGCGTGCACTCTTCACCTCATTCAATATTGATGGTAACATAATTAAAGTTGCCAACACTGTGAAAACCCTAGGAATCTGCTTCGACTCCGCTCTCAATTTAATGAGGCAAACTAGTCCCTTGGCATCATCCACAGCCTACTCCTGCAAGCTCATTATGGCCTGCTGCCCATACCTGACTACAACTAACTCCATTTCAGTAGCTAGAGCATTAGTCCTATCGAAACTCGATTATTGCAATGTGCTTTACTTGGGCACATCACAAACAAAACCTCAACAAAATGCAAGTCATGCAAAATAATGCTATTCGATCAGCCCTAAACATTCCTAGGAAGCAACATATCTCTGCAACCAGACACACCATATAATGGCTTAACATTAAGCAAATAATTGACTTCAAAACAGTCTCCCTCACCCATACGTGCCTCTCCAACCAGGCGCCTATTTATCTGTCCAACACTATCGCATGTCACTCCTCCACATTACCCACCAGAACAGCTCAGTCACACTGTGTCTCCATTCCACGTTTTAAGCAACAATGCGCAGGTGAGGTTAGCTTCCCAGGCCTCACTGCCAAGAAATGGAATGCACTCCCAGTATCCTTAAGAGAGGAAACATAATTTCTCCTATTCCGAAAAGAGGTTGAAGTCTGGCTCCATGAGCAAGACCTCAACTTGGTCATATAAATAATTATGCCAATTGAATACAATCACCTCCCTTTGTATATATGTAACCTTGCCTACTTTGTAATGTGACTGATGTATATTTCTACATTTTTGTATGTAACATTGATGAGCATTATTATGTTGTAACCTGTATGAATAGTGCCCAGATGCCTTTGGGCTTGGTTGCGCTTTACAAATAAATAAAATAAATAAAAATAAATAAATCATTTCTGCCCTCTTGTGGAGAAATGTTGTAATTGCATAACAAAGACATCTCACTGTATTCACATGAACCAAAATAATGCATCACATGTGCAAAAACAAAAATTAAATCTTGCATCATCAACAAACTCCCATTGGTATAAACTGTTAATATGTTGTAGAAAAAAGGAATAATGAATCTAGCAGAATCATGCAAAACAATGGTATGTTAATTTTGGAAATAGTTTAAAAATGGGGACAACATGCTGCATGGTCAAAAATGAGAATTATATCATGTAACATGTCAAATTGAACATATACGTTGCATAAAGCTTTAATTGATGAGTCCTAAAATAGAGCATGAAAGCAAACATTAGTTTTTCTCAATAAGTAGGGCTTCTGTCTCACCTTGGGACTTGAAAGCCACACCTCTAACCAGCCAGAGGTAGAGTTAGAGGAAATATAATGGCATACATATAGGACAGAGAGATAGAAGGAGAGAAAGATGGATTAAAGAAGATGATCTTCAGTGATAAAGATTAGGAAGGAGGATAAACTGGAAACTGCAGAGAAAAATGACTGATTCCACCCACAAGGGGAAGACTGTTCCATTGAGAGAAAGAAGTCAGATAGTCTACGCAAGGAGCCAGCGTTTGGTGACAAATACCAAAAGAGCCATCAGAATTGAGGGTTTGGTGACTGGATGACATTTGGCTAACTGGTTTGTTAGCTGGGTTTCCCATGCTCCAAAGTTGCATTATAAAAGGTAAATCAAAAGAAACTCCATACCCATTCCATAAAATTGGCCAATGTTTATCAGGGTGAAATCTGGGAAGTTAAAAGGACAGGAATGAAACAGGATGCAATTCGAAATTAGGGACAGAGGTGCCAATGTTCCAATGTTCTGTCTAAGAAATTATTACTTTCAAATGTAGTTAGTGGTTGAAACTGGTGTTGATTCACAGTGGCTCATAGTGCAAACATAGCCCTATCGCCTGGAATAATTTCATACTTTGATGCTGACATTCTAGACCCTTGTATAGTCCGGATGTTTGCGCAATGAAATGCACAATGAAATGCACGTTGGAAGAATTAATTATATACATCAAGAACTGTGTCAAGTGCCAAACCTCTGCATTCTCCTGTTTGTCAATGCCTGGGCAGAGTCAGGCGTAATGGGGAGGGAAGAGAACTGCCAATTTAATGTCTGTTACTGGAGAACAGTACACCCCCAGCCCCAAAATATAAAGCTACTGAAAGCCTTACATGCAGGCCGTTTTAAAATTGCATGTTTCTGGATAAGGAATACATTCATATGAAAGGAAAGGTATGCACACAAATACACATATCGAAAAGTGAAAGAACAAAACTCGGTTTAATGTAAGTCTCATATACATGTCTATAGAGAACTCCATCCACACTCAGGAAATATAGTGTGCGTGTGGGTTTATAACCTAAAATACGGATTCCCAAGCAGAGTATTTGTGAATGCAGACTTAAATTAATGCAAACAAGTCACTTATTGTATCTAAGTGGCTCAGCACATAGCCCTATGTTAGCCGGTCCTTGACTATATATTATGTGGTTTCTACATGGTTAATATATTCAATAGCTCACAAATGCAAACACGATTTGGTGCATATCTATATTTTGTTCATTGATGTAATTTTTCTCCGGTGTCATACTAATCTTGATGCTGGAGAAAATCAAATGCTTAATATATTTACATTGTGTCGAATATTTTAGTGAGAGGTTAGTGATGTAAAGAAAAATGATCAATGCTAAGCAGAAATGTCAGTAGGTATTGTGTCTATTAGAATTTAGCATATTTATGTAGAGATTGTTCAAATTGAAAGTGGATGCCTTTGATGACTTATCAGAGTGAGATTTCCATTTTGAATGATGTCATAAATATTGTTTTGGACTCCAGGATGAAGCTGGAGACTGAGTTGTCTAAAATTGATCTAATTCTTTTAAATATATTTTGATTTTTGAATACCTCACTGTCTGTTCTTTGCCCTGAATTTAGGGTTGCCATTGTATAAACGGGGAAGGTGTTAAATTGGCATGTCATGTCTATGTGAACAAAGTCAAAATTACACAAAATACACTTACAGAGACTCCACTTTCCTTTCCTGATTGGAATTTTCCAACAACCTTCATTGAAGTGTAGAGACTGGAATAAAAAAAAACAAAAAAAAAATGCCAGATGGTGAATGATTTAAAATTAGGTAAAATGAGTTTCTACTTAAAGGGGAAAATAGTTCACGTGGGTTATTCCATTTTAGAATACATTTTGTCAGTGAGACTTTAAGACTCATTACGATTTTGCCAGAATCCCACTAGTGATACTGGTGGGATACGGGCAAACTGTAATACCGCTTCTGTCACTTGGTCTGCCAGAATTACTGGAAGATTCCGAGTGGCTGAAACGCTGGTAAATCCCATTCCATTGAGTCCCACAGGACTCTATGGGGGAATTTGCCTGCATTACCGGTACCAGTGTTACTCCAGTGTTACTGAGCCGGTAATACCTGCAGTTTTTTGCAAGTAGGGTTGTGGATATGCCTCCAGCTCGCAGCTGGAGGTAAATCATCCAGCCTACTGCCCAACTTGTAGTTGGCCGGTCTGGAAAAGTGCTGGTATATGTTATTACTGGCACTTTATTTCCAGACTGGCTAACTTGTGATGAGGTCAAGTCTTTGTGTTAGGGAGAATTCTCCAGAATGGCTAATTTCCCTTACCTACTGAGTCCTTCAGCAGCTTTGCTGGATTTCTAGGATTTATTTTTATATTTTTTTCACCCGTTAAGAGTGTGAGCCTTTTTTTCCCACTCTTACATATGTTTTGCTGTGTGTGTTTAACATTTTCTTGTGTTCATAGACTGTGGAGCCTCACCTACTCCGCAGGCATCTTCTTTTTACTGTGTGTTACACAGCACCTTCAGTGCAGTGACACAGGGTAGTCTTTTAGACTTCCCAACTCAGACTTAATATTCTGGGACTGACTAGTGTCTCCCAGAACATGTAAAGTTGCCATTGACTTTATTAATCTCTTTAAATCCACAGACCCAGTGCAAATTATCTTCCGTAGACTACTGGAAAGGGTTAATACTTATCCCTTTTTGTCTGTTTCTCTTGGAGCGTTGTTTCGCTCCCTTTTCATTAAGACTTGGCTGGTGACAGTGGTAACTACCCTATTTTTCCTAATGCGGTTATCTTAAATAACCCTGGTATTGTTTTGGGCTATCTTGGTAGCGTATAACCTAAACCCGCTAGACCATATACGTTTTTATACAGTGCTGGGGGACAACGACCCTGCTGTGTGATTCTCAACCAGGCTGTGTGAATGGGGGAAAACTACATAAAAAGAAGGTCTCTGGGTCTCGAAAGGCAGAGTCACCACTGGAATGAGAGAACTGAAGAGGTGCTGACAGATGAGGACCCCTACAATGACTGAACCGCGCGGTGGAGCCCTGCAGCAGGTCCAAATCTTCATACTTCAACGACAGGGAAGATCTGCAAGGAATCTTCTCCCCTTGAGCTGGTGGGACCAACCAGTTCTTCCAAACTCCAAGCCAGGCCTCCCTCCTCTGGTCGAATTTGCTGTGCAGAGCTACAGTGAACCAGATAGCCAGGAAGGTCGGACCGTGCTTGGGTTTTAAGGAACGCACCTTTTATTTGTTGCTTTGCTCTGCTGCTGGTTTGTTCCCTGGGCAGTGCAGGACCCACCAGTCTTCCTATTTAGTGTCAGTCCGACAGTCGCTTCAGGAACCGCGAGCCAGCAGGACCTGCCAGGAACGTCCGCCTCAGTTACAGCTGCTTCTCCACTTTAAGGTCCTGTTCGAATCCAGTTGTTCATTCCGTCCAGCCACGGTGAAGGTGTGTGAAACCTTTCGCCAATCGGAGGGCTTGTTCTTTTCTACTCTTTAAAGTAACTTTTCGTCTGACCAACTTTGTTCTGACCTCTTGGCAAAGACTTAACCGTGAACTACCCTGAACTGTGTGATCTAGAGCAAAGGCTCTGTTCCATTGACTTTGGGCCAGGTCCCTTGAATCTGATGTCCTCACTGTAGTTCCTTTTTCTAGATTGCCCTGCTTACTTACCTGTTGGTGTTGTTCAATTCCTACCTAATTTTGTCTTTCCCTACCTTTCAAATTTCTGGAGTGCCATTTTGCTCACACTTCACTTTGAGCCTAACGTGTCCAGAATCTATTGGGTGCGGTGTAGTGTATTAGTAACATGTTTTTTCAACTGCTTTACTTTAGTGAAATGTTTTACAACTGATGTGTAAATAAATGTATATTCTTTTACTCAGAAACCCTGAGTCAGTGTTTGTTTGAATCATAGTAATTGCTGTCCTTTGTGTAACTATTCATACTGCTCACTTGCTCTTGAGATAAGTCTGGCTGCTCAGCCATCGCTACCACTTTACTGTGTAGTACAGTCTTGCACCAAAGATGAATTTGTACTGTCACTTGTAGTCCTAATTGTGTGTGGTGTTCATAAATGATACTGCATATAATTCTGCCTAACACTGGTGTACAGCGGTGACGATCAAGTATAGTGATTACACTTAGAGTGCTGCTATTACCTTGGATCAACTAACCACAAGAATAACATCACTAAAAAACAATATTAATCATGCCTGATATGGAAAGCTACAGTCAGGAGACCATCCTTAGTTACACTGTGGATTATCTGAAACATTCTGTGAAGAGAAAGGAATCTCTCTGCCAAAAGCAAAACAACTGAATTGATTGAAAAGATGTTAGAGAAACAAAGTCTGGAGGGTAGATCTGAAATACCTGACCCCTCAGCAAATGTGGAAAATAATGAGGATGATAATGTGTCTATTATTCATGAGTTACAGGAAGTAGATTTGTCTCACAATCAATGCCCCACTGCTCCCTTACCTGCTCAGCAACCTCAACCTTTGTCCACTGGGACGCCTACAGGTCCTACACTCAGTCCTGAATTCATTGCTCTGGAAATGATGGGGCTTGAATTGGAATTTAAACGTTTGAATGCTCAAACTGAACAAAAGCATCAAGAACTTAAACTCAGAGAAATGGAGATGAACCATGCCTTAGAAATGAAAAGGTTGTCTATTGAAAATGCTTCTCTCCCATAAACTTCTAGGTCTTCCAGTCCTAAGAGACCCTGCATGCCTTAAGAAATTGTGGATATGTATGAGGTTAAGCTTGATATTTTGGATTGGTTGGCAATGTTTGAATATAACCATGGGATTCAAGGTTTTACAGGGAACCATTTGCTTCCCTGGCTCTTCTCTAGGCTACCCACTGTTGCATCTGATGTTGTGATGGAGTTGGGGAGGTGAATGGGATGGATTATGAGTGTGTGAATCTAGCTTTAATTGCTGAGATTTGGGAAGACCCTTTACAAGTACCTTAAGAGGTTTAGAACCCTCAAAAAGCAGGATGGTATCCCTTGGGCTACCTGGATATGTGAATGTTTGAAAAACTTAGATGGTTGGGTTAAGGGTTACAGAGTAAACACTTCAGAAGGTATGAGAAATCTTGTTACGTTGGAATCAATTTATGATGCCTGCTCACCTGAGCTCAGACAGTACTTGGCTGATTCCAAGGAGATAGATCCAAAGAAGTTAGATAAGGTTGCTGACTTGTGGGTTGCCAACAGGGCTACTCACAAGGATTCTGGGGCAACTCAGAAGAAGGATGAGGGAAAGAGCCAGAGAAAGATAACAAGGAGAATTCTAATACCTCCAATCCAAAAGAGGGCCACAAACAGCAACATAAGGGTAAACCCCAAGGGAAACCAAATCAGGCTAGTGCACCATTTGGACACAAACCAGATAGAGGTCAGAACAAACCCCCATCCATCAAAACATTTGGGAAATGTTATGTTTGTGGGACAACTGACCATTTGAAAGGGGATCCCAGATGTAAGGGTAAACCTTCAGGGGTCCACACTGTCTCCTTAGGCATCTCCCCTGAGGAAGAAGTACCTATGGCCAGTGGTAACTTTCACCTACTGGCTGATGAACCCAGGAGCGTCTCAGCTAGTGTTTTTTAGTGTCCCTGGGCTTGTGGGAACAACCGAATTTAGATGTCTATAATTCCATCGCAGATAATACTAAAGAATTTTATAAAGATAGTGTTCTTGTAAATGGCCAGGAGACTCCTGCCATCAGAGACACTGGAGCCAGCATAACTGTGGTGGATGAATCATTTTTCAAGGTGAAGGATGTTGCTAAGGCACCCAAACGCTGCACCAAGTTATCCAGAGGCCCTGTGCAAATGGTTCCCCAGTTACCAGCTCTCATCCAGTGTAAAGATGACTGTCAAAATACCTGTTAGTGTGCAGAGTGAAGTGCCTGGGAGAGTCCTGTTGGGTAATGACTGAAAAACTCTTGGAGTTGTGTCAAGTACCCCCAGGCCTCCCAGTAAAAGGAGACAGGATCTCACTAGGCCTGCAAGGGAGAGGGCCTTCAGAGGCTCTACAGAGGAGTTGATAGAGGAAACTATCACTCCCACTCCACTGGAGTTGCTCACTGCTATTTCTGGAAAGAAAGAGGCAAAGGGGAAACCCAAGACCTCAAGGAAAAAGTCAGACAGCACCCCTGTGCCACCAACAAGGACATCCCCAAGATTGTCCAAGGTCACACCTGTGACACCTCCACCTGCTGAGGCAGAGTGTGAGTTACAACCATGTGTGGTTGATCCAGTTTCTGAAGAGTCAGAGGTGGAGAAAGACACTGTTTTGGTTGGAGATCTTGACCCTGCTGACCATCCTGAGCTGCAGTCTTTACTGGCAGAAGGTGGACCCGACAGGGTAGACTTCCGCAGAGGACAAAGAGAGAGTCCTACTCTCGAAGTTCTTCAACAACAGGCTGCTAACCCACTTGATGGGCAAGAAGTTGGAAAGCATAGGTTAAGCTGGGAAGATGGCCTCTTCTACAGTGAACCGACTGAGTCTTTCCCTGGGGACTGCAAAATAATTGTACTGCCACTTGCCCTATCAGGTACATTTTGCTGGTCATTTGAGTTTCAAAAAGACCAAGGAAAGGCTCTCCCTCTACTTCTACTGGCCTAAAATGGCTTCAGAAGTTGACAAATTCTGTAGGAGCTGTCACACTTTCCAAACCTCTGGCAGGAGTGGAGCCAAGAATGTGGCACCCCTGGTGCCTCTCCCAGTTGTGGGAGTTCCTTTTGAGAGGGTGGGAATCGACATTGTCGGTCCCCTTGACCCTCCCACATCTTCAGGGAACAGGTTTATCCTGGTTGTAGTAGACCATGCTACAAGATACCCAGAAGCCATACCTATTAGGACTGTTACGGCTCAGGCTATGGCTAAGGCGCTACTTGGTATTTTTACCCGAGTAGGGTTTCATAACGAAGTGATATCTGACAGGGGATCCAATTTTATGTCCCACTACATGCAAGCCATGTAGAAAAACTGTGGTGTCACTTACAAGTTCTTTACTTCCTACCATCCACAAACAAATGGACTGGTAGAGAGGTTTAATCGAACTATGAAGAGCATTATAGGTGCTTTAGAGGAACCCCTTAAAAGAAAGTGGGACCTTATACTGCCATGCCTTCTCTTTGCTTATAGAGAAGTCCCTCAGGAGGGAGTTGGATACAGTCCCTTTGAACTTCTCTATGGCCACCCAGTCAGAGGTCCATTGGCCCTGATTAAGGGATGGTTGGAGAGTGCACCTTCCCCCAAGCCAGTCAGAGTGACTGACTATGTGATAGGTCTCTGGAGGAGAATGTCACACATGATGGCAGAAGCTAGTGATAACTTGAACGCAGGTCAGGCTCTGGTCAAATATTGGCATGACCAGAAGGCCAGCATGGTTGAGTATACTCAAGACAAGCTTGTATTAGTTATGGTGCCAACAAGGCAGAGGGCCTTGAAGGAAAAATGGATATGACCCTTCAAGTTTGTGGACAAACTTGGAGAGGTGAACTATTCGGTGGACTTAGGCAGACCTAAGGAGGCTCCCAGAGTATTTCACACCAACCGTTTGAAGGCATATGTCTCAAGACCAGAAGTGGGAGCTTTACTTCTAGCTTCAGTTCAAGAGGAGGAGGAGAGTGAACCTCTACCTGACCTCCTCAGAGGCCAACCTTTGGATGAGAAAATAGAAGGAGTCAATCTCTCTCCTCAACTGACATCTGAACAACAAGAGGAGTGCAAAGTTCTGTTAAATCAGTTTGCCTCCCTGTTTTCACTTTCACCAGGCCTGAACCCTTGGGGACAGCATGATATTCTCACTGGTGACTGTTTACCTGTGAAAAGCAGTGGTTACAAAATGCCAGAACATGTGAGATCCCACATCAAAGGAGAGGTCAACAAGATGCTTGATCTCGGGGTTATAGAGCCCTCTACAAGTCCATGGTCTAGACCAGTTCTGGTACCAAAAGCCAGGATCCAAGGAATTGAGATTCTGTGTGGACTATAGAGCTCTAAATGCAGTCACAAAGACTGATGCCCATCCTTTACCAAGGACAGGTGAACTAGTGGATAGACTTGGTTCAGCCAAGTACCTCAGTACATTTGATCTGATGTCAGGCTTTTGGAAAAAAGCCCTGACAGAACATGCCAAGGAGAAAATGCATTCTCAAACCCAGCAGGCCTCAACCAGTTTAAGGTTATGCCTTTTTGACTAAAGAATGCACCTGCTACATTCCAAAGATTGCTCAATCAAGTTCTGATTGGGATGGAGGACCTATGCATGGCATACTTGGATGACATTGCAGTGTTCAACCCTACATGGAAAGAACATATGGACCACTTAGGATATATTTTGCAGGCTCTTGAGCAGGCCCATCCGACCATAAAGGCAAGCACATGTAAAACTGCTCAGAGCAAAGTGGTCTACCTTGGTCATGAGGTAGGAGGAGGTGAAATAAGGGCATTGCCTAGCAAAGTACACGCTGTACAAAACTGGGCCACCCCTACTACTCAAACCCAAGTGAGAACCTTCCTAGGTCTCACTGGGTACTACAATAATTTCATAGAGAACTATGGAACCATAGCTTCTGCATTCAATGTGATATCCTCTCCAAAATTCCCTAAAAAGGTTAGATGGAATGAGGAGTGCACTCAAGCCTTTGAATACCTAAAGAAAGCCCTTTGTCAAGCTCCATTCCTAAGAGCTCCTGATTATCAACAACCCTTCATTGTGCAGACAGATGCATCCACTACAGGTATAGGTGCAGTCCTTAGTCAACTGGACCAGAAAGGTAGGGAACACCCCATTTGCTTCATCAGTAGGAAACTGAAGGAACCAGAAACAAGAGCGTGAGTGTTTTGCCATTGTGTGATCACTGAAGAAGTTTAGACCATTCTTGTTTGGATCTATTTTTGTGATTCAGACAGACCACCAAGCCTTGATATGGTTAATGCAAATGAAAGGGGAGAACCTAAAACTTCTAACATGGTCAATCTGCCTGCAAGGGTTTGATTTCACTATTGAGCACAGAGCAGGATGCCATCACCAAAATGCCGATGGTCTCTCTAGGATGTCTTTAACTGACTAGAGGTAGAGATTCATCCAGGAGTGGATTGAATCCTCCTGTCCGTTAGTCTGGGGGGGTGAATGTTAGGGAAAATTCTCCAGAATGGCTAATTTCCCTTACCTACTGAGTCCCTCAGCAGCTTTGCTGGATTTCTAGGGTTTATTTTTTTCACTGGTAAGAGTGTGAGCCATTTTTTCCCACTCTTACATGTGTTTTGCTGTGTGTGTTTAACATTTTCTTGTGTTCATAGACTGTGGAGCCGGACCTACTCCACAGGCATCATCTTTTTACTGTGTGTTACACAGCACCTTCAGTGCAGTGACAAAGGGTTGTCTTTTAGACTTCCCAACTCAGACTCAATGTTCTGGGACTGACTACTGTCTCCCTGAACATGTAAAGTTGCCATTGACTTTATTAGTCTCTTTAAATCCGCAGACCCAGTACAAACTATTTTTCATAGAATACTGGAAAGGGTTAATACTTATCCCTTTTTGTATGTTTCTGTTGGAGCGTTGTTTCGCTCCCTTTTCATTAAGACTTGGCTGATGGCAGTAGTAACTACCCTATTTTTCCTACCGCGGTTATCTTAAATAACCCTGGATTTGTTTTGGGCTATCTTGGTAGAGTCGAACTTGAACCCGCTAGACCATATACGTTTTTATATGGTGCTGGCTGGTTTTATTCACCATTTCATTTTGGAAATGTCTTTCTCGTGTTTTACTCTGTGCGCCAAACCAGGTTTGGTTCCTTTGTTCATTGTCTTTTCGTAGGCTTCTACACAGAAGCCCTCCTTAGGCGCCTGTATGCCTGAGGGGGACAGTATGTGAGGGAAGGGTTTAGGACTCCCTGTACACGGTCTCCTTGAAGACCCATGTTGCACTCTGATCTGATTGGCAGTGGTGACTGTCCTGGTCCCTAAGAGGACCCCTACAAAGACTGAACCGCCCAGTGAAGCCCTGCTGCAGGTCTGAATCTTCATACTCCAACGACAGGGAAGATCTGCAAGGAATCTTCTCCCCTTGAGCTGGTGGCACCAATCAGTTCATCCAACCAAGCCAGGCCTCCCTCTGTTGGTGTTGTTCAATTCTTGCCTAACTCAGTCTTTCCCTCCCTTTCAAATTGCTGGAGTGCCATTTTGCTCACACTTAATTTTTTTGCCTAACTTGACAGAATCTTTTGGGTGCGGTGTAGTGTATTAGTAACGTGATTGTTCAACTGCTTTACTTTAGTGCAATGTGTTACAACTGATTTGTAAACAAATTTATATTCTTTTACTCAGAAACCTTGAGTCAGTGTTTGTTTGAATCATAGTAATTGCTGACTTTTTTGTAACTATTGATACTGCTCACTAGCTCTTGAGATAAGTCTGGCTGCTCAGCCATCGCTACCACTTTACTGTCTAGTACAGGCTTGACCAAAGGTGAATTTGTACTGTCAATTGTAGTCCTAATTGTGTGTGGTGTTCCCAAAAGGTACTGCATATAATTCTGCCTAACACTTTGGTAGAGGCGAGGGTTTATTTTGTGACACTAGAAATTAAGGTTTGAATAAAGGATGAACTGCAAGTACAGCAACCTCATGAACCCTTTGGCACAGTGTCATTAATTTGTGGTGTGTTTTGTGCAGCACCTGATAAAAATTCCACAGTCGTCCTGAGGCAGTTTGGTCCATTGCATTGAAAAGTGTTTGTACAATGAAAATAATATTTCTCTGACATTTGCCTATTTTAAAGACACTTTTGCAAGTGTCAAAAGTGATCAGTATCACAAAAGTATCTTTAAGACAATTAATGTGACAGAGTACTTCAGCTCAATCAAAACCATACTCTCACACTCAGATCCTATAATGAATACATTGGGCCTCATTAGGAGTTTGGAGGTAGCCATGTCGTTCTTAGCGGCATGGCTGCCTCCAAATCCGTGTCTGGGTCCGGGTCCCGAAAAAAGGGAATTACTGGGCCATTTTGACTTTAGCAGGCCTGGTAATTCCCATTCTCGGGACCCGGACCCGGTACATCATCATTCCTAGTCAAGCCTCCATAGGGCACAATGGGAATGTGGAGAATGCTAACAATGGACCCGTTAATGACGGGTCCGTTGTTAGCATCCTGGTCTGCTCGCGGGTGGCGGTATGCACGTCTGGTCTGGGCCAGACGTGCATTTTGCCACCCGCGAGTAAACTCATAATGTGGTGGCCTGAAATGAATGGTGCCGGTACCTTACTGGCACCGTTCATTCTGCGGCAGCCAGCCTAATAATGAGGCCCATTGTGTATAGGCGCTATACAAATAAACTATCAATCAATCAACTGACTTTGAGTCATCAGGCAACATTTCTCATTATATTAAATGTAAATGAGCATCAATGACATTTGTGATGTCATCTTTGAAGTCCTGGGTGTTAGTCTTAGCAATGCATGTTGGTGGCGTGAGTTATGGGTGCTTATTTTACCATAACTGGCGAATTTCAAGGGTTTTTCGGTTTTACTTGGAACCATAAAATCCCTTTAACAAAGTTTTTTTTTACTGAATTTCATAGGTTTTTAGTAGCGCAACTTAACCATAACGTCCCTTTAACAAAGTTTTTTTACTGGATTTCATAGGTTTTTAGTAGCGCAACTTAACCATAACGTCCCTTTAACAAAGTTTTCTTACTGAATTTCATAGGTTTTTAGTAGAGCAAATTAACCATAACATCTCTTTAACAAAGTTTTTTACTGAATATACATTTTCATAGTGTAAATTTGATAGATGTGTACTAGGGTTCCCTTACTTTATATACAATTAACCAAACACCACGCTAATGATTTTGATGTCCACAGATGGTCACGAACGACATCAACACTACCCAAACATGCAGGGGGTATCTAAATTGTTCTATCATACCATATAAACACTACACAAGTTGAAAAAGCAGCACATATACACATTATATATATTAATAAATAAGCACTAGAACCTACATATTTAACACATCAATCAGCCATTGAAATATGATATGTAATAAAATAGATTATACCATAACAAAAAGATATACCTCCAACATAATTACCTCACAGAAACTGCAGACCTACACAACACAACAAATACAATTTACCAGAAACTAGTAAGTAAACTTCATTTATTGTATATATTGCTCTACGTTTTGTGTGAGGTACAGAATAATTAATATATTTTTGTTTTTCACACAGAAATGTGCAGTACTTTAGAGTGGCTGGAAGAAAATTGTCCACATGAGGAACTATCTGAAGACAGTGATAATAATGGAAGACACTTGTCTATACAAGGAAATTATTAATTATTACCTAATGAGTACATATTTATGTTTATTTTTTGCAGACCATACAAAGATTGAAAATGTGACCCCAAAAAACACAATGGAAAAGACTCTCGAACGCATTGAACAGAAAGTAGACATTCTTAAGGAAAATGTCAATAGTTTGAAACAGTTAGTGGAGGACCACATCAAAGAAAAAATTAAGTACCATTGTCCCACCTGTGCCCCCTCTCCATGTCCCAGTCAACTATCTCCGAACCGCGAACAACAAAATAAACGTTTTTGATGAGATTTCCAACCCTTCATCCCCTCCCATCGATCCTCTCCAAACCCCTAATTCCCCTATTTTTATATCAGTTTCTGCTTCCCCCTCTCTTTCATAATTTGTGTATATGTATATACATTTTTAAAAAATTATGTTTCTTGTAATGAAATTCTTTGTGTCTTATTTTTTTTTTTTAAAGCAGTTAAAATGTCAGCGGACAGCGCGCCTGTCCAGCCTGTCCATAATTTAAAAAATGTGGATGTCCTAAGGACACTACACCTCTCCGTACCATTCGCAACCAAGATGGAACTGTTCTTAGAACACACCAGCTGTCTGGAATGTCCGTAAATCAACAAAATGGAAATGTCCTAAGGACACTATACCTCTCTGCACCATTTGCAACCAAGATGAAGCTGTTCTTAGAACACACCAGGTGTCCGGGTTGTCCGTAAATGAACAAAATGCAGGTGTCCTAAGGACACTATACCTGGCCGCGCAGTCTGCACAACATCTACGCACTTGGGCACTATACCCAAAAGTCCTGCGAACATCGCGACTGTCCGTAACTGTCCGTCTCACTTGTGTAATTCGTTTCAGGACCAGAACACTGTCCGTAGAACACCCGTGCGCATGCGCACAGCCGCTCCTGCGCATTTGCTGTTCTGCGGACACCCGTTCCCTTCGCAGACGTCTTCCCAATGTCATCATGTGACCGCACCGCCGCTGATCGTGTGTCCTAATTTGCGGACTCTATCCGCATGCCCAACATTTTAAAATAACTTATTCAGACAATCCAAATTATTTTACAGTAAAAAATCACAATTTGACATGTCCCAGACAATGGTCCTAGCTTTCCACATATTTTTGTAACTTTTTGAACGCTTTTGAGCGTTTGATATGTTCTGGAAGCATACCCCTCCACCCCTATAAAAAGCCACGCCCCAGAGCTGATCTTCATTGTACTTCTGGCTATTGCAGATTGACATTTGCTGCCTTTAACCCTAGTGGCATCCATGGCTGCTGTTGCTACATCAGCCTCAGCACCACCCCCAAACCCTCCATCACCACCATCTCCCCAAGGGCTGCAGAGGGGACCACGCGTGAGGATGTAGATAACGAGGATGAAGAGGATGAAGAGAATGAGGTGGAGGAACGCCCTACTACCAGCACTCGCCGGGAGTCATGGGTGTGGCGGTTGTTTGCCATTTATGGTAATGTACCAAAAGCACGTGCGGACAAGGTCACCTGTAACTAGTGAAAATTAGTGCTGAATTGTGGGAGACGTGGTGCATACAGCTTTGGTACGACATCCATGAAGCAACACCTAACTTCGTTCCACGGTGCGGACATTCGCAAGGTTGTACCTTGTGATGAACGTAGTAGGTTGAGTTCCTCTAGAGCAACGCCCGTTTCCGCTCCTCTCACCACAAGAGACACTCCTGTGGGAGAGCGCATCCCTCCAGCTGCTTCACAGGCCATTTGCGATGCTGTTGACCCTTACCTTTCGAGGGTCACAATATTGTGTATGTATTGTGATGCAGTACTCTGCAGGTGGAGAGTCTTCGAAGAGCTTTCAAGACTACGGTCATGGACCACCAGAAGACCTGCTACATACCTAAATAAGGCCCACCCTACATCTTCCTCTCTCTCCCTGCCCTTTCTTAATCCTGTAGTTGGTGTCCCTTTCTTACCCTCCTTTCCCCTCCTCTCCTAGTGTGTTGTGTGTAAAAAAGCCAAAAAATATAAAACAACAAAAATTTAAAAAAAGCTCTTTTCAGAGCTGCCTTTCTCAGTTTAAAAATAAAACGATCAAATAAACAGTGCAGGTCCTTGCGCATTTTTTAAAAGTCCACGGACAGTCTTAGGACAGATAACATTTTGGGGTGCTGCCCTAGCAAAACCAATGCAATTTTCTCTGGGAGTAAGTGGTGGCTCTGAAAAGAGCCTCTTGATGGTGTTTTGTGTGTTTGAAAAACTTGGATTCATCACCATCTAATGCAAAATAGATGACCATAATTCCAAAAAAGGTTGCAATGCATTTTGTACATTTCTAAGAAAAATCTGATTGCCGGCATATGTAAGATGGACTCCATCTCTGCGAAAAATGAAGACCAAATGAAGAAGAACGCAGCCACATTTGTCTTTGTGCAATACGAGAAAAAAATACTTGGGAATTTGGAAACATGTCCATGACCTTCTCAAGTCCTTCTTTCATTGCAAATTGCAAAGAAATTCCAGACACATGTCCTAAACTTTTCCCTCCACAATGAATTATAATTACGTCAGGATGATCTCTGTCTGTAAAGTAGCACAGAGAGGTACCAAGTCAAGCCACTTCATTCCATGCACTCCATGCCAGTACACTTCCACATGAGGGAATCCAAGATCTGCAGATACACCACAATGTTCTGCATGCACCTCCAACCAATGTATCCATGAGTCTCCCAAAATCCAGATAATCTATTTTCGAAAACACACAGCCATAGCTATTTGTTCTTCTCTCAGGAAAAAGACGTCCTCACTAATTCTCTCCTTACACAGCACACCCACTAAACTTTACTGAACAATCCCTAGCTCTGCTCATTTTCATTTGCATGCCTCTCTAACCCACTATGCCCATATGTAATACTCGCTGTCCGCAGACTAACGCCATGTCTGCGGACATGTAGAAGATCTGAGCGTGGTGAATGTACATTTAAATAGTGTTTCCCTTTTCCTCTTTAAGGTGGGCTCTGAAAAGAGGGTTTTTTTTTTTTTTACAGATGCCTGGAAGACATCTGTTATTTTGTATTTGTTGTTTTTTTTCTTCTTATTTTACAACTAAAATCTACACATAACCTGTTCCAAAACAACCCTTACATTCCAAAAGAACATGGCATTTCCCCAAAAAGATAAATAAACACCACCTGCTTCAAAATAAGCAGCATTACTCGAAACAATATTCTTGTTGTTACAGAAAAACATACCAGCTCTTACCATGAAAGCAAGCATGCCTCGATTGATTGCACACCTAGCAATGTTTTGCTGAGGATGAAAAACAGAACTGTTGTCCCATATTGCTCTAGATAGTAATCCAGAAAAAGGTACTTTTGCATTTGGAAGGATGTTGATTACTGCTTGAACCAACTGTTCCAAATCTGCCAACAAGTAGAGGAACTCACGTAGCCCAAATGGAAAGCACCATAGTGCAAAACTACCACATGGAGACTGTTCAACCAACGCATATCTCTACAAACTTGGAGAATTGCCTCTACATTGCAGTCAGTCACAGCGCTCCACACCACCTCTACTCCTCTTACATCAACATTGTTTGCCACATGCCTGCATTGAGAATACTGCTCTAAACCATGGACAAACATATTTCCGAGCACCAACACCCTGACTTTCTCCACCTCTGCCATCTTCACTACACACACTTTCTTTCTACACAAATCAACAATGTCAACATGTGATTGGCTGATCCCTACAGTCCCCTTGCCATGCTGGATTTGCTGGAAAACCCCATATGTGGCATGCCATACCCGCGGACAGCCGTGTTGTCCACGCGGCACGTAACTCTTATCCAGCCCTACTACACTTTCCACGTCACTCTCGGTTCCATTCCCTCATTGGATACAGCTAAGCAGTCACACAAACATCCACCAATCACATCCAAGACCTCTACATCTAACTCCATCATCAGAGTTCCGCACTTCAAATGTACTGTTGATCACTCTGAAGACACGTCTCATATCATTGGAAAGCACCTACTACAAAAACTACTGTACAAGTCTCAAAGATTTCTACCTACAGCTCCATGCATATCCACATGCATGATTACAAAGTACAGGTATGCATATTTTATTCAGAGTACATATACAACTCTTATGATTCCATATAAACAAAGTAATGCCACTAAATCTGCATAGCCAATACATACATGCCAACGCTCCCGATATAAGTGCGAGACTCCTGATTTTTCTTTGAAAAATTACACTATTTTTTAGGGTCTCCTGCATAACCTATACATACATGCCAACCTGCCCGATTTACACGCGAGACTCGATTTTTCATTGAAAAATGTCACAATTTTTTACTGTCTCCCGCTTAAATTAATGCTAATCCCAATGCAATGGTATGAGAAAAATAAATGTTCCCGATTGCTGTGGTGAAATCTCGCTCTCAGTTGCTCCCGATTGTTCACATGTCTAGTTATAATATGAAATTATTCAAATTTTTCCCATCTACTATAATTAACTATCACTTCCAAACCTCTCTGCTATCTACAAAACAGCTGTAAAAAAACAAGTGAATTTCATGAACTTAAAATTCTACTCATTTGTGAAGCTTGTTAAACGAACATACTGTAAATAACATATAAAGGCTGCACATAGTGAAATGAAATGCATACAAACACTATGTTCACATATCAAACAAGAATACTACCACAAAAACATACAAATCAACATGTACATTAACATCAGTGATGTAAACCCACAAAATTACTAACTCCTCACTTTCACAATTGCAGTGAAGACCACTCACCTGAAAATCAGCAGCATCTAAACTGCAAACAACATATCCGAAGAAACCTGCTCATTCCACAAAGAAAAGTAAGTACAATACTACCTTTATATTCTTACTGTTCCTCAAAGACACTGTGTGGTTCATTCATGTAATTTGCGCACCCAAAAAAACATTGATTTCTGAACCATTCTGCCCACAAATCCCCATTTATTAAACAGAGATTAGCAGGCAGAATGGCACACAAATCCCCGTTTTTTTTGGAACACAAATAAAATACTCAACCCTTAGAATGGTAGTACTACAAAACAAAGAACTGTTTTAATTTTATACCATTAAATTTACTATTAATGCTTCTCCTCACCACTAGCTCACTTTCTACTCTCATCTGAACCGCAGTGTAGTAACATACAAACAGAAGAATAGCCTGCCAATTCATTTTAACTGCCCATTGCACATTTACACACCACCACATACATCTTTCCCATCAAACTCATACACACGTGGACACAGCACAAATACATTGCAAAACAGACCAACCCAGACCTTTTTCTCAACAGACCCCAAAGAATGCCTACCAAAAAGCAAGTCCGTAGAAAGCAACGCATAAATAGAGCAAATAAAAATAAAAGTGTCCAAAATAAGCATCGATATCTACCAGAGTCTGTACAAAACATTCAAACAAAACAGCTAATGCAGTCATTTAGCGAAACAAAAGCAGCTTCTAGTACAGAAACTTTGCCTCCTCTATCAAAATGTAAAACGAAACAGAAAGTGATTAACAAGAATTCAGCTACTGCTACTGCTAACACTGCTCCTATAAATCTTTATGTAGTGGCAAGTAACCATACCAAAAAAAGCATTTTAGCAAAAATGTTCTGCCACACAGTCCTTCAGAATCTTATAAAAACAGGAGCAAAATCATGCACAACCCTTAAAAACTACCATAGAAAATTAATTCTAGAGGCTTTCATAGTGCAATCCTTCTCAAAAGGAAGTTATTTATTTTAGTTTTAAACAGGATGAAACCACTAACAAAACTAAGTACTAAACTACAAAAAAAACTTCTCAATAAACGCAATGTCAACAAAAATAATTTCTTAAATATATGTGGGGGTGAATGGAGTCACACCACGACCACAGAACCATATTTTAATGAAGAAGCATACAAACAAAACCAAACAAACACAATTGCCATCCATAGCAGTAGAGGAGGTTATGAAAAAATTAATAATACCATCATGGAACAAGAAACACTGCTTACAAAAATATCCCCCAAGAACGTCCAGTATACAAATGGTCGTGCACGTCAATCTGTAACATTTCCAACAAATCTCTCAAATCTTTAGGCCAGTTCCTCAATCAGTATGTGAAGAGGTAAAGACAAAATCAAAATGAAAGTGCTGCAAAATATGGATACCTGTCCAGTGCGCAAATACACAGAACTACAAGGACATTCATGAGCCTGCAATTCAGGATGTATTTGCAAAAGCACCTTCCATGGTATCAAAATGATATCAACACATCATTCAACTGTAAGAAATCTAGTCTATAAACTGTACTATGTTAAAAGTCCTGCTTTAAAACTAGCCAATTTAAATAACACTCTTCTACATGGTACTCCCAAAGACCTACAAGAAGAAATCGACCGTATCCAGAGAAAATATTTTGGAAGTGAAAGCCACTTACAAAATGCAATAGCTTTAGAACAGACTAGCAACAATTCTGCACATGGCAACCTTCTACTACACACATGCAAAAAAGAAATACTAAAATTTAAAAGGACATCCGCTGAAGTACCAAACCATGTTTGTGTGTGTTGCCGCATAAAGTAACACAAAAACTATAGACGTAACATACAAAATAGAAGACAATGAAGATTCCAAATGGTTTGAATTAGCTCTCTACGTTTTAGCAGAAAACAAATATGAAATAAGTGACCCCTTAATACTTTGCACTTACTGCACTACAAAACTTGACAACAACCAAACTCCTTCACGTGCTATCACTAATAACATCACTAATAACATGGAATTATTCCCACTACCAAAACCCCTGCAACAATTGAATGTATATGAAAGAATCATAATTCAAACAGTACCCCATTTCAGGCAATAATACGTCTTCAACCAAAAACAGCAAATTACCTCCCTCTGAATTCATAAAAGGCATTTGTGGCAAAGGAGTTTATTTACCATTAGATCTGACAGAAAATGTGCACACTCTAGGAGTGCAACATCCAATAGAGCAATCTTTTTGTCTTACAAAATGGTGTACCAACAAAAGACAAAAAATTATTTAGCAACAACTGGTGAACTTACAGAAAGTTAGACAAGCCATGCAATATCTAAAATACAATAATGAATACTACAAAGAAATAAATATTGAAGAAAACTTAAGGGAAACAACTGAAATAATTCAAGAGTCACCAGAAACTGGTCAATTTGAACTTCTGGATCCTGCTGCAGTATCCAATATTTTAGAACATTATACAATTCATCCATTGCACTCTAATGACAGCATAGATGATGCACTAGAAACGTACCAAATGCGACAAACCAAAGGATCACCAATGAGCATATGGGAAAAAACTATAGAAGCACATGCTTTTCCTCTACTATGTCCTACTGGCAAAGGAGGATGGTACGATGATAGACCCACTCAAATAACAGCATCAGAATACCACTCATTACGAATGTATTCTGAAGATTCCAGATTTAGACAAAATGTGGAATACATATTCCACCTACTCTTTGAAAGTGATCTAGTAACTCTATGTTATGGAGTTGCACACATATTGAAATCGGGAAGCCACTTTCAGCTACTCAATTAATACAAAGAGTGCAAGAAAAAGATGAGGTTTTGCAATTAAGCATTACAAATCTGTTTGCAAACATGCGTGGTACGAAAGAATACTGGTTCCGACGTCACCGAGATGTACGTTGCATGATTAGAAACCTTGGACCACCCACTTGGTTTGTTACATTAAGTTGTGTAGAATATGCATAGGAAGATTTACATGATTTCCTACGCATATCAAACAAAAAAAAACAAACATAGATATACTAACACCTGGAGTACTTTGCTCTCTAGAACCTGTTAATGTTTCAAGATATTTCCACCATTGTTTCATTGCTATGCTACACTTTATTTGTAATAAAACTGTTCCTCCCCTTGGAGAAGTGCAGCACTTCTTTTGGAGAAAAGAATACCAAGCCAGAGAAGCACCACATATCCACATGCTTTTATGGATTAAAGATGCTCCTAAATTTGGCTAGGACAGTGATGCCACTGTTTTGCAGTTCATCCAAAAATATGTCACTTGTGAAATCCCTTCACTAACGAGACATAGTGAACTTCATGCACAAATTGTACAATTTCAAAGTCACAAATTTTGCAAATATTGTCTTTGCAAATACAAAAAGAAAGGGAAATACTACACCAAATGCGGGTTTGGTTTCCCTAGACCAGTTACAGAAACAGGTGAGGTAAACAAATTCATGTCTTCAGTTAGACATAATGTTAAAGGTAAATCACCTAAGAACACGTATTACATAAAAAGAACAGAAGAATCAAAATATATCAATGATTACAATGCCATCATTGCCCTCTTATGGAATGCAAACATAGATTTTCAGTATATTGCAGACAATTCCACTGCAGTTGCACGATATGTTACAGCCTACTTAACAAAATCAGAAAAAAACAGAGCTTCAAGACCTCTGGGATAACCTTTTATCAGACAAAATACCATCCCAGAAATTGTACAGCTTAGGCATAAAAATGTTCTCTCATAGAGAATGTGGCGCCTACGAAGATGCAGATCGTTTAACCGGTACTGCTTTGTATGGACAATCTGAAAATATAGTATGGCTAAGTCTTGCTCCTGCTAAATCTAGAAAAAGAGTTCTCAAATCATATGAGGACATAGAAACAATAGCCAAAAATGATCCCAACAGCCAAGACATTTTGAAAAACAATTCACTAGACACATACTACCCGAACAGGAGTACTGCTTTGGAAACCATGTGTCTACACCACATAGCCCAAAACTTTGCATACAAAAATAATATAAAACCTGATGCAAACAAAGGTGGATATAGAGTGACAGATTGTGAAGACAGCTTAGTGAAACTTATCAAACAAAGCTTAATTTATCATATCAAATTGTCATTAAAAACTCCTCAACAGAAAGAACTATATTACATGTCCCTGCTACAATTTTTTTAAACCATGGAGAAAAGAAGAAGAGATACTAGATAACTATGACTGCTATGAAGATGCTTGCAAAGCAAATGAAAGCACTATCACTGATGTGAACTTTACGCAGTACAAAACAATGTTGCACAATGAACAGCAGCACGAAGAAGAACTCCAGGCCCAACTAGATAAGGACACTTCCGACAGTAGTTAACCTTCTGTAAGAGGAAGTCAAGAACCACTGGGACAGCCAATAGCAAATGAGTCAGAATTAGCTATGAAAGAAGTAGAAAACACCATGTGTCCCTATGAAGATGATTTAACTGTACTACAATCAAAACTTAACAAAGACGAGCGCACCATTTTTGAAGAAGTAACAAAAGAAATTGCACATGGTGTGCAACACGAAAATAAAGAATGCACCTGCCAAAATTACAAACCTATACTGCTATACGTCAGTGGTGAAGCTAGTTCAGGCAAAACATTCTTAATCAAAATCATCAGCAAGTTCTTTCAACAATTGACAAACAGCAAACTATCAGCTGTAGTAACTGCCCCACAGGTTTAGCTGCCTACAACATAGGTGGTGTCACTTTACACCTATTACTAATCCTGCCAGTAGAACACCAAAACAAATTAGACTACAGAAGCTGCAATCAAACTACGCAGAGTATTAAAACAAATGAAAATGCTACTAATAGATGAAGTGAGCATGGTCTTCAGCCTAATGTTGGCTTTGATTCACCTCAGTTTGCAAGAAGTACTTAAAACAAACTACAAAAAACTCTTTGGAGGAAAACACATTATTGTTTTCGGAGATCTTCTTCAATTGACACCAGTGAAAGGTTAACCTATTTTTAAAACCTTAGGACACAAACTCTGCCGTAAAACTGTTGGCAGCATAGGAAATGTCAACATTTGGCAACATTTACAATACAGAGAATTAACAGAAAACATGCGCCAATCTGTAGACCTCACCTACGCCAACATTTTAAAATGTATTAGAGTTTGTGTACTATCTCAAGAAGCACAAGCAATATTAAAAACCAGGCACATCCATGCACTTTATGGTGATAACTCATGTGCTACTGATATTATGGAAAAATTAGCGCACAAAAATATCAATTGTATGGCCTTATGCCAACTCTTGCAAGCTGTTCCAAATTCAATGAAACAATGTTGAAAAAGGAAATGCAAACAATAATTGAAATTTGAATTTGCTCCACAGCCAAACTGTACGTACATGGTATGACACTACCCATGTGTCAACAAGCCACAACAAGACTAAATACCTTAGAAAATTCTATCTCCAACACAGCTGGGTTGGAGAAAATATTATACTTATCCTTAAACTGTAGAGTAATGCTTAAACGTAACCTTGACGTGGACCAAGGACTAGTTAATGGAGCACTGGGTACAGTTGTTGGCTATCAAACATACCCACGTGACAACAACATTCAGTTTGTCAATATTCTCTTCGAAAAACTTTCAGAAGTAAAAAGGATATGGCGCTCAACAGCTCAATTCCTTCTCTTCAAAGACATGTATGTACGCAGAGAACAATTTTCTCTAACTCTTGCATATGCAGTCACCATTCATAAATCCCAAGGTCTTACCCTAGACAAAGCATTGATAGTTATTGGTAACACAGTCTTTAAAGAAGGCATGAGCTACGTAGCACTATCACACTTACGTACACTTGACAGTCTATTTCTAATCAACTTTGCTGCAAGTAAAATAAACGCTGATATTCCTTGCATTTTAGAATACAATAGACTAAGTTCACTATACACCCCCCCACCTAAAATCATATCCTGTTCAACAAAAAGGAAAACATTGTAAAAGAAAACTAATTCAAACTGAAATGCAACAGGATCTGACTGCAAATCCTCCAAAGAGAGTAAAAGAAGCTAATACTTCATCAATTACCACAACCAAGGAACAACCTATTAGTCAAAATAACTCAGGTATTTCTTCAAATAAGCAACACACACTCTGAAAAAATGACCTGGACACAGAACTATCTGGTCCATTCAAATTTTCAAATGTAACTGGTGTAAGTTGCTACATAAATGTAGCAATGAATATTCTATTTCAATTGCCACCAATTGTTCACAACATTTACTTATACAGTACAGACCAATTGTGTTTGCAACTGTTAGTCCTTCATAGAAACGCAACAAACAATCCTGACAACAGATGTAGTGTTCATGGAATAAGACAAGAATTGGACTACTGTGCTGGAATGGTGAAATTCACTATAAACTCACAAGAAGATCCACAAGAATTTCTAATGTACTTACAACAAGTACTGGAAAGCAAAAACATACCTATAAATGAAATCTTCCAGATTTCATACATGTGGAAACCTACATGCACTCTCTGCAACAATGTAACACAGGAACAAATCCCTAATGAGCGCTTTGGGTATGTATCCATACCTAATTGGGAATCCATTCCATTTCAGCAACTTGTACAAAATGCAAACCATGGCAGATTATGTACTACCTGCAATTCAGATAATCGCTCCACCTTACTAATACAAACACATAGTAACTACGTAATACTAATGCTTCTACGTTACAATGCAGATGGTCTAAAAAACAACTGCAAGCTGAGTCGATTCACACACGGTCAAGTATCACTTGGTAAGAAAACCTTCACAACAATAGGTATAATCTACCACGCAGGAGCCACAACCAATGCAGGTCACTACACTGCATATATTAAAAAGAAATGTGGATGGTTCAAATGTAATGATAGTACCATTACTCTAAAGCAGAGATTACCAGCAAATCTTACAAACGCTTATTTAATCTTCTTAAAACCAAAATTTAATAACTAATCTGTACTTCAACATTAACAAAAATTCAATTAAAAAACTATAAACAGTTAGAATACGCCAACAGGTATCTAACTGGCCGAAGATGCTATAACAACCAAACAGATAAATGAATACCACTAAATTGTAACAGAAAATAGACAGTTAGAATACGCCAACAGGTATCTAACTGCTTCAGAAATCTGCAAAAAGCCAACAGATAGAACGTTAACCAGAAACAACAAGTGAACACTGAAATGAAGCAAAGAAATAGACAGTAGCATAACATTTTTTAATTGGATAAGGATTTTTATTCCCACAGACCCAATGATTTGAAAAACAAACACAGAAACTGAGCAAAATGCACAGTACACTGGTTTGTAAAACATATATCAGGGTCCAAAAAAAAGCTGAAATGCCTATTATGTAATGTAATAAGTCTTTATAGAATACATACACTAACAGGCTCTTTTCTTTTATCACAGAAATTGAAAAAGAATATTTCCTGCAGGTACCAAACTCATGTAAAAAATATATAGAATCTCAACAAATCAAACAGTATGTATAATTTCAAACATGTGATAGATATTCGAATCTATAGGTGTGATCTATGACTGTGATATGATGCAGTGGTTGTGGCCAGGGCCTAGAGTCTTGGTGTATAGCCTACAGCCTAGGGCCTGCGGCCATGCACCCAAGACTCTAAGCCCTGGCCACAACCACCGCAGCATATCACAACCACAACCACTGCACCATATCACACCCATGTTACCTTATAAATTCAGTACTTATAACTTGACCCAAGACTCTAGATCCTATCCACAACCACTACAGAATATCACACCCATTGTGGCTTATAACTTCAGTACTTATAACTTTGGTCTTGGATGCATGGCCTTTGGCCATGCCCCCGACACTCTAGGTCCTGGACACAACCACCGCAGAATATAACACCCATTGTGGCTTATAACTTCAGTACTTATAACTTTGGTCTTGGGTGCTGCATGGCCTTTGGCCATGCACCCAACACTCTAGGCCCTGGCCACAACCACCTGATAGATATTCGATTCTATGGGTGTATCTATGGGTGTGATATGCTGCGGTGGTTGTGGCCAAGGCCTAGAGTCTTGGGTATATGGCCTACGGCTTGCGGCCATGCACCCAACACTCTAGGTCCTGGACACAAACACCGCACCATATCACACCCATGCTGACTTATAACTTCAGTACTTATAACTTTGGTCTTGGTTGGCCATGCACCCAAAACTCTAGTCCTGCCCACAACCACCTGATAGATATTCGATTCTATGGGTGTGTCTATGGGTGTGATATGCTGCAGTGGTTGTGGCCATGGCCTAGAGTCTTGGGTATATGGCCTATCGCCTGCGGCCATGCACCCAAGACTCTAGGCCCTGGCCACAACCATCGCAGCATATCACACCCATGGTATATTATAACTCATTATCACACCCATAGAATCAAACATTTTAACTGCAGCATATACTCAATTTGCAGCCAAGACTCTAGTCGCTGCCCACAACCACCTAACAGATATTCGATTCTATGGGTGTGATCTATGGTTGTGATATGCTGTGGTGATTGTGGCCAGGGCCTAGAGTCTTGGGTGTATGGCCTACGCCCTACGGCCTACGGCCATATACCCAAGACTCTAGGCCCTGGCCACAACCACCACAGCATATCACAACCATGGTGAGTTATAACTCAGTATGACACCCATAGATTGAACATTTTTAACTGCAGCATATACTCAATTTTAAAGTCCGCGGACACCACGTACGTCCTTAGAACAGTTTCAACTTGCCTGCGCACAGCACGGACGGGAGTACTATCCTTAGGACACCCCTCATTTTCAGTAATTACGAAGATCCCGGACAGCGCGGGCATGGCTTATACATCAGTAGCACCTTCTATCCCTTTCTGTTCTAATACATCAGTAGCACCTGCCACCTAAACAAATACAGTATTTCACACATCTCTTCCTCCCTAAATCTCCCCAAGCACTCTTGCACACCAAAACACTGACCAAAAATGCATTTTGACGCTGTTCGCCGCCGCGCTGTCAGCGGATCCAAGATGGCAGGCACATCGGAACAATCTGACGCACATCACGCCTCACTCCAGCCAATCGACGGACACGTCGCGTGTCCGCGGACATGACGCGAGCCCATTAGCCAATCGGTGTCCTGCACGCGGAGCGAACAGGGAAGTGTCTCCGTGGAGAGGACATAGATATCACTATTTTTTTAGACCTACTTTTTGATCGTTTAAAGAAAACTAATGGACGGATTTTCACCAAATTTACAAAAGTACGCTTTCGGGACCAAGCCCCTGCTCCTGCCACAAATGTGGTGAACATCTGTCCAGCGGTTTCGGCTGTAGGCGTGCACAAAGTTTTTCCCCCATTCAGTCTATGAGAAAAAGAAAAGTTTAGGGACCCCCCTATAACTTTTCCGCCCCTGGACCAAACCTCACCAAACTTTGCAGAGTGGGCCATATACTTTTTTTGCAAAGTTTGGTAAGGATTCGTACAGGGGGAGCTGAGTTATAAGCCGCCCAAAAAGTGCTCTTCCTATGGGATTAGCAACTTACCCATAACTACACGGCCACCACCGTGGCCGTGTAATATATATTCAGTAAAAAAACTTTGTTAAAAGGACATTATGGTTAAGTTGATGTCCTGGGTGTTAGTCTTAGCAGTGCACAGTGGTGGCGCGAGTTTTGGTTGCTTACCTTACCATAACTAGCGAATTGCAGGAGTTTTTCGGTTTTACTTTGAATCATGACGTCCCTTTAACAAAGTTTTTTTACTGAATTTCATAGCTTTTTAGTAGCGCAACTTAACCATAACGTCCCTTTAACAAAGTTATTTACTGAATTTCATTGGTTTTTAGTAGCGCAACTTAACCATAACGTCCCTTCAACAAAGTTTTTTTCACTGAATTTCATAGGTTTTTAGTAGCGCAACTTAACCATAACGTCCCTTTAACAAAGTTTTTTCACTGAATATATATATATATATATATATATATATATATATATATATATGGAAACTACTTCAGTAATGCCCATGAGAAACTAAGCGGTTTAAAGAAAATTTGTAGTACGTGTGCCATAAGAAAGAACAAATGACAATGGGATCATTGGGGAAAGAAATGTTTCTGAGAGTTGAAACAAATAGTTTACATGTGAATGCACCACGAGAAATGTGCTTTGCGACCTCGTCAAGGGAGGAAAAATCACTTGCCTCCTTTCTATGACTATGGATTTGCAGTACACCAGGTGCTGTGATTGTGAGTGTTATCTCAAATGCCCAGTAACAATCCATGCGGGAGCTCGCAATTCAATGGCAGCCGCGATCTGGAACAAAAGTCTCAATTCCTGAGCGAGGAACTGGGACACGAATAATAGCAAGGAGATGCAAGGGATTTTGGCAGTAGCGAGAATGTATTAGTTGACTAGTAAGAAAGTGTGAGGGATTTGAAAATATATGTTGCATTAGGTTAATTGAAACAAAAACAGGTGAATCAGTGGAATCTCTGATTTACCGTCATCCTTTCCTGCAGCTCTCTGGCTGACCTCTCTTGGTCCTCTTCCTATTCCCACCTGCAAGGCTAAAAACCTCGGGGTCATCTTCAACTCTACACTCTCCTTCTCTACTCACATCTCTGATGTCTCTAAGCTGTCAAACTACCAGCTGCACCTCCTCAGAGGAATTCTTCCTTTCCTCTCCTTCCCCCAGAACTGTCTCCAGAGCTCTGGTTCTCTCTAGGCTGGACTATTGAAACAGCCTCTTTCTAAATCTGCCTGCCTCTACCCTCCGCCTCCTGAAACCTATCCAGAACAGGACTGCGAGAATTGTGCTTGGCCTCAAGCCCAGCGATCGTATCTCTCCAGGACTGAAATCTCTGCACTGGCTCCCAATGGCTGCGCGTATTACGTTCAAAACCCTCTGCATCATCCACAAGGCCTTCTGGGGCCTGGGGCCTCAATACCTTCAACTCTCTCTTCCTAAATACCTTCCTTCATCTGCCTCAAACTCCCTAAGGGCCAGTCGCTTCTCCAAGCAACTAGTTTGTGGTAGATCTCTTTCTTTGGCTAGGGCCTCCCTCTGGAACAGCTTCCCTTCCCCTCTCAAACTTGAGGAGAATCATCTTTGGTTCCAGAAGTACCTCAAAACCTTTCTCTTTGCTTCTGCTTTTTCTCCTCCTCTCCCTTGCTGACTTACCGGCTGACACTGAAATTGCACTGGCTACCTGGCCACCCTCTGATTTCGAGCCCAGGTCCACTCCCCCGGCAGTCGCACTCCTTCACTGCCTTCCTGGCAACCCTGGACTTGGGGACTGCTTTCTGTATCCCTACAGTCCCACTTCCAGCACTTGACACCTGATGTCTGCACTTACCCTGCACTTGCCACCGGCTCGCCGTACTTTTACTTTTTGCTTATTTATTTTCTTATCCCATCTATTGCACTGTCCTCTCCCTCTTTCCCCCCTCACTTCTCCTCCCTCCCCTTCCCATGCACTTGCACGATCTGAATGACACCTGGTCTAGTAGGATTGCTGTCTGTCTTCCCTTTGTTCCCCCTCCCTTGCCTCGTTGCGCCTTGAAACACTTGTGTATAGGGGCGTTATAAATGCCATATTATATCACATTTCTCCTTGGCTACCATAATTTTATTGTTGTCAATTACGAAAGAGGAATCATTTTGGTCCAATTTGCTAAGGTTATGTGAGGATCCTAGAATGGGGAGTTCTGTTTTGTAATCATTCAGGCATAGACCGTGTGAGGCCATCTGTTAGGAAAGATTTCGTAATTGTAGGTAATTTTCCTTCCATGTGGCAACCCCTAAACTTTTTGCTGTTGTTTTTCACCTTGTTCTTGACTTTGCCAGAGAAGTGCAGCCTTCTGCCGCACTCCTCTGGGCTTTCGCTCCTTTTCTTACGGGGAAACTGACATGCCCTTAAGACAGTCAGTACCGGGGAACGCTGTTTCCCGTAGTTTCTTTTATCATGTTGCGGCTTTAGTGCAACATGACACAAGAGGGCACTGTAAGCTAAGTTACAGCTCTCTTGGGTCTCTAGCCTTCTACAGGCCCTAGATACTCGTTTAGGATTGTATTTGATCGGTGCAAGTCATTCAGGGACTGGAATGGTGGCAGCGATCGTTTTGTGTATTTTGAGCTCCTTTTGGCGTTCTAAGCGCGTTTTTCGCGCTGAACCCAAAATGGTGGCCTGGCTCCCAAAATGGCCAGACCACGAGGCTCCTTTGTCCTGTCCGCTGACCGTCTTGCTCCCTTCACCTTCCCCAGGTCGAGCCGACCCGGGGCCTTCCTTATTTGGGCATGTACTTTCCCGCAAAACCTGGTTGCTTTCGCAGGCTTCTACATGTCTTTTGTGTGCCTCCAGGGTGTGGGCTGGGATGTCTGGTCCCAATACACATCCTGGGTGCCAGAGAGTCTAGGGTGGTGTGAATGCCTGGGACCACCGTGGTCCGTGATTGGTCCACGAATGGTGTGTGTGTTGATGAGCGGATCTCCCATTGGCTCCCCTCCGTTTTGGCGCGAAGGGAACCGTGGATAAGAGGGGGCTGGAAACACCACTACCATGTCGATCTCCTGAGTTCTCACGAACGAAGGAATACAGGAGCCAAGTATCCTGCAACCAAGAGGCTGGACCGAGGAATCGCTGGTGACCCGCTGAAGGACTCCTCCTTTGCACTGCTGTCGTCCTGTGAAACCCTTTCCTCCTTTGATCGAACCAGAAGGCCTGTACTGGTGCTTCGACCTTTGGAATAGCAGGAACAGCTATTCTAGGCGACTTCATCATCTCCTGCCAGTAAGCCTTCGGAAGCGTCTCTGGGCCATCCAGTTGACTGACCAGCTTACACGGGAGCCTTGCTCTGTAACCGCCGCCAGGTTGTGTTGTATTTCGAGTCCTGGTCACTCTCACACGCTTCGTACACTTGGCGTTCCCAAGTCTGAAGTGAGTAGTGTACATTTGGCTCAGATACACACGGCCGCTCCGTTGCCCTGCTGTGGTGACAAAACTGTGCAGGTTTCTTCGATTGGGACGTCTTTTTTCTCTACACGACGACGAGGCATTCCCGGCTCTTCTGAACCTGCCAGCTGCTGAAACTAACGTGGAGAAGCCTGGGTCTGCTTGCATCGGGGACCGGTGAGTAGATTAGCTAGGATCTGGTCACCCTCCTGCAGTAGCCCATTGCTTTTCCCCGCTGTGTAAAAACAGCACCCTTTTGTCCGTACTCGCGCTCTGCTTCTGCTCACTGTGGAGGCTGCGCTTGAGTCGCGGAACCTGTTCTTCTTCTGTTGTGCACTAACCCAAACTGCCTGACTTCCTCCGAAGAGCTTCTCCTTTTGCCCGTTGCCACCAGCATGTGCAGGTACTTTGAGCACAAGGCTCCACTCTTCGCAGGGCTCGGACTTCCATCTAGTTAGGTGCCGCTGAAGGCGAACTGAGTCTAAAGCATTATCTCACTGCCTGTTTTCCTTCCCTTTCAGGTGGACTACACATTTCGTGCCTATAACCCTTGCGACTGTCGTATTTGTATATATATTGTGTTGATATGGTATGTGTTGGCTTAATATTGTGATATTGTGATTTTCTCGCTACGGTCGTTGTTTTAAAGGCCTTAAAATAAATGTGTATATATTTTTGATATAACAACTGTTTGGAGTAGTTTGTAAGCGCTCTTGCTTTGTGTGCTCATTGCGAGCTTTCAGTCACCCTCACCCCTCTTGAGACCTAGTCTTGACCGCCGCGATCGCTACCTTGATTGGTCTGGCTCGTCCAGAGGTTACCCTGTTCCAAGTAATTAGGTTGGCCTTCTGAACTTCTGCGCCACCAGGACAGAGTTCAGAAATCCATCTTAACAAATTGGTGTACAGCGGTGGGATACGACTGAAGGTATCCAGTGTTGCGCACGAACTAAGGCATTTCAGGTTATTCCAACCAGGACACGTAGTGAATTGTTGTAGTATAACTTTAAAAAGGCCATAGTCCTATCTAACAGTATGGAAACAAATACCTTGTTAACTTTAAATGCTTCCAAATCAGAAACATTGAAGAAGATGTGTGCGGAGAGAGGTGTTTCCTCTCAAGGCACGAAATTGGAAATGATCCAAAGAATCGTGGCGTGGCAAGAAGCGCAGCTTGACGCTATAACTTCTGAGGACAGTGCAGAAGGTGGTGGGGCTGCTCTCACTGGTAGAACCGACGGTTCTGCCGCTGCACTGATCCATCCCGACCACAAGGACAGGGAGGATGTGATGTCTAATGTTTCCTCTGCCAGTGCTGATGGGGAGGCTATGCTTGAATTCAAGAAGCAAGAGCTGCGGTTTAGGCAGCAGGAGCTTGAATTCAGCATAGCCAAACTAAAAATCGAACAGGCACAAAAACAGAAAGACAGGGATCACCAGTTGGAACTGGCCAAGCTTCAGGTTGCAAATGGGTCCAAGGGTCCTGGACATGGGTCTGGGGCCTCCTCTCATCCACGGTTTCCGAAAGATCTGCTCAGTGTGTATGAGGAAAGGAATGACATTATGGACTGGCTGAATGCGTTTGAGTATGCATGCGAAGTTCAACAAGTTGACAATGCTGATAAGATTGCCTGGTTACTCAGCAGACTGCCCCATTCTGGCTGTAGTGCCATTATGGAAATGTCGAAGGCTGAGCGAGCTGATTTCGCAATGTTAAAGCAAACTCTCATTTTAAAGTTTGGGAAGACTCCGGCCCAATATTTGAAACGTTTCAGAGAGTATAAGAAAAAGGAAGGTGGTACTTGGGTATCTTATGTCACTGAATCCTTGAAAAACTTAACTGGCTGGGTCGAAGGTTATAAGGTTTCTACCTTCGAAGGCATGATAAATCTTGTCATGCTGGAACACATTTTTGCTTCTTCTTCCCCGGAGCTTAAGCAGCATTTGGCCGATTCGAAGGAGATAGATCCTAAGAAGCTGGCCATTGCAGCAGACTTATGGGTGTCACATCGAGTGTCCCATAAGGACAAAACTCATCCTGGTAAGCAGGAAGAAGGGAAAAAGTCCAAAGATATGGAGGGTGGGGAATCTGCTAAATCTTCTTCCCATAAGGGCCACAAAAAGAAAAATAAGGGTACGACACAAGAGAACTCGCAGGGTAGTGGAGGTCCGCCTCCGAAACAGAACTCTGGTTACAATAAGCCTCCCTATGTAAACAGACCCAATGGATCTTGTTTTGCTTGTGGAGCAACTGACCACGTGAAGGGGGATCCCCGTTGTAAGGGTAGACCTTTGGGGGTCCACTCCGCTAATCTGGCCTTCTCCTCCTACGAGGAAGAAGAGATTACAGGAGCATCCTTCTCCTCAGACTCATTTCCCAGCGGGATAGAGGCTGAGGTAGTTTTAGTGTCCCTGGGTTCCTGGGAGCCTAAAGTCGCAGAGGCTTATGCTAGGATTCCGGATAATACCAAGCACTACTTTAAAGACAGTGTGCTGATCAATGGAGTGGATACTCCAGCTCTTAGGGATAGTGGGTGCAGTCGCACTGTAGTGGATTCTACCTTGGTAGACTCAGAGGAAGTTGCCAGAGCTACTCTGATGCCCACTAAGTTGGCTGACGGCCCCCTCCGTATGTTTCCCGTAATACCTGTAAATCTTACTTTAAATGGTACAGCAGTCAGGATTCCAGTGAGCATTCAGAGAAACGTCCCGGGAAAGGTCTTGTTAGGTAATGATCTCAGAGCTTTAGGGCTCGTAGGAGACACTGCCGAAAGACCCTACACACGGTCTCAAGCACGGGCAGCATTGGCCAAGTTCAATACGCCGCCCCAGCCGAAGGGGAAACCCAAGGCGAAAGGAGTCGACAAGTCAAGACGAGGGAAAGAGAATATTCCCCCGAGCTCGCCTACCACTGCGGTGGAGGAAGTTGGTCAATCGCCCGGGCCTGACGAGGAGGTGGCGATGCCTGAAGTATTCGACCCCAACGATCATCCTGAACTAAAAGACTTGTTAGTTGAAGGAGGTCCTGATAGGGACGAATTCAGTAAAGGCCAACGTGAGTGCCCATCTCTGGAAGGCCTAAGGAAACAGGCCTGCTCCCAGCTTGAGGATGAACCTCCTGGGACGCATAGGATTTATTGGGAAGGTGGACTCCTGTATAGCGAGCCCACAGAGTCTACAGAAGGAGACCATAGGAGGTTGGTGGTTCCCCTTGCTGTTAGGCCCTTCCTCCTGCAGTTGGCGCATGAAGTTCCCCTTGCTGGTCACCTTGGTATGAAGAGGACCAAGCAAAGGTTATCCATGCACTTCTACTGGCCCAAGATGGGGGTGCAAGTAGAAAGTCACTGCAGGAGTTGTGCCTCCTGCCAGTTGTCTGGTAAGGTTGGCGCGACAATCCAAGCTCCGTTGGTACCGCTCCCAGTTGTGGGGGTACCATTTGAAAGGGTAGGGATCGACATCGCTGGTCCCCTTGACCCGCAAACATCCTCGGGCAATAGGTTTATCCTGGTGCTGGTCGACCATGCAACCAGATATCCTGAGGCCATCCCATTGAAAACTGTAACTGCCAAGTCAGTTGCAAAAGCTTTACTCGGCATATTTACTACGGTTGGCTTCCCTAAAGAAGTTGTGTCGGATCGTGGCAGCAACTTTATGTCGAAGTATATGCAGGCTATGTGGAAAGAATGTGGGGTCACCTACAAGTTCTCTTCTGCATACCACCCCCAGACCAATGGTCTGGTGGAACGTTTCAACAGAACGTTAAAAAGCATGATTGGGGCTCTGGAGGAACCTCAGAGAAGAAAATGGGATCTTCTTTTACCATGCTTACTGTTTGCCTACCGAGAGGTACCACAGGAGGGTGTTGGCTTCAGCCCCTTCGAACTTCTGTTCGGTCATCCCGTACGGGGACCCTTAGCCATCGTCAAAGAGGGATGGGAGATGCCCACTCCCCCTGTTACTACCAACGTAGTTGATTATGTGCTAGGGCTCAGAAAACGGATGGTACTTCTGATGGGCTTGGCTAGTGATAAATTGAAGGCAGGGCAAGCGCTGGTGAAACATTGGTACGACCAGAAAGCTTCCCTCATCAACTTTACACCTGGTCAGCAAGTCCTGATCATGAATCCCATAAGGCCTCGAGCTTTACAGGACAAATGGTCAGGCCCTTACACAGTGGTGGAGCCCCTGGGTGAGGTTAACTATTTAGTGGACCTTGGAAGGCCTGGACAGGCTCCAAAAGTGTTTCACGTGAATAGGCTGAAGGCTTTCGTCCCAAGAGTCGAAATCGCAGCACTGCTACTGGCTTCAGACGTTGAGGAAGAGGAGTCTGAACCTCTCCCCGACCTGTTCCAAAGCGGTCCTTCAGATAGCTCCTTTGAGGGTGTCCGAGTGGCACCTCACCTGACTTCTGATCAGCAGGCTGAGGTGAAAAGTTTGCTTAGGCAGTTTTCCCCCCTGTTTTCACAGTCGCCTGGTTTGACACCTTAGTGCAAACATAACATTGACACAGGAGACAGTGTACCTACCAAAAGTAGGGTATACAGGATGTCAGACACAGTACGGTCTTATATTAAGACCGAGGTCCACAAGATGTTAGACCTTGGGGTGATTGAACCCTCTAGTAGTCCTTGGTCCAGCCCCGTGGTGTTGGTTCCAAAGG
This sequence comes from Ambystoma mexicanum, assembly GCF_040938575.1. Lineage (NCBI taxonomy): Eukaryota > Metazoa > Chordata > Amphibia > Caudata > Ambystomatidae > Ambystoma > Ambystoma mexicanum. Next base: position 261,450,448 of record NC_090941.1, read on the forward strand.
CAGGCACTTCTGAATTGAGGTTCTGCGTGGATTACAGGGCTCTGAATGCTGTCACCAAGACAGATGCACACCCCTTGCCTCGAACAGATGAGCTGGTGGATACTTTGGGTGCCTTCAAGTACCTCAGCACGTTTGACCTCACTGCTGGCTATTGGCAAATAGCTTTAGCAGAACATGCCAAGGAGAAGACAGCATTTTCTACTCCAGACGGCCTTTACCAATTCCGGGTAATGCCGTTCGGGTTGAAGAATGCACCTGCCACTTTCCAGAGGCTTGTGAATCATGTGTTGAATGGGTTGGACGAATTCTGTCTTGCCTATCTGGACGATATAGCAGTTTTCAGTGCCACCTGGGAAGACCATGTGAAACACCTCGGGATTGTGCTCCAGGCTCTTCAGAAAGCCCACTTGACCATAAAGGCTAGTAAATGCCAGATTGGACAAGGCTCAGTGGTTTACCTTGGACATGAAGTAGGTGGAGGGAGAATACAGCCTCTACCCAGTAAAGTACAAGCAGTACAAGACTGGCCTACCCCCACTACGCAAACCCAAGTGAGAGCCTTCTTAGGACTCACGGGGTATTACCGCAATTTTGTGGCAGACTATGGCACCATAGCTGCTCCTCTGACTGCCCTCACAACTCCGAAGAAACCCAAGAAGGTAACTTGGACCGACGAGTGTGAGAAGGCCTTCAATGGCTTAAAAGACTCCTTGTGCCAGGCCCCTGTCCTTAGGGCCCCTGATTATCAAAGACCTTTTATCGTGCAGACGGACGCCTCTGACACTGGGATAGGAGCTGTACTATCACAAGTAGATGAGAAGGGTAAGGAACACCCTATCGGTTTTATTAGTCGCCAGCTTAAGGACAGAGAGCTCAGATGGTCCACGGTAGAGAAAGAATGTTTCTCTGTTGTGTGGGCCCTAAGGAAGCTGAGGCCCTACCTCTATGGGACCCACTTCACTGTGCAAACTGACCATAAGCCGTTAAAGTGGCTAATGAACATGAAGGGGGAGAATCCAAAGTTGCTTAGGTGGTCCATAAGTCTACAAGGCTTCGACTTCACTATTGAGCATAGGCCAGGTGTCCAACATAGCAATGCTGATGGGTTGTCCAGAATGTTTAACCGACCTGAACAAGAGACTCATCCAGGGGTGGATTAGTTCCCCCTGTCCATAGTCTGGGAGGGGCGAGTGTTAGGAAAGATTTCATAATTGTAGGTAATTTTCCTTCCATGTGGCAACCCCTAAACTTTTTGCTGTTGTTTTTCACCTTGTTCTTGACTTTGCCAGAGAAGTGCAGCCTTCTGCCGCACTCCTCTGGGCTTTCGCTCCTTTTCTTACAGGGAAACTGACATGCCCTTAAGACAGTCAGTACCGGGGAACGCTGTTTCCCGTAGTTTCTTTTATCATGTTGCGGCTTTAGTGCAACATGACACAAGAGGGCACTGTAAGCTAAGTTACAGCTCTCTTGGGTCTCTAGCCTTCTACAGGCCCTAGATACTCGTTTAGGATTGTATTTGATCGGTGCAAGTCATTCAGGGACTGGAATGGTGGCAGCGATCGTTTTGTGTATTTTGAGCTCCTTTTGGCGTTCTAAGCGCGTTTTTCGCGCTGAACCCAAAATGGTGGCCTGGCTCCCAAAATGGCCAGACCACGAGGCTCCTTTGTCCTGTCCGCTGACCGTCTTGCTCCCTTCACCTTCCCCAGGTCGAGCCGACCCGGGGCCTTCCTTATTTGGGCATGTACTTTCCCGCGAAACCTGGTTGCTTTCGCGGGCTTCTACATGTCTTTTGTGTGCCTCCAGGGTGTGGGCTGGGATGTCTGGTCCCAATACACATCCTGGGTGCCAGAGAGTCTAGGGTGGTGTGAATGCCTGGGACCACCGTGGTCCGTGATTGGTCCACGAATGGTGTTTGTGTTGATGAGCGGATCTCCCATTGGCTCCCCTCCGTTTTGGCGCGAAGGGAACCGTGGATAAGAGGGGGCTGGAAACACCACTACCATGTCGATCTCCTGAGTTCTCACGAACGAAGGAATACAGGAGCCAAGTATCCTGCAACCAAGAGGCTGGACCGAGGAATCGCTGGTGACCCGCTGAAGGACTCCTCCTTTGCACTGCTGTCGTCCTGTGAAACCCTTTCCTCCTTTGATCGAACCAGAAGGCCTGTACTGGTGCTTCGACCTTTGGAATAGCAGGAACAGCTATTCTCGGCGACTTCATCATCTCCTGCCAGTAAGCCTTCGGAAGCGTCTCTGGGCCATCCAGTTCACTGACCAGCTTACACGGGAGCCTTGCTCTGTAACCGCCGCCAGGTTGTGTTGTATTTCGAGTCCTGGTCAATCTCACACGCTTCGTACACTTGGCGTTCCCAAGTCTGAAGTGAGTAGTGTACATTTGGCTCAGATACACACGGCCGCTCCGTTGCCCTGCTGTGGTGACAAAACTGTGCAGGTTTCTTCGATTGGGACGTCTTTTTTCTCTACACGACGACGAGGCATTCCCGGCTCTTCTGAACCTGCCAGCTGCTGAAACTAACGTGGAGAAGCCTGGGTCTGCTTGCATCGGGGACCGGTGAGTAGATTAGCTAGGATCTGGTCACCCTCCTGCAGTAGCCCATTGCTTTTCCCCGCTGTGTAAAAACAGCACCCTTTTGTCCGTACTCGCGCTCTGCTTCTGCTCACTGTGGAGGCTGCGCTTGAGTCGCGGAACCTGTTCTTCTTCTGTTGTGCACTAACCCGAACTGCCTGACTTCCTCCGACGAGCTTCTCCTTTTGCCCGTTGGCACCAGCGTGTGCAGGTACTTTGAGCACAAGGCTCCACTCTTCGCAGGGCTCGGACTTCCATCTAGTTAGGTGCCGCTGAAGGCGAACTGAGTCTAAAGCATTATCGCACTGCCTGTTTTCCTTCCCTTTCAGGTGGACTACACATTTCGTGCCTATAACGCTTGCGACTGTCGTATTTGTATATATATTGTGTTGATATGGTATGTGTTGGCTTAATATTGTGATATTGTGATTTTCTCGCTACGGTCGTTGTTTTAAAGGCCTTAAAATAAATGTGTATATATTTTTGATATAACAACTGTTTGGAGTAGTTTGTAAGCGCTCTTGCTTTGTGTGCTCATTGCGGGCTTTCAGTCACCCTCACCCCTCTTGAGACCTAGTCTTGACTGCCGCGATCGCTACCTTGATTGGTCTGGCTCGTCCAGAGGTTACCCTGTTCCAAGTAATTAGGTTGGCCTTCTGAACTTCTGCGCCACCAGGACAGAGTTCAGAAATCCGTCTTAACACCATCCATGATTATGGTAGCCAAGATTATGGTAGCCAAGGAGGTCAAAACCCTCGGCTTCTACCTATACTCCACTCTCACCTTCAAAAAACAAGTTAATGCTATGGCTTCCACCACATCCTACACATGCAAACTTATCAGAGCAGCTAAACCTTTTCTCTCTCCATCCAATTGCATCACACTAGTCAGGGCGTTGATCTTGTCCAAGCTGGGCAATTGCAACGCACTATATGTAGGCTGCAACAAATATATCACTAACAAAATACAGATGCTTCAAAATAATGCCATAAGAGCGGCCCTCAGTATCCCGAAGAAAGACCACATTTCTGACTCTAGAAGATCCATCAACTGGCTATCCACTAAAGACAAAATATTCCTCAAATTGGTTCCCATCATTCAGGCATAGACCGTGTGATGCCATCCATGCCTGAATGATGAGGTACACTCTATTGACGAATACGGGATGAGGATCTGGGTATCATCGGCATAATTAGTGTAGGTGATACCCAGACCATCTAGATTATCAAAAAGGGGCTTCGTGAATATGTTGTACAGTGTCGGGGAAATGCATGATCCCTGGGGCACGCCACATGTGATGGGCGTTGGGTCGGCTGCTGCTAGTAGGGAGAAGACTCTCATCGTGCAGTTATTTAGAAAGGATTGGATCCAGTCAGTAGCCTCTTGAGAGAAGTGGGCTGCTTTTTGAAGGTGGTCACATAAGATCTTGTGGTCGACCAGGTCGAAGGCAGCTGAGAGATCAAGAAGTAGCAGTATTGCAGTCATACCCTGATCTCTCAGCTCATCTAGCTGTGCCTTGATGTCTATGAGTGCAGTTTTGGTACCATGTTGAGGCCTGTAGCCCGATTGTCTGACTCCTAAAAGCTGGAAGTGCTCGATGTGATGTTGGATTTGTTGGTATGCTATTTTGTCGAGGATTTTAAGAAGGAAAGGTACTGTGGTGATGGGGCTGTAGTTAGTGGGAGTAGAGGGGTCTAGATTCGGTTTTTTGAGCAGGGGGAGGACCCATGATTGTTTCAAATTGTTAGGTATGGTGCCTGATGTGAATGACTTATTTATTAGTTTGGTAATAAATGGTGCAAGATCATGAGCCGTGTCCTTAATCAATTGTGCAGGGCAAAGGTCCCCGTGGCAGTTCGATGGTTTGAGAGTGAGAATGACCTTGTCTACCTCTTTGGTAGATACTTTGTGGAATTTAAAGTGGGAATTGTGCGCATGGGGGTGCGCCTGAGTGGGGTGAGTCTCTTTAGGGATGAGACTACTAGCTTTAGTAGAAGAGAGACGGGAATCTTTTTTAATGTTTATCTTTGTCTTGAGGGAGGAGATTTTGTTGGCTAAGGCATTTTGTATACCCGTGCACTAGTTTTTATCCTTGAGGCATGAGTCAGGAACTTGGATAGGAGAATCAACCTCTTTTAGTATAGTAAAGAGCTCTCTGGTGTTAGATTTGGCTTGTAGGATTCGGGTGCTGTAGGACATTTGTTTGGCCAGGATAATTTCTTTTTTGTATTGGGAGGCTAGTCTACTCAGGTTATTCTTATTTTTTTTTGAGGGATGTGATCTCCAGATTTTTTCACAACGTCGCTTTTCCTGTCTTAGGACTTTAAGATGGGGAGGAAACCATAAAGGGATCTGTGTGGTCCGGGATGGTGTTCAAGGTCAGTGTGATCAATAGGATCAGATTTTCAGGGGTAATGTTCTTTTTATTACTGGTCTGGACAGCTGGAGATATACGGTCAATTTGCGCTGGTGTCGCCTCTAGGGTAAACGAGATCAAGTAGTGATCTGTCCAAGGCTGAGGAAGTATAGAAGAGATCAGGACTGGGCAATTGTGCATAGCTAGCCAGTCCAGAGTTCTACCTTTGGTATGAGTAGGCTCCGTAATCTTCTGTGTAAAGCCCAATTCTTCTAAGGTATTATTAATTAATGTGGCATTAGCATCTGCAGGGTCACTAAAACCCAGGTTAAAGTCTCCTATTAAAATGCTTTGTGAGGAGTTCTTGAGATTATTGGATAGGATATTTGTAAGGTCTTCTTCAAATGACCCTAAGGAGCCAGGAGGTCGGTAAATCAGGTTGATGGAGATGGATTGTGTGTTAGATATGGTTAGTTTTGCAGTTAAGGATTCACAAGATTCTGCATTGGATGGTGTCTCAATAATTAGGGGGAATTTAGGTTTAGCTATATTGGCAAGACCTCCACCTCGAGAGGTGGTACGATCAAGTCTTAGTAGAGTATAATCCTCTGGAATGGCTAGCATAATTGCAGGGCCTGCTGTAGGGTGTAGCCAGGATTCAGTAACAGCTAAGAAGTCCAGGTCTTCATTGTGGAGTAGGTCGGCAATGCCTGTTGCGTGGGCTACCATAGAGTGGGCATTTATTAGTGCTCACTTGGTCCCAAGTTGTGCTGGTTTTGAAAGTGGTACCGGGGATTTATGCATGCTTTTCTGGGCACAAATAGACTCGCGATAGAGTCGACTGTTTAGTTGAAGAGGGTGCTGGGAGGGGCTATGGGGGCTAGTGGTAGCCTTGCTGTGAGCTACTTTGGTTAAAGGGTCATAGAGCCTTGGGAGCCTTGCACGTAGTTTGAGGTTCCTCTAGAGGACAGTGCAGGGTGTGGTGATCATGTCAGTAGGTTTGTGAGAATCAGGTGGGGACTCGTGTGCAAGTGAGTTTAGTGACGTGATCGGGTATTGGATATTCATGGTATAGAGAAGTGATCTTAGTAGTACTGTATAGAGCATATGGAGATACATTGTATGCGTGGCCAGGATAGGACTGTAATATGAAACTATCTTTGTGGACAACCCTTAAGCATTCAACTTTAGAAAAATCGGGGACGACATTTCTCTCCACCAAATGTTCCCGTGATTCAGAGGACAAAGAAGAGAGAGAGTCACCTACCTCTGTAAAATGCCCTGTCCTGGAAAACCTAGATCGCAGAGATAAAGCCCATATTGCATCACTGAAGAGTCTCCTAGAGAGGAATATTGAAAATAAAGCCCAGACCAACCAACTTCCCCAGAAAAGCGTTGTCCAAATAGGAGTATGACAAAGTAATTGGGTCCTCTCCCCACAGGGTGTTACAACCTTACCATGAGGGAGAAGACCTAAGCACTTTCTTAACCATTTTTGAAAGACTAGCCACTCCATTTCAATGGGACGAGAACCATAAAGTTTTCTATCTGGGTCCTATATGAGGGGAGAGTTACAACCATCATACCAGAACATCAATCCCCAAGTAACCACCTCCTTACAAGAACATAATTACTTTCCAATTAAATCCCACTGGTGATAGCCAGAAGAATACTAAATAATATTAGCCAATGGTTGGGGAAGAAGAGTCTACTAGAGATATTAGAGGCTATAGTGCTGGGATAATTTATTAACAGTCTACTTCCAGCTCCACAGAGAGCCGTACTCCAGCAACCCCAGCAGTCCTTGTCCTTGGATATGGCTATTCAGATAGCCCAGCCCCACTCCAAGGTGTTTACATATTTTAGAAACACCAGAATATCATTGAAACCAATAAGAGAACCTAAGCCACCCAACCAAGTCACTTCTGGGGAAGCCTATAGAAGGCCCAAAAAATAACACCCATCAGAAACCCAAAGGAAGAGACTACCCAGAGACACTTGTCTCTCTCAGTTATAAAACAAAAGGGAACATTAGGGGAAGATAGTGGAAGAGGGAAACCTCTTTTCCCCAGCATACCTGCCTGTTTATCCTGCAGAGAAAATGGTAATTTTGCCCGAACCTGTCCTAAAAACCTCTTAGAGAAACCCAAGGGAGATTTGTTGGGTAGGAACTGAAGAATGGGCAGGAGGAGGAGAGGAAATGGCTGAATATCTAGAAGAGGCAGACATTTGCTAATTTGCTAGGCAGGGCATTACCCTTTAGTAGTTGGGTTAGTGAAGCATTTTTTTTAAAGTTACATAAAGTTAGTTGGAAACCAAGTCCTCCGGTCCGAGTCCTTCTTTGGACTTGCCACACCACCCATTGACTGCCCATGCCAATGCTAATCCCTGTGGCTACTCCCAACAACTTCACACACCTCACCACCCAAAGCACACCTACTCTGAGCTAAATGTATAAAGACTTAAAATCAAAATTTTATATGACAAGATAAAAGCGAAGAGCGCGAGATGGAAGATATTTTGGAAGAGAGCGTTGGATGTTGTGTGGGCTCCGGCACTCAAAAGGCATTGTGGACAATGCAAATGTTCTTGAACTGGATCCTTGCATCCACCAGGAGCCAATGGAGTGATTTCAGGATTGGAGAGATACAGTCCCTGAGGCCGAGGATCAGTCACAAAGTCCTGTTCCGGATTAGTTGCAGAGGGCGTAAAGTAGAGGAAGGCGGATTGATAAAGAAGCTGTTGCAGTTGTCCAGCCTAGAGAGAACTAGGGCTCTGGAGACAGTGAGCTTCTGGGGGAAAGTGAGAAAGGGAAGAGTCCCTTTGAGGAGGTGCAGCTGGTAGTTGGACTTCTTGGCTACGTCCGAGATGTGAGGAGAGAAAGAGAGAGTGGAGTCGAAGATGACACCAAGGTTTTTTGCCTCACAGGAAGACGAAGGAAGAGGGCCCAAGGTGGGCGACCAGAGTGAGAAAGCGAACACAGGGGCAGTGGTCCCAATGAGCACGATATCCATCTTACTGGCATTAAGGCAGAGATCATTGGAGGAGCACCAATCCTGAATCTCGGATACACAGTCAGAAATGAGCGAGAGAGAGAAGAGGAGGCTGAGAGGAGCCTGAAGGAAAGCTGAGTGTCATCTGCATAACACTGAATGTTAGAGGAGAAGATAGAGATCAGGTTGGTCAAAATGGCCAAGTAGAGGTTGAACAACCAGGGTGAGAGGATGGAGCCCTGGGGAATGCCACAGGGAGAGAGAGACGTGGCAAAGAGAAAGAGGCCAAGTTGGACCTGTGAGGAGCAGTCCAAGAGGAAGGAGGTCAGCCACTCCAGGGCCTGATCTGTGATGCCCAGTTTCTCACAGAGTCAATTGATCAGGATGGTGTGTTTGACCGTGTTCAAAGCAGATGGAAGATCAAGGGGGATGAGGACAGAAGGAATGCTGGAATCAAATTTAGAGAGCAGATCTTCATGGGTGTTCAGGAGAGCAGTTTACATGCCTCTGGCAGCTCTGAAGCCAGACTAATGATCATGCAGACAACCAACAGATTCAGTGTGGAGAGTAAGCTGGGAGATGGCCAGCTTTCCCAAGTGGTTTCCCAGGAAAGGGGTGATGGAGAATGGGCAATAGTTTGCTGGGCAGGCAGGATCGGCAGACAGCTTCTTGAGGAGGGGATGCACAAGGGAGTGCTTAAAGGGAGAGGAGAAAGTTCCAGTGGTGAAAGATTGATTACAGAAATCAGCCAGAGCTGGAGCGAGGGTGTCAATTGAATTGAAATAAATTGAATTGAATTGTTTGTTTGTTTATTTGTATAGCACACCTAACCCTCAGGTAACTGGGTGCATTTCTTAAACATACATAGCAAGGTTATGATCAAAGGTTATAATAACTGGATACAATATAGTACAAGTATAATACAGGTTGGTGAGTTTACAATAAATGGTTAAAATAACTGGATACAATATAGTACAAGTATAATAAAGGTAGTTACTTTAATGGGTATAATAGCTGGATGCAGTAAAATCCAAGTTTCAGGATGTGGTAAGGATAACAGTTATATACAGGGAGATACAACAAAGCAATCAGATTACAGTAATGTACATTTCGATACATAGTTGGACTGTACAGTTATAGGTATCATAAGGAGGGTTCTGTCTAGAAGTCACAGGGAGGAAGGAAATGTATTGAGTCTCCTGGGTGATGAGCCAATTTTTTGCCTGAATCGGTGAAATTAACGTTCTGCTCTTAGAGCTGTCGGTAAGGAATTCTATAATTTGGATGCTTGGGCAGGGAAGCTACTGCCCCAGATTTTTGAGTTAAATCTCAGTACTCTAAGGCAGTGTAGTTGAGCGGCTCTGGTAGGCCGGTCTGATTGATTTTTGGTGAATCTATCTGTCAGATAGTTAGGCGCTGAATTGGACAGGCCCTTGTGAGTGATGGTGAGTGTTGTAAAGGAAATTCTGTTCTTGATCGAGAGCCAGCAGGTATTTCGTCTGGTTTCTGATATGTGGTGTGATCTCGGAATGTTGAAGGCAGATCTAAGCGCATTATTTTGCAATACTTGAAGTTTGTACAGGTTTTGGTTGTTAGTACCTATATAGAGGGTGTTGCAATAATGTATTTTAGATAGGATAAGTGCTCTAGCTAAGGTGGAACAGCTTGTTGAAAGGAAAGGTCAGGAGATTGCAGGTGTAGGCTGTAGCGAAGGCTGTCGTATTTACTTGCTTGGTCAATGTTAAGGTTGAGTCAAGATAGAATCCTAATGTCTTTACTTCCTTAGAGACTGAAATATTAATCCCATCTAGGATAAAGGATTTGTATCTGTTGTCCAGTTTGTTAAGTTTGGCTTGGCAGCCAGTAAGAAGTAGTTCTGTATTCTCATCATTGAGACAGAGGCCGTGAGTGGCCATCCATGTCTGAATGATGACGTTTATTTTGTTTAGTAATTTTATGTCCAGGTCGTAAATCCCAGTGATGGGAATGAGGACTTGGGTGTCATCTGCATAATTAGTGTAGTTGACACCCAAGTGGTCCAGATTATCAAACAAAGGCTTAGTAAAAATGTTATACTACGTCAGCGAGACTCAGGAGCCTTGTGGAACTCCGCAGGTTACTGGTGCTGGATCCACCAACGCTGTGGGAGAGAAGCCTCTAAGAGTTCTACTGTCAAGGAAGGATTGTATCCAGGCCATGGCTTTGCCTGAAAAGTGGGCAGATGAAGTAAAACTTCATGGCTGACAAGGACGAAAGCGGCTGATAAATCTAACAGCAAGAGGAGTGATCTGTTGCCTTTATCATTTTGGTCCTCTATTTGGGTTTTTTGGTCTAGTGATGCAGTTTTTATTCCGTGTCTAGGTCTGAACCCAGATTGCCGCAGGCCCAGAACATTTTTGGTTTCTAGATGTGCTTGTATTTGTAAGTACGCAGCTCTGTCTAGAAATTTCAGCAAAAATGGCACAGTGGTGATGGGTCTGTAGTTAGTAGGGATGTCAGGGTCTAGGTTAGTTTTTTTTCTCACAACGGGAGGACCCACGCATCCTTTAAGTTGGATGGGACATGCTGGTTTTGAATGAGGCGTTTATAAAAGTAGTAATAGGTGGTGCAAGTTATTTGGCTGCATCTTTAATGATGGTAGCTGGGCAGATGTCAACCCTGACAGCGTGAAGGTTTGAGGCTTGATAATATATTTTCTACATCTTTAGTAGACAAAGGAGTGAAGTTAAATGGGCTACCAGGTTTGGGAGTTGAGTGTTCAGGCTTAGGTGGGGCAGGATTGGGGGCAATCCTGCCTTTTTTCTTTTCAATTTCTGAGTGTAGCATTGATATTTTGTCTAGAAGTGCTGCTTGTATCATAGTACACCAATTTCAGTGGGAGGTGTAGGTGACTCAAGCTCTCTAAGGATAGTGAACAGCTCTCTAGTACCTGATTTGGCATTGTTAATTCTGTTGTTATATGTGTTTCTTTTAGATTGGAAGATGGCAGAGGTGTAACAGCTGGCAGGTTTTGCAAATAGGTCTTTGTTGGTAACTGAAGGATGGTTTTTCCAAGCTGTTTCTGCTCTTCTTTTATTATTACATAAAGTTTTAAGGCTCCTGGTAATCCAAGAATTTAGGTCTGCTTGAGGCTTGGCTTTACGCAGTTTTAAAGGAGCTTTGGTGTTAATGGCTTGGTTAAGAGTTAAGTTGTATAGGTCTACAAAAGTCAAGGTGTCCAAATTGGTAGTTGGGTAGTTAAGGATAGGTTGTATAAGAGGTAGTAGATTCTCTGTTGTGATGTTCTTTTTATTCGTGGTTAATTCCTGTGGTGCTATCGCGGTAGGCAAGTTTAGAAGAGTAATAGACTGTAAGGTGAATGAAATAAAGTGGTGGTCAGTCCAGGCACATGGTGCATTGGTGAGGATGTTTATATCACAGTTAAGGTCTGCAATCCAATCTGAGATTCGGCCTTGATTATTTGTAGGTTTAGTGATACGAAGAGAGAAGCCAAGTTCTACTATTGAGTTGGCAACGGAGGTAGAAGAGCTGTCATTTACATCTAGGACACCTAGATTGAAGTGACCAAGAAGTAGGATTTGTGAGACAGGTTTAGTATTAGTAGAGAGGAGTTGTGAGATATCTTCCTCAAAGGTCAAAATTGGACCTGAAGGTCTGTATAAGAGGTGAACTTTTAAAGAACGTGAGTCTGAGAGTGGGAGATTTAAGGATAACAATTTGGATGATGGGAAAGGTAGATGAGGTAAGGCTCTTAGCCCTTGGTGAGTCTTTGATATAATTTCGACTCCCCTGCCTTTGGAAGTTTCTCTGTCGAGTCTAGTGATGGTATAGTTATATGGAATGGCTAGCGATAGTGTAGGTCCAGTTGCACTATGTAGCCAGGTCTCAGTTATGGCCAGGAAGTGAAGTTGATAAGAAATGATAAGGTCAGCAATGTCTAGTGCATGTGCCATCAATGATCTGGCGTTGATGAGTGCTCCTTTGATGGGAATGTTAGGATTATTGGGTTTATTATGTGGCACTGTAGTGTTGGATGAACAGGAAGGGCCAGGTCTAGCTGTGTTAGTAGAAGTGTCAAATGTATTTTTCTTGGAGGCATCCTGAATCGATATGGTCATTGATGGTTCTTGAGGAACACGGTAGCACATGTTTGAATGACACTTTCATAGATCAGACCTGTCTAGAAACCTTGTCAGGTGTTTTCACAGAGAAAAAGGAGAAAGGAGGAGGAGAGGCAGATATGGCCAAAAGGGGGCAGAGAGAGGAAGAGGGAAGGAAGAAGAGATAGAGGACTGGATATCCTGTGTTTTAGCAGAGTAGTGAGAGGCCAGAGCCATACAGATGGCCTGGGACAGAACAGGAGAGGTAGAGACTGCAACAGGATTGGCCAGTTCCTTGCAGATTGTAGAAAGAGTTTGGCTGTATTGTTAGAGGCCGCAGAGACACGGGCTTGAATGTGTGCTCTCTTCTTGGACAGGACAGAGAGACTGTATTGCCTGGAGTAGTCGGCAGGCCAGTTTGTCAGAGGATGCACCCAAAGCTCTCCACTTCCTCTTAGCCACCCTGCACTTGCGTTTCAGGATGGCAAGGTTAGAATCATACAAAGAGTTGACCTTGGAGGTAGGCTTCAGCCAGATTCATATGACAGTGGAAACAATGTCCAGTTTGTTGGAAATAGAAAGGTGCAGATTAGAAAGGGCTGTGTCATGGTGTGAGTCAGCTGCAGGAGTAGGAGGAAGAGAGAAGATAGAGGCAAAGGCATCCACTGACACACGCTTCATAGGGTGAATGACCAAGAAGGTAGGCGGCAGTGCTGGGGGAGGCTTTGCCTGAGGGAGAGTTTCAGATGAGAAGAGAGTAGAAAGTGAAAGAGTGGTGAGAGGGTTAGAGAGGGGGATGTCTGAGGTGATGAGAACATCCAAGGTATGTCCGGCAGAGTGTGTCGGGCCAGAGGGCAGAATGGAAAGAGAGAGAGTGTTGCAGAGGTTGCAGAAAAGCCCAGAGGAGGGATTATAAGCATCCAGGTGGATGTTGAGATCTCCAAGAAGGAGAAGTTGAGAAGTAGAGGCAAGGAGAGAAGAGGAGATGCCGGCCCATTCGGAGAGGAAGAGGATGTCCTGGCCAGTTGCCCTCTATTTGGTGGCCACAGTTAGAGGCAAGGAGAGATAGAGAGCCTGCAGACCAGGCATTCAAAGGAGAAGTAGGCCTGCGTAGGAATGAAAAAGGCCCGGACCCACTCCAGAAAGATCAGGGCTACTTCACCTTCAGGATGGATGTTTCTGGGTTTGGAGAGGATCTTGTAGCCCACAGGGAGCAGAGTGTCAAAACATGTGACAGAATTGGCCGCAAACCATGTCTCAGTGAGAGCAAGTACGTCTAGGTTGAGTTCTTCGAGGAGGTGACAGATGTCGGAGGAGTGTTTGGCAGCAGAGCAAGAGTTGAGAGTAGCGACGTGGAGAAGGTTGCTGCATTTGAAAGACTTCCATGGAGGGGTACAGGCTTGAGGTACACCCTGCAGAGGTGCTATAGGGGCCCGAGGGTGGACAGAGCAGGAAGATAAGGGTGCCAGAGAGTTTTTTTGTTTTTGTTTTATTATTGATACAGTTGATTAATCAACTTTTCAATATGTTTATACAAAATCAGAAATAGGTCATTAAAATAATACTATTCATAAAAGTGAAGAAAACAGTACAAGTCAGAATAATAACATTAAAACACGATAATGCCAACTGAAATAATAAAAAAAGGAATGCAATATTATTCAAAAAAATCAATACATGACAAAGTCGTGGATCTGGTTTTTTCAAAAGTGATTTCTACCTTAGAGAACTGGATTGACCCTTAATTGTGGATAATGTCAACAATCATTAAATATATATTGATCTCCTCAATTTACAAGGTTATTCTTATACTTTTTCCATCATTTCTCGATATAGGTACATATTTAATATATTATCATAATTATTACTCATCACAAAGTGCATTATTTCTGTTACAGCTCAGAATGGCCATTTTAACAGTGTAGTTCACATTTAGGGTCCCACAAATACATTAGTCCCCCGGATCAAATCAGAAAAAAATGGGTCTCCTGTATTTGCTTTAGTTCTCTCAATTTGTCATACATCACTTAAATTCTGGCATCTTAGAGAGCATTTTATTTTACGTTGTTTTTTATTGCTTTGGCCTGAGAATCGAAATTCAGATAGGCATTACTGAAGGTCTTGGAGAAGTGGACGGGATCCAAGAGGACCTCCCACCTTGTGCCACTGTTAATGGGAGAGGAGGAGAAACTAGAGAACAGAGACCATATGAAGGGTCCAGAGGGCTGGAGAGGGGACGACAAAGAGGATGTCATTGAGAGTATGTCAGGAGAAAGCACTTGTGTAGGTATCAGCGATAGGGAGGCCTGGGTTGGAGTCCACGATGTCCCTCTTGAACCTCTTCCTTCCAGACTTAGTGAGACGGATAGAGTAAGAGACAGAGTCACAGTTAGAGAAGATGGGAGAGGCAGAGAATACCATAGATGGTGCAAAGGTGGAAGATGGAGGAGAAGGTGGTGAGAGAAGTGAGAGAGATGCACATTCCTGTGGCACACAACTCAGAATGGGCAGGGGGAGGAGGAGGACGGTGTCTTAGGTCAAAGCAAGGAAGACGCAGGAGCGGAACAATTAACTCACAAAAATGAATGGCACGCCTTGCAGGTGGGGATCTAGGTGGGAGCCTAGAGAGAACCAGCAACAATGCCGCATTTACTGGAATACAATAACACCCATATTCGAATTTCCCAGAAGGGGGAAAAAAGGCTGCATTTTTGAGCACAGCAAAATACCACACACCCAGATTCGACTTTCCCAGAAGGGGGAGAAAAGGCTATGTTTTTGAGAACAGCACAATACAACACAGCCAGATTCGACTTACCTGATCAGTTGCAGTTCGGCCGCTGCAGGCTACGTGCTACCACAGCAGACACCAGCAGACACCACTAGAGCTGTCCTTAGCCTCTGGACCTTGGCCGAAGAGGCTACCATGGCAGTGCACTCACAGTGCCTGCCAGATTCTTTTCAAAGTGGTCTTCAGGGAGCTAATGTTTTAATTGGTGCAAACCAGGTCTGCCTTTAGCCACTTGATTTATAAGCAGTATGCATGTGCTTCACTGTAGTCTCTTAAAAAACAAGCATTAGCAAAGCCAATAATTTGGGCGTGTATATAGTTGTTTTGCCAGGCACTGCTATCATATGCCCAGCTAAATTTAACATTTTAAAGCTGCTAAGATTAATGGCCAGTTAGTACCATTACGGAAATATCTAGCAAATACCATGCTGATATCTACATAAAAGCCACAACTATTGGCATCACCATTGCTTATTTGGTTTTAGTTTTACACCATTATGTACACATTGTGTATGGCCCTATTGTTGTAGCCAACTTGCTAGTATGTTTCTCATAGGGCCCTGTAAGTACATTATCCAAGGGAAGAGCAATACTTCAGCCATTGCAAAAGACATAATTATAGGCAATTAAACAACTTGCTAGCTTACCTAAAGGAAAACCATCTCGAACTGAACAAAGAGAAAACAAAAATAATGTCTTTCGAAAAAACAACGAAAGGCTTGAACACTTAAAATGGAACATTGACAGTGTTCCATTGAAGAAGGTAAAAAGCTTCAGATACTTAGACATAATCCTGAACAACAATCCTTCCGAGATACCAATGCAAGAAAGCCTATACGGAAAAGTAGAAAACATTAATAGCCCAGGCGAAAGCTATCGACAGAAAGTATGGTCGCTTTTCGTTCATTCCGGTTCTAACCTTTTATATAGCTTTTATATAGCTAAGGATGTTCCAAGCTTAATCTACGGAGTCGAAGCAATGCCTAACATCCAGGAAGACCTATGGCAAAAACTAGAAGGCCTGTTCTGCCAGAAAATCCTAGCTTTGCCTAAGTCGCTACCCACAATACTAATACGGCGGGAATTGAGCCTAATGTCGCTGAGCACGACGGTTGCACGCAGCGGCTTAATGTTGTACAGAAAGTTAATCCTCCCTTCTCCACCTCTGATCCTCGACATCATAAAAAAGAAATAGATGGAGGAAAGTGTAGGATGCTAACTAAATGGTTGATAAATGACAAGCTTCTCTTGGAAACCCTGGGCAGCTCAGAAGACGAACTGAAACTAAATCCATCCGAAATCAAAAGGCGCTTGCTAGAACACGATTGGATCCAAACATTGGAAGGATTGGCTAAGTCCGAACTTACCAAAAGCATACCACTGAACATCACAAAGATAAACCAAACAAGAACATATCTGGCAAAACGTCCAGCCAAAAAGGTGCAGAAAAACTTTCTCTGGATTCGCCTAAACCTGTTACACACAAATGAAGTATTAGCCATAAGAAACAAAACCAATTTGAATAACTGCTGGTTCCGTAAATGCAAGGATCAAGGGGAATTAATAAGGCAGCTCTTATTATCATGTTTAGCGATCCAAGAGAATCTCACCACTCTCCTTGGTCACTTACTTAAGGATCAATGCTGTTATAACGAGGACGACTGGTGGGTAAGATTAATGAGCGGAGAAAATAACAGTTGGGTGATAGCCGTTGTTCGCTTCTTTGAAAAGCTTGGCCTAGACAGGGGTCAGAAGAGCGCGCTGCTAGTCATACTTGGACTTTTCTCCTGTAATCACAACATACCCAAAAAGACTGAGCGTGAACGTCGATCCGACCTAACCAATGTTTTAAATGGATTAGGATATATGTATTTAACAAATCCTGTTGTATACTTGTAAAAATTGTTTTACAACTAAATCAAGTTAAATAAAAAAATAAATTAAAAAAAAAGACATAATGGGTACATCAACGGAAGCGAGGTAGAGTTAAGGTGGTCATCACTTCCCACACCAGCTAAATTTAAAAGATTTGTTGCAATGATAAACTTAACCTTAACCTTAACATTCTCAGACATAACACGGCCTGCGGTAGCAGCCGTTTAGTTATGGTTAAGTTGCTCAACCCATACGAAGAGCCCTTTTTGGGTGTGTTATAACTTCGCT
The DNA here is from genome assembly GCF_040938575.1 of Ambystoma mexicanum. Classification (NCBI taxonomy): domain Eukaryota; kingdom Metazoa; phylum Chordata; class Amphibia; order Caudata; family Ambystomatidae; genus Ambystoma; species Ambystoma mexicanum. The sequence goes on from NC_090941.1 coordinate 261,467,437, forward strand.
CGCGCCCCCTTGGACAAAGTCCTCACCATACTTTGCAAAAAAGTATATGGCCTCTTCGGATTGATTCTGCAAAGTTTGGTGAGGTTTTATCCAGAGAGGAAAAGTTATAGGGGGACCCAAAATGTGTGGTTTTCCTCATAGACGCAATGGAAAAAACGTTTTGCTCACACGTACAGCCCAAACAGCTGAATGGATTTTCACCAGATTTGCAGCTGGAGGGGAGGCTTGGTCCTGAAAGTGTGCTTTTGTCAATTTGGTGTAAATCCATCCAGTAGGTTTTATTAAAACGGCCAAAAAGTAGGTACAATAAAAATGTGTGATATCTTGGTTCAGTCCGTGGGCTCACTTCCCTATTCAGTCCCCGGACAGGCCTCCAGACCAATCAGGGGGTGACGTGACGTCCGCAGACATCGGACATGCCTGATGATTGGATTTTGAAAAACTTGTGCTGCATCAGATATTTTGCCATGTTGGATTCACAGCCAGCCGCCGGTGTCCACAGCCATTGCGGTAAAAACACGTCAAAAAACAGAATATTGCACTTGTCAAACTAATGAAACAATCTCTGGGGAGGTTAGGGATGATGAGATTGGGATGGCATATGCCCATAAAAAAACAAAAAACAGGTGGTTTTCCATGTTCGAATTTCACAAACTTTTCAGTTGTTCGGGGACACCCATGCATATTTTTGCATTACAGAGTTGGCGAAAAGCAGTTTTTGGATGACTTATAACTTTGGCGCCACTGAATGAAACTGCATGTAATTCTGTGATATCATTCTAGATCTCGCCTTGAATGGTTCTTAAAAGTGTAGTGCTGTTTTGCCAAAAGGGAACAAAATTTGTGGGGGGGTCACAAAATATTTGAAAGGCTTATAAATCTGGTGTCATTTGATGAATCTGCACAAAAGTTTAAAAAACGATTTAATACTCAGATGTAAATGTTTTTTAAAAGTTTGGTGAGATTTTGTGAAGATGGGCAAAATTATAGGGGGTTAGAAAATGTTTAGATGGCTTATAACTTTGTTGCCATTTGACGAATAAGAGTGTATGGATTATGTCAAGTGGTAGCTGAGTTATATCACTACTTTATTGACCCACATTTTGACACTTTTCAAAAAAGAAAACACAGACGATTTGCAGAAAAGTCATGCAAGGGTCATTGGCAAGGACCTGAAAGCATGGTTTTGCAAATGTGTCAGTGTTTTATTTGATGTGGGTACAACAAATAGTTATATACTTTTGGTGACTGAGGTGTAGCCTGTGGCCATGGGCAGTGGCCAGATTGTCTGATTCATGTACACGGGCTTAAAGTCGGCATGGCCACCACAGAATGACTATATGGTAACATTTTTCAAATTCGGGATAGGTTTGGAGGGCAAATTTTGTTTTGCCTGTGGCTAAAATTCTCCCCGTGGCTACAGATGAAATTGCTGCACAGGATTGCACCAACAGATTGTTGTGACCACCACTGCATACACTCCGAGACAATGCTCATCAGCAGATAATTACCAAGGACTTGGAACCAGGTGCCCACGCAACCAGGTGCCCACGTGGTCACCAATCCACCCCTTCAAATCATCAGACACCTTTATTTGCGACCGTACTGGGAAAAGATATTGGAATTGCATGCCAGACTCATTTCCACAACCTTGCAGCAATGACTGCCCCACAATCCACAGGCATTGAGAAAGACCCTAGAGAGTCAAAACAGATATTGGCTGACTTCTAACAAAGAAATATAGCGTCAACAATGGTTTTCAAGATTGCTTTATTACAACAATAGTTACTTACTGAATAACCCAGCGCTAAGGTGAACATGGCTCACTCTCCTATTTGAAACCTAACACTTGAAAAAGGAAGGTCAGCTTTAAAAACGAACCCCATCACTAGCACCAAGGTAATCCATTTAACGTACTAGATGAAGCACAGTGATCTACCCATTCTACCAGCCTGCAATTACTTGATATTTGTGTAATCCAATTTGATTATTGGGGCAGGCAGCATGGCCGAAGCCCTAGTTTTGAATGGGAAGTAATATGTTGCTTGCGGCTACAGCTTGAAGCGCTGTACTGATTACAACAAAACTGTGCGAGAAGCATCAGTAAGGACCTGAAAGGATGCTTTTGCAAATTTGTTTTGTGTTTATATTTCCAGAGTGTCCAAATGTAAGCACAAAAAATAGTGATATAAGTTTGATGCATGGACAATGGGCATGGCCTGGCTCTCGGCAAGGACAAATGTCTACTCTGATTTGCCTATGGGGGTATGTGGCATGGCCAAAGCCCATGCCCCATTGATTGTGGAGACTGGCCATGCAAGCCATGAGCACTGGCACTTGCCATTGGGTACATTATGAGTTACGTTATGAGGGTATAGTGCGCACTGAACTAAGGTTGCTGGGTAGATGCAGTGGATAACGAGAGTGGTGGTGGGGCTGGAGTCATGGTCGAGCCTCATGCCCTAGATAATTGAACAATGACTTGCATCCCCAGCATGCGCTGCTGATAATGATACATATAAGTATGCACAAAAAATGTTTGTTAAAGGAGTTTTATAGTTGTTTAATGTTTGTTAAAAGATGCATCGGATTGGCAGTACCAGACTGGGGGCAATTGTATCCCCACTCACCCAGCTTACAATAAGGTTTTCTGAATGTCTTTCCCAATACCAAAGCTTGGAGGATAAGGATATATAGAATGATTGCTCAAAGGAAAAAGAGGCAAATATAATGATGCATTTAAAAATATATTTAAACATTATTTTGGAGTACCCTTAGATACTCTCCTGATGAGCCTTCTAAAACCATAGAGGTGAAACACGTGTTGAAAGTCAAAAATAGGAGTTCTTTTTGGAAACTATGAGTTTAAAAATGAAAACTAGGGAATAAACAACTATTGCAAACAAATAAAGTGTGCAAAACCATTATTTGGATCTCACCTTGGAGGCACCCTATTGAAAACTAGACATATCACACAACAGGATAAGAAATTGGAAATAATTGAATAGTGATCTCTTTAGTCAGTTGGCGCAACAAGGAGAATACCACCAACAAGAAAGTATATGTTATAAGAGGAATTATTAGTAATGTATATATATTGATGTAACATTATGAAACATTTCACTTATAAAAACCTGTTAAATTGACAGAAACAAATTTGTTAAAGGGATGTTACGGTTAAGATGTACCCCACCCTTGGGACTTCTGTGCCCTAACAGTTCTGGGCTCCCATGAGCATTTGTCCATCCATACTGCCTCTTTCATGTATGGACTTCTCTCACTGCAAATGCAAAATGCATATGTGTATTATTTATAGGAGCACTATGTATCATTTTCTGGTATAAGTATGGCAAATGCAGATGCAAAAGATGTGTAGAACATTGTTAAGTGGCAGTTGGTGGGTGGCAGTTTAATATGTTCTTTTGCTATATGTAGAGTTTTTTTAAGTGATTGGTGGAAGTATGTGTGAATGGTTTAAAGTAGGCAATGAGAGAGTGTTTCAAACATAACAGCAAACACAGTAGAAAGGGCAGTCTTGTGTGATGGTGTGCATGTGCAATCCAGGTTTTCTAATAAGTCTTGGACTAGACAGGGGAATGTGGACACTGTGGATAGTCATAAAGGGCAATGGATTATGGTATTTATCGTATACTAGAGAGAAGAATTTCAGACAGAAAATGTCTGTGCTTTTGTCTTTTTCTGTAGTATACAATTGTCCATTATACCCATTAGCGTAGTAGGAAATGCTAATGGGAATGTTGGAGAATCTTATTGAATCTAAATACTTCACTGAAACATATAAAGTAGATAGAGTCTATAAGCTCATTCTTTTAGTTCTATTTTTTACTGTGAAAGGTGGTTCCTAAAGGAACCTTTTTTAATGTTTATTTTTATTTTTTATTTTTTTCTGCAGAAGAGGCCAGAATGTAAGTCGAGGAGGGAAATGAGGGAAGGGGTACCAACCACAAATATGGATGGGCAGGTGGACAGGTGGAGATGTTGCACATGCATTATATCTAAGGTGGGGGGCAGTGTTTCACATGCTCCTTGATTACAGGTGGAGATGTTGCACATGCATTATATCTAAGGTGGGGGGCAGTGTTTCACATGCTCCTTGATTAAAACTTCAAAAGCACTTTGAAATTGCTCCCCCCTGCAGAGTGGTGTGTTGCAGTATAAACAGAGTACTGTTGTCTTCGAAAGATATGGATCAACAGCCTCTTATATTGTTTGCAAGGTTGCTGGTGGGATTTTGTGTCCCACAGAAGTAGGCTGTGTGGTTACAGTATTTGTTGAGGAAGATGAGCTAGAGGAAGACATCCTGCTGCTTCCCAAAAAAGGATCAGCTTTTCTGAGAGCATTGCAGTGTTTGGATTTGGTGTAGCGGCACATGGAGGTGGTCCTGTAGGAGTACTGCCCACGTAGTCCGTGACTGAGTAGTGCCTTTTGCTTTAATAGCTTTAGCCTTTGGTACATTCCCGACAGTCAAGATGATGTTCTTCAATGAGGTTGTTGATGTTGGTAGCAAGGGCACACAGGGAGCGTGCATTGAACAGGGCTCCCTTAAGGGATGGGGTGTGATTCATTGGGGTTTTTCCTATTTGGGTTTTATGGGAGGGCTGGGGGGTCGATCGAGGAACTTGCGGGATGGGGGTGCAGGTTGTGTGCTGAGGGTTAAGGTGTTCTTTCTGTACCCATGATGGAGTGGGTTGTGGGCACATTTGCACCCTTTCTCCTTCTATGCGCCCTGATTCCTGCGGGCTCCTGCGCATTACAAACAAATAAATAAATAAATAAAATGAGTAGAAGAGTATGTGGGTGATGTTCTGAAGCTGAGTCAAAATGTTCGCGGAGTGCAACCCGTGAGCAGTGGTCGGTGTCATGTGTAAGGTAGTTGTAGGTGGTTGCTGGAGGGCACGCTCAGTAGAGGACGTTTTTGTTCTGTGTGACCAAATGTACGTAATTGGTATGTAGTCATCAATAATAATTGTGGAGTAAGGCTGTAGCAATTACAATTAAGTAAAATACAAGTAATGGCCAAATGCACATTTTAGGCTGTTAGCAAATAACAATGAATGCTCACTAGGCTGGTAGCAACTAACTGCATTTAAATAAAGGGGCCAATAGGCTTGGATAATTATTGCACAGTTTGCCAGTAGCTTTAACATTTAAATAAATGCCGTAGTACTCACCAAACATACATTCTAGGTTAGTAGTAACCAGCAATGGTTCTGCAATAGGCTGGTAGTTAGCATAATTAAATATGGCAGGCAGTGACTAACAATGACTTTGCAGAAGAAAAGCAGCAAACAAGTTAAACAAAATAAATATCTGTTATTGATGAACAAGAGACTATGAGCTAATAAATATGATCTAGACTTGTTTTAACGGTGTGTGGACATAAACAACTTCAAATACCAAAAATACAGAAGTTATTTTGTGCTTAGAAAAATGCCTTTATCCGAACATTCCTGGTTCCAGCTGCTGAAAGACCCCTATTTGTAATCAAAGGAACTGAGGGATATGATAGGATAGGCTCCATGGTTGGCATGCTATGCTTAAGTAGAGAGGGGGTTAACGTGTAGTATATTATCAATGGCGCAACCCTTCGTTTCCACAAGATCCCAGTACTAGAAGACATGGGTCTCATATGGTTTTGTCAAATCAAACTTACCAATTATTTAATGGAGTTAAAAGGCACCTTGTGTGGGGTGAGAAGAATTGGAGGCTCGGGCTAACATTTGGTATCTGACATTTGAATTCTGGAAAATGAGTGGATATAATTCTGAACGGGCTTTGCTAGGCCATTCCTGGCTCTAGGACATTCATTTATTACATTTAGTTAAATCAGTGCTTAAACTTTGTGAACAAACTTTGGTTGTAGAGTTATCTGTATGAACCTTCTACATCTAGCGGTTCCTAACGCTCCTTGTTACAGTTCTGTTTATTAAAAACGCCCTTCTGGCATCGTAACATGTATCTGTCATTGTAACCTCTGCATACATGTGCGTTTATTCGGGCAAATAAGGCAAATAAGACTTAACTGGCATATACTGTTAAAAATAAGAAGCTCACTTATTCTTGTATTTAGCAGTTTTATTCACAAACATAGATACTATATGTTGGTATAAACAGGCACCTTGAAAACAAAACATTTTTAGTTGCTATAAGGTCTGATTTACAAAATGTTTTCGAATGGGATTGTACCATTGGAAAATGCTTTTGTAAATCAGGCCCAGAGTCTCTAATGCGAATCTGATTGCTTCATTCAAATCTTTTTGCGTAAGAAGATACGCAGCAGATTTTACCATGTCTTTTTTCCACTTTAGTAAATTCACTTCATGTAAGCCCTTAATCTTTGCTAAGAATAATGTATACTTGCTAATGAGTTTAATGAGTTTTATAGATAAGGTCAGCAGTTTTCCTAGATTGATCACACCTGCTGGCAAAGTGCTCCACGCAGTGCTTAATTTGTGAATAAATAAATGGCAGGGACCAAATAATCTTGGCTCACTAATGCTGGCAACGGCGGCGCTATGGTGCCAGCGTCCCAGCTCACTGCTAGATCAGCCCACCACCAGCCCATCACACTGCTGCTGCTCCATGTCACAGGTTTGGCACTGCAGCAATTGCTAGAATGGGGACTTTCAATCACTGCCTGTTTCCTAAGTCAGCTAGGCAGACACAAACACACAGCGTCCATGGCTATGCAGGTCGTTAAGGTGCTCTGGTTGAAAACAAATTTCAGTGGCTCTGGCAGAGCCTTTCATATACTTGATGGAACATTTCCAACTCAAAGAAATCTGTGCAAGTTAAAGTGTGCAAACCAAACTGCCCATTTGAATAATTGTTTATATCCATGAAGTTTACTATCCTGATATGCAAAACAATCAAGTTGCTTCAAGTCAGTAATCAAATGTTTTAAACATCATACATAACAACGTGCTGGACGTTTGTGACAAAGAATCTGCATATCTGTCTTTGTTTATTACACAACATCTTTTATTACATGTCTTAAATCACTGAAAGTGGTTGGGTTAAGTAGATTGTTCAGGTTGCCTTTATTTTGCATTCTGGGACGTATAGTTTACCATTCAGGAAGTGCAAATTAAAGCCACAATGATATTATTTTGTCTTAACGTTTAAGGATTTATATGCTGTCATGTGGATTTATTATAGAATTTGCGTTGTCTGACTATCCCACTCCCTCCTTTTTGGATGCAGGCGGCCAGTACAACTAGTTCCTTTTATCCACTTCCACGCACTCACAGTGAGATTGAATGAGTTGCAGCAATTTGATTAGTCTCACTGTCCGTGTGTGCAAGTGTTGCGTGTTGCCTGGCTGGCTTAATTAATTTAACTTACTCAACTTTGAGCCCACCAAGACTCGACTCCAGAGGAGAGGACTACACTGGTCCCGAGGCCTGACCCGACTGCTTCAAACCAAGGGGATATTGGGGAACGAAAAAAGGCTGTTTAGCCGCCGGCCGGCCGCCTCTGCTGTCCCACTGCCTGCCTGTGCGCACGAGTCAGGGTGAGTCTAAAGACTCACTGAATCTGTGAACCCCTGGCGAGCATGTACAGTCATGGGCCACGGTACACAGTTTCAGAAATGGGATGACCTGTCACCCCTAACCCAGTTAGCACTTTGGGGTCTCCCAGGGCAACCAACACTACTTACTTAAGTAAAGTATTTGGTTGTATTATGGAAAACAGGTTGGGTCCTACTTTAGGCTAGTTGACTAACTTGGCCCAAGTTAGCCAACTAGCCTGGAGCAGGACCCGATCCGCTGCAGCATCCATGGGCCCGGACCCCCAGCCCAATGGCAAGCAATTTAGGACACCTGCGCCCTGATTCCCTCCTACACTCTGATTGCCTTCCTTGGGCCCTCTACATTCACATAGCCATTAGGCTAAAAACCTTGGGGTCATCTTTGAATCCTCTCTTTCCTTCACCCCTCACATCTTGGACCTTGCCAAGAAGGTCTACTTCCAGCTTCACCTCCTTAGAGGCATTCTCCCTTTCATCACCTTTCCCCAGAAGCTCAATGTCTCCGGAGCTCTGGTCCTCTCTAGGATGGACTACTGCACAGGCTCTTCCTCAATCTTCCCCTTTCCTCCCTACGCCCCCTTCAGCTAATACAGAATAGGGCTTCAAGACTTATCTTTGGCCTCAAACCAAGGGACCATATCTCTCCAGCCCTAAAATCTCTCCACTGGCTCCTGGTTGCCACGATGATCACATTCCAGACCCTCTGCATCATCCACAAGGCTTGCTGGGGCCTGTGATTATGCTATATCCAAACTTCTCTCCCTAAATACCTCGCTGCTAGAGTCCTCTGCTCCTCTAACTCCAACTCTCTGCTTGTCAAACGCTTCTCCAAGCAGAGAGTGGGGGCAGGTCTCTCTCTTCAGCAGGCGCCTCTCTCTAGAACAGCCTCCATGCCCCTCTCAGACTTGAGCTGGACCTCTTTAAGTTCAGGAACTCTCTCAAAACTCCTTTTCTCTACCTCCTTCCCACTGCTCCTTCTCTGCTAATCACCCCACTGCCACTGAGACTGGCGGCCTGGATTTCCATGAATCTCACAGGTTACCAGGCCCCTGCCTAGTCGACACCAGCACCCTCTCTCCCCCAGCACTGCCCTTGGGCCCCCTACTTGGCGACTGTGCTTCCCAACCATGGGATTCCAACACCCTTGCACTTAGCCAGTGGCTTTCGCCCCTGGCACCTCGCGAAGCTTCCCTCCCAGGGCGCTCACTAGCACTTGCCTTACATTGCTCCTGCCAGCTCCGTCCCCTACCTCCTGCACTTCTCTTCATTGCACTTGCACGTCCGAATGCCATACAGTCTAATAGGACCATGATTGTATATTTACTGTCTTTTTTGCCATTACTATTTACTCCCCTGTTCCCTCCCCACTTTGTCTTGTGGCACCTGGAAACAATATTTTGTTGTATAGGCACCTAACAAATGCTCAATAAATAAATAAATAAATACATTTGCTACATATTTCCGGGCTGGCGGTGGCAAAGAGCATTTCACTGCTGGGCCGCTGCTGCCAGGTGATCTTTTCCAACCACTCCTCCTCCCCTGAAGAAATGTCAACATGGCGCCCACCGGCATTTCTTTTGTAAAGAAGTAACGATCTAACTGCTCCTAGTGCTCCACAGTGGAGCACTGGGAGTAGTCAGAACTTCTTCCCAAATTCTTTTTAAAAAAATACCACCAACGAGGCATCTGTGGCCGCGCAGTGAAGCACACCAAGACAAGTACTGTGCAACTTCTGGTCCACTATTAAACACTTTTGAGTGCTATAATAGGTGGCCAGCTGCTGCAGAGGCCTTGGTGCAATGTGTGGCCGTGGGCCACCTCGTTGTTGGCATTTCTTTTGACGATCTGTGTGCTCTGTAGCAGAGCAAGGAAGTGCACAGCGTTGTCTGAGCCAATATCAAGCTCTGTCATCATTTTGGAACTCATTCCTGTGTTCAGGACACGGCTGAGGAGGTCACCCACATACATACCTTCCAAATCTGCCTAGGCCAATTTGTAGGGCACCTGATCCCTTTAGCATGCATTGTTTGTGCTCAAAGTCAGGTAGAAAGTGAGATAGATCAGTGAGTTAAGAGTTTGCTGCTTGTAAATGTGTTGTCTTGCAGTCCGTCAGAGGTTTGAGTCCTTGCAAAGCCAACTTATACTTTCATGCGTACAATGGTTATTTGTTTTTTATTTTATTTTGCTTCTAGAGTGCTTTACACCCAAACATTTTACAAAAATGTGTTAATTGGTAGAAAGCAAGGATGTGGTGAGAGAAAATGTAAAACCGGACAGAATTGAACAAAGGAAATAGTGAAAAGCGGACACCATGACAGGAAGCCAAATATGACATAGACCGTGACCCAGTAATTAATGAAGGGTAAACAATATTTTTAACATTTGCTGACCAAAACCAAATCACCCCACCACATACACTAAGATGCTGAGAGTGTGGTCTGAAGGCCAAGGATACAAATGTTAAAGTAAAAAGAAATAAGTCAATGTCTGTTGAAAGAGGAGATACCTAAAAGTAAATGAAGCAGCTGCTGTTAACAGTCTAACGTGCCCCCACATTGTCCGGGCATACAGATTTTCTCCTCACATTTGCCAACACAGTGATAGCACCCACCAACCCGCAACTGGCTAACAATCTCCTAAACTGTACCAACAAATGGCCCACGTGAGATCCAGGTGGATAGAGGCAATATTGATTATTAGCGAGAGTCAAGCAAAATGCAACATGCATTCTGATTGGCTCTCGCCGGGTCCTTACCCGGCCAAGAATCCTTAGATTTTTGACCGGGATCCCAGCCGCCTTGTCGTCGGCGGGGGGCGTGGCAGCCCCTCAACCAATGAGGAGGCTGGAAGCAGGGCCATCCCCGCTCTGAGCCTCCCCGCCGCTGAGAGGCTGCCTTTGCCCCATGCCGGGGACTCGGGTAAGGCTTTTTTTATTTATTACTTTTCCCCCTCCTCCCTCCTGCCCCCCACTTACCTTCTTGCTCCTGTGTCCCCGGCAGGGGACAATGGCAGCCTCCAGCTGTGTGGAGACTCAGAGCGGGGCCATCCCAGCTCCCAAGCGCATCCACTCCCAATGGCCATCATGGAAAGGGAAAACGGACTCGTTTTCCCTTTCCCGGCGGCCATTGTCTTGGTTGTTTCTTTTTTTTTTCTGTCCCGAGACACCGCAGCGTTTCGGGACAGTAAAAATTGATTTTAGTGCCCCGGTTACGCACATAATGTGGGCCAGGGTACTAATAGCAATATGACCCTCGTGGCGGGGGCATTACCTGAGTCGGTAATGCCCCCGTCGCTCGGGTCATATTCCTTAAATCGAGACCCATTCTTTGGATAACATTAATATTTGTCAATCACAGTGATAAAAAAGAAAAAATAGTATGCTGGCAAGTGCTTTATAGAAAGAGTACATTTAATTGTACGTTTTACCTAAAAACATTTGGCAATGGTTTATTTGATATTTGAAGGTTAAACCTACTTCATTAAACACAAACCACTTTTTTTGTTTGTATTTTGTATTTTATTTCCACTATTGAAATACAAAATACAAAACTCAAACAACTTGATTTGCTCATGGAAGAAAACAATGCAAAAGTCATAGCATGTTGATGTAAGATAAAGATGAATTGATGGATATGTGGTTTAAATGGTAAATTGGAGAGTATGTAACAAGGACATCAGGTGGCAGGCTAACTAAACTGTTCATTTGTGCAGAGAAATGGAAAAGGTTAGTAGCATTGAATTCATTGATTATGTAATAGGGGTTGGAGCAAACAGGTTTTTCCATAATCCCTAGTATCTAAATATGTTGCCAATATTTGATGCCACATATTATATCAGTACCTTGTAGTCATATTTGATTATGATGGTTCCATTGGTTGTGCACCTGGCATATCATGACAGCGCTCATGGCATGTTGTGATATCTCCATAGTTGATATGGTTGGAAAAGAAAAAAAAGCATTTCCTTAATTTTAGTAAAATTAACATTGTATGAATCATGCACTTATTGATGGTATTTATTGTTCTTCATATTTGTGATAACACCAGGCCCTAGGGTCCTATAACATCACTTCATCTGAACTCATCAGGCTCAAAAGAAGTACAATGACCTTTCATATGATGTCATCAGTTGTGTGGTGTCACATCTGTTAAACCTGTATTTTTTGCATTATCCTGCTCCCCCTAAACTGTAAACTTAAGGACTAACAGGTGCACACATATACAAAATGCAGTCAAAACCTACAGGGCACTGTAGTATTTCCAAAGTTGCCTTTGCCTAAAATTGTCCTTAAAAGGTACAGTCTCTACTAAACGTACTTGGACTTTAAAAATAAAATGGAACTATTTCCTAGTGTCTGAATCTATTGATTTTACTTTTCGATTCTGCTAGTGAGACACCCCTTATCTACTTTCCACTCTATGTACAGCACCAAGCCACAATTTTAGACAATAAACAGACAATGCGGTTACCCAAATCCAACATTTATTCAAGTAAATTGACACAATTTAGACAACAGTGATCTCCAGCTTTACCCTGGAGATCACTGCAATTTATCTGAATCCAAAATTCAATAATCACCAATAAGAATGTACTTGCCGATAGGAAATGCACTGTCATCAGTCCTCACACACATCCATTCTAATATCCTATGCATGTGTATGTATATTGTGCTCTAAAAGATACAAGACATTCTAAATATTCTTTCATCTTTTGCATCTATCTAGGCAACACAGAATATGTCAAAGATAGTTTTTCAACATGAGGCAATTGTATTTAAAACATTTGATTTTCTCCAGTACAAAAACAAGGTTGGTACCATAAAAACCCTTTGAACAATTATCATTCAAAGTACCATACTCAATCAACTTCATTCCCTAATGTAGGTGTGAGGTAGTGAATGTACAGGCTATGTCAAAGTCATTTTCAGGTAGTCTATAGACATCTTGCATCTGGCTCCTGGAAGTTTTAATTCAAGTTGAGTCCCTCAAGGATTTGTTAACTCTGTTCTGAGCCCACATGTGTTCTGTGTACTAAGAATATGGGTGTATAGCTTTCAGTGAACATGTGTTGGTCTAACTTTCACTAGACATGAGTGTGTCACTTTCGGTCTATACCTTTGTGTTTATGTTTGTGAGAGAGAGAAGAGGGAGACTTTGAATACAGTTGTGTGTGCAACTTTAAATACACATGTTTGTGAACTGCTTTTAGTCTGATAACATATGCAACTGTTCATCTATGTATGCATGCACAACTTTTATTGTGTCTATGTGTAGTTTTCAGCTTGCATGTGTTTTTGGGCTGGATATACATTGTTCTCTAGTAACATGTACAATGTTAAACCCCCCTCCTGCCTTTCCACATTACACATGAGTCTGTGTGCCCAATCCAAGATAAGGGACTGCAGGGGTTTAACACTTTGCACACTTCTTATTGCATACAACAAATTACCTATACTAAATAAAACATTACATTTACAACTAGGCCTCCCCCACTTGCTTCAATGCACATTACTTCTCATACAAGAGGGTATCATGACTTACAGTATGGTCCAAAAGACTCTACACAGTGCTTAATTCTACAAAGGCAATTCTGCATTAAATTGGCAGCAACATGCATTCAGTTTTTTACATTCAAACAATTTTTATTGAGATCATTATGAATACAAGATTTGAACAATAATACTTATAGCATCATAGTATAGTTTGAATATGCAAATCAAGAGAATCATTACAACTAGAAGGCCATAAATAGTATGATTAGAGCAATTACATAAACCCTGTAAACTGAAGAATAATTAAATAAGCACAAATGCAGTGGACTGCAAATAAGCATAAACTAGTAGTTATATCAGATACTTGAAATTAAGAACTAGAACAACAATACTAAACATACAAGACTAACCGGGACAGGAGGAGGGAAATGGGAGGAGCAATGGTAGATATACAATACATGTATTATATCATCCCAGAAATCCCAATACTAAACATTGCTTAAATAATCTAGAAAAGGTTGCCATTTCAATTCATGTGTATGCAGTAGTTGTGGAGATGTAGCGTTACATGTTTCCACCCTGTGAATATTGCAAGTTGAATTCCACCTTACTTTATAGTGAACATTTTTTAGATCCTTCCAATTGGAGGTAATAGATAAAATTGCAATAGCCAGAAGTAAATCTAATAGGTAACAACTATTCTTATGTAAAATGTGTTGGATACATTTGCTTCCCTGGAAGAGAACAGTAAAATACAACATTGATTGAATTTTGAAAATGTGCTTTAGCGTTGACCACACCGGCTTCCAAAAACTCTGGACATAGATACATTCAGAAATAATATGCTTAAACGTTCCTTGATTGCTAAAACAACTCCAACATTTATCATCTTGGGATACACCTCCTTTAAATACCACTACCAGATTTATATAAGCTCTATGATAAAAAAAATTGTTCTCAAAAAGCTGGCTGAGACAATAGACTTGGAGATATTAGACCATACACAGGGCCATCTCATCTGGGATTCATTAAGATGGCAATCTTGATTCCACGCCTCTAGACATTTAAACAAAATGTCTTCATTAAGTATAAGCAAACTAGTTGTGTATAATATGGCTGCTGTAATCTCAGGGTTAGATAGATGAGATAGTCCCTGAGTGTAGACGGTAGTTACATTATACATTAAGATATTATAATTTTCCACAAAAGACTCCATAAGCTTGGCATAATATAATAAAAGGAACCATGGTACATTACATTTCACAATAAATTAATCAAAGGTCAGAGGGATTTCTTGATTAAACAGTTGACCCACATATGTGATGTCGAGAGAAAGCCACGGCCTCCAACACAGAGTTCTCTCATGGATTTTTATTATGGGTTTCAACCAAATATATTGGGAAATAAATGGAGATCTTTTGGTAATTAGTGGTAATAAAAAAGATTGAAGGTATGTAATCGAGATATTTATACTAGTAATGTAGACACGTTTGTTATAGTTTTTAATATAGGGACAATCCATTAGGGCATGTGGGGAGACCATCCCTCTCTATAGCATACCACTTAGGCTTGTCGGGGGATGTAGGAATAAACCATGACTGAACTTGGCTTAATACAAATGCTGAGTGATCTTTTTTTATAATCTGGAAATGTACTCTTCCTTCTGATCTGGACAACTTAAACTTACATATTGATTTCCTTAATTTCTTGTTTTCCCATAAAAATGTAAGGATACATGTGTCTAAACATTTAAAAAAGGGAGTAGGAATATGGGAAGAGAGCAGATATAAATAGTAAAGTATAATTTGGGAGATCAGCATTTTAACAGTGTTGAGTCTTCCCCACACGATAAGAATAAAGTAGACCAGGAATTAGTTAATTATTTCACTTTAGTTATGACGTTGGCCGTATTATGTTTAATTAATTTCTTCTCAGAAGATTCAATGTAGCCTGAACATTTTTAATCAAATGTGGAAGATATGGAATGAGTCTATTGGATAGACGTTTTGCAAAGATCTTACAGTCAGTATTAATTAATGAGATAACTCTATAATTCTGCACCAGTTTGGGATATTTATTTGACTTGGGGAATGCAATAAGCATTGCTTCAGAGAAGGATCCTACTGCTTTCTCTTATGCAATGATTGAAGTAAAAAGTTAATTAAGTTTAGGGACTAATAGATCTTTAAAATGGGCATGATAATCAATTGAAAAACCATCAGGGCCTGGGGCTTTCCCCCCTCTTAAGATCATTATTGGCTTTGTGTACTTCAAAAAGGGACACTGGGGAGTCTAAAGATTGCAAGTTAGGAATATAATAAGAATTACGATGTATGTATTCAAGGAAGTTGGCTGCATCAGTATTATTGGGTGTTGTATCTGAAGAATATTGTTTTTCATAGAACTTAGAAAATACCAGCAGAATATCTTTATCTTTCATAACTCGTTTGCCCTCATGATCTGTGATAACCGTAACTTTTGCTTTGTCTTTTCTTTTTTTTTAGATAGGACGCTAGAGCTTTCCCTGTTTTATTCAAGAGTTGATAACATCTTGGATTTATATTTCAAAAGGTTAGTGCATGAACATTCAGTTACTAAGTTGTTATACTGTGTTCTCAATTTAATAATCTTCTGAAGAAGGAGAGTTGCATTAGTGCGAATTAATTCTGATTGCAAGGTATTAATACGTTGGAGAATGTCTTCAGTTTCTTTTTTTAGTTTCTTTTTCTTGGCTGTGGAATATGATAAATTGTAGCCTCTTAATACTGTTGATAGCAGTTCCAATTATTATGTACTGATGTATTTGCTGAGGAATTTTCATTGAGAAAGTGAGTATGTTGTTGGTGGATACAATTTACAAATTGATCGTCCTTCAGAAGCGCTGAGTTAAATTTTCATCTGTTATTATGATGAACATTCTGTGTGTTGGATAATTTGACATGAACAGAGGCGGGATCTGACAGTGTAATACTCTCTATTGTGGCTCCTAATAACTGGTTGGCTAATAATTTACATATGAAGGCATAATCTATCCTTGAGAAGGAGTGAATAAAATGAATAAAATGGAGGTGAATAAAATGTATAATCTTGGTCCGATGGATGGGTAATACGCCAAGAATCAATGAGGTCTAATTTCGAGACAAAGTTGTGGAATTGTACCTGAGATTTGCTAGAAGAGGATCAAGAACTTAATTGCAATTCCCACAAACAATAAGGTTATTCAAGTGGGATCAGGACTTGTGGGACCATAAACATTTAAGATGCAATAATCTAAGATCCATCTACCTACATTATCAAATTCTGTGGATAAAACTTCACACTGGAGATATTTACTGATGAGAACAATAAATCCATTCTTTTTTCCATCTGCAGCACTCAATAGCACTTGGTCTACCCACAAACATTTCAATTTGTTAGCTTCCACCTGCGAAAGGTGTGAAGCCTGTAAACAGGCTATATAAGGTTCAGATTTATTCAGGTGTGATGGGACTTTCTGACACGTAATGGGGTTGTGTAGACCTTTAACATTACACGTGGCAATATTAAGAGTCATGGATAATGATAACGGTAACATATACACATTTGTAGCTAGTACTCTGGCATTGGTAGAATGGAACATAAAAGGGAAAGAACCACAAGGAGGAGGGGATGACGAATATAAAGAACATGGGATTTTTCAACTTCCATTTAAAGCAACAGGTATATAACCAAGTAGTGGCTAACCGGAAACAGACACTCCAATCCTTGTTCATAAAAGGTCAATGTGTGGTGGGGGTGGAGAACCAGATATAGACGGAACCAAGCTCTCCAGTGATTTAGTGAGAGCTGTTGAAGAAGGAAATGCATACCTGAATCTTTAAGTAGAAGTTGGTCTAGATGTGTCCATCTAATCTCTCCTATGGCTTTGGATAAATCTTCGTATATCTCCTGGATTTTGAAAAGTGTAAGAATGCCCATTAAGGGTAACCTTAGGGAAGCTGGGAGGATAATCCCATACCTGCCGTTAATTTGCTGGAACGCTGGTGCAAACGCTAATAGTTCCTTTCTTCTCGCTGCCATGGTGTTGGATACATCTTGTGAAAATAAGATTTTTGAACTTTCCCAGATAAGTAGTTTCTTTTCTTTTGCCTTGTTCATTATGAGGAGAACATGTGTGTAATGAAGCACTGCAAATATTACAGTTCTCAGAGAATTCCTAGAAGGGGTTTTAGGTCCAACACAATTGGCTCTTTGGATATTTAGCTGCATGGTTGGTGACATGACAAAGGTAGAAGGAGCATGTGGTAAAGGAACTTGGTAGGATTGTCCTTTTCAATATTTTCCCGAAGGCTGACTATTTGAATATTATTTCTTCTAAATTCTCTGCTTGTTTCTGTAAAGATATAACCACATGTTCAAACTGCATCACCTTCTGATCTGCATCCTTAGTGTTGCTGACTCTTCTCTCCACTTCGTTTATCCTCGTTTCAAAAGTGGACCACTTGTCATCCAGTAATTGCAATTTGGCTGTGATTGCCTCCATGAAAGGCTTTAGTGATTTCATTTAATCTAGAATGGCTAGCATAACTGGATCTTGTGAATTGTCTTTTGGCGTACGAGAGTCACTTTTTTTTGCCTCTTGGGCCATTACTGGCAGAGGATTAAAAGTCTTTTGAGAAAGTACGTTTTTTTGAGGTCATGTTTAGATCTGCAGACAGGGTACCCAGTATATGTAGAGCTGCTCTCTTGCGTTGGATAGAAGTCGTAAGGCACACTTTCTAAAGGATGTGGTTCATGAATAAATCAAGCTATAGGAACATGAGGTTTTCCAGTGTTTTTACCTTAGGGTTTATGTAAAACTTGGTGGTTGATATCCTTCCTTATTCAGTATTGAACTATACACAAAGTTGAAGAACTATATTCCTTCATTTGGGATGTAGGAAAACAGTGTTCCCTATGACAGAAGTATTTATGTGTGGGCTACAGCAAAATATGTCTTTATATGATGCAAAATGTAGAAGAAAGAATGTCAAGAACACTCTTTCTTTCCTTGAAATAAACTTGAGGAGAAGAATATGCTGGTAGGCTGCTCATAAGATGTATTTCCAAAATGCCGGTGCTAAAGGCGGGTTGCCGGAAAATGCGCACAAAATTACCGGTGCCTGACTTCCCAGTGCAACCGGGCTATTTCAAGTCCAGCGTCTGCGAAGTCAGCCGCCCATAATTTTGTTACTCCCCATTCCATTAGAGTCCCATAGGACTCTATGGGCGTGTGTACATGGAAGCACCAGCACCATTGTTAACGGTGTTGGTGCTTCCGTGACAGCCTTCCATGACCGCTGTGCCTGGCAGGGTCAGACCTGTTGGGCACAGCAGATACTGCAGGCAACCCGTAGTTTGCCCAACAACGGTGCCAGTAAGCTTACAGGCACCATTGTTTCTGGACGAACAAACTTAGAATGAGGCCCAATCTATGTGCAACAAGTGAATCCACATGTGATCTGACGCTTGTGCCTTGCACTACTGTTTCTATCAAAATTGCTTCCAAAAATTGAATCTTGTGCCCGACTTATGATGTTCACACATATAGGATTGCTTAGTGCCGGTGTCAGTTAGAAGTGGGCCTGCTCTGTAATAGAAATGGCACCTTAGATGGGTGGTGTTTGAGATCCATACGGGGTAACAATGCACCATGCAGGTAGCTGGTTAGGGTGAGTCTGAAGGTAGGTTATGTGACGAATTGCATGCATGCCCCTAGGAAGGGAGGTGTTTGAATCACAAAGGGGATCTCATGCAAGGGCTGCTCATGGCAAGACCGACGGTGAGTGGGGCGGTACATTGACTGGTGGGTGAAGAAGAGGTGTAAAATCAGGTGGGGTTACCGTATCTTACCAACAACGGTGGCCTGTGTGGTCCACCTGCAGGATGGGTCACTTCTGGTAAGGACTGGTTGGTGGCTTATTTGGAGGACCGGAGACAGTCTAAAAAATAGAATAGAGAAGAGGGCATAAGGAAATGACACCCAGCTTCAAATATAATAAATATAATGAGGGGCTTAGGTGAGTTACGATCCCCGTTAAAATGTATGGTAGCTGTCTTACCAGATCTAGATGCTGGTGACTGGGTACACAACGTTGTTTATTGACAAGTGAACCATGCAGTGATCTGGAATGTTGTGTTTATTCTGTATACACTAGGACGAGAATGAAGGCAGACTTAAGGTGATTATATATTCCAAATGCTTCTGCTTCATCTTGTTTGGTTCTGTGCCTTGTCCTTCTAAACTGTCAAGCAGTGGCTGAAAGAAAGTATGCAATTTACAATATTATCTGTAAAGGTGGAATCAACCCTCACACATTATTGCAATCCAAACATTACTTTCACAATATTTACAATGTTTTGGGCATGCACATATTTATTTACACATTGTAAGGGCATCATATATAAATATGGCAGCAGTAGCAAACATGTGCAGTCCAATACAAAGCAAACTCCTAGGAGCAATGCCTTTTTTACTCTGTATGGGATCTTTCTTTCATCCGTTTATTTTGGGCCATTATCCTTTGCTCCAAAGTTAATAACACTGTTCTGAACCCTCTAATGACCCGAGAAATTCATCTAGTTTCAACAGATGTACAATTTACACTGATACTGTAAAATTCATGGGGCCTACTTAAGACTTTGTAATGTTTTATGTGTTTGGCTGTGGAAAGTGGCAGATGCTCACCCCAGGCAAAAGGGTGGTTTAATTTGCCAATTAGCACTCATCAGTCATATAATCATTGATATGAACGTTTGCATTGGTTACACTTTCCATTCCACTGTAGCATTTTTTATCACTCTGTTTCCAAAGCAGGAGCCACAAATAGTTTTCTTTACAAAGAGTGTCCTTTCCAACTCTAATCTCGGTGGTCCCTCATCCTCCTCACTCATTCATAGTGCACCCATAACCCTAAACCAGAGCTGTTTTGGCCATTCATCCTGCACCACAAGCAACTAATGTCCCTTTGCTTCCTGTCCCACCTTATTCTTTGTACTTCCTCCTTAGACACTGTCCTCTGCTCACATGGCTCCTTGTCCATGGTCTCTCTGGCCCCTACTCCCACTCCACTCCATCTCAATGCCCTTTTAATTGACTATTTGGAACCTCTTTCCTTGCCTGTGTGTTCATCGTTCCCTCGTACCACTGTGTCGCTCCATTTCCCACCAATGGTGTATGGGCCTTCTTATCATATTGCAGGCAGTGGGTACATTTGCCATGTGACCTACTTGACTTGTCACAGTGTCTACCCTTCCTTCTGCCTTGTGATCAGAACCAATGGCAGTGCCAGTACCTGGTCCAGGCTTATGGTCCAAGTAGTATCTCTAATCTGTATAAATAAAAATGTAAATGTTTGTTTGTTCAAAATTTTAAATCTCAGAAAGTTCTTCACCGATTGCTTTAAAATTTTCACACAATGTAGCATTTGAATAGGTGCGTGTTTTTATATATGTACTATACATAGATGTCACACCTGTGACGGGTAAAATCATTCTTTTTCTGAAAAACAGTGCCATCTGCTGGACGTAAAAGCAACACACACTATGCCAAATATTTTACGATTCCATTTCAATGTTTCCGATTTAGAATGGCTGGAATACGTGCCGAGGAAGCAGCAGAGCGATGTGCATTCAGACTTCAGGATGCACGGATGCGAGCACGGCGATCGCGTTCTGCAGCTTCAGATCTGCTTCATTCTCAAAAGAATGAATACGACAGGCTGAGAGTGGCTGAAAGACGTCAACGTGAAACAGCAGATCAGCGTCAGCAATCACGCGATTAAAATCGCCTTGCATTCCAGTACAACGCAGCTGATTTTTAGAGTTTGAGCCAGCATGTTCTCATCAGCACCATGACTGAAGTGTGTCCTTATTGCAAGGCTCTGAAATTTAATAGAGAAACGAAAGGAATGTGTTGCGCCGCCGGGAATATTAAACTGACTCAACTTGGAGAACCGCCAAAGCCATTAAAAACTACCCACAAGCATTATGAAATGAAACATATTAGAAACATGCACATTCTCTTTTCCTTCTTTTCCATTTAACCAGACTGAGCCACGGCAACACGTGGCCGGGGACAGCTAGTCCTAAATATGTTTTTTAGCATACAACTTTCCGATCTGAAGCATTGACAATGTATGTTTGCAAGGTTTATTGGATCCTCAGTGTAACAATATGGTACCTTCAAGCAATGTCCACATTCTCCAGATGGCCCCAAATGCAACCTCATTTTATCAGTATCCCAGTTAGTGCATTTGGAATACTTATTGATATGATTCCTAATCCCTAGTGTTTGCTCAGTATATAACTATGTGACATATAGTGTAGATATGACAAATAGACATTATAGCAATTTCATTCGATTAACTTTGATGTGTATGCTCTTCTGTTTGAATAAAAAATCGAGAATAATGGGGTCTCAGGACATGTTGTTTGTTAAAGTGCTAATGGATGTAAATTTATATGGATAGTCTGTCTCTGATCATTTAGAGTTGTTATGATTTTGTTTAGCACAATTCATTAACTTAGGAAACAGTGTATCACTGATGTAGTTTGCTGGAAAATATAGAATTTAGCACACACCCGAATGACAAACAGCACCTAATAAGTACACTGTCAGGATAATTAACGAAAGGATCAAATCTAAAATGCTGAATGCACATTTGGTGTGCATTTGCATAGTGGATTAGATCTTTTGCACACCATACCAAACAAGGGAGTAGGTTTGCGGGGGTGTCCCCGCTCCCTCAGTTCGGCATTATGGGCTGCAGGGTTTGCTGGGGTGGCCCTGCATACATTAAAGGCAGTGCGGGTGACAAACGGGCAAAATCCCAAAAGATCAATTTCCAAAATACGGGCAAGTCGGCTCCATGATTTTGTAATTCAATCTTTTGGGATACATTTGTTTGATATACATCCCAGTGTCAGCACTTTGCAGAACTTGCTTGGGAACACATGGGCCCTCATTACAACACCGGCGGTAACCAATGGCGCTATTAGCACTATGGTTGCTGCCGGTATTGTAACGAGTCCGCCATGGTGCAATGGGGAATTACCACCCCATTCCCAATTCCCCATGCACCATTGGCCCTTCCCCATTCCCATTTTTGCCCCATAGGGCTCAATGGGAATGGGGAAGGCGGTAATTACGGTACCGCAAATTGTGGTACCGTAATTACCTTCAAGGTCCCTTTGCGGGTCCCTACATTAACGGCTGGTTCAGACCAGCCGTTAAGGTCGGGAGCCGCAAAGGGACCTCGTAATTAGGCGCTAAGTGGTTAACGGCGCCGCAACCTTTTATGGCGCTGTTAACTCCTTAGCGCCTGGGTCGTAATGAGGCACATGGAGGGCCTAGTTTGCCTCTTTCAGTCCACGCTATTAGATGGGTATCACACCTCATTGTGCGACTTAAAGAAAGCACATGAGGTTTGTTTCTGCTTTTGAAGACGACTCCCAGCCCAGACATGAGGTTAAAGTTATCATGTGTTTGGCATCCGTGTAATGTAATTCTTTCAAGACAATTGGCTGTGGTTCATTGAACTTCAGGATGAATAGTGCACAATTCTCAGCCAACAAAATCTAGGGACATACACATATACACTCATTGGCACCTTCTCTCTCTTTTTAGTGTTATCGGATGGCGGTGAGGTCCATATTTGCACAACCACACACTTTGTGATTCAGTGTGAATCACCTAGTACTAGTTCCTGTAAACGTACAAATATCTACTGTGCGTAGATCTATAGCTTGTATACAATGCATGTTTTAACATTTAAAATCTAGCCATTTTCCACCACCCCTGGAGTGTGATCTAGCAAACATATTTATTGTCACCCCTAGATCACCACAAGTGAACTGATATAAACATGGCAGGGAGAAGTGACTCATAATGTATCAAAACCTTGTGGTGTGTGTGCTATTTTAGCTACCCAGTAGGTTTATAGTCCACAGTGAAGTCCAGCTGCCCTGTATGAAGAGAAACCTTGAAGGCAAACGAATGTTTGATGTTTGAACTTTAGATCTACATTGGTCAGATGGCAGAGTGAGCTAAGCACTCTCCCCTGATATCTGTGTTCAGCCTGCTGTAGCAGGTTGGAATCCAGGCTGAGCCAACCAAGCCTTTCATTCTTCCGAGGTCGATACAATGAGTACCACTCTGTGGAATGATCATATCTTCTGTTATTTGAGTGCTCTGAGACCTACCGGTGTGTAGCACTGTGTAAGAAATACATTATTTGGCATTTTGTTAAATGTTTCTTTTTAAAAATCTATTAGCACTCCTGAAAAGTGTCCAACACTTGATTATACACGCTGAAATTGAGACTCTGTGAATCTAATACATAGCTTTTCTAAAGAGGTTATTATATTTGAGAACATATCCCAAACCAACAATTTGTTAGCCTGTCCTGTCATCTACTCTCTCGAAAGCTAAATGAAACCCTCACCACTCCTCTCTCTGCAGCCAAATTAAACTCACAAAAGACAGTAATTTGGGCCCTATAAAGCCCCTTGAATTTGTTTAAATGTGTCTCAAGACCTCTTATCGGCTAGTCGATGTCCTCTTTGAATTGAAGGCTTGACAATTGATTGGTGGGAATCAACCACCAATCGAGACAGTGGGTGAGTTTCAATCTCTGATAACATAGGGCCTCATTACACGGATGGCGGTAAGGATTTACCGTTACCAGTAAAATACCGGTACCGGTAAATCCTTACCGCCTTACTACGAGGTCCCTTTGCGGGTTGGGGGATTTAACGCCTGCTTTTTGCAGGCGTTAAAAACCAACCCGCAAAGGGACCCAGGAAACTAATTACGGTACCGCAATTTGCGGTACTGTAATTAGCGCCTTCCCCATTCCCATTGAGCCCTATGGGCCAAAAATGGGAATGGGGAATGGCAATGGTGGAAGGGGGAATTACCGCCCCGCCAACCTTGGAATGGGGCGGTAATTCCCCATTCCGCCAAGGCGGTGCCGGTATTTTACCGGCATGAACCTCCGCCATCCGTGTAATGAGGCCCATTGGGTTGAAATCCAACTGGAAGGGTTGACACCACCCAGAAATGTTCGACTTTTTTGTCCGTTTTGGCCAAGTACATCTAGCTGTAAACACCTTAAGGAAGTTTCCCTCTTGATGGACACAATTTATCCACTGCATTTCAGTCCGATGTTTGTGTCGGAATAAAGGACTGTTTATAATCACATAATGTGTAATGAATGTTAATGAAACACATTGAGTCAGTCCGATAGCACAGCAGTAGAGCGCTTGCTTTGACATTTGAGAAGATCCTGGTGAAGCAGGTTCGAATCCCAGCAGGGCCACACTCAGCCTTTCATCCTTCCGAGCTCAAGAAATGAGTACCACACAATGGGTAATAATAAGCAGCGCACAGATGCCTGAGGGTTCGTGGGGCTCCATAAATGCTAAATTAGTATTATTTCAAAAGCGACAATGAATCCATTATTTTTCAGACAACGTGTTTTCCAATCAGCAAGGAATGTCAATGTTAGAAAAGTTTAGATAAAACATAATTTTCATCTGGTCATTGTACTGGTGTGTGTGTTTCCCTCCCAAAATGCCATATGAAAGTGCCAATCTCATATATACGTTCTATATTAATATGTATTTCCTCATATGGATTGCTAACGCCACCTCTATTACCCAAAACTAACAAAACATAATAATTGTCTTTGAAATTCTTGTCAGATTAAACTGAAAAAAAAATGTCACTGCTTGACACCCTGTACATATCACGGTGTTTTCTTTCCTGATACCTCTGTGACCGCATATTATTTGACCATCGCTGGAACAATGGCCCCACTGTCTTTCTGGAGCTATTGAGAACAGCCAGGCAGATTTGTATTAACGTGCTAAAATAAACTCTATGCACTGAGTATAGAAGACACACCTGTGTGGACCATATCATTGAGAATCGGAGAAGACCTGGCTCGCTCTACCATATCACGTGGATGCCACATGTAATATATTGGAGGTATGATTGCATCAGGTATATGTTAAAAAAAATAGTCCTGCTACCTGCATTACAATGTGTTTGGCTGTAATTCACTGCCAACAACTTCAAATGTATTACAAACAAAAGAGCAAAGGAACTGAAAACACATAACGACCCTAGTGCCCAGTCAGGACTGAAAGTTATTTACAATACTCATAAATGTACCTTCATTTTCTTCCACCGAAGAAAGCCAGCTATGATAATGCTAGCCCTTTAAAATCTGCATTTGTTGGCTGTCATGATTTCCGGAGAACGGTAAATCAGACCAGACACAATGTTTCAAGCTTAATTGGTTTTTAGTGTGTGGTACTAACGTTTCATTTCCTTGCACCTTTTAGTATTTGACATGTGTTTTATTACTCGTACTAAACCGAGCAAGGCATTTACCATGTCCATCTCTTCCCTGCACACACACACACGCACATTTTCCTCAAGGGCACCATAAAGCTGGATAGTAGTACAACTGTTTAGTGACACAGGTGGTTTTATTACAAGGAGTTCCATCTGAAACTTAACAGTGTTTGCTAGACATGTCAAGCCTTTAGTTGCTTACATTGGGGTTTGCATTAGAATAGAACGCAGAAGGAGGTTTTGGGAAACCGTAACACTTTAACAATGGCCTTTTCGAAAACGCCATTTACTGACTGATGTCAATTTACATTTCTACTGGTTAGCAAGCTAATGCCACTGTTGGAGATCGTCCATTTCTGTGTTGATGGGCCCCTTGTTGGCACGCGTTTTTTAACATCATGTGCGATTTAGAAGTAAGCTAACAATTACGACCCTTTAACTATTTTCATTTATCCGCGTTATGTATGTATAATTTATTGTTAGCAGTTAGACGTTTCTACTTTCCAAGGCTTTCGGGTAGTGTGGTATTTATTGCAAGTATTTCTAAAAATGCCACTTCAGAGCAAGCCGCTGTGGATGTACTCTGTAAATAACACAGGCTGCCCCCAGTGGTATTTCGAGGGCCAATGCACTCATTCTGTTTCGCAGTTCATTCCCCATAGAAATGTGTAGCTCTGAAGAACGTCTCATTGCTATTTTAAGGTATTTTTCAAAACAAATCCAATCCACTTTCCAACATGGTGGCAGGATCTTTGCCAAGGAAGTGTTTTTGTTCTGAAGCCAATCTCATGATTGTTTTATGTTGGGTTTCGTTGCCAGCCCTAATTGCAATTTTGGAACCATGTCTTGGGTTGTTGGAATTGGATTGTCGCTGCAAATTCTACAGCTACATTGTTGTTCATGGCTCGTTTCTGTTATAATGGCGTTGCAAGCACATGGGGATTGTGTCGTTTGCTGCTACTTGGAATTTCCCATGAATTTCTAAGTGATTTTGGAGAAGTAAGCTGCTTCCATCCCGCACTTGATCACGTTGCAGGGAAGTAGGCCAATTATAATAACGAAATCATTATGATTCATTAGCACGGCCCCTTTTGAGCCGACAGTTAATTTAACCAGACAACTGGCAGTGGTTTTGTGCCACAAAACAAACGTGCATTGACCAAGCCACTAGTGTTGTTTTTTGATTGTGTTTTGGTATGCATTATCCATCTTGCAGTTACTGCCATCATATGCTCAGGTATTCACATCATTGGCCCCATATTGGGATAGGGAAGTGGGAAGTGAAAACAAGAATCCTTATTTTTGCAGCACACAGTACCATTGTATGCTTTCAGGATTTGCCTCCCACACTTTCTGTCTCAGAGGGAATGCACTTTACAGCCTTTTGAGTTGTGTCTATGTGGCTGCAATGCCCTATTAGCATGTGGACCCATACTAAAACACTATGATGGCAATGAAGTACATTGTTCAGCTGACGTGCTCAGCCATGTACAATTTGCATGGCAACAATTGCCAATGTATTGATGTATCACTAATCAGCTAAAAAAGTCAACAGTGATGTTTTGTTCAGGGAACAACATATTGGGTAAGACGCGATCTGTTATGAAAAGAAAGTGTTTGTCTTAATCAATGATTTATATTCACCAGGCAGGTTTTATGAAGATATGCTCAACATGTAAGATGAACAAATTCCAACACATCATTCAGGGGTGCTGCTGGGATGCAAGTGCAACGTCCCAGTCAAGCCTAGAGATTTAGACTGCAAAAATTATATTAGTGTGTGGCCTAGTGCTAACTGTTCTCGTTGGGCACGGCAGACTGTGCATCTACCCATTTGTAGTTTGCTTTGACACATACATGAAACACCATATAGCCATTCACGTTGCGGTTGCAGAGATTAAATATAGGGTGTGTAGAGTAAATACAGTCCCAAGACCGATTAACTGCCCAGGCATGTTAGGCACAAAAAATGCAGAAATATGCAGGGCAAGATGTGACTGCCAAACAAAAAGGGCTACATTTCATTCTCAAATGCCACACATCAAAATGTTGTTTACAGAGAAACAAAGAGTACAAACAAAAAATGGACCCTGTATTCAAATGCCAAAGCCCCAAAATCACAGGCCTACCTTTCTCTACATTATACAAAAATGAAAGGCACTTTTCACCAAAACAAAGAGGCCGAAATCGGTGGCACAAGCGAGAAAAATCCAGCGCACGCGTGTGAATTGCACGCAAGCCATTCATGGAAGTCTGTGCTCGTGTTTTTCCAGGGAGCTGCGTCGAAAACATGTGTGGTGCACACGAGCGCACACATCACTGCGACATCCCGAGTGCCATGCGTGACACGCCCAGCGAAAGCGCACAACGGGTAGCGCACACACCAAAAAGACAATGGAACACGCGGAATGAGGAACAACGCATGAAAATGAGGGCGGAACTGGGGAAGTACTATTGGGAAATACATGGAATGCCCACACGCGCGCGAACAACACATATTCATGGAATCGAATAGGGGAACCCCACGCACACCAAAAGACACGCACAGGCATAAACACGTCCGCCACACGAAGGCAGGCGGAAGCGTCCCCGCGTAGTGTAAAAGTGAGCACAAACAACAAACACTTATATACAGCTATGATGAATGTCCCATTTCTCGCAGCAGTGATCGTGGGACACCGCAGGAGGAGGAGAATAGCCGGGCCCTGCATTTTTTGCCCAGGACCAGCCTTTTTGGGATGCCTGATGATGAGCTCTATGGCAGGTATAGGTTTCCACCTCATATCATCCTAAACCTGGTCACTGAGTGGGAGGATGACCTCACATCACCCACAATGTGCTCCCAAGCACTGAGCCCCTTGTAAAAGGTGCTCATTGCCCTGCATTTTTGGCCACTAGGTCATTTCAGCGGACAACTGCCATAGTTGGGGGTGTCTCACAGGTGCACGTATACACCAGGTGTTGGCAATCATGACTGCGTGCCCCTCAGTCCGCAGGCACATATACATGCCCGAACACCCGCAGAAAGGCAGGCCGTGGTCCAGGACTTTTACAGGGCGGCACACTTCCCCAAAGTGCTCGGTGCCATAGATTGCACCCATGTGGCCCTACATCCACCTAGGGCCACTGAGAACATCAAGCACTGGCATTCCATCAACGTACAGGTTGTATGCGGTGCCCGTGGAATTATCAACTCTCTCTATGCGAACTATCCTGTGTCTACCCATGACAGTTTCACATACAGAATGTCCGCCCTGGGCTGGGACCTGGAAGTTGGGAAGAATGGCCACACATGGCTCGTTGGTGCGTACAAATGTCTATGTACATGCATGCATGTCACACACAGACAAATACACAAACCCAACTACTGACAACCATTATCAACTCCCCAGGGGACAGTGCCTACCCTCTGAGCCCCCACATGTTGATGCCAATACGAAACCTCACCACACCACCCCAGGTACGATACAACGCATCCCATATTGCAACCAGGGGCATAGTGGAGTGCAAATTCGGAGTTCTCAAGTCACACTTCCGCCACCTTGATCGTTCTGGTGGGCAGCTACTATATGCACCCCCAGAAGTGTGCAGGATCATTGTGGCAGCATGTGTCCCGCACAAAGTTTCAACACAGCGGTTGTACCGGTGGACATGGTGGTGCCCCCATATCCCCAACCACAGGCACAGGCGCTGCTCATGGGAGGGGAAAGGGCATGTGGCGAGGCAGCCCGGATTCAGCTTGTGGCCGCATTTCTCACCTAAACTCCCACCCCTGCGGAGTGCATACAGGCCTGGCAAATACCAGGTGACAATCAATGATGACAAAGCGACGGTCAACTGTCACAACCTTACCACCCTGAGAATGTTTCCATGGAAGTGCTACATTGTGTGCATCCCTAGCTACTGAAACATAACCAATCCGGTATGACCAAAAGGAACACATGCAAGGTGCATATCACACCACTCCTCTGCTAAAGAGGCCATGAAAATCACTGGTATGTCACCCAAACCCTCCTAACCCCCATTACCCTCGTCGGCCACACAATGACATGGCATGCAACAGCAAAAGAGCAAACCAAATGCACAACACATGACAAATTAAATATGAAGTGCCACGTGTTAAATGGAAACAGGCCTGAGACAATCACACCTGATATGGAATCAGATGAAATGATTGACCAACAACCTCCCACACATACAAAGTCATACACAAATGCATGCCACCAGCGGTACCATCAACAAAAGACAGAATGCCTGTTGGTATGCACATTGGCCAATCCAAATCGGCACTTCCCAAAACTGTGTGCTGTGTGTGTCCCCTGCAATACACCGCTCAGCACACAGCACAGTGAGCGGCCATTGTGTTGGGGATACACCTTGAGCATGATATAAAAAAGGACAATCAACTAAAATTACCCAGTGAAGCATGTACACGATCCAAAAATGGTAAGTGACAATGCGCTTCAGGGACACAGCATGGCAGAGAAGGCAATCTGTGTGCACGTGTGGGCATGGATGGGTGGTTGTATGTGTGGTGGTGCATTGTGTAAGTGCGTGTGTCAGTAGGCACATGCACTCAATGCATGCATGTGAAATGAAGTGACCTTCAGTGTCCTGTACACATCACATGTGAACATTGCCCATGTGGACACCCCAGTGTGCCAAACCACACCAATCCCCTGACACCTGAAAAGTAAACCCAACACCGGAACATCCATTGACCAGCAGAACACATCATGTACATAGTACCCCACATTGACAATGTCAGACAGTGACCAATCACTGTAACCCAAGCATACTGTCCGACAACAAAAGCACCTCCCTCATTTCCTCATCACTTTGACCTTCAGAAGAACTGTCTCTGGGGTCCGTTGGCTTCTTCCTTCTAGTCTACCTGGTTTCAGGATCCCCCTTCTCCTTGGTTTCTTTGTGCTTCCTTTCGTGCAAATAGGGTCTAGCCCCCTCATAGGCCACCTTGACTGGTAAAAATACCAAATCGCAGAGAACTCCAAGGAGCCAAACCCCCAAACCAGGGAAAAAGCCATTAGGCACCAAAAAAACCTGGAAGAGTCTCCAGTAGATGACTTGAAGTTGTAGAATATGACCAAGTACTTGTCCAAGCTGAATTATAGAATAACTTCCAAGGTTGCACAGTTGTAAAGTGGTTCAACAGGATCGGTAGGAATTTGAGCAGACAATAATCAATGAGGATGCCACAACTGATGGGTAGAGCTGAAACTTGAGTAGAAAATAACCAAGCAGGCTGGCACAACTGGATGGTTGAGCAGAAACCCAATCAATCATTGATAGCGTGAACAGAGAAAGGCGGAGACAGCACAAGTGTCACGCCCCTCCGAGGACGGTGGTCCTTGTGGCATAAATGGACCTTAGGACGGCGGGAGTCAGCCATTTTTACTCACAAGATGGCCGCCGTAACCGGTGTTGCGGGTCTAGTCTCTGCACAACCCGGTTTCCAGGAAGTGCTGCCTCCCTACCCGGGAGTTGGTATATCTGTTTCCGAGATCAGCACAGAGTTGCGTTGCTACTCCGCTATCACAACGCTACGTAAGTTCGCTTCTAGGCTTCCTTATACGATTGAAAGACATTACATTTCAGCTTTCTAATTCTTTTCCTGTTCTGCCTCGCCCTTTTTAGTGCAGCTCCCTTTGCCTCCCTTTCTCCCGATTCCACGGACTCCGTCCCTCTCTAACCCAAGTCTGCCTTCCGGGGCTTCTCCGGATCGCGGTAAGCTGAATTCGATACTCTTCGGAATATCTGTTCCCGTCTTTCCTTCCTTCCCGGCTCACTATGCTATCTTCCTTCGCATAGGTACAGGTACAAGTCACCCCGACATTACGACCGCCCACGCAAGACTCTGCTACACCATAACAACTCCTAGCTCCGCCCTATTAGCCTCTCAGGTAAAGACTTCCCCGTGGCTTCCCATTATTCTTTTCTGCTTTCCCACGGTTTCTCATCCAACCTCTTTTATAATCATAGAAGTATCCTGAGGCTGACTGGCACCTTTCCCCACACAACGTTCCTGTTTAAGGGTAATTTACATTACTCAAATTCTTACATATCCACTATTCACTTACCTGCTGATACTTACCAGTCTCTTTCTCTTTCAAGACGAACGACCTTCGGACTGCACCGGAACCTCCGTCTGCAACTGAAGACATCATACCGCTACCTTCGGCACAGGGTTTTCTTCCCCAGAGGGTTTCCCTAGGATTTCTTCTCCTGCCTGGTTTTATCTAGGGAGGGAAGAAGTACTTGGGAGGCTTTTCACTTTCTTCTCTCCGCTTGAAATAAGAGGATCCTTTCCCTGCAGGAAGGTGCCAGTCATAGGAGGAGGAGGAACAGAAGTAACGGTGAGTCCCTGGGGGATACCTGCCAGTTGTTTTCAATTATAAGTATTATGATGAATCACATCAGTATTGACAGTTAGCAACGCCACAAAAAAACAGAAAGGATTATTTTTAATTCTCTAATTGGATTCTGAGCAGGTTAACCCAGGGATTCAGAGTTACAAGGAAATATGGACGCCTCTCAACAACAACAATTAGTCACTGCAGTACAGGCGTTAACGGCAGAAGTGCAGGCTTTAAAACAAGAGAATGCCTATCTTCGCAACAGGTAGGCAGAGTCCCTAGCTGTTCTGAGATACCTCCTGGGCCAATTCCAGGGGGTTTATACGATGGTAACCCTCATAAACTTAAGGCCTTTATTGAGGCTTGTACCATTCAGTTCTCTTTCAAGACAGCCTTTTTTCAGAGCGATCGTGATAAGGTAGGACACATGATTGCAAATCTATCAGGTCCCGCTTTAGCATGGGCCACGCCTCTGGGGACTACAAATAATGCCTTATTAGATTCCTACCCTGCTTTTTTGAACAGTCTTAGAGCCATGTTCAGCCGGCAAGAAATCACGGTTTCAGCCCAAGAACAATTATTGGATTTCAAACAGGGATCTCAAGATCTGTTATCCTATATCACCAATTTCAAGCAGTTGGCTGCTGGCACGTCTTGGGCAGACGATGCTCTGATCACTATCTTCCGCAGAGGATTAAACGAAGAGTTAAAGGATGAGATCTCCCGAGTACCCAGACCTCCAAATTTGGCAGAATTAATAACCATGGTCATGCAGATGGACTACCGACTGCAAGAAAGATTAAAAGAACGACGTTGCTGCCGTTCCGTGAGACACCCCATTACTTACTCTCCTAGCTTAGGGAAATCTCAAACGGAAGAACCCATGCAGATAGGGTCTATCAGAGGTCGTCTCACTCCCGAAGAGCGCAATAGACGTAGGGTTAAGGGTCTGTGTATATATTGTGGGTCCAAAGAACACGCAGTTCAAGACTGTCCCCTCATCCCAACCAAACGACAGGGAAACGCCATTACCCAACCGCAAGGGGAACCGCGGCTAGGGAATCAGTAACAGGTTCCTCATCCTCTATGATACCATCACAAGTAACAGAGATCCCCAATCTTACTATGTTGGCCTTGCAGGTCCAGATCAGATGGGGTGATTCAGATCCCATTCCGGTCACAGCCTTAATAGATTGCGGGGCCGCGGGAAATTTTGTTGATACCCTCTGGAAGACCACTCATAATATACCATGTTCAGTTAAGACCTTGGCTATTCCAGTCGAGTCGGTGGATGGTAGTCCGTTAACTTCAGGACCCATAAAGGAACAAACCATAGCTTTGCAGATGAACATCTCCTCCCATCAAGAAACTATAGTTTTTGATGTAATCCGTACAGCTCACTATCCAGTAATTCTAGGGCTACCCTGGCTTCGTGCTCACAATCCTTACATCAACTGGAAGGCGGGCACTGTTTTTTTGGGCTCTGAACATTGTTTGACGCACTGTCTGTTGGAGGGAGCGGTCGGATTTCGCCCGACTATCTCCATGTTGGAAAATTCAGGTTCCATCTCTATGTTGAACCAAATACAGGAATTACCCCTCGAATACAGACAATTTCAAACGGTCTTCTCTGATTCGGAATATGCAGAACTACCTCCACATCGGAGGGATGACTGTGCCTTGGAACTAGTTCCTGAGGCACCGATTCCTTTCGGCCGCATGTATGTCCTATCAGGACGAGAACGTGAAGTTCTTATGGAATATCTGCAAAAGAATCTTCATAATGGTCTTATTCAAGAATCCACATCACCAGCGGGAGCTTCCTTATTCTTCATCCCCAAGAAAGAATCTACGGAACTCAGACCATGTATCGATTACCGGGGCTTGAATAAGATCACGATCCCTGATCGCTATCCCATGCCTCTCATACCTGATATACTCGAAGCCGTTAAAGGAGCCACCATCTTTACAAAACTGGATCTCCGCGGGGCTTACCATCTCATCCGTATACGAGCTGGCGATGAGTGGAAAACGGCTTTCCGTACTCCTTTGGGACATTATGAATACAGGGTAATGCCTTTCGGCCTGTCCAACGCCCCCGCGGTCTTCCAACGCTTTATGGACCACCTGTTTTCAGACATTCTTCTTCACACAGTTATCGTCTATTTAGATGATATCCTGGTTTTTTCTACCTCTCCATCAGAACATCGTCAGCACGTTAAAGAAGTCCTACAGAGACTGTTTAACAATCACCTCTATTGCAAATTAGAGAAATGTGAGTTTCACAGAAACCAGGTTGCCTATCTAGGATACATAATTTCGGCAAATGGAGTAGCCATGGACCCTAGGAAGGTTTCAGCTGTTACCGATTGGCCTATGCCGGTGTGCGTCAAAGATCTACAGAGATTTCTGGGATTTACTAACTTTTACAGACGTTTTATCCCACATTATTCTCAAGAAATACTCCCACTGACGGCTCTTCTTAAAAAGAATGTCCGATTCCTTTGGTCAGTGGAGGCACGATTAGCATTCGAGAGACTAAAGGAACGCTTCCTCACAGGACCCATTTTGATCTCCCCAGATCAAGCCAAGAGATTTATCGTTGAATCTGATGCTTCTCATCAGGCCCTTGGGGCCGTTCTGCTCCAAGAAAACGACCAGGGAATAGAATGTCCTATAGCCTATCTTTCAAAGACACTGTCTCCTTCTGAAATAAATTATTCAGTGCTTGAAAAAGAACTCCTAGCTATAAAAAGGGCATTTGAAGAGTGGAGACACCTACTATTGGGGGCAAGACACCCAGTGGAGGTTCGGACTGATCACAGTAATTTACGCGTCCTGCAATATGCTCAAACCCGAAATAGCCGACAGGCACGTTGGGCACACTTCTTTTCACCGTATGAGATTGTTTTCACCTTTATTCCCGGAAGAGTCAATCTCAAGGCTGACGCTTTGTCTAGAAAGGATTATAACTCCTCTACGCCTTTCCGGACAGAGCTTCTGTTTCCCAGAGCTACATTCGTGCAGGTGGTTACCACATTTCTACAAAACGTGGCTAACTCAACTTTGCGATTTATCCAGTCAAATCCACAGTTTCTGGCGACCTGGAAACTCACCTTGGTCCAAGGTTGTGCTTATAATAACAAGATGCTTTTCCTCCCTTTGAGTGAATTACGAAGAACGGTTCTGAATCTTTGTCACGACTCCTACCTGGCCGGTCACAGAGGTGTGGCTAATACTAAAGAGCTGGTCCGGCGTAATTTCTGGTGGCCGGAAATGACTCAAGACATCATGGATTACGTATCCGCTTGTGCCATCTGCTTGCAATCTAAATGCCCGCGATCTGCCCCTTCGGGTCTTCTCTCAGTAATGCCAGTCCCTAATCGTCCTTGGCAAATGATTTCCACAGATTTTATTGTCGATTTGCCACCCTCAGACAGTTGTACAGTTGTCATGGTCACAATCGATTACTTCACAAAATTGGCACATTTTGTTCCCCTTCCACGGATTCCTACTGCAGCCCAGATGGCAAAGATTTTTCTTTCACAGATTTTTTCTCTTCACGGACTTCCAGAGACCATCGTTTCTGATCGAGGTTCGCAATACACGTCTCGATATTGGCAGCAGGTATGCAAGAGTTTGCATATCTCCCGGGCATTGAGCTCAGGATTCCATCCACAGACAAACGGTCAGACGGAACGTCTAAATCAAACCCTTGAGGGTTATTTGCGCTGTTACATCTCCTCCTCACAAGATAACTGGTGTTCCTTGTTGCCTTTGGCGGAATTTGCGTATAATAACTCTCGACACTCGGCCTTGGGGTTTAGCCCTTTCTTTTGCTCCTACGGTTATCACCCTCAGTGTTTTCCCAGCAGTCCGGTCTCCGCATCTAGGTTTCCCGATGTGGATCTCCTCATCAATGCTATTCGGATGGGACATCGGACAGCCAGAACCTCTCTTCTGGAGGCCCAGGCCCGTGTCAAACGCTCTGCTGATAGACATCGCACTCCAGCTCCAAGTTTGGTGCCAGGTGATGTCGTTTGGTTAGCTTCTCGATTTTTACCTCGTCATCTGGTGCCGTCCAAATTGTCCCCGAGATACTTCGGTCCCTTTCACATTTTGCAACGAATGGGGTCGTCTGCTTACAAGCTCAAGCTCCCTCCGTCTTGGTCCAGGATTCATCCGGTGTTCCATGTGTCGCAATTGAAGAAAGACGTGGTGGATCGTTTTTCCCGAACACAGATGGGGGTACCCCCTCCTGTCATCACCCCGATGGGACCCGAATATGAAGTGGCTGGTATTTGTGATTCTCGTCTTTTTCGGGGTCGTCTGCAGTTCTTGGTTGACTGGAAAGGGTATTCTCCGGCTGATCGCTCTTGGGAACCTGCATCGGCTGTTCATGCTCCGGCTCTGGTCCGCCGATTTTTCCGGTCCCATCCGGCTAAACCGGGTGGCCCGAGGCATTTGAGGGGGCATACTGTCACGCCCCTCCGAGGACAGTGGTCCTTGTGGCATAAATGGACCTTAGGACGGCGGGTGTCAGCCATTTTTACTCACAAGATGGCCGCCGTAACCGGTGTTGCGGGTCTAGTCTCTGCACAACCCGGTTTCCAGGAAGTGCTGCCTCCCTACCCGGGAGTTGGTATATCTGTTTCCGAGATCAGCACAGAGTTGCGTTGCTACTCCGCTATCACAACGCTACGTAAGTTCGCTTCTAGGCTTCCTTATACGATTGAAAGACATTACATTTCAGCTTTCTAATTCTTTTCCTGTTCTGCCCTTTTTAGTGCAGCTCCCTTTGCCTCCCTTTCTCCCGATTCCACGGACTCCGTCCCTCTCTAACCCAAGTCTGCCTTCCGGCGCTTCTCCGGATCGCGGTAAGCTGAATTCGATACTCTTCGGAATATCTGTTCCCGTCTTTCCTTCCTTCCCGGCTCACTATGCTATCTTCCTTCGCATAGGTACAGGTACAAGTCACCCCGACATTACGACCGCCCACGCAAGACTCTGCTACACCATAACAACTCCTAGCTCCGCCCTATTAGCCTCTCAGGTAAAGACTTCCCCGTGGCTTCCCATTATTCTTTTCTGCTTTCCCACGGTTTCTCATCCAACCTCTTTTATAATCATAGAAGTATCCTGAGGCTGACTGGCACCTTTCCCCACACAACGTTCCTGTTTAAGGGTAATTTACATTACTCAAATTCTTACATATCCACTATTCACTTACCTGCTGATACTTACCAGTCTCTTTCTCTTTCAAGACGAACGACCTTCGGACTGCACCGGAACCTCCGTCTGCAACTGAAGACATCATACCGCTACCTTCGGCACAGGGTTTTCTTCCCCAGAGGGTTTCCCTAGGATTTCTTCTCCTGCCTGGTTTTATCTAGGGAGGGAAGAAATACTTGGGAGGCTTTTCACTTTCTTCTCTCCGCTTGAAATAAGAGGAGCCTTTCCCTGCAGGAAGGTGCCAGTCATAGGAGGAGGAGGAACAGAAGTAACGGTGAGTCCCTGGGGGATACCTGCCAGTTGTTTTCAATTATAAGTATTATGATGGATCACATCAGTATTTACAACAAGTCTGAAAAGGCAGAGTGAATACGAGATTTCCAGAAACAGCTGACAGCAAGTTAAGATCCAGAACAGTTGAATAGCTTTGGTAAAAGGCCAAAAGCAACATAAAGGTATGGATGGAATAGATGAATGATAGGAGGAGGGAGAGAGAGAGATGCTGTGGTACAGAAGTGTACCGAGGCAAACCGAGGCAGTGTACGAGTATGTGGAAATAACTGCCCGGGAGACGGACAGACAGATCTGCAACAAGGACAGTAGCAGGAAGAAAAACCTGGACTAAAGACACCAGAGTGTGAAAAACGAGTAAAAGAGCTGCAGTCCAGTAGGAAAACTGCGCTGTCACGCAGCAGCAAAGTCCAAGAGGGAAGACAGATACAACGTGCTGTCCAAACGGAACGGAACAGAGAAGTAGTCTTGGCAGACATCTCAGGTGAGGACTGGACCGTGAGTTGTGGTTCTTGGGTCACATTCCTAATGCTTCCATCTTTGCCACAATTCCCAGAATCTGAACCTAACACGTACCAATTTGACATTGTCACCACCCGGCCCCCTCCCACCATGAGTGTGCTTTGACAGCAAAAGGGTGCAGGCTACCGTTTACAGCATGAAGTGCATCAAGCACGTATACAGGCAAGAAATTCAAAAACATCATAATCAACTTCAATAAATGCACAGTTAAAAAAATTACTCACCTAAATTGATTGCAGACATGCCGTGGAGAAAACATCCATAATCCCCACTACGGGTCTGAACACAAGTAGTACAGCAGCAGACTGGCTTCAGATATGACGCAAATGATGCAAGCCCATGGAAAGGGGAAGCAGGAGTGGCGTATGTGTCTGGACCCCAAGCCACAAACACATACACGAGACAAGCTTGTATGGGCCCAGCTGGAACAAACAGTAGATGCTTTCAAAAGACAAAAAGCACCACACCGTCACATGAATGCACAAAAGACAAACATTATTATAAAATAAAAATGCCACATACGACCCAGGGGGGCCACCGAGGAGGGGGGAGGTACAGGGTGCACCTCAACACCCACATTGAATGAAGTTGAGATAAAAAAAAAATCATTGGCCTCAAAGCCTGCATGGCCTGACCTGTGTGGAAGATAAGTCGTCGTCCGAGTCACCCTCTGGATGGAAATCAGAAGGTGGACGTGGCACAGTTGCCTGACTATGCCTATGCACAGCTTGCCCCTCGACAGCAGCAAGCCTGCGTGTCTGGTAAGCCCGGTTCTGTGTGACGATGGCACCTAGGTCAGCATGCAGCACCTCACGTGATACACGTGCTTCCTCTTGCAAGGTAGCACGTGTAACACAGAGTTCTGCCTGCATGGCCTCACACGACATCTGGAGCACCCCCCGACATGCACGTAGCTCAGCCGCGATGGTGTTCTCAAGCTGCTCCAGCCTCTCCTCTTACTGCTGCCTCTGGGACATGTTGAGCACACCCAGAGTAGATATGAGGGATTGATGGTCATCTCTCAGGGCCTCCATGTGTGCCTCTGCATGATCAGCAAGTGCTTGAGGCAGAGACACAATTACAGCCCGGCATGCCCTGTCTGAGGCCGCCATGCCAAGCCTGAGTGAGAGGCCCGTGGACTGCACTGCCTGCTTCTGGAGCTCCACCTGCCTAGCAGGGTGGAGCATGGATTGGGCCACATGTTCCATGCCTTGAGCAATCTTATCAATAGCTGTCCCCTGTTGCTGTGAACTGGCATACATACATTGCTCCCACTCAGTATACCCCGGAGGCGCACGGCCACCGTGTAGTCAGACATGACACTTGCGGGACCCAAGGAGCCGTGGTCCTTGCTGGATTGGCACCGCCCACTGCTGCAGCACTACATCCCTCTGTTAACATGATGCTCCAGGCACATCAGCAACTGGTGTGGAGGGTGACATGCATCCAGAACCACCAGAGGTAGAGGTTCCAACACTGTCTGGCCCCTCAGTGCAGGTGTCGCGGACAGAAGATCGTCCACATCAGGATCACTCACCGGCGACAAATGGACATGATGTGCATCCAACTCAACATTTTGCTCAGAGTGATCATCAGAACTTGACTGATTGCCAGCCCTGGACACAATGGTCTGGAGCACAAGTGGGTTCTCGTGGTCTACCACCCAACGACCCCTACTTGTGCCGGCTGTTGATGTAATAGCAACCCCGTGTCTGGAATGACATCACCAGCCTCCGGCTCCATTGCGTCATCACCTGCAACGTGAAAAAAACAAACATGAGTACACATGGTCAGCAGCACATAACCCACACACACATAGACATCACATCCACAGCCAACACATGAAGCAGACATGTCACATAGGACTCTATTTCCGGCATGCATTCAGTGGCATTGATATGCATTGGCATCCCGAAAGCAGAAATGGATGCATGTAAATTGCAAAGCCTACACATCTACTGAATGTAGTATATCACCTCCATCACACACCTCCTCTGGCAGGCACATATCACAGGCAGAAATGACAGATGGCAACAAAGAGATGACACGTAGCATACACATGTCTGAACAGCCAAATGGACACAGCTGCAAGTGAATCAAAACACACCATGATACACATAATATGCATGTACACATGCATCACTAAATCATCATCACCAATAGATGTTTCTCGGCCCGTACTGGGGTCATGGGCCCTGAAGACATAGTGAATGTCCCGAGCAAAGCGAGGGCCTACAACGAGGCATGAGGGACCATAACGCCCAGTCGGTCCGAGCTACCAGTCCATGAAGTCTCCAGAACACCCCTCAGGGCCTGATTCAGCACTTTGTACATTGAATGTGCCAGAAAACATTATTCAGTGTGTCAAATCACCACGCCCAGGCTCCACCAGATTTGCTAAGTGGGCCTGGGTGTACACGTACTGCACGACAGTGCATCTTCAGGATTGTGCCAGTTGAACATCGCAATGCTGAAATCTCAGCAGCATTTACGTAAAATAACAACATATTAGTCATTCAACAAAAAAGATGCAGAGAACACATGTGAAAATAAACACTTTCACACAAGTAAGTAGCTGCAATGTTGCACTACACAACGGTGAAGCTGATTACATGTGTATATATGACAGTGTTCAAATGCACCCGTGTTCATATACACCTATCTGGTGTATATGAACAGCATCCTATACAGGAAAGCAAGCAGCTTCAAAACTGCTTGCTTTGATGTATGTGAAAGTGTACACATACATAGGGGCAGGCAGCTCCCAGTAATAACAACCTCATTGGCAGCCTATAATCAGTCTGCGGCCTATACCAGTTAGTATAGCCCACAGATTGACCAATCAACTTTGCTAAACACCAGCTAGGGTGTTCCAATACAGAGTACATGTGTCACAGGAAGCACCTATGCCAGTGCGTTTCATAACAGTGAAGGGATGACAATCTTAACACACATGCCAGGTCACTTTGACATAGCAGCAGCGAGAAGGCATGTAGAACGGTGTAACATGGCTCAGAGGTGGGTGGGTGCAGTGCAGAACATGTGCATGTTACCAACTATCTACATCAGCATGTATGTTATGATGTCAATCACTAAACATGAAGGCAATGTAAGGGCAAGTACAGAAATCATGTGCAATGCGCATGCACTGGGTTGCATGGCTACATGTAACCCACCCCCTTAGTGAAAATGCAGGGAGGCATTGCATGGCAATGAAAGGTTGACTAGAGAACTGTGTATTGGAAGACATTGTTGGCTATTGTCAATTGCATCATCTCAGTCAACTGACACCACAGCAGATGAGAATGGGACAGTAAGCAGGACACATGATGAACCCTCAGTAGTACACCCATTCGTGCAGAAGGCACTACACCAGTGGAACAGATTCAGGGGGCCTGCAACAGGGGGAGGTCTGTGCCCCACACAGACAATAATACCCTAAACATGTGCGTGATGCAGGACTGAGCCAGAGTGAGCATGGAATGGATGACCAAATGTCATGACACGTATGTAATCCTGGACACGTACTTCAATGATCACCATGCCAAGGATACATAGAGGCATTCATGGAATGCACATGTAGCATGAATGGACACTCATGTCCCTGGGGAGCATCTGCCATCTGCACAGTCCGAGTGAGGCATCCTGCATCAAGGACAAAAGATG
Organism: Ambystoma mexicanum; assembly: GCF_040938575.1. Lineage (NCBI taxonomy): Eukaryota > Metazoa > Chordata > Amphibia > Caudata > Ambystomatidae > Ambystoma > Ambystoma mexicanum. The sequence continues at coordinate 261,508,947 of NC_090941.1, forward strand.
TACCCCACATTATGTGTGTGGCAGGTTCACAGGGGGAAGTGTGCATGTACAGAGGAGCGTGGAACAGGACATTGCAGTAGTTCCACATGTTACTCACCAGTGCCATGGTTAAATTGAGGTGCAGAGGGTCAGAGGGGCAAGGAAGCATGCCCGCATGGAATACCTGCATGCAGGCTGAACACACATGCACATCAGTTATGCAATGACATACTCCGAGTGCTGAGTGGAAAGACATCACAGGCTACATGCAGACAGGTCAGTAAGCTGTAACATGGACCAGAGGGGCAGCGCGGTGACTAGCATGTGAGTAGGGAGCATGTGTGATGAAGACAGTCCCTTTCTGCTTCACATGTCCAGCATGCATCACAACAGGCACGCATTAGTGAAGCATTGCATGACTCACATGAAAACCATGTACACATAGCATGTAGTGGCAGTCAAGCACAACACATCACACAAGCAAACCACACATGGGCTGGACAAACACGAAACAACACTCACCAGACGGGGCATCATAATCTTGCATCTCTCCCACTCCTTCGACCAATTGTGCCGGGATGAACTCTGCTGCGATCACCTTGTGCGGAGAGAGTTCTTCCTCCTTAGGTGGTGGCCAACTGCCTGTCACCCGAGTAATTGCTTAATTGGAGGCACGCTTTAGCTTACCACAGTGTCTGAGGTCATCCCAACACTTTTTGCAGTCCTGAGCTGTGTGCACCTCATATCCGAAAGCACTAACACCATCCGCAACATGCTTCCAGTGCTCCCAACACTGGGTAGGCATTGTGTGGCTATTTGGGCCCACTAGCATATCGCGTTCGTGTTCCGACACGTAGCCCACAACGAAGTACAGTTCCTGCTTGCTGAAAGTCTTCTTCCTCGCGTGCCAGAGGCCGGAGCCATGTCTGGGGTCCCAGCCTCTTGCGCAGATGCAACCTTCCTTCTCTTTGGCAGTGGTACAGACCCTGACTGGCAAATGGCGCCCTGGTCAGTAGGGGCAGTTGTGCTGATGGACTGAGGCAAGGGAGTGGCAGATGGAGATAGGATGGAAGCCCTGACTTGCATCAGTGGCTGCTGGGTGCTCTTGACAGGACCCAGCGCAGCAACAGCTGATGTGCCAAGGTCTGTGACCAAGACTGTCCTGCCTGGCTGGCAGACTTATAGCTGGGATGGTGTTGGCTCCATCTGCCCACGCAGTTGCCAACACCCGGCTGCTCCGGGCAGCAGATGACAACACTGCCCCAGGGACATGTGCTATGGTCAGAGCATCCCTGCGTGCACATGGCTTGTGCCTCCTGACCAACTGGAATTCAGCCTGGGAGTCCTCGGGTGCCAACACATCATGCACTGGCCGACCCTGAACCTCGGTGGTGGTCACCACAACTACAGCTGGAGCTACCACTACCGTTGTGCCCATGGCAGTAGATGAAAATGACTGCCGGGTCACATGGGCACCAGTGTCAGATGCAAGAGCTGCATCTCCCAGAGCCACAGGGGGTGGTGGCGTGACTGCACCAACACGTTGCAGAACATCCTGCCGAAGTGGCGCACCCTGCCTCTTCCCCCTCTGCAGTCACCCTGGCCACCCTGAACTTCCCCTACTCCCTGGTCACCCTACCCACGTCCCTGACCACGACCACCATGTGGAAGACACCCAACTGAGGCGCCCCTCACCTTTCAAAGCCTCCCAACCATAGCACAGATGTACTAGTATCGAAAAAAACAGAGTCATCAGCTACCCCAATTCAGCTATGCATTTGGCGGTAGGTATGAAGAGCAGTAGGCTAGTTTAATACATACTAGCTCGAGGTGGTCACACAAAGGCTGGAGATTATTATTTGTGCAGATTCATACACTACTTGCAAGTAGTAGTGTGCAATTGTTGAATCTGCACAAATATCTGCTACTAGCCCTCAGTTAAATGTGGAGTGTAAACATTTTAGTTTTCTCTGTCACCCCCCCGGGCATATATGTACCTTTTAATGTCCAACCTTGTGTATTTGGACCCACACATTTTAAACTTGTGTCTAAAGTTTTGATCACATTGATTTGTTTTCCCAAAAAATCTCCAGCCTTTGTGTAACCAACCCGAGCTAGTATGTATTAAACTAGCCTACTGCTCTTCATACCTACCGCCAAATGCGTAGCTGAATTGGGGTAGCTGTTGAATCTGTTTTTTTCGATATAGGATATTTGTCCTCTTCAGTCAAGCCCTCCTTAAACAAAAACGAGGCAACCTACCTTTTCGCCCTATCTGTCTCCCACGGATGTACTAGTGCCAATGGGAGGTGTACACGACAATTGTCCTGGGCAATTGGGGTGAAGGGGGTGGGGTACTAGATGTAAACAGCACCCCTGTGCACCTGCAAGGCTGTATGTGACCCCGGTGAGAAAATGACAGGTCACGCAAAGCTCAGGTACCCCAAATCTGCAATAAAACCATGCACGCAACCCGCAGTAGCCCACGTGTGTGGAATAAACCTCCCACACTATGCGGTGGCACCCAAGGACATAAAAAAACATACGCATGGGACACACAGGCTACTATGACCTCGAAAACGGGTATGCGATACACAGAGGGACACGCAGTGGGAAAAATAGCATGCACGACTCACTGTCTGACTAGCGTGGGAAAGAAAAACAAGCGTAGGCCAGACCGCCACCAAAAGAAGATGTACGTCCTCGATCTGCTGTGAAGTGATGGCGCATGAAACAACAAGAAGTAGCAACACACACGTCGGTCTCCACGAAAAGCACGTACAGCGAACTGCTGGGCCATGCTCACCTTTAACCCGTGCCGAGGAAAATGCCTGCATGCGTCACGTCACTTACATGCTTAGGCCCTTTCCTTGAAATACACCTATTCACATGCAGACGTGCTGTTTTTGCACATGCGGATTCACTATGCACCCATGCCGAGGGAAATGCCTACATGTGTCACGTCACTTACGCACTTACGCGCTAAGGCCCTTTCCTCGATTACACGCTGACATGCTGTTTTTTCATGTGCAGATTCACTCTGCATCAAGCTGGCCATGCAACAACACACGGAAGACCATGCTCCTGCCCAGAAGGCCATTTTCCTGCCACCCCAGAGCCCCGAGCAGCCTCCCACGAGCCATCTGCTGCTGCCTGCCTGCCTGTTGGCCATGTGCCCTGCTATTTGGTGCCTGCACATCAGCCATCTGTGGGGGTCCATTTGCTGTTCCCACCCCTGCTGGAACAGAAGTCTCCCGACTGTTGTTCCATCGCTCCACAGCCCAGCCCAGGACCCAGTTGCCCACCCACACCTGCCTCGGGGGTTGCCATGTCAGGCCAAACACCATCTGAGACCACTGGCAACCCCCAGCCAGAGAGGCAGAGGTCTCTCAGCTTCTCAGCCACAGAAGTTGGCATTCTTTTGGAGCAAGTCCTGGGGCATTATGATGCCCTCTTCAGATGACCGTGCCCCGACAAGGATAGACAGAAGAGGACCTGGTTGGACATCGTGGTTGGGGTGGCAACCAGCGACTTCAAAAACATCCAGAAGCGCTGGGAGGACTTCAGATCCAGGAACCTATCACGCTCACCTGATTCCCACAGAGCCGCAGGTCTGGCTTCGAGTGCTGATGCTTCTTCAATTGTGAAGCGCAGGACTCTGAGGATGGACAGGTAGGGCCCCTCTACTCTGGCTTCTCAGGCTCGCAGGAATATTCCCCTTAGGGTCTGGAAGGATGAGTTCTCCATCCTGCTTCTGATGCAGGGGCGCGTTGAAACCCAGTTACTTCACTGGATTGAGGTTTGATGGGAGTTCAAATAAGCTTGACTATTCAGGTAAGGCGCTGTAAGAGTTCTGTAGCAAGTTCAAAAGTTCAAGCTTAATAATAATGTTCATTGTCTTATTGCAGCAAGCGCTAACGCATATGTCTTTTTCCCCTTAGGGGCCGGGGTTCGGAATGCCGGAGATATGGCGCCGACCCGAAGTGAAACGTGCAGTTCCAGTAAATGACAGGTAAGTTCTGGATGAGCGTTCGGGTAATGTCTTTGCATTCGCTCATTCAATGTCTTTGTCTTTTTTCCCCATAGGGGCCGGGGTCCGGAATGCCAGGAAGCGGCAGGACCCAAAATGAAATGGGAATGACCCAATAGGTAAGTCTTAGAAGGAAACTGAGCTTTTCCTATTCCCTTCCTTCTCTCACCTTGTGTTCTTGTCTTTTTCTCTCTAGGCTCTGGGAAGTGGCTGCGGATCCGGATGATCGCTGCTGAAGATGGAGGTGCCCAGGAAAGGTGAGTGAAATGCAGCGCTGCAGCGATCGAAGCAAAATGCTTTTAAAAATGATGTCTTCCCTTTCAGGATCGTCGGTGTGATGTCTCTGTGATGCAGCTTTAGCAGGTAAGGTCTTCTGTCTCTCCAATTCTCTCTTATCTCCCTTTGCAGGTGACCCAGGATGCTGACAGGCGTGGCTGAAGTCCAGATGCAGGAGCTGACACGGTGAGCGTCCAGCTGCGAGGAGCAGAACAACGCGAAGCATGAGTTGCTGATCGGGTGTGGTTTAAATAGCTTTGGAAGAAGTTCCAGGTATGTATCCTTCCACCGATCAGGTATGTATCCTTCCCCGACCACACCCAGGTGGAAAGTAGTCCCACAGGTAAAGTAGTTCCATTCAGGCCTCAAGAGGGCCTGGATGTAGCAGCATGGTCTGCATCAGGTAAGTGCACATTAAAACACTTGAACACATGTCTAGCTTTATGAGCCTGGCGCCTAAGGCGCCAGGTCTGTGTCCAAAGGGCCCCAGCTTGGGCCTGCTGGCACTTCCCTGGGGGGAATAATGCCTGCCTCTGGGGTTGCTGGGTCGGACCTGGCTCCTTGGAGGTAGGCATCATGACAGACCCTCACGAAGGCCCGGTGCCTCTTGCATGCAGCGGATGCAGGGGGGTGCCCTGTCCAACTTTCCATCAACCAGATGAGGGTCCTGGAACGCATCGACCCAGTGCTTCACCACCAAGATCTGGAGCGGCAGACCCGTCTGGAGTCGAGCAATGAGTGTCTGGGCTATCCCATTACACACAGTTCCTTTTTGAGGTGTGGTAGCAGTGTGCAGCTAGGACATATGTCTGACATGGCCCATGTATGGATGTGTGTGTGCAGGGACATGCCTGTGATGCATGTGAGTGCAGTCATGTGTGATGCACATCAATGGTGTATGTGTTCCAATGCATGATGCCCAACTGAATGTGGAGATGCACACATGCTTGCATTTCTGTGTATGTACTATACCATGGTTGGGGTGTGTGTGTGTTTGACATGTGTGCGACTGTGATACGTCATGGATCCATGTGACCCGGACATGTGGGTACCTGATTGGCAGATGTGACTTAGTTGCCGATGATTGCACTGTGACAGGTGGTGGAGATGTACAGATGCATGTCTGTCTAGTGGCGTGTGTGGCTTGTGACTTCATGCCAGCCTTTGGTTGTTGATCCAGTTACGTGTGTATGGATGCTGATGCCTGTTGCACAATACCAGTTTATTTGTGCATGTGTGTGGGTTAAAAAGATATGAGTGTTGGGGAGTGTGATGCCATCTGTGTAGTTTGACACTGCCACTAATGTGCAACTGTCATGTGTGTATCAGACCATTGTACAGTGCCCTGATGCCTGTGTTCTATCTCTCCCTGTCTGCAGTGTCGACTGATGAAGAGGGCAGAGATGGTGCTGTGGAGCACAGCGGCAGGCAAGCCACCGCCAGCCGGAGACGCAAGACCCAGCTCCCCTCCCAGGTACTGATATCTTCCAGGAGTGAGGAGTCTGGTGCCACATCCATGGCTGCTGCTGCCGAGGGAAGGTCCAAGAGGCGGAGGTTGGAGGTGGACTCCTCGGCAGCAGAAGGGGCAGCTGAGCCTCCAAAGGGGCCTGTGGAGGAAGACGTCACAGAGTCATCCATGTTGGTGGGGGATTTGGTTGATGAGCAGGCCGTGACAGCTGTACGCATGGGGCCTGGAAGGGGGAATTCCACTTGTGCTAATGGTGTCATCCAGGGGCAGGGACAGGAGGCAGCACAGGCTGCCGCGGAGGTACCTGTGTGTAATCGTGTCCCCAATTCTGTGACTGCATCATCCGGCACCAGCAGGGATGCCTTCGTACAGACCCGTTTTCAGGACGGGCATGCGTGAACAACAACTGGCCTTCCTCTCCCTACGGACGTGGCAATCAGTGACCAGATTGAGCCTGTCCTAGCTGATTTGGCGTTGCACGCACGTGGTATTCGGGATGATGTGCACGGTTCTCGTCAGTACAATGCACATCATTTCGAATACCTATTCAGGCGCGTCGAACTACTAGGACAGGCCGTCGGCACTGGGTTCCTCCGTGTGCTGGATCTTCTTGCAACCCCCTCCTCAACTGAACCCCCTATGCTCCAGTTGTCCTCCATGCCATCTTCCCGCCCAAGTATCACCTGTGCCCCCTGTGGAGCTGCCCCGAGCCAGCGGCCAGGTTGGTAGAGGACACATCCCTGCCACAGTCGGGAGTCGGAGGTCCAGCAGGGGTGGCCACCCCACCAACTGGACCCCAGCAAATGGAGGACTTGCAGGCATCAACAAGCAGGCCACTTGCATGGCGGCACCAGGGGATTCCATCAGCCTGGATGCCGTTGTGGTGCCAGAGGCAGTTGCATTGGAGTCAGCAGCAGGCACAGTGTGGGAGCCATCATGACTCAGGGCCATCAACATCGAGGGGGCAGGCATCGGCTGGCGGGCATGAAGACCCAGGATTGGGAGTGTCTTCTGTGTGGCAGCGGTTGGGCAAGCAAATATATGCAGAGCGTCGGCTAGCGGAGAGGGAACAGCTCACAATGGTCGGTCATGGTGGAGAACTCCATTCACCGGGCTTTGAAGCAGGCTGAGTGCCTTGAGTCAACTTGCAGGGAGTTGGAGGATGTCATGGCTGCATACCTGCAACACCTCGAGGCCAGGGAACAGGCCCACCTCTGGAACATCGACATGGAGTTCGATGATGCCCTGGGACATGAAAAAATCGGACTAGCCCACCACCTTTGTATATAGTTATTTAGGTTTAGGTTTCATTTTCTTTTTTTATTATTTGGAGTACACAGACTTTGCTCCACTTTTTATTTATAGTTGTGTTTTATATCAGGTTTTTTGTAGGTTTAATTTTGTTTTCGGATCATGGACCCTTCAAACTTTCATTGTGAATAGTTCTGGACATCTACATACTTTCTTTTTTACGTCATCCCATAGAGTAATGGTTATTTATGCTTTTCAGTTTTGGATTTTTTCTATGGACTTTGGCGATGGACCACTTTTAACTTTCATGTCTTGGATTTAAATTTTTGCTTGGATTTTACTTTCTTTTTCATATTGCATTAATTATTTCTTCATTTGCATGTGTGGTTTTCATTTTGTCATTTTGTTTTCTTTTTAATACATTTCATGAATCTTTTGTTTTCTTTTTTATACATTTCATGAATCTTCATTATTGGTGTTGTGTACTCTCATTGATTTCATGCATGTCTCTATGAGCATTGGCTCAGTCATGTGTTGCCACTGTGTTGCTCTGTAGGACATTTATTCATGGGCATGCTGGTTCTTTTCAGACTCTCATGGCATGGGTAATTTATTTGGGAGTGGGTGCAGTGGATTGTTGCGTGTTTGTACTGGGGAGTGGGGGGATGGCATTTGGGTTGGCATTAGGGCCATGGGTCTGTATTGTTTATGATGTGTTGTTTGGGGGGACATGAGTCGGGGCCTGCTGGCAGGTGCCTGTCACTGGTGGGGGGGCATGAGTCGGGGCCTGCTGGCAGGTTGCCTTCAATTGGGGTGAGGTGAAGGGACATGTTGGGGCCTGCTGGCAGGTGCCCATCACTGGTGGGGGGGACATGAATCAGGGCCTTCTGGCAGGTTGCTGTCAATGGAGGTCGGGTGGAGGGACATGAGCCGGGGCCTGCTGGCAGGTGCCCGCCACTGGTGAGGGGACATGAGTCGGGGCCTGCTGGCAGGTGCCCGTCACTGGTGGGGGGAACTTGTGTTGGAGCTCACAAGTGCATGGTGCCATGTGGGCTACCTGCAGGGCATGGTCAGGGGTTACAGGATTCCTCCTGTGGTGTGGGCTGCCTGCAGGGCATGGTCAGGGGTGATGAGCTAGCAGCAGGGCATGGTCAGGGGTGTAGGGGGCCCCTGTGGTGTGGGCTGCCTACACGGCATGCACAGGGGTATAGGGTGTCCCCTGTGGTGTGGGCCGGCTACAGGGCATGGTCAGGGTGGATGGGCTGCCTGTGGGGCATGGTAGAGGGTTGCAGGGGTCCCTCCTGTGGTGTGGGTTGCCTGCAGGGCATGAGAAGGGTGATGGACTGGCTGCAGGTCATGGTCAGGGTTGTTGTGGGGGCCCCTGTGGTGTTGGTTGCCTGCGGGGCATGACCAGGAGTGTAGGGGGGGCCTGAGGTGTGGGCTGCCTGTGGGGCATGGGTAGGGGGGAGGGCACACCCGGGAGGGCACACACTGCCAAATCACGTGTAATTCTAACTCGCATACCCCCGAATACACGTACCCCGCTCCCACCAGCGAAATCACATGTAAAGCACACTTGCATACCCCAGAATACACGTACCCTGCTCACACCAGCAAATTTGCGTGGAAAGCTCACTCGCGTAGCCCGGAATACACATACCCTGCTTGCGCGAGCAAATTCACATAGAAAGCTCGCTCGCTTACCCCGGAATTCACATACCCCGCTCGTGCCAGTGAATTTGCGTGGAAGCTCACTCGCGTGCCCCCCGATTTCTGCAGCAGTGTGGTGAGGAGCCACATGCACCCCCTGCAGCCAGCCCACACCACAGGGGTCCACCATATACCCCTGACATGCCTAGCAGGCAGCCCATCCACCCTCCCCATGGCCCGCAGGCAGCCCATCCACCCTCCCCATGCCCTGCAGGCAGCCCGTCCACCCTCCCCATGCCTCGCAGCCAGCCCATCCACCCTCCCCATGACCCACAGGCAGCCCATCCACGCCGACGATGACCTGCAGGCAGCCCATCCACCCTGACCATGCCCCACAGGCAGCCCACACCACAGGGGACACCCCTACAACCCCTGGCCATGCCCCACAGCCAGCCCACAGCACATGGGGGAATTTTTCAATGCTATTTGCATGGCACGAGTGGGATACACGTATTTTGAGGGGTGCACAGGGAGTTTTACACACGATTGGGCAGGCACAAGAGGGGTATGTGTATTCAGAGGGGTGCACGGGGAGTTTTACATCCAATTGGGCTGGTGCAAGTGGGATACGCATATTCGTAGGGGTGCGCGAGGAGTTTACATGCGATTGGGCTGGTGCGAGTGGGGTACGCATATTCTGAGGGGTGCGCGGGGAATTTTACACACGATTGGGCTGGCGCGAGTGGGGTACTAGTATTCTGAGGGGTGCACGGGGAGTTTTACACGTGATTGGGCTTGCGCGAGCGGTGTATGCATATTCCTAGAGGTGCACGCAGAGTTTTACACGCGATTGGGTTGTCGTGTGAGGACTGAGTGGCGTTTGTAGTGCGATTTAGTTGTTGGGGGGCTGTATGCTCGTCCACTGGCCTTTGCGCCATGTAGGGGATTTGTGCAGATGTTTTAGCGCACAGGGCGGCGTTGGGGGCGTAACTGGCGCTGCTGTAGGGTTGCTGCGCCATGCTGTGCCACAGCTGATTATGGATGTTTAAATCCATGACTGCTCAGTGCGTCAAAATGGGTTTTGCTGCACACGGCTGGCGCAATCTGGGGCATGCTCCCTTTGTGTGCCAGCCGCGTGCAACACTTCTGCGCTTGATTCCATGAATTACCCCCAAAGTGTCCATGGAAAACTAGAAATTGAAACATTCTGAGGCCTGGCAGGAAAGGAACACATGGAAAATGAAACTCTAGTTGCACAAAGTAAATTTAAAGGCAGAGCTCAGCGATCTTTCAGCAGCAAGCCAAAATGCCAAGCACTGCCATATTTCTGAATCTAAAATTCTCTTTGAAGCTCACAAAGCCAGAAAAGGGAACGAGCTTGAGCCGGACTAAAGTTTTATGAGGGGTGCAGTTGATCACTGTGGAAACTTGAAACCCAGGTGAAATCTTAAAAATACATGGAATTAAAACTGAATTCCGGGTAAGGGCCAGTATCTGACTGACAATTGACATGTGCCAGAGAATGACCAATGAGAGAGTGGGTGGAGTTGTCTTCCCCGGTTCAGATAAGATAAGCTGACCCATGTGCCAACTATTACATTTGAAAGGAGCTAATGACTACATAGCAGATTGTGACAACAAAGGAGAAGATGGCCTTATCTACTTGAGAACTAAAGTTATAATCTGAAATGTGGTGATAGCTTCCCAGAAAATATCACGAAGTGGAGATTCAGGGACATGATAGCTTGTTGAATTAGATAACTGCATAGAACATATCATGTTGCTAACTGTTATATTTTATGAATACATTACAGAAATCTTCCATTCAAACCTGCAACATTGGACAAGACACATTTCGTTAGGTCCGGCATGGTTAGACCAATTCAGATAAATTGGAAAATGCCATATAGTAGATTTTAGTTGTGACTGTAAAATTGCTCAGAAACATAATTCAATTGAATGGAGTCATAAGCTACCAAGAATGGAGCCTAGTAACTTAAAGGGACCAACCAGAGAAAAGGGGAGAATATTGGAGGTCCAATCCAAATCAAGAGCCAATATGCTGGCATCTGAAGATTTAGATAGTTTGTGGGTATGGTTTACATTTTATAAGGGTGTGCATAATGGGAAAAGAGAGAGCTGTCTGAAATCATCTGAGTGGGAACTGCTGGAAAATTGCTGGAGAACCACCATTGCCCGGGAGATGGATTAGACAAGCAGGAAGACTAACATCTGGAGGGTACCATAAGTGAACCTGGGGAGCCTGTCTAACCAAGTCCCTATGTTTCCTGTGAGTATCCAGAAGCCTTGATGACTTTCCTTGACCACAAAACCCAGAACTGTTCAATGTAAGAATACTTGTCCAACAAAACCAAGTCTTGTGGGGATCTGGTTGATTTAATACCTTGCCATTATTGATTGGGTGGGAATACTAAGTAGATCCTTAGCTTTTTTTACTAAATTATTATTTAAGTAACTCCCATATAGTTAAAGAACGCATGGTGAGCTCAGGGGTGTTTGACACCTCAGATATCTTGGAAGGAGCTGATTAAAGGTATATTGTTTTAAAATATGTAGGTATTATTGCTTACTCCAAAATTCCCTAAAGTAGAGGGGTGCATAATAAACAAAATGTCCTACTGCTCCCCATTCCCAAGACCCTGCCTTAAAGCAGAGGGTTTTATATGGTAAACTTAATATCTGGGTTTCTGCTGGGGCAGAAAAGTATCTTGCAAAATTAAATAAAGTGAAGTCCCTGATTTATTTAAAAGCATACCCTCTACAGAGAGTGCTAAAGTAACCCCTGATAGACGTTTTTTGACACTGCATAGCGCTGAAGGAAAAATGTTTTCATGTATATAAAAAGTGTTTTGTTCTTAAAGGTTTGTTGTGCTGCTGGCATTGTCAAGTACACAGGGAGTTCAGAATAAAGAGTGCTGTGTGTGTGAAACTTCTTTGACCAATAGAGAAGTGTGCATGTTATTTAAATCAAACTTCATGTAAAGTAAATTGACAACTGTATGCTACAGTCATGTTTCAAGGTTCTGCCTACATTTTTACATTAAGTGCACAGTGAATGAGCCCAACATTTGAAGTGCTTATTCAACCTGTGTGTCTTTTTACATGAGAGCAGGATTGAAAATACACATGTCGAGTTTTGAATATTTGTGAATTCTATTATAAAACATTGGATAGTTTTCAATGTATTTGTATTCAAGCGTTGTTATGGGCTGCGGAGTAAGGCTTGGTGTGATTTTGGCAAATATTAATTGTCCTATTTCCTAATAATTATATATTCTTTCTACACACTGGCCTGGTTCATGGCTTGTCTATTCCTAAAGGGTTAGGGACAGGGGTGGTGTTATATGGTTCACAGTCAGAGCTAGATGGAACCATATCCACAGGTATATGGATGTTGCACTTTGATTGGGGGGACACATTCTTAGCAATTACTTGTTGCCATATAATATACCCCACAGGTGATCAATCTTGCATTTAGCGGTAGTGTGAGTTGATATATTTTAAGGGATTTGCAAGTAGGTAGCTGACATATGTAGGCATATCCGATGGAATCAGAGAAGTGTTGCGGTAAAGGTGAGGTGCAGGGGCTAAGGTAGTAGGAGTTCTGCCATCTTAGATTTGAAGGCATTTTACAGGAGGCATTTTTTGAAAGTATGAGAAACAAGCTCAACTTGGAACTGCGGCCCTGTCCAGTTACTCCTGAGACAAGTCCCACCTCCTTCTCCAAGAAAGAATTTATGATGTCAACAGGGGTCAAGTCCTAAAAAAAGAAGTGGGGGGACTTATTAGCATAGTCAATGGGAAGTGACCTCCCTGGAAGTGACCTCACTGGAAGTTTTACAGGTGGTCATTGGAGCTCCAAGAGCTCTTCCTCTCTGAACTTGCAGTGCATGTCAAGCACCTTGGGACAATTTTGTTCAGATGAGGGCAGAATGCATGCTTCCTTTGACATGTGCTCGATCAGTTCGAAACACTGAGCACACCACCATCTGACCAGCAGAGACCAGGTGCCATGGAGAGTGTTCACAACTCCACTTTTACATTTGACAAAAGTGGAGCACATACCATTGATCCTGCCATTCTTCAGTGCCAAAGTGTTATGGCTTCATTCCTCTTAAACCTCATTACCTCCTATGAGCGTGGGTAGCCCAGTGTGTGTGGCTTTCCATATTATAGAAACCCATCTGTTAATTTGAGGCTGGTGGATCCTGTGTAGGCCATCTACAGATTCTGTGACCCTGGTTTTTTGATCTCTTTATTGTGTCTAACAAGTAATTGGGTCTATGGACACATGGCAACAGTTCCTAAAATGCCATCAGGGGGTCAATGTGCAATCAATGTCACATCTGCTCCTTACGGCATTTTGGGGAATGTACACTCCTACCCACCCCGCGGCGCCAACAAAACATTTGCGAAGTTGGCATCCATGGTCACCATAAGAAGTCCACAGAAAGCAATGGATAGGGCAAACAAGAATTATAATGTCTAGCCACACCTCTAGTGCAATTTCCACTCCATCAGTACCAGGGCCTCTTCTCCTGCAGACAGATTTTTTATTTAACATTTTAGGGTTTGTGTTTTTCACATTATGTAATACATTTCACAACTACATTGGGCGTGATTCACAGAGCGTTTTCCGATGGCATTGTTCCATTATAAAACACTTCTGTGAATCAGCCCTATTGTGTTTTTCCTATGCCATGCCAAATAAGTCATCGACACAGGAGCAACACTAAACATTATTTGTGTGTCCGAATTGTGCAAGATGGTTCACCCACTACCACTGATGCTGCCAGAACAAATGTGCACATGTTTCAAAAGGAGCTTTTACATGTAGAAATAAAGTTGTAACTGTAAAACAACATGCTTTTCCAGGGATACCTTCGCACTGCTGCCGTACAGAGTCCCACTCATAGCCGTCTGTGCATTGCTGTGTGCGGAAAACAGGGAAATAAAACTGCAAGAGACAGTAGCCAGAAATCGAATCATCTGCACACTCAGACCAAATGAAAGTGGCTCCACTACGGATCTCGGATCTCGTTCCACACGCAGTGTTGCCAACTACTTAGTAAAGAAAGTAGCTATTGGCTCTTCTAATAGTCGCCAGAAGTAGCTATATGACATCAATGCCTAATTTACTGTGGCCCCTCCCCTTTTAACCATTTAGTTTCGGTCCATACCCTTAACATACAGTTCACTTAGAGTGTTTATGGGGTTGGGCTGGCTACGTTAAAGAACAATAAAATTGTTATGATTAACAGTAAACACCTCCCTTTTTAAGTTCACAGTGTCTTTTTGCAGTGCTCCCGTTAGAAAACGGGCGAATGACCACACTTTTTTCAATTGGTTTGGAAACTTGCATAAATGATGCAAGTCTCCAAATCAATTGAAAAAAGTAGCTAGATTTCTCGCTAGCGCTTTTTTATCAAAAAGTCACTAGGGAGGCGTACTTTCTCGCTAAATATAGCAAGAAAGTCGCCAAGTTGGCAACACTGGCCACGCGCCACTGCACTCACTCAGTAGTCTTAACACATTTCATTGGCTGATTAACAGCCAATGAAATTAAAGAAAACTTTTGTTACTATGCAGATCCAGGCCTGGCCTGTCTGCTTTGAGACTGAGTTTGTCGTCACATATTTCATCATGTGCAGGGATGGTACAGTTGTGACGACCCCAGCCTGTCAACCTGGGGATCGTGGTTCTAGTCCCATGGACAGATCATTCATCTGCGTGTTCCCTCGACTTGATCCCTGGATATCAATGTCACAGGCAGCCACACTATGTCAATAACAGTTAATTTAGTCCAGTAACAGAGCTCTGAGGAACTGGGAAAGGAATGTTGGGGCCAGCGAAGAAGGAAAGGTATGTGCCTTTTGAAGGTTGAATTCATGTGAGCAGGGCATGGGGTTCTGTGATGCCAAGAGCTCTGTTGAAGAATTAGAGCAGTACTGCCCTCACCCGAAGAGCAGTTATCCTATTTGAACTGCAGGAGCTGCACTCTAGAGTCCAATAAATACCTGAAATTCAGACATATATGGGCCTCATTACGAGGTTGGCAGTACATATCGCCAGTAGCCGGCGGGTTGCCTCCAACCCCGTAACACTGTTTCTGCCACCTGACATCCCAGTGAAACCAGGATATCATAGGCGGCGGAACTGTTATTTCCCATTCCCACGGCGTCCTATAGGACACCGTGGGAATGGGAAACCTGAAGCACTGCCACTGTTAGTAACAGTGATGTTGCTTCAGTGAAATGTTTGCCATTAGAGGCGTGAACTTCCGGCATGTCAGGCCTGCCGGGAGTTCCATGCTCCTACCAGCATAGTTATAGTTTGGTGGTCCAGAAAAGGGTCCGGCACCTTTATTTTCAGACCTCCAAACTCGTAATGAGGGCCATTCATGGGCAACTGGTTTCCCAGAGAGATAAAGGGGAAGACGTGCTAGGACTGCACTGTGGTTTGGGATGGGGGGAGCAGAGGTGATGCCAATAAATGTATTTACAAGGTGAGGGAGCTGTGTGTGCGTGCCACAGTGTCTGGTATAATGAGAAGGATCATTGTAATATCTAAGCATAGTTGACTTTGCAATTCAAACTTTGATCAGGATCCGACGGTGGGGTGCACGCCACGTGATGGTCAAGATTATTTTACTCGTCAAATACATGTTATGGAAACAATGTATCTGTAAGTTATTTCAATCGGCACTTCACCTAAGTCTAAGATAATGCACAACTGAAATCCTTATTTATTTGTGTCTAAAAGTTATTTTATTCTGAACCATGTACCACTCATATCACACCCCTCTCCTGGAACCCCCTCTATCACACTGAACCAGGAATCAGGCTGGTTTGCAAAGTTAAAATATTTATTTATGTATTCACAATTTAATCATACTATGTTTCAATGGGTACACAATGATCACCAATGGGGTGATGTAATACTAAATAATCTCTTTAATACACAAGGAGGAATAGTGGGCAAAACAATTCAGCACAGAAATAATACTTGTGTGTGTGTTCAGATCAAATAGCAATGTGGTTACTATTTCCCCCTGCACACCCCTCGAGCCCCCAATAGGCAATGTAAAGAGATGAGACGAGAGAGCAGGTATTCAGAAATGGCAGAATTCAAACAAAATATCAATCCTAATTCCCCCCCAAGCAACACAAGAGAAAAACAGAATTGATTGGCAAGCGCCCAGAATGGTTTTAAAATTATCCTGAGAATGGAATGTGCAAAAACACTAAATATGGTTTAAATTGCTGAAATTGTTTAAATTATTATGGAAGCCACCTAAGATACAGACAAACACTAGCACTAGCAAAGATTTGATACTAAGAAGCAATGTGAAATCTTAAAACTGAGGTCGGAAGCAATCAAAAGCTGTTTTACACGTGTCAGAAATTCCCTAAACAAAAATTTACGGCAAACTTTTCTGGGCGCGATAATCGCGATTACGGGAGAACTATATAGATTTGGGATGCATTGTTAGATGCAAATTAATTTTGTTTCTAGCATGAAAACTGAAGAAGTTATTGATGATTTATAGAGGTTGTTGTTTCAAGATAGGCGCAAGAATGGGAAGCAGGAATGCTCTTTAAAATGAAGAAAAGGATTTCTTACAATAGAAGATGACTATGAATAAACGAATACCACACAGGAACACAGCCACTGGATCAGGGTGACAGCCTGCGGCGGAGGTCACCTACTTCAGATGAAAAATATCAGCGCAAAGATAGTTTTAACAATACTAGCACAGGAGAAAAATAGGAGGGATAGGATAGAGAGTTCAAGCAAATTAAAAGTACTCCTAACAATGCAGGTTCTGAAGACAAGATAGGATGGATTTAAGATAGGGATTGGCTATGGACTGTACATATGCTAGTGACACAGTTCTATCTATAGATACTCACTAGATGTTTTTACACGGAATCATCAGGATTCTGGTCAGGGATTCCGGTCAGGGATTCTGATCAGGGATTCTGGTCAGGGCGGACTGCTGGGAACACGGGACTGGTCTGGGTCTGCAATCAGCAAGGCGCTCTGGTCACTGCATGGCAGGACTGGACTGGATCTTCAATGCACTCTAGTCACAGGACGGCACAGGATGGACTGGATCTGTCCTTTTTGGTTCTAATGATAATTGTTTTCCGCAGGCAAGCAGTACAGCACAGCCCGGCTGTATTTTGATTCCCCTTAAGTTTCTGGGGTTCTGGAATTGTAAGGCCTAGCTGAATTTGGTTCAACTATGGAATGGGCCTTTCTGCTTTACCAAGTTTCTCGAGTATGGAGCAAGTAAGATGGATGATTCTGCTGCAGGGTTCTTCGCCAGCAATCGGTTAGTGGGTGAATCTGTGTGTTTCGCTGAGTCCTGTGGTGTCTTATGATAAAGGGGTGTGTTTGCTGGTTTATCCTAAGCTCGCCCCTAGTACAGGGATAGGTCAAGGTCTCCTCTCTGCCTTGATAGGAGGAGAAAAACAATGTGCCATCTTTATGGTTTGGGTTTACGAGGCCTAGAGTCCACCCCTAACCTCTTGAACACAAAATCTACTTTTGGTACAATACATATTTCCACATGTGCAATCTCTATAACAACCATATATACAAATTACATATGTTGTGTAGCAGATACTCCTCCAAACCACGTCGCTATAGGATCTTGTGTCTGCTTTTTACAGAATTTTGCACTTTTTATCCGGAACACAATGTCCAATTTAGGAGCAAATTTCTACAAATGTTGCAAATTGAAATTGGGCATAAGTGTATGCATTTTCATGCTTCTATCAAAAATACATTTTGTGTAATATCACATTTTCCGCTGTTTCTTCCCAGAACATGTCACAGAGTTCTGGTGCCTTTTAAAATGTGCAGCCAATATTTACATTAATAATGCTGTTATTTTTGTGTTTTTGACAATTTTACACAGTAAGTTATCAGTCTTTTTAAAATGTGTCTTTGGTCCTTGTTAAGCAACAAATGGTTGTTAGTCTCTGCCTTCTCCTGTCTCCCTGCAGTTCAGAAACAGTCTCCTCCCCGTTCATCCTGGGCCCAGGCCATTTTATGACCCTTCACACTTGGCAACTCCTGTAGCTGGAGGATGTCCATTGGCTCCTTCCCCCTGCAGAGAAAAAATCTCCTCCCCCCCTATAATCATCACTTAGGTGTGATTTCCTGGTGGAGGGAAGCAGAAGGGAGAGGCCCTGCCTCTGTGGGCGAAGCTGTCATACTGATTTGGTTGCTTTTAGTCAGGCTTAAATTCAATGTTATTCTGTTGCATTTTTCCTTTGCTTCAAACAACTTGTAATTTCAAACAAGCAGCTAGAATACTTATTCCAAATTCTAAACCATGGGATTTAAACAATTACAACATAGGTTACTCTCAGTAACAGGCCACTTAGTTTTCAATTATTTGATTTCAGTTTGTACAAGTGTTAAAGTTTATCATGCAGGCTTCTGACAGCTGTCATTGAGGCGGCCAATGGTACTGCGCCCAGATTTTGACAGATTCCACAGGCAGGCAACTTTTGCTGTGGATGTTTTTATGACAAATTCAGCTTTTCAGGACATTGTAAGCTCACCATGATTTCTTGAACTAAGTGAACACGAATATTGGATGTTTGAGGGTGTTTGATGCTTCAGGACCAGGAATAGATGTAGTGTGTAATTCTCCAGCTTTCTTTGAGGATACTCCCTGTCCATCCAGACTTGGAGGTAAAAAAAAGGACAAAGAAATAAACACGAATACAGCCTAAAAAAATCTAAAAATGTGAAAGCGAAGCAAAGCAACAATTACTGTGGTTATGGAAAATTTCTACAATCACTGGTAAAGTCTCCCAAACTCCCTTCTTGTGTTCTTTGTTGATGACCTCAGTTGGAGGAGGATGACGGGCCACCTAACAATATCACTCTTAATCGTACAAAGGAGTCCAAGAAGAAATTGAAAAAAAGACAAGAAAGCAACAAAGTCAACTCCGATACAAACTACATCAGATTCAGACACAATATACTTCCCTTTTTTGACTTGTGGCTGAAAACCATCTAAATCAAGTTCAGAGGAGGAAAGAGTTGAGGAAGTTGACTTAAGTTCTGACATACTCATGAATGTTTCTGTATATGACTTGTTGTGCCTGATAATAATCAAACATGTGTTTTCTTGCACCATCCTAGAATCGTGGATAATTTATCAGACAGTGCTTGTCCATTGCCCTCATCTTCTTCTTCTGCTGTTAGGATCGATCGAGGTGATCCCATACTTGCTAATCAAATTATGAAGGTTGTTTATAGGGCCCACCTGGACATTAACCTGAACGCAGATAATCCTGTATTTTTATTGGTAATGAATGCATTTTTAAATTTGACCAAATAACAACATTGAATAGGAGTAATATTCAGAAAATTCCCCATATGGTTCTTTGTTTACAAACTAGTATATCTGTAGCTATAGATTTGATTAATTTCGTGAACGACAACTGAGCCGCTTTGGTGATACTTAGCTTCAAAATATTTTTTGACATGATATTTAATGAATGTCATTTTTTAAAAAAATTGATACATTTTTGCCCACTGAAAGATTGCCACATTCCGTGAAGCATCAGAGAACTGACCATTCATTTGGAGCTTTGTTCTGTAACGACTTCTTGACCTTAAAATGCAGCAAAGATTCCTTGGGAAAAAGGAACATTCATCTTATTAAGGTATGCTACAAAAATTGCAGGCGCTTAGTGATTGGACATAGCTGCCTAACACTTTAATCTGCTCTGACACTTTTAAAATATTTTCTTGGAATCCCAGGGGTTTCACGCTTTTGCAGAACCTAGACACACAACATATATACCTTAGAGATTATCATATAATTATTTTGCTACAGGATTGGTTAAAGGATTCTTGTGTTTTTGATGGTTACTCAATCCGCCAGCAGCCAGCACTTAAATGCCCAAGCGGTAACACCATACTGTCGCTTGTTAGTCACCCGTAGTTATTAACTCCCTTTATCTGTACAAGTCCTCCATGGAAACTCCCCAAGTCATTTTTGAATTATTGATTGCTAGCTTGGGAAAAGCCTGGTGGGATAATCTCCTTATTACAAATCTGTACTTCAATCCAGCTTTCTCTGAGGGCAGGCAATTGCAGGAGATGCTAAACAATATTTTACTAAATTGGTGCAGTGATAATGGCAGGGAGAATATAATCATTGCAAGCGACTTCACCTCCACTTATGTTATAGGCCCGACCCTTTGGATAAGCATGGTAACATATTGCATGTCCCTTCTTTAATAGGGTATATCAACTTCCAAATTATGGAAGGCTGGAGCCTTATTGTTCTTCATGAAAATGTCCAGGGAGACATTACTTTCAAGAATACCCAGAAGTGAGGTGTCTCCTCCTCCATCATTGATTATGTTTGTGTTTCCAATCATCTTTTTCAAACTTGTGCCCATTTTGAGTTTATTGATACTAATAAAAGTAATCACTATGTCTTATATTGCTCTTTTCAGTCTAAGCAAAAGAGTTATAGGAAACCTACAGGGCTTTTGACATTGTGATCAGCCCTTGTAAGAATCTCTTGATTTGGGCTCCAAGGGAAATCTATACTTTTAATATGATAGTGCTTGAAATGCTTGTGTTCTTCTCTGGTGCCCGAAAAGCACATATCTTCTCCCATTCAGTGTTCTAATACATGCTTGCTGGTTCTGGGAACACTACTAAAATCCTATTCTTGCTCAGACTTAAAAACAAAACAAAATCTTAAGCATCCATGTGATTAAGAAAGAAAAAGAGAGAGCTTCCCACAGACTTGTGTTCTCTTAATTCTAATCATGATGGGTTTTTATATTTAAAAGTGAGGCAGGATTATATGAATTGTCTAAAAGCCCACAAATGTTTGATGCTGCAAATGGATAGTGAGCATATGCTTTCATTCTTGCTAAATAATGGACACATTAATTGTGGACTCTATTGAATGCTCACATCATTTCTTCAGTTAAACACTATTTCGGAATGTACCATCACAGCTTATTATGAAAAATGATATGCTGTAAAAAAGATTCAGAAACTTGTGAGGTCCTTACGCAAGATGCTACAAGATGGGATATACCCCTTTCATTGGATGTATTACTACCACTAATATGATAATGTAAGAACTCATGAGCAGCTAGTTCTGCTTATTTACCCAACCTTGTTTTAAACAATAATCCAGTTATGTGGGCAAACATTCAGTATGTTATATTTTCTTTGCCTTAGGGCATACAATAATTCATATTTCCTGGCTGGCTGCATTTGTTGTACCAATAATCAATAAGGGTAATCATCAGAATCCCACTAATTATTGTCCAATCACTATTCTGGACACCAGTTCAATAGTCTTTCTATCTCTTGTTCTCAAACAGATTGATTCTGGTCATCAGTGCCTGGCAGGATGGATAGTCACTAGTGTGGATATTGAAAAGTGTTAGGCACTGGACTTAATGGTCTTCTGCTCCCCCTTCTAATCGAGCAATCCACTGCAAAGCATCTTCCTCTATATATGTATTGCCTTCGTTGACTTATCTAATGCATTTGACAATGTCAACAGAGCCAAACTATGGAGAACATTTTCAGACAGGGGTATGCCGGTTTCCCTTTTAGGCATAGTGGTCAACCTACATGCCAACTCCTCTTTATAAATCAGATTGCACATGAGTAGCAAAATATCTGGGAATACACCTACCTCTGACGGACTTGTTAAGGAATGTGTCCTGACCCCAGAATTGTTTAACCTATACATCCCTGATTTGTTTTCCTTTTTATCGAAGGTAAATTCTTTTGATCCCAAACTCAGCTCTACTTCCTTTCACTTTCTGGCATATGCCGATGGTCTAGTTCTGTTGATAGAACTCCAATTAGTTTACAGAGATCCATTGGAGCCTTAGGGAACTATTGTAATAGCAATTACATGTTCATCAATATTTCTAAAATAAAGATAGGCTACTCAGAAGATTGTGTTCTTTAATTGGCATATTGGTAGCACTCTCCTAGATGTGGTAAAGGAATTTACTTTATTTGGGATTTCAGATCTCCTGTAAACCAAGCATCCTTTTTATATACATAACATCTTGAGCCAAAACGTTTTTTTGTTTTTGAAGCCCAGATAAAGGGGCTGAATTGTAAGTACAGTCATTTGTCTGTCGTCGCCAACATAGGGTAGTTACTACAAATACATTATTTGGGTCTGAATTGATATATTTAAAGGGCTTACATTGGAACGTTTAAAGGATATATCCTGGAAAAGATTTCTTGCGCTACCAAATTTCACCCCTTACGTTGTGGCCAGGTTTGAGTTGGGGCCTATGTCACTGATTGATAGAATTAAGTGCCATAAAATCAAATTATTTCGGAACATTTGCAACATCCTGACACATTTTGTATTCTCTTCATTGAGAAATTCTCTTATGGACGGAGACTGTGAATTTCTCAAAGTCAGGGCAAATACTTGTGATTGAATTCAATCAGATTTGGGTGTAACCAGGGAGATCTTAATTGTAAATTCACTTAAAAAAAAAGTCATTGTGGAACGCAAACTTGTGCCAAACTGTTAACCCAGTTTTCTCTTATAGGTTTTTTTTGGACCCAGCCTTGATGGAGAAGAAAATAAATTATACTCATACATATCTAATCAAGTATCCATTGAAATGTGTACTCTATGATTAAACTTGCTTAAGTCTCACAAAATAATTTGATGTACAACAGACCTAATGTATGAACTATAACATTGCAGGTAGTGTCAGTCTTCATGTAGTATAGAAACAATGGAACACTGATTTGTGCACTGTGCTAAGTTGCATGAGCATTTTGTTTCAGGCATTATGTCTCAGTATACTAAATTTTTTTGGCAACCAATTTTAAATGGGCACCAGATATCTTTGATTATTATGGCAACAAATTGTTTAACTAATGAGTTACATGTAAACAATTCTTAACTTTAATTAACTTTAATTGTTTTATTAACTTTTAAATGAATTGTGTTGTTCTATATTGTTTAACTGCTCATATTTGTATTTTGTATTCCATATGTTATATTTGTACATCTAAGAAATGGAGTGAAAAGTTTACATTTATCTAACTATATCACACAATAAAAAAAGAAGAAAAAATAATACTTATGAAAACTGCCTAATTACCACCATCCACAAATAACAACTTGTAAAAAGTGGGGATTTTACAGATCTTCTTACTATATTTCCACTGACATATTTTTCCAATTATTACTGCCCAAAACACGACATTCTAAAGAGATATATCTATGGAATATACTTACCTTTTTAATGATTTATTTAACAGTAGAATGCCACCAAAGTAATACTCAACAATCACACACCACAATCTGGGACAAGAAACAGTATGATTTTATCTTAATATTTCATTTTATTTAACATATGTAATCACTGAATTAAAGTTATTTTCCTAACTTACAATGCTGGGAAGTAACCATCAATACTTTAAATGTGTGCAGACAGCTTATCTACAGATAAGAAAACAAATCCTGCCTGTGGATTTCTCACTTATGTTTTTATTCAAATTCACATAAACATTCACAAATGTAAATGATGTTTCTAGACAATGGACTGGAATACTTATTATTTTCTTTCTAGAAACAAATTCACATTAATTTTTAGAAAGATTTATTTCAACAATCTACAATAAGGATTATATGTGTCTACCGTATACCCACCATCTCTTGAAATCAAAACGTAAAGTACTTCTCAGAATAAAGTTGGAAACAAAACAATTTGCTCAGTTTTCTCTGCAACCATGAACAAGTATTAGCAGCAGAGAATATGTTGTTTCGATGTAGCCAAGATGTTTGGACTGTTTGCTATGTTTTGTGTTGCAGATCTGTTCTCAAACTATTGTAAGGGTTTCGGTTTCTCTGGAAGCCTGTTATTTTTGGAATGTTGTGACAGAAGGGCCCTAACTCTCGCTATCATCGTGAAATCAACTTTGCCCTCATAATTCGCCTTTTGAAGGGAAATCTATACTGAAGAAAAGTGCACAAAAAACACCCAAAAAGTGCCCATTTAAAAACAGATATGTAACCTGCAGCCTGCACACAGCATCTGAAAAATGGAACATGCGAGGGAATGTGCAATGTTTGCAGCCCATCTGTAATAAGTGTATACCTCCAAAGTGACTGATAAAAACAAGAAAATAGGTACTTTCAATGAAATGGAAGAATAGAGCAATTGTTTGTTAATTGGAGGATTGTCCGAGCTGAGATGAAAAGCACAGCATGTCACAGGAGAGAAAAAACTAATCAGGGCCCTGCATTGTGTATATGTTCCTGTACAGGATTCAAAATCAGCTTTATATCAAGAAATATACAGAGATATCAAAAATAGGTTGTGAAAGGATGTTGATTGCAAGGTGAACGTTATGATGTTGTCTTGTTTTGAGGAAATGTAAATGCAATGGCTTGCTTTTCTGAGAGAAAAGTGTGAACATTGGCTTTAGAAGCTCACAATAACATGTTATGAATTTGCTTGTTTCCTGGTCCACCTGCCTAGGTAAAAAATAACAAAGGCTGCACATTTACAGCTTCCTTCAGCCACCAGGTATGTACAAATGTACACTAGACATACAATAAAGTGGCACCACGCAGTAATCTGAACTCCCCAACAGTAAGCTTTTCTAAGGGGAAGGACAGTGCAAGTTGAAGGACTAGGAGTCAGACTGAAGTGATACAAAGTGGCTGTAATGACTCGAGACGGTGGGCCTTGTACACACATATACTTACCAGCAGCCAAACTTCAAAGAACTTGCACCAATACGACTAGGTTTGTCTGGGTCGGGAATGCCGCAGGCATGAGCTCAAAGAAACAAACAAGATAGGGCACTAGATGTTTTGTTACCATAGAGAGAAACTGGAGATGTCATGCAATACTTTGGGAACAAGAAATAAAAAAATACCTTTTGAATTTTGCACTGGGAATCAGTTTATCGTTTGTAATTTCTGTTGGATAGTCCCAGAGAGTTTTTTTGTTCAGGTTGAAAGGCTGTATCAGCTGAATGTGAAAGCCCAAATTGCATGACATTGGGCCTCATTTCAAGTGTGGCGGTCTGGAAATGAGGGTACCGGTAGCTACGTACATATATACTTTCCTGACCGCCACACTACAACTCTGCCGGCAGGGGCCATTGCGCCCGAAAGGTCTGACTTCATGGGAATGGGGCCGATCATTTTCTGGCGCCTGACTTTCCGATCAGCCAGCACTTATAATGTCCCGGTGGCACCAGGAAATCAGGTGCCGGAAAAGTGTCACAAGTCCAGCGGCAACCCGCCGGTCGCACACATGGGTTACTGCCAGACTCTTAATTAGTCCCATTATGTTCATTATATAAATTAGGCAAATGTAGATATAATTGCACAGAAATTGTGTGCTAGTAATTAATGTATCCTAGCATACATGCCACCAAGCCTGTTATTAGTTTACATGCAGCAGTGTTAAGTCGCCTGTCTTGTAATTTGATTTTCTGGAATTCTGTTTGAGATACTCACATGTCTATTGGGTAGCAGAGAGGTGGTTTTGTTTATTTCAAACACATAGAAATATGTAGGAATGTTCTGATTTAATTTGGTTTCCTATAAATTGGCAAGCTTATCCCAAGCTCTCATACACTGTTCACTTCATGGTGGAAGCGTGGTCAGGATAAATTATTTAGTTATTTGCAATCAAATCAGATGTAACACCTACAAAGACTTCAACTTATTTTTATTTGGGATTAAAAAATACTGAATGATGGATGATTATTTGGACAAATGTCCTTCCTCTTACATGTGTAGACAAATCTACGTTTTAGACTTAAGCTATGGCACACCAACGATGTGTTGGCTAGACAAAGACAAATATCAGAAGAACAAAATTACTGTCAATTCTGTTTAAATACTCTACAAAAAGAGACTCTTCAACATATTATAGTCGAATGCCCCATGTTAACTCTGAACGACAAGTGTTTTTTAAAGACCTATTTGACATAAACAGTCCTTTGGACTCTGATCAAATATGGCAACTAATCTTCTCCAGTACAAGACTAGCAGTTGGGGTTGCGATAGTTCATTTTTTGGACATAGTCTTAACGAAATTAGAGAGTCAATGAGTCATGTCAATATTTTAAAGCACAGTAACAGAATTGAAATAAGTTTTAATGAGCGATGTAACTGGAATGCAATGCATTGCAAATGTGTCAATGTTTTAAAATGTTCTAAGATGCAAAAATCATGTTTAACAATTATGTGAAAGTTTGTATGTGTCTCTTTTTTGTTGTTATTATTTGAAATGTTGATTTTATCAACCAACCAAATAAATAAATACAAAAATATTTAGTTATTTATTTATTTTAATTCTTATAAATGCACCAGATCCCTGAAGGCTTCAAGGTGAGAATATCCCCAAAAAACGGACATAAAATCAACAAAACAAAACAACAGCATCAGGAATTAACAACTCTAATATACCAGGAAGCGTGAACCAAGGTGCCGTGAAAAGGAAGGTTTTACTTTTTAAATTAAATGTCCATATGGTGATGCATGTGCTTTAAATGTTTACTTTCATGTTAATGCCATTTTAACGATTAAAGCAGGAATTTAATAAATTCCTGATTTGCGTATGTTTAAATTGATTTAATTATTTCTAAGTTATTATGAAATTAAATTGACCTTATGGTCAACCCTGTGTGTTTTGTGTCCCACGTAGGCTTTTGGAAATCAATAATATTACATTAAGGGAATCCCAGGTTCATAAAAATAATTGTATTCAATAAATACATGTTGTATTAAAAGAAATCCTACAATTAATGTATTGCAATCATTTTATTGACTATGGCGGACAGCAATCAAAGAACATGTCATTCCATGTTTCATTCTGAGGTGTATAAGGCCAGCACCTATCCCATATTGCAGCAGGAAAGCCCATTTATAATGATCCTACCTATGGTTTACATTGTATTTGTAAATTCCCAAACACATACACCTTGCAAAATAGTCCCCTTTTCAGTCTTATAACTTTTAACAATACTTTTAATTGCAATTTGGCATATAATTAATTCATTGGAAAGTTTGCTAAGTCACCAGGGGATGTCATTTTCACTAATTTTCTGTCTTTGAAACGTTGAAGAAATGTAGAAATACTAACTGGCTTCTAGCAACTACGTTAGGTAACTCTATCTTTCAGTATGTCCACTTACTCCCAAAATCTCTTAATTTGGTTTGATCTTCATAAAGGTTTCTTCGAGCATGATTTCCCTATCATTCCATCTCATTCTGATCCAAATCTTCTCCATTTGTTTCCAGGCAGACTGGCTTGCTTTTCTGTTTCGCAAAAAAGTCTCTCTTTTTTTCTATGTGTTCCAGTTCATATAGCCAGTAAACTCCATCAATGCAACATTACTTGACCCAGAATGTTGGATTGAACAGACCCAATGATAAGTTCCATTCACATTCCCTGACTCCCTGGGGCCCTCATCCATTGGATGAGATATACACAATTCGACAATCTGCAGTTGTACATTCCTTGTATCTGCATTGTTTGTTTCAATGGGGTTGTTATGGCAGATCCTGTGCAGCCGGGTAGGTATTATGTGTGTCTCCTGACATTGCACGGGTAAATTCCAGTTCTTCTTTGCTATTAATATGGCAGAAATGTACTCCTGGTACTTGCATAAATACACCATTGCTAACCAAAAACAAACAAATATGTGTCACTATATCACACAGGATGTGCACACATGTTAAGATGTTTTAGTGATGACACCATTGAGCACAGAACCAACACTGCAATCACAACAACAAAGTTAGAAGACAAGCCTCCATTAATATATCTGATCAAAATCTATTCTATTCAACATCACTTTTCAGGATACCTAATGGGTGAGGGCAGTGCACACCAATAAGTAAAATCGCGAGTGTGTTTGCTCAAATATTTGGCACTGATTACCGAGCATGAGACACACTCAGATAACAGTAGACAATGGCAGGCAATGACGGAGTTAATGTTATTCTTATTTTACAGTGTCACATTGTATACACTGTAAAATAATATTAATCCATATACTTCAAGTTTCACAATGGATTTCTGACTTGCATTCAGTATGGCAAATTCAAAATATGTAATGCATTTTTGAATGATGTAGTGTGTTGAAGTCATTCCACATGCTATTTTCAGTTACTGCAAATTTGGGCACATATTCTGGAACAACTGTTTTTGAAAATTGTGCATGAAGGCAATATTCCTTGTTCATTGAGGAGGGCGATGTTGATCCCAGTATTTTAAAAGGGTGACAGAATAGACCCAGACAATTATCGTCTTGTACCTTCAAAAATGTTTGCAAGGAATTGGGGTTGGTTCCCACTGGAAAAGGCCTGAACCAGAATGGTCAAAAAAGAGCAATTTGCTCACAATGGTCAAAAAGCCTTCAAGTCATGTAATATCAACTCGTTTGCAGTTACCAAACAGATCGACAAACTCACCCAGCTCACAATCGGAGGAGAAAGCAGCCAATTACAAAGACCAGCTCTTCACAACAACGTTCTTGCTGCAACCACAATTGCAATGGTACCGTTTGTAAAACTGTACGAATCAATAAACGACTCCCTAAAAGACCAAGGATCATTACTGATAACACTGAACTCGAAGCTTACTGCTTTGGAAACGTTCTCTGAGCAAATCCAAAAACAACTTGATTATGAATCTGAAACCTCCCTTAAATGCAACAACAGGCTCAGCGACATTGCAAGACACGAGATTGCTGGAAAATCTGAATTGATGCAAGCTGTGATCGATTGTAACAAATGGATGGGGCACAACCTCTACAACATGACCTCGAATGTAGCATGTAGTTCCATCAGAATGCAGATACAAGGAATGTTGAGAGGATTACCGCCACAGCCGCATGATGAAACCCAGCTGATGCCACATATGACTCCCAAACAGAGAGAATAAATAATGTCATCATGGATCAACTTCCTATAACCACGAGTGAGTTGCTGGTCATTCAAGTAGCCTCGTGCAACCGCTGGTCCTGCCAGAAGTTCATGTCCTGATTAGAACCGACGTCTCAAATGAGATTGTGGCCACACAAATCAATGGCCCTCCAAAACTTGCGGTCAGGAATATAGAGACTGATGTTGTCATTAAGACTGCAGCGTTGGGCCAAAACCACCTACCACTGGTATTACATTTAAAGTCAAATGGTCCCAATGTGCTGGGTAAAAATCTAAGGTTTGACATATTCTCCAAATGGACTAAGCTCTCTACTACCAACACGGTGCCTAAGGACCCAGGGACGTCATTTCACCAAAATGCCAGGGGTAGCGGAAGTGACATCACGTGACCCTTGACCCCTGATGACATCACATGAAATTATGTCATTTGACCCCACCCCAAAGTGATATGGCGGGTTCCACCCGTTGACAAAACAGGAAGTGGCATCACATAGCATTGTGCACTATGAAAAATATGGTTACATATCACTATAATGTGATGTACATTTCATACAAGAATGGATCACCATATGTATCGTTAAGATCAGTCTGTATAGGCCCATATTACTAAATAACTGTGAATGTAAGCAGATGTCCATGACCATATGATAATGATGTGTTATTATATAGTATTTACGCTTAACACTATATATAGAAAGAATATACACCCAATATCACCCAACCTGTGTTGGTACTCATGTATCGACCTCAGAAGGATGAAAGGCTGAGTTGAGGCATTTAAGAACAGACTAAATCAGTGACTCACCACCTGAAGTGTGCCTGACATAAACCTTTAATGAGTCTAGCAATTATTGTATAGAATTCCAGAAAGACACATTATTTGGTATTCCATTTTTTTTCCATTTATTTTTAGGTCGCAAGGGAGACCTCAGAGGTCGCAGTTGTGACCTCTGGTGACCCCTAAATGAGGTCCCTGTAAGGACCGCACGCCAAACAGTGCCAGTGGAGCATCTTTAGCTGAGAAAAAAAGTGTTACTATAAAATCTAAATCCAACCGGTCAAGACGTTTTATAAGAAATATGAAAACTCCACTGCCAGTGCCCCTGTTCAACCGCAAGGTTTCCCAGCTCAAACCCAAACACAGCGAAAAGGACATTGAACTACCAAAGTTGCCCCAAGTATTTGAAGTTGGTAACGCAAAAAAAAGACCACAAATTGAGATAAGCAAGTCTTCTAGTACTCACTCATTTAAGACAGACAACAAACCTATCAACCTACTCGATTGAAGACGATGATTGGACCAGCCCGGTAGCTCTTCGCCCTCAAGATGTTGATCTAAGACATACTCCTGTTGTGGGAGTATCTAGACAAACTGCAAGGCCACAAGGGGCATGTTCTGTTTCACCCCAACAGTAGTTCCTAAAGTGATGAAAATATTCAATGGCCAAAAGTCTCCAGCAAAATGAAGGAATGCAGCGGACGAAGGTGTGGAAAACTCCATCGCCCTAAATTCAGCAGTGACAGACTGCGAGAGCAGACATTAATGTGCCGATTTTCCCGATTCCAAAACAGAAGGAAAAATTGAATCATGTTGAATTTTACAAAGGAGTTCACCCCCTGAAACTGAATCTGAAACTCACTGTGGCTCAAGCCGAAAGTCGTGGAACTAGACCTAGGAAAGACCAAGAAATACCAGCCAAATGAAGAAGTGCATTGAGTAAACTCTGCCTGGAAAATATAGCCTGAGAAAAAAATGAAACAAATTTGAATAGGTACAATGTAATGAAATTGGTGCATTGTGTCCCAACGCTAAGAACAATATCATCAGACGATATCTCGATTGTAGAATATGTCTCCGGAAGTAGATCTGATTTTGTATATCTACATTTTAACTCAACTCTGATTGAGAATACTCTGATGTCTACGGGCCAGGACCTGCTGTTTTTCAGTTATGAGTTATCACTGTATCTCGACATAAATTGCAGCATATCTCAAGCATCTCAATCTTATAAGCTGCCAGACACAGGATTTCAAGCAAGTAACGATAACAGACGTATCACACTCATGAACAAGATCAAAGAGAATGATTGCCGTGGCAACAAGAAAAATACTAGAGAAGTCTCTCCTCGAAGAAAATCAGCCCCGATAATGAACCGTCGAACGAGCGACCATTAGCAACAAAATTCTGATTCCCACCACCACTGCTCGTTATTATCATGGAATAGACGAGGATTTAAACATCTATTTTGTGAGAGTGGGATAAGAAAGGACTGCTATACATTTATTTGTCTTCAAGAGATATGGCTCGGCGACCTTCCACTAAGTGACCGATATATGATTCTGATGAATGCTGCCAACAAAAACAGAACTGGTTGTCCGTTTTTGGGGTTTGATAACGATGATTAAAAAAAACAGAAGCTGGGACGTGGTATGATCATCAAACCCGAATCTATTTGCTCAAGCGACTGTGCTTCGCGCAAGTCTCCATCAAAATCTAGGAATCAAATATATCTCCGTATTTTAAATGTCAATTGGAATCCGGCAAAGATCCCAAGCATGAAAATGATTAACTCGGTAACGCTGATAATCAAATGTATTCTGGAGTTTATGAACATCCACATCTTAGTATGTCGAGACCTGAATGTATCATGGTTTAATCAGTTTGGCCAAAGGATTGACTTAAATGCAATGCAACATAACCAAATGCACTCCCGTGCTAAGCATTGGGAAGTTTAAATCCTCACAAGGATCTACAAAATGCAAAACGGTCAGGTCATTGCAGATATCCCGGCCAGACCCACGTGGACCGGTTTGGGCTGTCAAAAAACTTCAGACTATATTTGGGTCTCATCAAATTTGTCATCACTGATCACAAAGCTAGAAGTCCTGAAAACCCAACAGAGTGACCACAATGCAGTGGTTGTGTTGTGGCTAGCTGAGTCACCTTCAATAACCAACAGACACAGCTGCAAGCTGCTGGTTAACCAAGGTCGAAATTGGCTAAAGCTGAACAAAAATGTGATCATGGAGGTTGGATAAAAAATGTTCCATACAATGTGACCACACAATATTGGTCAAGACTATGCACCTTTGTTGGAGCAATATCAGTCAGTGCAAGGTGGGTTTAAATTTGATCTGCAATGCAACAAATACCCATTTATTCAGAAGCTGGCTGTGGAAAAAAAGAAAATGGAAAAAGACATTAGAGCTTTAAAAGTGAACATCACGCATGAAAGTACACTGGCCATAAGACAGCGCTGACAAAAGTACTGAAATTGGCTCATTTCATTTAAACAAATTTGAGACCAAGAAAAAGCAGAAGGAAATGTTAAAATCTATTCATGTTCACCATAGAAGAGATAAGCACAAAGAGCAGTAGGCGACCTTCATAGGTCTACTCTTTGCACAGATTTCCACGACAACAAGAATTCCATCTTCTTGGCAATCAGTGGTAGTTGTGCCCGTATTCGAAAAGGGAAATCAATCGGATCCCAAAAACTGCCATCCGATTGCACACCTTGATGTCATCGGCAAGGTGTTTGTATCTTTCTTACGGCAAAGAATGTGAATGTGGGCTGAAGATGCAGGTATCCTAGATTGCAGACAAACCAGATTCACAAAAGGAGTTGGCGTCAAAGTGAACTTAATGATGCTAAATCTGCTTAAGTTAGAAGCCATTAAATAGATGAAAAATCTATTCCCAGCCTTTATAGATCTTAATCAGGCATTTGACAGTGAGAATAGAGAGACCTTATGGTCAAAGCTTGAGAACTGGAACTGTCCTGCAGAGATTCTACAACCAATAAAATTGTTACATACTAAAACATTGATATGAATCAGACTAAATGCAGAGGGAGACCTTACCGCTAACATTTCGACAGAACTAGGGGTTGAAAATTATGGCATTTGGAAACAACCTCGGAAAAAGAGGGCACAAATTCAAATGGTTCGGTGCTGAGGAATTATGCTTAATAAATCTATTAGAGAATCAATCTGGATTCTTGACTTAAAAAATAGAATAAAAAAGTTAACACACCAAGGCATGAAACTAAATGACGACTACGGAAAATGTACCATCAAGCCGGTCCTAATGTTCTATTGTCAGAAAGTGCTGGCCACACTACATTCCTTCCAGTCTAAGGTGGCATTTCACACTGGAAGGAAACACTCTGAAATTGTTTACAAACTCACAATCAGAAAATCCCACTCCTATAGTCCAGAAAGATGACAAATCAGCTCAAAGCCTGGCTGATATTCAGAAGATTGGAGAGCTGTTGTTCATCCCTATTCAGTTAAATGAAGGGAAGGACTCTGTTCTCGCCCAAGTGTGTGTGAACAACGGTGAGAGCTTCATCAGCAAAGCCATGTACCATAAACTCCTAAAAGATCCAGCCATTCCCACATTTAAACTGATAGACAAATGGGAGATGGACCTGGAAACACCCAATTCCAAACATCTCCTGCCTAGCAGGTGTATGCTCAAATTTTCCATAGGCAACAAGAGCATAGTCCATAATTGTTGGGTCGTGCGAGATGTCCCTGCTGCATTTTACTTAGGCAGTGACATTCTCAAGAGCTTTGCCATTAGCTTGGACCTAATGAACTTCAAAGCCTGGTCCCGATTAGCGGGTAATCCCATGGACTTTTATGACCCAGAGAAAGCATTTAGGTCAGCTCAATTGCTGCTGTATGCAGTTGAAATTCAGATTGGAGAGGAAGTCACCATCCCAGAACGGACCCGACAATTCTCACTGGAAGTGAAATTTAAAAGAGGGCAGAAACGGAAAAAACCCTGACGCCTATATACAGCTTAATGCCCACTTCCAACAGCAAGGGTTGGGGGTAAACCCAACACCACTAGTCAACATAGAACATGACACCATTCCAAAAGAGGTGGATAACAGTGACTTAAAGAGTATCGCTCTGGCCGCAGGCACCATTATTGGAATGGCGGTTGATGACTGACATTTTTCCATAGATTTAGGTAATTAACTGTTAGGACCAATCCTCAAGGACTGTTTTTACAGTGATAGGGACGATGACGCAACACTAGACAGGATAGTCATCCGGCATGGGGGGACTTTCCTGGTGCACACTTCCTGCCCTTATGTTAAGGACGATGTGACCTGTGACTTCAGGAGGGATGAGGTGATCTTCCAAGTCTGCGAGGACTGCCTTCCCCACCTGAAGCCAGCAGTCCAAATCAGCACTTTGACCAGGGACTTCTCCACCCAGCTGGAGGAGACCGATGAGATAGCAAAACCGGAAGTCTTTCCAACTTCAGGCAGATGGTTTTATTTTTTTAATTATTTTTTATTTGTATGGCGCTAAAGCCCGCAGCCATCAGAGCGCGTACCAAAAACACAGGACATGTAGTTACAGAAAACGGGACAAAGTGTGGACACCTATAAGGTCGTTTCGTAGGGTACTAAGAATAGTGGTCTAGTCAAGGTTTATTTGAATAGTAAGGTTTTTAAATTCTTTCTGAAGTGTATATAGTTGGTTTCCAGCTTCAAGTACACGGGCAGTTAATTCCATTTGTGGATGCTTCTGCTCGGGAATGCCTTGTCCAAGCCATTCAGATTTTTAGCTGGGGTAGTCTGGAGAACACCTTTGTTAGAGGATCTTAAGTTTCTGGTTGGTTCATGCCACTTGAACTGTTTTTGCAAGTACGCTGGGGCTTTTCCATAAAAACATCGGTGGACCATAGTGAGGGAAGATAATTCTCTCTTCCATGGCCATCCAGTGTAGATCTTTTCTATCGCCTGTAATGTGTTCTCTTCTTGACCTGCCCGTATTGTCCTAATATCATTGTTCTGAATTACCTAGCATTGCTTCAGGCATTTATTATTTGCTCCAAGGAGCAAGGACTTGCCATAGTCGAGTCTAGACAGTATTGTTGCTCTGGCTATGGTGATGCTATTCTTCTGATCGAGCAGGGGTCTGATTGTTTTCAGAAGTTTTTTATTGTTATTGGCAGTTCCTTTTTAAGTATGCTGTATGGGCCTCGGCTCCTAGTGAAGCTTGTAAGTAGACTTCCACCGTCTTCACTTTCCCGGATATAGGAATACTGAATGCGGAGTGTGGATCCAAAGATCATTAACTCGGTTTTGGTACCATTAAGACACATCCAGTTGTCCTTCATCCAGCCATCGACGATGTTATACATGGTCGTTAATTTTTCACTGCCTTGTTTATAGTCTCCACTAAGCTCGAAGACCAATTGAGGGTCGTCGACGAAGTTAGTGAAGAATTTCCCATTTGAGTCATCATAGTGCATAGGCATTGCATATACAGATTAAACAGTAGGGGAGAGAAGCTAGCTCCCTGCGGGACTCCACAATCCACTGGTTTAGTGTTGGAGGCCTTGTTTCCCCAGACGATCCTAGATTGTCTGTCTTGTAGAAAGGAGGATATCCACTCTGTTGCTTCTTGTGAGCAGTTTCCTGAGATTTCTAGGGCCTCTCAGAGCCTCCTGTGATCAAGCAGATCAAAGGCTGCTGAGAGATCCAGTAAGATCAGAAGGCCTGATTTGCCCATGTCCAAAATACCTAGCATCTCGGTCTGCAGATCTAATAAAGCCGATTCTGTGCTGTGACCTGTCATAAAACCCGGCTGTTGGTGGTGCAGCAGGTTGTTCTCATCCACATAACTCTGGAGCTGTTCGGTGGCTTCCTTATCTAGTATTTTCAACAGGAAATTGCAATTTGTTATAGGTCTTAGATTTGCAGGATCCTGTTGATCTAGTTCAGGTTTCTTTGGCAATGGAGTAACCGTGACTGTTTTATGGTAGGTACAGTTTGATCCATAAAGGATGCGTTTACCATTCTTCTAAGAAAGGGAGCAAAAGTATCTGGGTTTTCTAGCATTAGTTTTGGTGACAGTACATTTTTTGAGCATGAAGTGCATCTAGTGTTTGAGAGCGTTTTCTTCATCTCTTCAATTGTTGTGGGTCTGAATTGAAATCTTGGAATTTCTGATTCAATCTTACTTTCAATTGGTTTGTCCTGAGTCGGTGAGCTATGGTTCTGGCAGTAAAGGATAGTCTCTCTGGACTTGATGATTTTGTTTTGGAAGCCCATTTGGACTTTCTAACAATCTAATTCTGTTGGCTGAAAAGGTGGGGTGAGTGCCTTAGGTTATTGATGGATTTAAGAATCTGGAAGAATTTGCCGGTGGAGTTGGAAGCGGTGCTAATAAGCTCATTGTAATGGTTTTTCTTGAGATCTATGAGTTTGGTCTTGTACCTGTGGTCGGCATTCTTCCATTTCATTTTATTTGTTTCTAATGGTTCTTTTAACCATTTCCTTTCTTGATTCCGTTTTTCTTTTTTGAGTTCAATAGCATCGGCATTGAACCATTTTTGATGGTTTATGTTTGACCTAACCTGTTTATTTTTTAGTGGGGCTTGGAGATCAAGTAGTTCTTTCATGCCTCGGTTATATATCAATATGATATTTTCACATGAATCATCATCTTTAATTTTAGTTATAATTTTGTCCATTTCTTCTGATAGCATAGTGCTGGTGAATTTTTTTCAAGTTCCTATCAAGTACTGTTTTTTGTTTTAAAGTGAGTAGAATTTCAATTTTGTAATGATCTGTCCAGATGCATGGCTAAGTTCCTAGCAGCGTCGCTTCTGAGTTATTTTTGATTATCCAATCAAGCTGGTTCCCAGTGACAGCAGTGGGACTTTATTGATTACAGTAAAGGTACAATTCTCTAGTTCTTCCTCTAGAGTGATGGCCTGTGGGTCGTTGTGATTGCCCCTCCATCTATTAATGTCACCAAGGAGTATGGTCTCCGTGTTGGGTGATTTGAGATTGTTGAGGATGGTGATTAATTCATCATTGAATTCCGATATTAGGGACGGTGACCTGTAGATGACTATTATGTTTGTGCAGTTGTTATGAGTAGGTGTCAGTTTGAGATGGATAACCTCACAACCTGTGTACTGTATAGGGGCTGCAAAGATTTTGAGGGTTTGTTTAGCGATTATCGCCACTCCTCCACCCTTTCCAATGTCTCTGTTTTTGAAATAGATATTGTATTTGGTTGGTACTGCAATATCAATGGTGGGGCCCATTGGTTCTTGTAGCCATGTCTCAGTTAGACATAATATGTCTAGCCTCTCATCTACGATATAATCGTGAATTTCCTGTGCATGTTCTGTCAGTGACTTGGTGTTGAGCAATGCAATTTTGAGTTTTGGATAGTCTGGTTCA
The DNA here is from genome assembly GCF_040938575.1 of Ambystoma mexicanum. Lineage (NCBI taxonomy): Eukaryota > Metazoa > Chordata > Amphibia > Caudata > Ambystomatidae > Ambystoma > Ambystoma mexicanum. The sequence goes on from NC_090941.1 coordinate 261,545,819, forward strand.
GTTAGATTATGGGTCTCTTGTAATTTATTTGTGTAAGGGACTGTTGTTGGTAGGGTGCTTTCATTCAATATGATGTTTGATATAAGCAGGTCAGGTCTGGAGCTAATATAGTCTTGGACCAGCCCTTGGTGCTGTAGTTTGATTGCCTGGGATAATAATTCACTCAAATGAGGGTATCCCATACCTGTGGTTTAGGTGCCAGAGATGGCTTTTACACGGTGAATCCAGCAGCGTTTCGTGCCGTGTGCCGTGGGACGCCGTGGACCGGCATTGACCGGCTTCATTGCGTAAGCGCCAGCGCTGAAGCACCTGATGTTTCCTTAAAGCGACATACAGGCACTCTGGGAACGGTAGTTCCTGGCTGCGTGTCTGTGTGACTGCGTCGGCAAAGGATGCCGGATATCACAACAAAATGCAACAATTATGTTCCACAATATAAACTTAACAGTTCTATTCAAATGCAGCTCAAATCAGTCTGTGTTTCAATAAAATGCTAACATATATTCAAGATTTTGTGGTTTCAATTTCAAATCCTAGCTTCCTAGTTTAGCAATTAAAAGCACCTCTGTTGATTCTAGGTGCTAATGTCCTTAGGTGGCAGATTTTCTAGTTTCAAATACACGTAGTAAAAATAGCAAAGCAAAGTAATTGACAAATGCTGACAATTTCAATACGGTGTGCTGCGCACTGCTGCTTCTAAGCCTCCTGGGGTAGACTAACCTTGAAAGAGGTCAAGTAGAAGACAGTAAATTAGAGGTCCGCCGCGACCGGCGTAGACCGCTTCAATGCGGAAGCGCCGGCGCTGAAGCACCTGACGTTTCCTTAAAGTGACGTACAGGCACTCTGTGAACGGTAGTTCCCGGCTGCGTGTCTGTTTGACTGCATCGACAAAGGATGCCGGATTGCACAACAAAATGCAAAAATTATTTTCCACAATATAAACTTAACAGTTCTATTCAAATGCAGCTAAAATCAGTCTGTGTTTCAATAAAATGCTAACATATATTCAAGATTTTGTGGTTTCAATTTCAAATCCTAGCTTCCTAGTTTAGCATTTCAAAAGCACTTCTGTTGATTCTAGGTGCTAATGTCCTTAGGTGGCAGATTTTCTAGTTTCAAATACACGTAGTAAAAATAGCAGAGCAAAGTAATTGACAAATGCTGACAATTTCAATATGGTGTGCTGCACACTGCTGCTTCTAAGCCTCCTGGTGCAGACTAACCTTGAAAGAGGTCAAGTTAGAAGACAGTAAAATAGAGGTCCGCCGGGACAGGCATAGACCGGCTTCGTCGCGGAAGCGCCAGCACTGAAGCACCTGACGTTTCCTTAAAGCGACGTACAGGCACTCTGGGAACGATAGTTCCTGGATGCGTGTCTGTGTGACTGCGTCGGCAAAGGATGCTTGATTGCACAACAAAATGCAACAATTATGTTCCACAATATAAACTTAACAGTTCTATTCAAATGCAGCTCAAATCAGTCTGTGTTTCAATAAAATGCTAACATATATTCAAGATTTCGTGGTTTCAATTTCAAATCCTAGCTTCCTAGTTTAGCAATTCCAAAGCATTCTGTTGATTCTAGGTGCTAATGTCCTTAGGTGGCAGATTTTCTAATTTCAAATGCATGTAGTCAAAATAGCAGAGCAAAGTAATTGACAAATGCTGACAATTTCAATATGGCGCACTGCGCACTGTTGCTTCTAAGCCTCAGACTAACCTTGGTTGAAGAGAGAGTCAACCTAGCTGATGCCTGTGAGACTCTGGAGCAAAAGCAAAAATTGAAACAAGTTTTCTTAGATTTTCAAGATCTCTTTGCAGTGGACTCATATGACTGTGGTCGCACCGACATCCACACAACAACAATTCCCATGGACCCTGGCTTGACTCTAATGTTTGTGAAGCAATATCGCTTGCCTCTCGCATCAATGGAGTCCCTTACTGAAATAATTAAGAACCTTGAGTCCTGTGGGATAATTCGTCCAGTCCACAGCATCTTCAATAATCCGGTGCTGGGGATTTTGAAACCAAACGGCCAGTGGAGACTCTGCACTGACCTAAGGGAGCTCAACAAACGGGTCCATACTTCCCGATGGCCTCTTCCCTATATTGACCAAGGGCTGGCCCAGATCCAGGGGTCACAGGTATTCACTGCAATAGACCTGACCAATGGGTACTGGACTGTACCTGTCAGTAGGGAGGACCAATACAAGCTGGCCTTTAATTTCGGGGGGCAGTTGTACACATGGACCCGGACTCCCTTCAGATACATCAACTCTGGCAATGAGTTCAACATTTTTCTACGCAGGCCCATGCCCGACCTGGTTGAAAGGGGTAACCTGGCCTATGTAGATTATGCTTTAGTCAAAAGCTCAACTGTGGAGGAACACATAGCGGAGATCCGTTATGTCCTGACACAGTTGAGGGCTGCCGGAGCAAAACTCTCCTTTTAAATGGCACAGTGGTGTAGAACCTGTGTCATTTTCTTGGGGCATGAGATTACTCCTCAGGGACTCTGTCCCCAGGAAAAGAAAGTGGAAGCACTCCAGAAATTAAAAGACCCCACGTTTCTGCGGGAACTAAGTAGCCTCCTTGGAATAACTAATTACAACAGAAAGTTCATTGAGGACTACGCAGAGATCACAAGACCCCTGATCCATTTGTTGAAGGGGGGGATCAAGTGGGAGTGGTGTCCAGAACAAGCCGAGGCAGTAAGACAGCTCAAAAGAAGCCTCTCACAAGCGCCTTGCCTAGCTTAGGGTGTCAAAACCAAAGAGTTCTTCATGTCGACAGGGTTCTCAAATACATGCTTGACTCCAGTATTATATCAAAAGCATGACAAGGTCAATAAAATAATCTCCTATGCGAGTAAAAGTTTATCCTCTGTGGAGGAAAAATGCAACGATTGTGAGAAGGCACTCCTGGCAACGGATTGGGCATTGAAGAATTACCGGCCATTTATCCAGGGGGAACACATCATAGTGGAGACTCCACACCAACCTTTGCAATATCTCCAAAGTGAGATGCAATGCAAGGCTTTCCTGTGGAGGTCAGATATGGCCAAAACAAGAAGAGTCCTCTCGCACAAGATCTGGCTGACTTGCATGATTGTGCCAGAGAAAACTGTCTCGAGGACGATAGTCTTAAAATCAAGGACAACATGGAGGCATACCTTAATTCCCAACACAAAGTCTTTGAAGAAGACAAGTGTGAGGGAATGCCCACTGTCTATGTGGATGGGTGCTCCTACCACGCTGACAACAATGGGGAAAAAGAACTTGTGGCCGGCTTAGGGAATGCATGAATGGGTGAATGATGCCCCAGAACCCACCGCTGGGTACAAAATCACTCCCCGAAGTAGTCCAGTGGCAGAGTTGATGGCTGTGCATCAAGCCATCCTCACTGCTGTCCAACACCAACTCCATGAACTGGTCATAATCACAGATTCGGTTTATGTACGGAACTGGTTCGTGGAGCACCTGGTTAACTAGAAAACCAGAGGCATGCTATGTGCTAATAACAAACCATTGAAACATGGGAAATTAATCCAAAATATTGATGATCTGGTCACCTCAAATGGGATGACCATCTACTGGAAAAAGATCAAAGGTCATTCTAAGGTAGAGGGACCAGACAAAACTAGAAATGACCCAGCTGATCAGCTGGCCAAAACCGGAGCCATCCAAGGGGATCTACTTGAGATTGAGTCCCTTTTGGGGGAAATCCAGGTCACTGCTATCACTAGGTCCCAGACAAATGCTCACAATGAACTCTCAACTGCACAATGGAGTAAGGAGACCCCAGATGCTGATTTGATTGCGGCTCAAAAAGGGGATCCAATAATTGGTAGGTTTTATCTACACATTGAGGACCCTGCAAACTTTCCCCTGGTGGATACCAATTACATGGGGAAAGAGGACCTCAGAGTGTTGATGAAAAGTCCAAAAATTTTCCAAATCCAAGACGGTTTGTTGGTAAGGAGATCCCTAGCTGGCCATGACCAGTGGGTGGTCCCCACCTCATTCCGAAGCCTGATGCTAAATCACGCCCATGATGCGGCCACAGCCGGTCATCGGGGGTTTCATACGACACTTAAAATCTTGAGAGAGGTTGCATACTGGCCACACATGGGGCAGGACCTTGACCAATTCTTGAAGGGGTGTCTTGTGTGTGCACAATTTCAGCCAACATCACTCACACACTGTGCCCCTCTCCAAAAGAGGGGGATGACACTGGCTTGGTCAGATTTACCAGACGATTTTATCGGGCCCGTGATTCGCTTCTCTAGGGGGAACAAGTACATGTTGACTGTGACATGCTTGTTCACTAAAGGGGTGGAATGTCTCCCGGCTCCAAATTGTAAGGCAGAAACAGCAGCTGCCCTGATGATCAACCACATCTTCTCGCATTTCAGACTACCCCAAAGGATCGAGTCAGACCGAGGTAGCCACTTCACTAGCGAAGTGATGACAAAGATGTGGGAGATACTTGGGGTAAAAAGGAAACTACACATTGCCTACCGGGCAGCCTCTAGTGGTGGAATTGAGAGATACAGCAAGACAATTGTGAGCATATTAAAAACGTTTGTGGCAGATTCTGGGCCAAGTTGGGACATTCGATTACCTCTTGTCATAATGGCCATCAGATCTACTCCTTCTTCGGCAACTAAAATGTCACTGCTTGAGCTGATGACTGGACGAAGGATGTTGCTTCCCCAGCATCTGCTCTACAGAACCCAAAAGAAGACCTTGATAAATTCCTCCACAACTCATGAGTATGTTGAGAATCTGAGAAAACACCTTCAACATGCTTTTGCCTATGCTCAGCAGAATCTAGAAAGATCTGCAGACAGAATGAAGACCCACTATGACCTTAAGACAACTAGAAAAGAATACCAAGTAGGAGACCGGGTATACTAGCACAATTTACAAAGGAACCAGGCCACACAGCACAAATGTGTTCCTAGCTGGTGGGGTCCTTTTGAAATTGTAGACAGAATCTCACCAGTCGCCTACAAAATCTGTATCCCCAAAGGCAGTTTAACAGAAGGGGATGATAAGTGGGTCCACATCAACCAGCTGAAGTGTTGCCATCATAGGCATACTCAGCAGCAACTAGAGGATTCCTCTGGAAACCCAGAGGGGGACATTTCAGCTCCCTAGAAAATTCTGACTGGAAAAACCATTCCATCTGTTATACTAAGTAATAATTATAAGCGGGAAAGATTGTCATTTATATGTCAAATGTATGCCTCTGCCCCACTACATGAATAGTGGTGGGGAAATGTCCACAAATATGCTCTGTTTTGTCATCATAGACTGAAACCATGGATGCTAAGCACCAAGGAGGATCACTCAGGGTCCGGAAGGAAAGACACAATGGGCCCGGGGCATCGCTCCATACTCTCATCCGGAACCAGCGAGGAGAACTTGTCGATCCACCACTGATGGGAGAAGCAGACACATTTTTCAACTTGGACTAAAAAAAGAAAAACTGATCCCAATCTCCCGGCTTCCCCTTGACGGGCGGTCAAAAGTCAAATCGTGAGGGGGTGCTTTGTGGGATGTATTAACCCACTTATGCTCCGCCCTGCAGCATCACTGTGTCCTAGTGGTGCTAGAATCATCAAAGTGGCCGCAAAACTCCTATGTCCGCCAAAACCAATGGAATTCACGCTCTACAACACGAAAAGATGGGTGCCAAATCTACCGTGCATGTTGTCAGTGGTGGAACGGAGACCTCACTCCTGAAACATGTCATTGGGCTGCCAAACGAGTAAAAATGGAGCCTGCATGAAAAGCAGTGCTGGCTGAAAGAAATCCAAAATTGTGCATTTTAAATCGTTTTCTTGGTTGCTGAAAATACAGAATGCTGGTCCAAAACACCCACAAACATCCAATCTTCTTGCTGGGTGTCACATTTTACTGAATTCAAGAAATCATTGTGAAATTGCAATATCCTGGAAAGCTGAATTGGTCATCAAAACACCCACAGCACAAGTTTGCCTGACTGTGGGACCTGTCAAAATATGGGTGCAGTACCAGCAGCCGTCTGTATGACAGCTGTCAGTAGTTTTCATCATAAGGATTTAAACTTGTACACTGAAATCTAATGTCTGAAATCTAAGTGACCTGTTATCAAGAGGAACCTAGGTTGTAACTATTTAAACTTCATGGTTTAGAGTCTGGAATCAGTGTTCTAGCTGCTTGTTTGAAAATTGCAAGTTTATTTAAAAAAAGAAAAATTTGTAACAGAATGACATTTAAAGTAAGCCTGACTCCAAGCCAAAACCACAAACAACTTCCCCCACACAGCCGGGCACCTGCCTTCTGCTCTCTAGAGCAGGAACTCACATTCAGGTGAGGTGATGATTAAGAGGGCAGGAGCACTTCGGCTGCTCTGGGAAGGGCACATTGGACTTCCTCCCAGGCAAGGAGATGCTAATCAGGAAGGATCGTAAATGGCTTCTGCCAGAAGGAAGGGGCAGAAATGTATCCTGAGCTGCAAGAAGGAGAAGGAGGCGGGGACAGACAGCCTTTTGTTGATTCACAATGGACAAAAAGCATATTTCTAAAAAGACTGATAATTCACTGTGTACAATTGGAAAAAAATATGTAAACCCAGGACTTCTAACCTAATTTTTGGCTGCACATTCTAAGAGGAGCCAGAACTCTGTGTTATGTTCTGGGAAGTAACTGTCGAAATTGTGGTTTTATACCAAATGTAATTATGTCAAAAGTATGAAACTTCACACGCTTATGCCCAGATACAATGTGCACAGTTGTACACATTTTTGGATAAACTAGATATTGTGTTCCGGCCCAAAAGGGCAGAATTCAGTCAAAAGCCAACACAAGATCCTACAATGACGGGGCTTGGAAGAGCATTTGCTCCACAAAATATGTGATCTAGATAAGTTATTGTTATAAATTTTGCAAAATTGTAAATATGTATTATACTAAAAGTAGATTTCATGTTCAAAAGCCAAGGGGAGGATTCTCTGACTCATAAAACCACATCATCATGGTGACACCCTGTTTTCTCCTTCAATCAAGGGAGAGGGGAGACTCTAGCCTCTAGACAGCCTAAGGGGCGCACTAGGGATAATCCATCATTCACACCCCTTTACCATATGCATAAATAGAGAAAGCTGAGGACTTAGAATCACACACAGATTCACCCACTACCCCGATCCCGGAGAAGCACCCTGAAGTAGATCCATCAATATTCCTTGCTCCAGACTCCAGAAACTTTGCAAGCAGAAAGGCCCATTCCATTAGCTGAACCATTTTCAAATAGGCCTTGAGTTTCCAGAACTAGATTCCCACCACCAAAGGGGAACATCAAACAAAACAGCCGGGCTGTGCTGTAACTGCTTGCCTGCCCAATAATTATCTGCAGAACCAGGGCAGATTAAATCCAATCCTGTGCCGTGCTGTGCCATGCTGGCCGATCCTGTCCAGTCCTGTTGTGCAGTGACCAGAGCGCCTTGCTGATTGCAGACCCTGTCCAGTCCTGTGTGCCTAGCAGAATTCCTGTCCAGAAATCTTGACTGACCAGAATTCCTGACGGCAACCATATAAAGCGGCTCCCATTAGAATTTAAACAATTTCAGTGATTTAAGCCATATTTAGTGTTTTACCTATTCCATTCAAAGCCAACTTTAAAACCATTGGGCAGTTTGCCGATCAATTCTGTTTCTCTCTTGTGTTTGCTGGGGGGAATTGGGATTGACATTTGTTTGAATTCTGCATTCCTGAAACCTGTTCTCTCTCCTCCTATATCTCTCTACATTGCATATTGGGGGGGTTGAGGGGTGTGCAGGGGGAAATAGTAACCACATTGCCATTTGATCTCAACACACACCCACACAAGTATTATTTCTGTGCTGCATTGTTTTTGCTCATTATTACTCCTTGTGATTAAAGAGATTGCTTAGTGTGACATCACCTCGTTGGTGATTATTGTATGCCCATTAAAAATAGTGCGATTATATTGTGAATATATAAATAAATATTTAACTTTGCAAACCAGCCTGATTCCTGGTTCTGTGTGACTGGGGGTGGGGGTTCCAAGAGAGGCATGATATAAGTGGTACATCGTTCAGAATAAAAGAACTTTTAGACACAAATAAATAAATAAGGATTTCAGTCGTGCATTACACGCTAGGCATTGACTTTGTGGTAATCCCCCCATCACATTGCATGTCAATTGTGCTGCGAGAATAGTCTGATGGCACTTGTACTCACCCAATATCCAGGGCTGTTTCCCTCTGTGCTTATTCAGGATATCCTGGAAAATGTGGGTTAGGACACGCTATGCAGTGTGCCCATTGTTGTGGAATGTGTCAGTGGCCAGGAAGTGCAGGATTGACACAAACATTATCAGCGGTGCTATGACAGTCCTTCTGTTGATCCTGCTTACAATGTAATCCTGGATCAGGGTCAGCAGCTCAACAATGTTCTCCCCATTCCGCTGGTACAGGTTGAGTAGCTGGCCACCTGTCAGGGTCCAGTGTGAGGGCCTGACCTGTGGAATAGGCACTTGCCTTGCATGGTGTCTCCTCCTCCACTTCCCCCTCTCCCCTGCTTCCTGTACTCTATGTTACTCTTCCTGCCCCTGCAGTTCAATGCAGAGCTGGAGCAGCTGCATGTCCATGTGCACAAAAATCAGTGTAGCTGATGGGGTTGAAAAGTGTGTTTGGGGAAGGTGTGTCCCTTATGTATCCCTCCTGGGTGAATTGGGTGCACCTGTGTCCTCATTTCCATCACATGTAATCATTTTCCTTGACCTTTCCGGTGGAGGTAGCTCTGCTGTGTTTTTGGCGGTTTTACCTTGCAATTTTGGCAACGGTATTACGGCCATTTTAACAACCTGTAATAGGATTTTAATAACATTTTGGTACCATCAGCAGTACTACCGTCTTCAGTAATACCATAGATGGTAATACCATTGACTGTTATATAGTCAGTGGATTTTCCGCCGACTGTATTACCGCCAATGGTATTAACGTTAACGGTAATACTGACGACTTGTCATTCGGCAGTACACGTATACCGCCGGACTCGCAATGACCACTCATATATTTGTTCAAAAATAACTTCCTAAAATGGATGGGTTTTTGTGTCATGTATTTAAATAACCTTCCAGGGCCAGTTAAGAAGCATATTCCAAGGCCCTAGTGTCCAGCTGACAAATGCACAAAGCCTACAAAAGACACAATTTGAGACTATCTGCCGTATGGCGAAATAAAATCTTGATCTTCTGGCACGCAGTGAGAGAGCGGCAGGATAAACCGACACTCCTTATCTCAGTGTTGGTGCTGCACTGTTGCCTTTGTTTTAAGTGGCCCTTCTGTTTTCTGGGGATGCAGTCTTCTACAGTAAACGCCCTTCCCAGGATTGATCCCATTTTTCTTGCCCCTTCACAAATAGGCTCCCTGAGTGGCAAACTGAATATCTAACACATCCTTAGTGGCCGTATTCAGTGTGTTCCCTTGTGGTCTGTTTTGATTGTGCTGATTCGACCACACAAACAAGGTAATCCCTCTTCCCAACGTGTGCCCCTGCCAAAAAAGGATACACATTTGTATGATAGACGAGGTCTTACAGCGCACGTGCTGCACCTTGAGAGCAAATGGTAACATGAGCCATTTGTTGTGTAGACAATATTTCTGTACTATGATGTCTGATGATGTTTATATCTGAAATCAAACCTTAATTCTGGGAAACTGTTCTGAGAGGGATTCATCCTTATACATACGTATATTTCATAAACTACTGACATTTAAGGGTTGATAAGTATTTCATTTAGTACTGCATCGGCCAGTGCAGTGATCTCTGACTCAGTAACTGGGATTCCACAGCTGGAGTTCTGGGACGCATGCCTTTTTCTCTTGTGACATGATGTTACCACAAGTATGAGCACCGAAAAGTAACAGAAAATGGAAGATTCGGAGTGGAGTTTTTAAAGATGACTGCCGCTGTGCTTCCCGTTCCAGCAGCAATGTTATTTCTGCAGGCAGTAATACTTCCAGCAGTATTACTGACTTGTGTGCCTGTGGTAATGGTACAACTTGCGTGATGTTGGCAGTATTACTGCCCGATGGTCGTTGCCAGTGGTAATACTGCCAAACGGTATTACCATTTCTGCAGGGGGGGTACTGGTCATCACAGCGGTCATCCCCGCTGTAACAGTGATACTGCCAGGATGGAATTACTGCCGTTTTAACAGCAAACTCGTAATGGCCCACATAGTGTCGTTACTTCTGATAGTTTCCTTGCAGTGTTGTAAGCTTTTTGATTAAAAGATGTTGAAATGTTTTTCCTGAAACTACATTAGCAAATGTACTTCGAGCATGTTTTATGCTTTCTTTAAATATCATCTCTATGTCAGTAAAATTGGTTCTTGTGATGGTACAGATAAATAAACATGTTCCTGAATGTGAAAATGAGAACGTAATTACTGATAAAAGCCAACTATAGTCTTCTGCTCTTGAAAAGAAAAGCTGACAGCTGAGAAATAATATGTAATTTCGAATTAGCATTTCCTTTGTTCTCACAAAGTGCTTTTTCAATGTGCATTTCTTTTCTCGCATACATCCTTATTTCAATTCTTTTATATGCATACACATTTGTTACTATTTTGAAATAATGTTTGCTGTTTTCTTTTACTGTAACCACAGTGTGAATGGATGGGAGCTCATTATCATTCTCCAGGCTAATCATTTCTTGACAATGTAAATGTTTAATACACAACAGATATTTTGCATATAATGTTGCAGTAATGAAACACATTAATTGCACTATAAAAATAACAATTTGGTAAATATAATAATACTGTCTAAATAGAAACAAGGGCTCATTTTAAGAATAATAAGAATAATTGCAGAATTGGAACTACATCTTTTAAGACTTTGGCTACTGTGCATGTCCAACCGGATGTCAGAAAAATAACGTTGGCCTATTATTTTTTAAACTTCTCAACTTTTGAAGGGAACAAGTTACGTTTTCAATTTCAAATTGAAAAAAGTGTTATAACAGTCGAAATTTACTTGACACATTTGTTTTGCACTGTCTAGTACAAACATAAACCTGCTGTGAAACTATGTGGCTTTTGTAGGCAGAACGTAGTGGGCAAGTGGACATGGAAATTACAATTCATGCCCAAGCTCCAACTGCAAAACCCATGAACATGCCTTTGAACAGAAACATTTGTTTTAAAGCAGGGATAAAGCTGTTCCACCTGCTTTTAGCAGCACTTTTTTGTTCCATGGTCTTCGAAAGTTAGCCCCTTTGTAGGGAATATTCTAAGGGTGCACTGGGTACTATCTGCAGGATTCTGTTCTAACAAAGTAAGGGAAATAGGCAGTGCATCAATTTAAAGGGAAAATGCACCAGAAAATGCAAAGCTTCATGCATCAGTGTTGCTCACCAATTTCCACAAAACGGGTGCACTTGTGAGATGAAGATAGATATATGCTTTCAGGAGAGACAGCACCCGATATATGGCTCAGAGTTTTCCACACATCAGAATCATTACCGATTGCAACGTGAAAAGGTACTCAAAGCCGAACATAAGGTTTAAAGAAAAAAATATACCTTTTTGCTTCCTGCTACATCTGAAGACAAGACAATTCATATCAGAGCATTAATATTTAAATTTGTAAATAAATATGTCAGAAGTACTGATAAACACAGAAGGAAACTTAGTTGGCATTGAAGAAATGCGTATTAATAACTGCTGGAGTGGGCAGAGCCTACACTGATTCCATATGGGAATTCAGGACAAACATAGACCCCCTAAAGCACTTAAGGGGGTGTATATCAACCAGGAAAGCAAACTATCCATTATTTGATATGGTCACATGCAAAGTGTTCCGAATTCAACTCATGAGTAATTAATCATGAACACATTACAAGATGACTTTAAAAAAGTGTCTTCTGTGTAGGATATGTTGAACAAAAAAGAGTGAAGTCATTGGGGGTCATTACAAGTTTGGTAAGCTTGCTGGTACTGTTGTTTCCGGACCAGCAAACTACGAGTTCTGCGAGCGGGTGCCTTTCAGCCCGCCAGGTCTGACCAGGTGGGCGGAACGGCACCCGCTCGCAGACAACGATGGATGCACCAGCACCATTCATGAATGGTGCCGGTACATTTGTCCTCCCCATTCACATTGAGTCCAATGGCACCCAAATGGGAATGGGGAGTAATATTTTCCAGCACCCCGCAATGGGGAAATACCGGGACCAATGGGGCTGTAATGCCCCGGTAAGTCCCCGTTGCCGGGTCCCGGAAAAATAATTACTCTGGCGGCAGCCGTGCAGTATTTATTGGGACGGTTGCTGCCAGAGTAAAAACAAAGAGGTGATGGCTGGAAGGTTTAGAATTAATCTTAACCTCTGGCATTGCTCTGGGCAACCCTCCAGACCATCGTTCTTCGCCTGCCAAGCCATTACAGAAGGGGAAAGACCATATGCAAATCAGGCTTAGCCCCACCCCAAAAGGGGCAGTCCAGCCCGAACTGCTAGGTCACATCCCTTCTGCATGAGACCACAAGCATCCCCAAACATGTTACGGTTGCTGCCAGAGCCATAATGAGGACCATTGTAAGGTATTTGATTAGAATAGCTTTCAATCCACCAATACAACAGAAGTGAATGCGCCTCTCATGCATATACAATCATATCTTTTTTGTTGGCTTGGGAAATGCTATTTTCTTTCTCACTTGACCACCTCAGCTCTGCTTACATGTTCAAATCGGGAGATTTAAATGTCCCAGGATATTTGTCTGGACCATCTTGAGTGAATAAGGCTTGCTTGCTTATAATCGTAAGCACATGTTGGGTTTGCAGAACAAAGGGCCATCTGCACAGAGATCCATGAGTTTGTGAGGTGCTCCCACTCTTGTGAGCCCATATACATTTTAATTAAAAGGTCTAAAATTCCCACCAAAGACTGAATCTACAGGGTCCTAATCAAAATTGCTCACATGACAATACAGCTGTTTCACCTAATGATGGGCTTCAAAAGAACCATGAATGCACTTAGGGGTCATCTTTGACACCAGTTAAGACAATACAGCTGACCAGATTTCCAGTAATGGAAAATGACAACATGCAATGGGGCCTCTGCGAGCTGTTTTCATGACTCTTGATGCAAGCCTAAATGCTTTAAAATTCTAAGAAATGAAACCTTATGCTGGAACTCTGTTGCAAGAATAGAATGGGAAAAACAGTTCATGCATTTAAAATAAACTTGTCCTTATAAGTGCACAACTAAATAACCAAGAGACAAACACAAAGGTGTGTTATGACTTTGCTATTCTCCTTTATCATATGAAATCACATTAAAATTGCCTATTTTTAAAATTGTTAAAATGAATAACATCATGAAAATGTTTTCTGGAAACTCATGACACATATTCCAACATTTGTGAGTGCCAGAAATCCATATTTCATTGATGTGCCATGTTGCTATGGTGAAATATGGAATAACAATGATTTTGCATTCAACAGCATATTAGCCCCAACTTTTGTAATATAATGGGCCTCATCAGGATTTACCGCCAGGATACCGGCCAATGCAAATAGCATTACTGCAACTTGGTCTGGCGCTATTAGCGCCGGATCGCGTGTTGCGGTGAGGCGGAAAGTCCCTATTTATATTGGGTCCATGTTTGGCACAATTACCGCAGCACTAATTGTGCTGCAGTAATTGTGCTGAAAGTAGACGGAACGTTGGCAGATGTACCTCCAGCTCAGGGATGGAGGTAAGTCTGCCCACTTTCCGACCAACTCATAATTGGGCAGATTGGTAATCTGGCAGTAATATTGTTACCGCTGCATTTATACCACTCTGCCTAACTTGTGATGAAGCTCAATGTAATGTAAAGGGATCTAATATAGCACTCTTCTGCCAATAAATGTGGTCTTGCTGCACATGGCTCTGTAAGAAAGGCAGACAAGGGGCCTCATTACGACCTTGGCGCTAATGGTTTAACGGCGCCGTAAAGAGCGTCGGCGCCGTTAAACCATTAGCGCCTGATTACAAGGTCCCTTAGCGGGTTGGAGGCTTTAACGCCTGCTTTTTGCAGGCGTTAAAATCCAACCCGCTAAGGGACCTTGGAGCTAATTACGGCAACCGTAATTTACGGTGCAGTAATTAGCGCCTTCCCCATCCCCATTATGCCCTATGGGGCAAATTGGGAATGGGGAAGGGCAAATGGTGAATGGGGAATTACCCCCCGCCCCCGCCAACCTTGTGCTAATAGCACCATGGTCCAGCGCCTGGGTCGTAATGAGACCCAAGGTGTGTTAGTTGCATAGTGGGAAGGCAGATGTACAAACCTTTGGTGTTAATGGATGTAGGTCAGAAGTAGGGTAGGGAAAGTTGGGCACCACGTAAAACAAATTAGTTAATGATTCTTATAGAGTATTCCAAAATCAATCTAATCGTTTTGGAGCAAAATAGTGGAAAAACCATTGGCACAAGGGTAAACAATATCAAAATAAAGGCTCAGAGTTCCCTACAACCATATGCTCTCACAGTATCATTCATTTAAAGTTTTGTATTTTCTGTCATCCAGTTTAATAGAGTTTGCATTATTTTAAGTCATATTCCACTAATCAATCAGTTCTTTTATTCCATCATAAAAGGCAGTATGAAATATGTTTATTAGTCAATGCATTTCGGAACCAGGTCCGTCTTCAGAGCCAAAAACACTATTAAACCATGCGTCAATAAAATCAATGAAAGTCAACCGAATCAATCAAAAGTGTGCATCAAACAACCATCGACAATGGAGAAAAAATACAAAAAAAGAAAGACAAAAAGAAGAAAATATATTAGTCTCAAGTCGATGCACCAATTGTAAATCTCATGGAGAGCACATAAGTACCTATTAATTACCTGCACATGCATATTCGAATTGAGAACAACTAAACATAGAAGAGAAAAAAATATATATATATATATAAAAAAAAAAAAATATATATATATATGTATATATATTTGCACAACCTGAACTCCAGTAAGTGTTTGTCATATGTAATATGAAGTATTAAATGAATAAAGATGATCGTGGGTGTTCATGTCAAAAAAGGGATGGATTTCAGCAAAAGTTAAAATTTGTATGTGGGTTTGTGGCTTGGCAAAGCGTTGTTCCTTATACAATTCCACACCATTTCACCAATTTGCATTAGATTTTGCATAGTTACTGGTTAGGACCTTCCAGACATTACTGGCTACATAACATTTGGACACCCCAACACTTTCCCTGGATTTCAGCACCTTCACACATGAGACTGTAGAGGAGGTCCCAGACATGGCCTGCACCCCATCCCCTCAGTTCGAGGTACCAGGAGCGTACTCACTGTTGAAGCGCCCATAACCAGAAAACCCTGGGCAGCACGGTACCCTATCAGACAGCCGTACCAGCCGTTGATACAAAACAAAGAGTACCTACAGAAGGTCCATGAAGAGACCCGAAGAGCCCTAATGGAATGCCAGTGGAAATGACGCAAGGGCCTGAACAGACTTGTAAATGAACAAAAGCGGCTGTCGAAGACAAGCACGCCAGTGCAAATAACTACGAAAATAAATGTAATGGACACAGAGAAGAGACAATGTTAAAACGTAAGGAAACGTTGCTACGAGACAAGATGGAAGCAACCGACGAGTTAAACGTGTGTAAATAGGCTTGGAACGCAAGAGGCTAAAGAAACGATACTACTTGCAATGCTTAGTAGAAGATTAGAGCGGCAATCACCAACTATATATCTACCTCAATAAGACACATTATGCAAGTGCGACTCCATTTTGTAAAATCAGAAATTTACCCAGGCTGCCAGAGGCCTGACAGGCCAAGTTTCGTAACCCAGCCAGAGGCAGGAGAAGGAGCGCAATCGAAACTCATCAAAGAGTGGCTCATGCCTAGGAAATCGAGGTCATCCAGAGGAAGGGAGGAGACCGTCAGCTAACAAGACACAAACTTCAGAGCATACCAGCCTGCACCATGAAGGTCAAGATAAGGGGGTCCCATGCAGGTGGTGAGGCCGAAACAGAATCAAATACACTAAAAGCTGGAAACTGAAGCAGATTTATGGTGAACTAACACATGAGGTACCACCGCCTGATGTCATCCAGGACCCGAGGATGCATAACTTTTCCCGATAAGAGGCTACAGTTTCGAGGCTATACCCAGCCAACTAATTGACACATATCCCTAAAATACTGATTGATGGAAGGGAGGCCGAGTGAATCCTGGGACACCCGGCACATGGGTGTCCATTCTGCATGCTGCTAATTAAAATGGGGATTTATGTCTAGGGGTGTAACCTGCCCAATCACAATGGACCAAGTTATCTGGAGTCCTATAGATAGTAGAACCAATAAAACGTTGTATTTGTAGTGATGTCAATCACGTGTGATGTAGTGGGATGGGTGTAGACGCCCACCCAATCCGAGTTATCCAATCCGCATGCCCTATTATCATATACAGATATAGCACCTATACTTAAGTTACCTTTCCTAACCGATTGTATTGCATGTCAAGTTTTTGTAGAATTAGATTTCAGTGATGATGAGTTTTGCCTATAACTATTGCTGTTCGACTGAAGTTCAAGGACGTTGGAGCAAGACAGGTGATCACAATGCTGCTGATTTCCATTTGTTTCTCTGTTTGATGTACTTGTCATTAAACAGACTTCCCTTTGCCAAATTACTGAGTCCTCATTATTGAGTCCTGTTGGAGTCAGTGAATCCTGCACCCTCAGTCCTCACCCTGTGCAGCTATCTTGTCTTACAGGTACTAGAGGATGCGCACTGATCTATGGGCCCGTCATTAAACTCCGCTCCTCAGTGCAAGATGGTTTCCGGAAATCGGCAAAACATCAATGTGGTCATAGATGTACCGGTCCTCAACCCTAAAATGTATGGTTTCTGGGACATTTGCACCTCAGCGGACTGCACCAAGCCAGAGTGAGGCAACAGGTGGGGAGAGAGCACAGCAGGTCCCGGTGTGCAGCATCGCACCGACTCTTGCCCCCCCCCATGTCTGCTCCGGGGTACGTCAGCCAGCCACACATGACCATTATCAGTGCAGTTTACTTCAGAGTGCAAAGCACATCAAGCGATAAGCAAATTGGAAGAGTGACCTACAGGATCATTGATTTTAAACAATTGATAAGAGTGTTGTCAGGTCTGTCCACAGAACCCATTCGGAGAATGGGTACTTTTTGCTAGTAGTAGATAAAACAATGCTGTGTTTTATAAATGTATAACACTACCTTCCTAACCGAAAGCAGCAGAATTACATGAAACTTAATATAACCTGCATTCACATTGCATGCACATACTAGCAACACAAAACTGCACATTCATACACAAAAAAGGTATGCATTCATGTAAATATGCCTCATCTTTCCATAAAACATTTCTCAGATACCAATACTTGTTTTGGATATTGGAGAAAAGAAAACGTATAATGTTCTATTTATTAAACGAAAGCAATTTCATGTAAATACATGACTGAAGAGATTTTAAATATACTGGCCGATAAACAGCAAAGTTGTGATAGAATTAACAATGCTGCTTAGAAGAGGACCACCATTGATTTTCTTTTATTTAAACAAAAACCGGTTTGTACTATAAATTGCCTATTTATTGTCACATAACTTTGGGGTGTAATTGTATACCAGGGTACATTAAATTAGGGATTGAAACTTAGTGAAAAGACCAGCACAATAACACATATCTCAAAAAGACGGGAGATCAGCCCACGACTGATGTTGATTCACCCATGGATTGAGTAACAGAAAATGTGTTTAACGTCAGAGATGTTTGGTAGGTTGCAATAGTGTGTGGAATTAGATGATCCCTGTTGTATAGTAGCATTAGAGTACAATTTGTAATTGTGGCATAGGACCTGATTTATAAAAATGTTTTAACAAGGGAAAGTCTCATTGAAAAATCTGTTTGTAAATCAGTCCCTTATCATTTGTAGTATTGTAGGTTGAGAAATAGTGTATTTTGAAGGGAGAACATAATTCCAGTACATTGTTCATTATGTTACAAGATTGTTGATGTCATATAGATGAATCCATACTTTTGATCAAGTGTAGAATCGAAGTTGTTGCAGAACATCAGAGCTGATTTGACCTGGTCTCTTGTTTATGCATTCAGTAGATATTTCTTTCATGGGCAATGGTTGACGCAAGATGTTGAGCCATGGAAAAACAAAAAAATATATATTTTTCAAAAGGTAAAAATTGATATTTGGGCAACAGAATGCCCGCTTGGTGAAGCATTACAAATATATTTAATCTCCACAGCTAGGGAGAATAAACACATTGTTGTAAATATTGTACCCATCTATTATATATACGCTGTGGAGAATAGATTGGCTAAAAATGTATATTATTTACATACATTTTCAGAACAGGCTCAAAACATTGAGCAGCCTGAATACCCATGAAACAAGGCAGTAAGCAATGTAAACAGTTGAATGAGTCTCTAGTTGACAAACAAGTGTTAATGAAGAAAACATGTAGTTAAATGGAAGCAATATAAGGCAATTTGAGTGTGTATGTAGAGAAGCTAAACAACACATAGAAAGACATCTTGTACACATTAATTACATGTATAGTCACTGCTAACGGACAGGTGAGTGGAAGGCCAAATAACTGATCAAGCCACATATAACAATGCATTATTAGATGATATTGTGAACATAGCAACACAACATGAAGACAGCAAAGAGACAGCAGCAAAGCATATCATAACAATTGTAGACTGAGAGGCTGAATTTGATCAGTTATATAGTTATATAAAAATCATTTTGAAGCAAAGGACTCGTAGGGTTCAGGACTAAGTTGGGTTCAGAATCACAATCTAAAACTCAGATATATACATTGCATTTGAAAAAGAAATCATTCACAATTCCTGAGACTACCACTCCACTGTCTAGCATTTTCCAGATTCAAATTGGGGGTCTTGGCCTAACAACACATTGGGGGTCATTACGAGTTTGGAGGTAGCCATGGTGCTATTAGCGCCATGGCTGCCTCCAAACTCGTGTCCGGGTTCCTTGAATGGGGACTTACCGGGTCATTCCAACCTTGGAGGACCCGGTAAATCCCCCATCAAAATACCCAGGAGCTAATAATGGGCCCGTTAATAGATGCCTTGGCCCTTAGCAGCTCCCGCTAAGGGTGACTGGTAACAAAAGCCGTCCTTAGCGGGACCCACTAAGGGACCTCGTAATGTGGCAGTAAGGGGTTAATGGCACATGCATCCTTATCAGTGCCGTTAACACCTTACCGCCGCACTCGTAATGAGGCCCATAGATACGATATAGGGACACCAGACACAACATTTCCCCTTACCAAACACATCCAGAAACACAGGAAATCTTGTTTTCCCTCTCAGATATGGAGGGATATTGAGAAATGCAGGTGAGAGAAGAGGGCATTCACACACTTAATATGCCAGGAGATGGGAGCACTCCCAAACAGAGAAATAGTAAATCAAGAATTAAAATTAGTTAAAGGAACCAGCATTATCCAATTTAATCCAACAAGGAGACAGTTAGCCAGTTTGGCTGACATTGAGAGACAGAAAATGACCCATGTGTATGCCACGTATTTTGAGGATACCACAAAATTCTTAGGTAGATGGTATAAAACACTGGTTTTGAGCAACAATACGGTGACATACCATAATA
Organism: Ambystoma mexicanum; assembly: GCF_040938575.1. NCBI lineage: Eukaryota > Metazoa > Chordata > Amphibia > Caudata > Ambystomatidae > Ambystoma > Ambystoma mexicanum. The sequence goes on from NC_090941.1 coordinate 261,565,542, forward strand.
TCCACCCATGCAAAATGGTTTGAGGCACATAAACATGAAGACCAATAGAAAAGAAAGGAAAGAGGTGATTCCATGTACCATACACATAGGACACCACCTTATAGTCAATATTATGAGTGGAAAATATGTAAGCAAGAAGTGGGAAAAAAGTAGTAGATCTGGCTTTGAAGAAGAAAGCTGGACCCTAGTAAGGAGACATATAAAAAGAAATCTGCAATCACAGTTTGTGAAATATCCAATCAAAAAGATGAATGCTCTAAAAAGCTGTATGACCCTTTACCATAAAAATGCCAAATATTCAGAACAGAAAAGATGATGGCATCATTTTTATTGCAGAATGCTCAAAGCAATATTGAATTCATAACATGTATCTTTTCTCCCAAGTTTCTCGTTTGGTTGCTGGGATCGAAGACAAACATCATTACAAATGGACCTTTTACTAGGCAGGCATTTAGAGATATTTCACACCCTACAGAAACCCAAAATAAGCCTGCAAGACATGCAATCATTTAATGTGTGCTAAAAATGAATCTCCTTGGGAGTTTGCTCAAGAACTCAAGTACTCAAGTGCACCTTTGACCACATTTTTTGACTAGTCGATACCAAATTTTGAGATTTCAAAACTACATTTTTCCATGCCCTTCTAAAATACATTGTGACTCAGTTCATAATTTGGATGACTCGCGAACTCTCAAGTAAGTTATCATAAAGTTTATGAGGATCTATGACATAGAGAACTCAACTACTCCCAAAAACAAAGGAAATAAACTGCCTGATCCAGCTGACATTAAGGTATTTGAGGTGAAGAGTTATTTTAAGTAGGACTTAGAGGCAGAGGCCAAATACTTATTCCTCTGCTCTTAAGGTACCAACAATCAGAACAATCCCTCTGTTCAAAGCCAGACAACTAGTCCTTCTCCTGAAATGCAAAATGCAAAATACTGATACCACAAAACCGGAGACTTATCTTAGCACTTGGTATTTAGGTTCCCAGGCCTATCTAGGGCCGCAAATATTTTGATCTTTCAGAGACAAACAGTGAGAACCCATGAATAGGTTCCCAGGGAGATATGATATGATATGACATTTGTAACGCCTATACAAAAGTGTTTCAAGGTGCAATAAGGCAAGGAAGGGGGAGCAGAGGGAGGACAGACACAACAATCTTACTGGGCCAGGTGACATCGAGATTGCGCAAGTGCAGGTGAGATGGGAGGGGAAAAGTGCCAGGGGAAAGGGGAGGGGGGGCAGTACATGGGATCAAAAGAATAATAAGAAGTGCGGGCAGCAGGTGGCAGGTGCAAGGGTAAGTGCAGACAGCAGGTGTCCAAAAGTGCAGGTAGGGGGACTTTAGGGTTACAAATACAGACCCAAATATGAATTTCCCTGGGGAGAGAAGCCAGTCACCACCTCTGGATATAATAACAAAACTAATTACCATCCTACCCCTGGTTCTGGGATAATAGGTCCTAGTAGCAGAGTGGAGACCAGGCAATACATACAAATGACAGTCCGGCTATAGGGTAGCCCACAGCACTTATCAGCACTTCTCAACTTGAAGGCCAATATCCTACAGGCGATGGAGAGGGATAGCTTCTAGACTCATCCCCTGCATTCAGCCTATTTGATCACACTATTCTTGTTGAAAAATGTGTACAATCAGCAGAGCTTTCTTCTTCTGCAGCTGATTGGGTTAAGTTTTTGCAAGCCAATAGATTAGCCACAATGTATAGCAGCAAATCATTTTCTGACACAATCAATGTCCCGATTAGTGTTCCTCAAGGTTCATGCCTGTCTCCCTACCTTTATAATATCTTCTAAAAACCCTTGTTTCATCTGTTGGACACAAGACGGATAACAGATACAAACTATGCAGGTTATATGTTAAAAAAAAGCAGGGGTGAGGTGCTCTTGGAGGAGTACAACAGTGCAAGAAGGGAATTAACCCTGTGAACTTTATTGGGCTTTAACCCTGTGAATATTTTGGACACTTTGGGATTTTACCCTGTGATTGTTTTTGGATACTTGTTCAGGAAATATATTGGCCAGGAATTGGATTGCATGCCTCGCCCCTGCTTTTTTGAACAATTAACTTGTGGAGATCCGGCTCCAGAGGCTGCAGCACCAGGGTTATTTTGCCCTACACTGGAGATACAAAATCATGGTTTTTCCCCCTGCCCCTTCTAAGGGTATGATGTGTGTGTTGGAGGGGAGTCTTTTACCAGTCACCTGAATTGTTTAAATGGGTTCACTACATTGACCCTAATTCCTAGAGACTGCAACTGCATTTATATTGGTTTCACCTGAATTGAATGGCAACTCAGCCTCCCCAATGAGTATTGCAGATACGAAAGCTCTTGGAGGAGTACAACAGTGAAAGAAGGGAATTAATCCTGTGAACTTTATTGGAATTTAACCCGATGAATATTTTGGACACTTTGGGATTTGACCCTGTGATTATTTTTGGATACTTCTTCAGGCAATATATTGGCCAGGAATTGGAGTGCACGCCTCGCCCATGCTTTTTTGAACAATTAACTTGTGGAGATCCAGACTCCAGAGGCGGCAGAACCAGGGTTATTTTGCCCTACACTGGAAAGCCATAATCATGGTTTTCCCCCCTCCCCCTGCTAAGGGTATGATGTGTGTGTTGGAGGGGAGTCTTTCACTGGTCACCTGAATTGTTTAAATGGGTTCACATTGACCATAATTCCTAGAGACTGCAACTGCATTTATATTGGTTTCACCTGAATTGAATGATAACTCAGCCTCCCTGATGAGTATTGCAGATACAAAAGCACTTGGAGGAGTACAACAATGCAAGAAGAGAATTAACCCTGTGAACTTTATTGGGATTTAACCCTGTGAATATTTTAGACACTTTGGGATTTTACCCTGTGATTGTTTTTGGATACTTGTCCAGGTAATAAATGGCCAGGAACTGGAGTTCTCGTCTCGCCTCTGCTTTTTTGAACAATTATGCAGATTACATGCAATGTGTAATCCCTCTGTCAGGTGATTATACTAAAGATATGGAAGATATTATTAAAGTGTACTCCGTAATCCAGCATTGGATAGTGGATAATGGCATGGCTCAGAATTACACGAAAACTGAGTTAATGAACTTGGGCACTTCCAGCAGGCTAATAAACTTAGGTGCGGAATATAAGAAATTTGTACATTACCAAAAATAAAAACCCTTGGAGTCTACTGCGACCAAAGGGCTAGGAGAAGAGACCATTTAACACAGGCCAGAAGAGAGTTTCTCTGGTTGCTGCTGGAAGTAAGAGTCTCCTTTTGGCTACTCACAGTTGCAGAGAAATGTCTTTATGGGGGTAGCCCTGATTATCTCTCAGAAAGGCTTTCTTGCATACCCTCTTGTAGGTCCTTGAGATCTAATGTTGTTTGTGTCAAGGACCAAACTTAACTCTGTTGGCCAGGGTGCATTCCATTCTATAGTTCCTGAACTCTAGAATGCCTCACCCTCAAATTGCAGGGGTTGTAAGTCATTGCATCTCTTCAAACGGGCATTGAAACCAAATCAATTTGTCTGAGTTGTTCTGTAGACTTGTTGATACATACTGCTCCATGTATATAAGGTATTTCTCTTTTCCTGACTCTGGAGAATTGGTTGCTTTTGTAATTGTGTCTCCATGCTTTTGTCAGCACCATGATGCCCCCGGGCTTGTCTTTGGCACTATAGAAGTATTACATTAAATACAATCAACAGTTATCAGTGTTACCAAAATGTATCTCCTACAACAGATAGTTACACTTTATGGAAGAGCATTGATGTATTACTGTTATTCTTAGAACATTTATTGTCTGGAGACCTAGCTTTGGGAAGCAACAGATTACTTTACAATCACAGGGAAAAACATGGTCGGGCAAACAGAGAAACAAAGGAGGGCATTTAACAACATTGAAAGGTGGCAAACATGTCAGCAATTGATCTAGAAGCCAGGAAACAGTGGGGATCAGATCAACCAGTCTCAGGTAGGGCAGGGAGTGGTAGTGTTAAACTAGGTGTTAGGGATGAGCCATTCCTTGAAGAGGCATGTCTTGAGCTCCCTCTTAATGCTAGAAGCAATGGGGTTGAGTCTTAAGTTAATGGAAAGGATGTTTCAGAGTCTTGGGGCATAGACAGAGAAGGCATGTCTTCTGGCTCTTTCTTTCCTGCACTGATGGAGTTCAAGTCTGCACATGTCCTTACTTCTGGTGGATCGTAGGTCTCCAGATGTGCTGTGTTTCTCACTCAAGTAGCTTCAGGACTTCAGGGTAATAGCCTTATAGATGATACAGCAGGATTTGAAGATGAAACATTCTTTCAGCAGAAGCTTATGTAGTTCGATGAAGGTCGGGTTGATGTGGTTGAATTTGCAGAGTCCTTTGATGAGTCATGCTGAAGCATGCAACACACATCTCAGGGGTGCCGGGAATAGTTGCTGGAAGGCCTTTCAAAAGGCCATTGACACCATTCAGGTAGAATAGGACCAAGGCTTGGACAACAGATCTGAAGTTGTTTTCTGGGAAGAAGGGCTTGATTTTCCGCAGGCGTGAAGTTGGTACTAAGCCGTTTGTATCTTCATTGCTATGTGCTGTTTGAAGGAGACATGTCTGTTGATGTTGAACCGATGGGATGTGGCACAGCTCACTAGCTGGGGTGTGAAGCACTTCAGGTGCATAGCAGGGAGCCAAGCTTGGATGTGCAGGTGTTTGGTATTGTTGGTTAGCAGTAGGAATTCAGTCTTGGAGGGGTTGACCTTCAGGTAAGCACAGGGTACCCGTGACTGGATGAATGAGAGGCAGGGCTTGATCAAAGCCCACCCCACTGTCTGGAGAGTGTAATACATTGTTCATAACTTGAATGACAGGTTAAACGTTTGACAGAGAGCATTCACCAAATAATTAAAACCCAACGCGGACATCCTGATACTACTTGGCCAGAAGTAGTCACCAGATCAGGGTGGTAATCAACAAGAGGAAATTATTCCCATTCAAAACACAGAGAGAAAAGCGAAATTAGGGTATGTGACAGAAAAAATATGCCAAGCTTTTAAAAAGTTTCTATTAAGCTTTTCCAAAAATACCCCTGACTTTGCTGAACAGTTGGCAAAAGCCAATGGTGAACCCTCTTTATTCCTTGAGACAAAATCAGATAAAAATGAAACACTGAAGTTTAGTGACACATATGTGAACATTGCATTTGAAAATAAGAGAACTCTGTAGACTGAGAACCGCACTTTCACTTTCACAGATGAAGTATCTCCTCCAAAAGAGCAGAACAACTGAGTTAAGAGAAAGACAACAAAGAAGCTGAAAGACATTAAAAAGATTAGCCAAGAAACCTCTCAGCACGAGACCCAAGAAGAACCAAATATGATCATTTCAACAAAGATGACAGAACAAGAGAATATACCTTTTCATGTTTTTCTGGGTGTCACAATGCAACAACAGCAGTGACCTAGAACCCGCGGAAGGGGCAAAGTGGCTGTGCCAATGATGATCTCCAAGTACATTTGTATTCCTCCATAGTGCTAGGCTAATACACATCAAATTAATTCTGAGGAGAATGCCCCTAAGGGGGTTGTCCAAGATCAAACTCATTAAATCCTAAACATCCACAAAATGCAATCAGAAGTATATACAAACTCACACTTTCTCTGTAAATTGGATATGAAAGATGACAGATATTTCACAGATTTCCAAGTTCAGTGACATTGTCACTTATTGGCTCTCATTGAAACAGGTTCTCAGCTGACCTGAATATCTCAGGATGTGTTTGACACTTTCAATCAAGGAAGAGGTGAAAATCGTAGTATTACCCTCAAACTACTCCTTGGGAAGCTAAATCATTTTGATGGAGAAGGGAATCCCAGTAGATGAGGTTCCCAAAATTAAAATATAAATTGGCATCAGCTCACCCATTGGGTGATAGCCATGGCTCCTCAGAGTATTCCTGTTTTACTCCAAAACTTTGGGGGCTGTCACCTCTGATAGATTTAATGAATCAGATCCTCTGGATCGAAACTGACACCTGATCAAATAAAAAAAAAAGCCCCAATTATGTTTGTTTGAATGGCAACTCTCATTTGATTGAAAGAAATCCGGACAGAGTGGACATTCATTTCCAGAAGGCTCAAGTCACACTTAAGCACAAGATTTAGTGAAGTAACCCCCAACAGAACCCTGGAGAATAAATATTTCTCCAAATAAAAAGTGGTTCCCCACTTTGGAGAGAATACATTGAAATCATATCTGCACCTGATCTCCAGTGAGGTTCAAGGACAACTGGCAGAAAGCTCAGCTACACTAAAAATGACAGGATAACTCATTCTTTCCTATTGAATTCAAAGTTATTTAAGTCAAGAAGGTAGATTTGTCAATGAACGATTGCTTAGGCATTAACAGAAGAATTATATAATTCCCACAATTAATCAGATCGATAAATGATCATTTGGACTAGATGCAATGGATTCTGGCCCATGATTACTAGCATGTGTATGCTAGAGATCAAATTTGGAAACACAAATATAAATCATAATTGTGGGCTCATAAGGGATCTTACGTCTGATTTCTATATTGGGAATGACATATTGCATTGCTTTGCAATTGATTTGGATTTTGTCAATAATAAGGACTTGTCCAGAATTAGTGGAAACCTTATGGACTTAAGTGATCATGAAAAGGAATTTAGGTCAGCTCAATTTGTGCTTTATGCTGCTGAAGCTCAGATCAATGGAGCAGACATTATTCCAGGAAATACTCAACAGTACACTTTACTAATAAAGATCAGAAAAGGGCATACCTTTTTATATTGCGAAAGCCTTTATTCATTTAAACAGTTTTCTTCAGCAACAGGGACTGTCTCTACAATTCCAGTCTATCTGACAGATGACACAATCTGAATATTAGTTGAAAATAGTGATCCCAAAGTTTTATTGTATCCCTCCATTGGAATGGCAGAGGATTTTAGACCCTTTTCTATTGATTTATTCTTTGTGTGCCAGGGTTATCCAAGGTGAAAGACGAGTTTGGTCCAAAGAGAACAGAAAGCTCAGAAATGTCCTAATTGTTAAGCTTGGGTCCCTTTCAGGTCCAAATATTCTTTTAATAAGTTTACTGATGCGATGGTAAGGCCCACCTGTTTCCTGCTCAAAACCATCGACCACCTTTCGTCTGCTGATAGTTACGTCATGAATTCTACAAACCGGTAATATAACATAGTTCTCAGTATGATTAGGCCAGAGTATCGAGTGAAAAGACGTTGTACATTTTCCAGAGAATCTGCCATTCTGCAGAACCTACATTTAAGTTTCTGAATGTTCCCTTCCAACCTCACCAATATAATTTCCATCATAGGAAGAAAGTTAAACCTGATCCTGATAAATTATGTTCTGCAAATGTAATCCAGAAATGTCTTCATGTAGATTGGAGTATGAACGTAGGCTCTGGCATTGTCTGAGAATTGTAAAAATAGTTTGTATGTATTAGCAGCTTCACAGGTGGAAATCCAATCTTTTTACCACAGCGTCTTCTTCATTCTGTCGTGGTTTGTCAGAAGACCTTCACAAGAAACCCCTAGATCTTCTAAAAGTCTTTTACAAGCTCCCTCACATGCCAATCCAGGTATGTTTGCTCCACTTGATATCTGAGATTTAATGATAGCAAAACGCGGTACTGGATCAGATTTTGTGTATTTCCTGAAAAAGGACAGTAACTTCCATTCAACCAAAGCCTTAAGTGATATTAAACCCAATTTCCTTCTTATGATTTAGATTAGTATGGATCTTGGAAATCAAGTATTGGTCTTCCAGTGCTAGCCAATGTTTTCTAGACATACCGTTCATCGCCTCAGACCCATATGTAACGGTAGGCACTACTTTCGCTCTGTAGAATTCTGTCAACAGCAGTAGAGAAAAACCACAGAATATTTGTTTTAGAATAAGAGCTTGGTTAGTCAGTGCTGTAATTTTTGCTTTCAGTGAGTACATGTTTTCCCTTTCCGCCGGGTGTACAGAGATCTGAATACCCAGGTATTTGGAGGAGTCTACACAGTCTAGTGTCAATAGCCCAAGTTCAAGGAAAATTACACTTTTTTTCTTTCTTCGCATCTGGAACTGGATGATCTTAGTCTTTTCAACAGGTTGTTTTGGATGATGTACTCCTCCAGTTGCTTCAGTTGTGTCTGAAGACCTATGGGAGTCCTATCTAGCAAGACTAAGTCATCAGAGTATGGAAGGTGGGTGATTTCCACACTTAGAATTTGGATGGAAGCTCCTACATGTCTCCCTGAATGTTGCCAGATAAGATGTAAAGATTAATAATTAATGGAGCCAGGGGGCACCCTTGTTTTACACTGTGCTCCATTTTGATCCTTTCGCTGAAGAGCTCTGATGCCTTTGGTTGCACTCTGAAAAAGGTATCCATGTGGAGCACCTTTATCTGCGCTATCAGGTCTGTTGGGCAGTTCCATCTCCTCAGTTTTTCCCAGAGCAGATGTCTATTGATGCTCTAGTAGGCTTTAGGCAGATCTACAAATTTGAGATAGAATGTCTGAGTTGTATTTAACATTTTACTCTTCAACTGCGAGAGCAAACATATATGTGGTGAAGTCCTCGAGCCCTTAGCGAATCCAAACTGAAGATGATCATGTCACCCACTTTCTGATCCACTTTTTCAATCTCTGCAAAAGACGAGTTGCATAAAGTTTCCCAAGAACCTCGAGCAGGGAGATTGGTCGGTAGTTACCGGGGTCATCTCTGTCTCCACTTAAAAAAATCAAGACTACGATTGCGCCCTTCCTTGAGGAGGAATAGTCCGTGTTGCCAAAATCATCTTCAGTACCAACTCCTCTGTGTTTTCCTTCAGCATCACATACGAAAGACCATCGTGTCCTGTGGCTCGGGAGGGCTCACGTTATTGGATCAAGGAAAACAGCTTATCACAGTCATGCATCAAGGAAAATGTATGAAGGTTAACAGACAGACTTTTGTTTATTTGAGGGTCTGCGTATAGAGTTTTAAAGAAAGTTATCCACTTTCCTTCTTCTACCCCATTTAACACAGACAGTTTTGGGTTTGGGCCTGTGGAGTTAATGATAGACCATATTTCTCATGTGTTTTTCTTTTTCTCTAAAGTTCTCAGCATCATTTTGGTGTCCCTACTGATCATCTCTTTCTTGTGCCCTCTCAGCCAGTGTTTGTAAGTGGACTTCAGTCTATTGATGGCCTCTGTGGCATTTTTAGTTTCCAAACTTTTGTGTAAAGAAACTACACATCTTAAATCAGTCTTTTTTACAGCTACCAGTTTATCGTAGCAATGTCGGTGGATTCTACTCTTATTGTTGTTTTTCTAGTTGGGTCTCAGATAGACGGCTAACAGCAGAATACAGTTGTTAGGGCAGATGTATTCACTGCATTTGCTTGGGCTTGGAGGGTTTGGGTTTGGTCCAAGGTTAGAACATCCTCCTTAAGCAACCAAGTCGAGATCCCCTGTTTGCAGGCTCAAGAGCAAAAGGATGATTCTGCCTCAGGACTTGCCCTACCACAAGACATTGCAATTTAAGTAAGCTATGGTCACTTTGATCAGTGGGGAGAACCTTAAAAGATCCAATGGCACAAATCAGGTTTCTGAAGACAAATACAAAGTCTATAACTGAAGATTGGTGTCCTCGATGCAAGGTGGGATTAGTCTTTTCTTCTAAAAAAACATTCAACAAGTGTAAGTCGAGGGGTTTCATTAGTCAACTCCACTGGATACCTCTTTGTTGCTTTCAGCTTGGTACGTTAACTTCTTCTCCTGAGTGTCCTCTGAGATCCACCACGCAGAACAGGTATAAGTCCCCGCACAAGATAATTACTACATTTTCTAGGCTGTAAGTCTCATTAATAGCCTCTGTAATGTCAATCATATGCGCCACTCCCACTTTTTTAGATTCCAATATATATTGACCAAAGCTAGATGTTTATTGGAGGGGTTAATTACTGTTTCAGTGTTGGGACAATGCTTCAAGATGGTGAGTTGAGTAAACGGGCCTGGGGTGGTTGATTTTTGA